>NC_139231.1:120683549-121425216 GCF_977018435.1 Lepisma saccharinum
AAATAGCAAGGAAAAGAGTATATTTGGGGATTTTTGCAAATTGAAAAGAGTATAGAGTATATGAACCTCTAAAAGAGTATAATACTCTTAAAAAGAGTATATCTGGTCACCCTAGATTTGACACAATAACTGCAGTAACTTAACACAAAATCAATTTTCTTGACATGCCTATTGAAGATGATGCAATATTGGGGCATTACTATTGAACTTGTACTTCACACCACTTCAGCAATCATAAGGTTCTGCACGTCATGGTATGGAAATTTGAAGTTCAGCTTTCAGCAGTTCCATGGTCATTTTACGTCTTTTTTGGAAAATCTTGTGTGGACGCTTTGCAGCAACAATGTGTTTAAACTTTATATTTCTCCTTCCTCCAACTTAAACCCTCACGTGTCTTCCAAACGATATTTTGAAGTTTAATCGGTTGGTTGGCAATAACAAATTTCTTTGCTCGGCAAATGCATACTAAAAGAAAATAAATATTATATCCATCAAAATTCCAAGCGTTTGAAGTACGAAATATTGATTTTTAAGAAATATACACGCTTTCTACTTTTCAAAATCATTTGACATTCAAAACTATGATTAGAATATTTAGTAAGAAAATAAACATCAACTTAAAAATGTATTCGCAGATTCTTCCATGTATTTTTTGAGAAAATTGTCACGTATTAAGTTTCATAATCAACAGCACTGTTGTTACTCTTTTTTATTGAATCTTGCAGCCTGTCACTAGGACAGATTGGAATCAATATCTTCAATGAAGTGATTGTTTGCTGAGACATAAATAGATAAAGATTAGATAGCAGAACAAGCATCACACAGCTTCTATGCTTACCCAACAGAAAGTAACATAAGGTTGACCTCGTGGCGCAACGGTAGCGCGTCTGACTCCAGATCAGAAGGTTGCGTGTTCAAATCACGTCGGGGTCAAGGACTATTTTTTCCCCCCTCAATATTATCACAAATGTTGTTCTTCAAAATATAAATCGTCATTATAATTTGGCCAACAACAACTATTAGAATACATTCTGCAACTCTACAATAGTCCTGATTCAGACAAAATAATTTGATTCATTGAAGTTAAACATATGTTTAACATTTGATTTGAACATAAACTGGTCAAAATGAAAGAAAAATACAACGGTTGCGGCTTTCATACAAAAGTTCATAGAGTAACATTGGACTGTTCAGAGTTAGGTATAGGAATGCAATAGGTCGTGCATTGATCTAAAGAGGACATGTAATGTACCAATGTCTTCTGGGACATTTGCATGAAAAACTGTGCAAAAACCTAAAATATTAGGGCGCCAAGTTCGACTCCCAGTGGTAGCATATATCAATGGCTCTGATTAAACTTTCTGAGCAAAAAGAGAACTTATTCTATCGAACTATTAATCTAAATGATTATTATGATTTTTTAAAAAATAAAATATTATACGTAATTGCATTCACAAAAATTGAGTTTATACAGTAGACCACTAAATTGTTGGTACATTTCGAAAATGAACTCACTTCTTTTAAAAACATTTTAAAATTAAATGTATTAGAAGAAAATACCAGTATAAATGGTGTACATAAAATAACACTAGCCTAGGCCAGAATAGTCTGTTTAGTTTCTGGAACCTGCAAAACTAGAGTTGAGTTGTTGTTTTAAGTCTACTTTATGCACAGAAAGGCTAATCGGGACTGGTCCTACAGTTTATAGTGTGATTCGAGCCACTATGTGCCTCCACCGGTCACTAACGCTACCACTGCGCCATCGGGGAGGCCTCTGCAAAACTAGAAAATGGCCCAAAAGTTATATCTAACAGGGTCACAGGGGCGGACAATATTATTATTAATTATTAATTATCATAATAGTATATCTGTATTTCAGCAAACTAGACGGCAATAATAAACATATAGAATTCTAAATATAAAAACAAATCCTGCTGGCTAGGTGGCCAGTGGTCGACTTTCGATATAAGTTCGTGGGTTCGAATCCTGGCCGAGGCATGAATGCTCTATTTCATTTACTCACCACTCATTCTCATCGTCGCTATTAGCCAAAAGTGGAAGAAAGGCGATGTAAAATAAAATTTTAAAAAATGCGTTCATATACAAATACGAACCAGCCCCAAGTCTAACCAAACTATGAAGGCAATTTTAACAGTCCAATGATCATGCATGCTACACCAAGCGGCTTGCATAAGCTCTACACACCTTAGGAGAAACTAGACCAGACAAAACCCCTTCTCTCTCACTCTCTCTCTTTTGCGAAATTGAAAGCAATTATTGTAATTTTGCAATTCTAACACTGGTCTTTCCTGGAACTAGGAAATTCGGGATTAGATGATGTGATTGGTTGACGTCCAAGGAATCTTTTCCGAGAAACCAACCGGAAACTCAGTTGATATTCCAAGTTCCAAGATAACGAAGTGGGGCAACCAATCTGTCGTGAAATCTACCATTTCCTTTCCTCTAGTGTTGCCCACGGGACGAGACGGGACAGGCTTTTAAAAATTCGAGACGAGACTAGATTGATCATGTGTCCCTTTGACAAACGAATATTTTCGAGACGAGACAGCATTTCCACGAGACGAGACAGGCCAAAGTCTCGTCTCGTGGGCAACACTACTTTCCTCCTGTGGTTTGTGAATTGTTGAATGTGTGCATTATTAATCATCGGATTATTATACCCTATCTAACCAATTGTTTAGCTTGTACTCTGCCGAATCCTTCCTCAGGATCATGGGGGAAATCCAGAGGCGTGGAATGTACTATGAGTAGGGAGCTTTAGTTATCGTAATCGTGATAACATCGAGGTTTTATTGATTGTTGCCAGAGTGTGGTTATAAATGGATAAAAATGATGTGTTAGATACATTTTTAAGTATAGTAAGTCGTAAAATAACGCAAATTTGATCTTTTAAAGAAAGTTATTCTCTCGAATTTCAAGATTTTTTTATACACATGTAGTCAGTGGCGGCGATTGGGTTCCAAAACTGGAGGTTGAGGCAAGGTGCCAAAACTACGGGGGGGGGGGGGGCAAGGACAGTTTACTTTCCATTTGTAGATAAGGTTTAGCATAGTCCGGGAGCAAAGGTTGCAAAATATTTGGGGGGGGGGCGATTGCCCCCTCGCCCCCTAATTGCCGCCACTGCATATAGGTTGACTAAAAAGTGGTGTAAGGCAAATCCACTCCTGGTCTTACAATTGCTCTTTTTGGTGTTAATCTGGTATAGACGTTGCTTGGCGCCATCTGTGATGTCTTGTAACTCCTTTGGCTGTCCAACAACACCAAGTATCGGTATAATCTATCATATAAATAATTAATTAGGTGTTATGCTAGTGTTACACCAATTGGATAGCGAAAAATACCGCGATGAATGATTAATTTCTTTTCAGTTTGGTATTTACATTTGTCAGCCACACAGGAAAAGAGCTTATCAGGAATAACACAACAATGGTCACGATTCTTACAATAAAATAAAATGTAATTCATTTCAAGCTAATATATCAACATCTTATCGAAAACTAAAAACAACAAACACACATTAAAAGTAGATTACAAACAATTTAATATATATTATTAAACATCAGTTCATTTGGGTTCAAATATTGCGGGAAAAGGTGCCAAAATTGGACCGGGGGGGGGGGGGTAGCAAGGACAGTTTACTTTCTCTTGGTAACATAGGGTTTAGCATAGTGCAGGGGCAAAAGTGGAAAAAAGTGGGGGGAATGTTCCCACACGCCGCCATTGTTGAACATATACAAAGGAATTAATTTATATGCATCGGATATATATGCATCAGATAATTATAAAAATAGCAATTAATTTGTTTGCAAACTGGTTTAAAATGTCAAAAACTTATAAAATAGTTTAAATGCTTTCATTATGCATAAGTTTTTGCTTTATATTAAAATACATCAATTGAAGAGCTCGGGTGTAAAACATGGTAAGTGACACATTGGTTATTTCTGAGTTCATTAAGAAAAAAGGTTATTACAAGCTGTACTGTAGATAAATTGTGTTACCAATTTCAGACGGCTTCAGTGAGTCCAATGCAAATTGTATGACATGGTGATTTTACTCGAAAATTGTAGGATCACACATTTTACTTTGCAACTCAAAAATTACCAAAATGTCACTTAGCATGTTTTACACCCAAGCTTTTCAATTAGATTTCATACTTATATTTTTGTCTTCGATTTCTGTTTTACTTTCACTGTGCATATACATTGTTATTTATGTAGACCCGTTAATGGTCTCTTGAAAGAGAGAAGGGGGAAATAGCATGCAACACTCATAAACACACACAGACAGTCATTCCTTTGCTTTTTTTTTCAATATTATCCTCAGTAAAATATATTTGAAGTGAAACCTAATTGTTTTTCTTTGTTGTTATAACAAAAACTCTCCCCATGGCAATTTTGTTGCTGGTGAGATTTTTATAGGACAAGATTGTTGGTTGGGGGCATCCCCCCTCTCCCCCCAGGATTTCGCAACCTGCGAGAGACTGCCAAATCTGCGCACATGTAAGGAAAAATTCAGCTTCGCAGAGGTTTATAATCCACGCGCCAAAACCTCGTTAGTTGCAATTTTCAAGGAGTATTACGAAAAAGTTTTCCTTTCACAAACTTCGAAACAAACATAAGCTTTGAGCTATTGAGAGGGCGAAATGCATGATACATCAATATATGTCATATTATACACAATACATTTCTTCCAGATTATTGAAATCGACGCGTCCCCCCGTCAGCAAGGCCCGTGCTTCGAAATGATCGCGAGTTCGCATTCGTTCTGATGTGTGGCTTCGAATGAAAGGGGATTCTATTGCTGTGCGGCCGACAGAAATGCTCCCAGAAAGGCAAAACCCACTGACTCCTACTTCCGGTCTCTGGCAGGCAGACTGTGGGTCGATAAGAGAGTTGCCATGGTTGCAGGGCGATCTCCTTCAAACGCCTACGCACTGATCAATGAGAGACTGTGGGGCGGATGGCAGTGTTGCCAGCAAGTCCTCTCCGTGGAGAAAGTTACCAGACACGGAAACGAAGGAGGATATAGGAACAAAACTAACGCCCTCACACCTACTTGGAAACTGGTGTAAACGTGCATACATGGAGTGCAATCTCGCGAAGAGACGAGTAGATAGTAGTTAACGTTGCGTGAGAATAAGCCATGCTACAAATTCATTATGTAGACATTTCATGATAAAATACAGGCTCGATCGGGACTCGAACCCCTGGCATACCGTGCCATTGATATACCACTCTCTTTATTATTTTACGAAAAGGAATACCCCTAAGCGGTAGCATTCCCCGTTATTCGCTTTTTCCTCAGTTTTCACACATTTTTTAAAAACAATTCTCTCTATTCTTATTTCGGACAAAGATAAACATCAGCATCGATGTCCTAAACGGGATTCGAACCCGGACCTCATGCCATTGTTGTACCACTTCTTTATTGTTTTAATTTTTTATTAATTTCTATTTTTTTTAAATTTTTATTTTTTAAAATTTTTATTATTTTTATATTTTTTGTATATATATATTTTTTAATTTGTTTTTTTTTTTTACTGAGCTACCGAGCCGGCCTGATTTTTCGCTGCCGCTGTTTACCTGTGTCAGAAAATTATTTGTCACAGTGAACACAGATTTTAAGATTTTTTTGTGTTCAGGTCATAGTTATGTCATAATTAGACTGAGGATTTATAGACAAATACATGCTTCTATTGAAAAGGAACATTTTAAAAAAAATACTCATTTTCTTGTGCGCACAAGAAGATGAGATTGACGTTAGCCCTCAAAAGCTCGGAAACCTATCTAGAACTCACCTGGTCGATAGACTGAGAGAATCTGTTCACATTTTCATAATTGTCGTTGTTCTTAATTTCTATTTTGCATAATGTAAAGGGTTTATAGCATACCTTGCTGGTTTATACTGAATATAAATTCACAGTCGAGTCAAATTTCACCTTGGAAATTGTATTGGATTGAAACAGGACGAGTAAAGGGCAATTATATAAAAGGGTAAAATATGTCACACACAGAAACGCATGTTTCACACATTTATGTTTGTGTATAATTTAATTTACAATGAACAATCAACTCTGAATAGAGATGCTAGCGAGATGGCTGTCCCTTCTCAAAATATAATAAATAAGTTTTCAGAAACATGTTAAAGTAAACTTATTTAACCGTACTTCCCCATTTATGCATAAGCATAAAATTAAATATTTTTTTTTTGCTTAACATTTTCTTTATTTTCACAATTTTTTTGTCTTAAATGCATTTAGCTATTACCCTGATTTTTTTATATTTGTTCAACTTACAGCATAAGAACAGAATTTGCAAGAAAAGAAGGAGAAGTGTTTTGTCACAACATGCCCCGGTGTGGGGCAAGTTGTGACAGTATCTAGCACTTCTGAATTACATAGTATAGCCAAATTGTGTATCATCACTGTGAAGTAAAAATAATTTCAATGGTTAGATGCATCATTAATTACACCATTATAGGATGAAATAAGAGTAGTTGCCTCGCCATCTGATTTTCTAATTATTAATCAAGTTATATCTCTAACACCAAGTCAGGAAAATTATGGTGTAGGTCTAGTCTAATATAAAAATGTAATAATCGTTAACAACATAATAATACAATGATATAAGGAATTGTGAAATTCAAGATGCTTTAGGTAATCATAATCTAAATCACAATTTTGACGGATATAAACAGGTTTTCCCTCAGTATAAGCATTACGTACCCACTGTCTACACTCAAGCCACTGGACCCATTTCTCTGGAGATTTAGAATTGGAAAATGATTCCGTATTCACAAGTCAAAAACAATCATCATTATTTTCTGAACTTTGCTCATTTTCGGTACTTTTCCCCTTTTCACATAAATATCTGTAATTTGACAGCTGTCACAACCAACCCCTTACTTTTGTCACAACTAGCCCCATATGTACTTTTTCACTTCTAACCCTTCAATCTCAACTTCAAGTTTAAATTTACTTGAATCACAACCTCTCACATACAAACTATAAATAATAGAATTCTCAGGATATACTACTGCTGTTTGAGGCTATATTGAAAACTATAGAAAAGAAATAATATTTACCACAGAAATTAGGTAAAAAAAAAACACAAAAAGAAAACACCCATGTAACTCTTCTCTGGGGAGAAACACACAACTGGCAAACAATGGATAAGAAATGCGCGTGCCAATGCGCCACCACTGTCAACAACAAACGAATATCACTAATACTTGTAGTTTCCACGGAACAGTGCTCGTCATATCCAGCCAGACCCCGTCACAACCAACCCCAGGTCTCCTCCATTCCAAAAATACGAAAGAACGGTTCTAAATTTGCAATACCAACTAACCAACAACAGGGGTGGATTATGGCGCTGGTTGCGCCATCGAGATATTTTGGGGGGATTTTTTCCCTTCAAATAATATAAAATTCAACATTTATATCTTTTATTTATTTATTTATTTATTTACTCACAGTTTCAGATACAGTCTTATTTGGCCATTTTACACTGAAACAACATAAAGTAGAAATAAAAAATAACAAAAGATAAAAACAATAACAAGATGGGATAGATTTACATGTTCTTCGTCAGTAATATACAAAAATTACGTTCTGGAAGGAAAATATCTACATTCAGGGGAAGTTTCTTGTAGCTTTCTTTGAGCCTGTAAAACAAGGAGCGTTGTAGAAGGATTAGCCTAGTGGTTGGGTTGTGGAAGAGTTGCAGGTTGGGGTACCCTAAAAGTGAGTTTTTCATCCATGATAATACCTAGGTTCTTTTGGGTGGAAACGTTTTGGATTGGATTGTTTTCAATTGTATAAGTAGACACCACTTTGTTCTTTTTTAGGGAATAAGTAAGGAAAGAGCATTTCTGAGGGTTTAGTTCTAAATTCCACTGACGACACCACTTAACAAGTTCTGTGAGAGCATTTTGAAGAATCATCATGTCATGATACGATGAGATCTCCTTAAAGAGTTTACAGTCATCCGCAAACAAAAGTATATATGTAAAGATTTTACACCTTAAATGCACCATATTTAATCCATTAGATGAAAAAAAATAAAAGTGTTTAAGGGTATTATCGAAGATGGTGGTGGTGGGGGAGATATCCAACTTTTACATATTAGACCTTAATTGACATGTGGGTTCTGGGGACAATTCTGAATTAAATTTTTGGGGAACAGTATCCACCTCTAGGTCTTAGATTATTGCATGTATTTTAATTAGAGGGGAATGGAGCATTAAATTGAGGGGGTATCCAATTCTTGTGTATTGCAATTGTCTTAGACTGTTGCGGAAATTTTGGTGTGGAGATTGAGAATTAATTTTTTGGAGGAGGCAATATCCACTCTTCAATATCAACAGCAAGTCTAAAATTGATTGAGTATTAAATTTAAAGGGGGAGATAGAAAGCTCTTGATAAAGTGTTAAATCTTAGATTGTCAAGGGATTTCTATAGTGGAAAGAGAGTTGGAACATTAAATTTTGGAGACTGTATTTAGCGATATGGTATCCACATGTTTTCGACCCCGAACGTGCCAAAGGAGAAGCTGGAAAAGACTAAAAATTATTGACATCCTATTAAATTAATATTCTTGAAAGCCTGCAAAGAAATGGATGTAAAAATTTCGTAGCTAGCTTCGCTCGCAATGATGTGTTGATAGGATGCGAGTTTGGCGCTTTAATGAGGTGAATGTGAGGTTTTATACTATAGGCTAGGGTTACCAGACGTCCGGTTTTTCCCGGACATGTCCTACATTTTAGCCTTATGTCCGGCGTCCGGGAGGAATTTTTTAAAAATATCATAAATGTCCTACATTTTGAGCGTCACATAATATTAATTAGGAAAATACGTAACAGGAAAAAATCATGCAAGTTACAAGTCTATGGACTGCGCTTCCAAACTCAATAGTAAAATTTATTTTGATTCAGTCATTGCCCAAAAAGAAAAAAAGTTTGTCCTGCTATTAAACAAACGGGAAAACGGAAGCAATTAATGAACAATGTTTTGGGACCACTTTCTGATAGTCACTGTTCAATGCCTGAGCAGAATGTCTTGCCTTAGGGTTTATACTGATGGAACAAGGTGTTGCCCATTTTTATTCAATATACGTAATTTGATTGTAAAGCAGAGGTAGAGAGAACAGAGTTATTCAGGGTGTCTGCCAGTCAAGAAAGTCGTGGAAGTCAAGAAAAAGTAAAGAAATCAACAAGTAGGTCAAGAAGTCAATACAAAGGCAATAAATTATTCTCGTGATCAAGAATTTTTGCTATCATAATGGCTTATTTGTTTGATTTAGTTTATTTTACTTCACTTTTTTCTGTCCCTTTGGCTAATCGCAAAGGTGAGGAGGATGAATGGTGGTAAGATAAGATGGATGAAGGAATGTGTTGTTTCTAGAACTTGTCCTTCTCAGTCACAAACATATAGGGACAAATATAGGTCATAATTCAAATGTTGAGAGAGTACTTTCATTACCATCAGCACAACAGACTCACGAGGGATTTCTTTTTACATAAAGTCTGTAAAATGTTTGGTACTGGTCTATAATTTCAGAGTTTGACTGTTCACTCTAACATAAATATAGTTTGACTAAACCTGAAATTTTGATAAAAATTGTCTTATCTGAGAAGTACCACTTAAATCATGTATTAAGAGGTGTATTGATTTGATTTGATTTGATTTAGTTTTATTTTACTTCGCGTTTTGTGCCTCTTGGCTAATTTGCGAAGATGGGGATGAGTGATGAAATGATGAAATTGATGAATGGACATTCACAAACAACCAAGCCCGACCAGGATTCGAAACCGGGACCCTTGGCGTCGCAGCGCGATGTGCTAACCACTCGGCCACAGGGTCGGGCAAGAGGTGTATTGATTAGTATGATTACAAGTTTAGAATTTTGCATTTAAAAATTCATTAAGAATTCATTTTTTTCAAACTTAAAAGTAATTTGTCAACTACTTTCTAACTTGTTCTATAGAAATATACAGGGTCTGTATTTTAAGTAATGAGAATTTTTTTTTTCTGCCGCGACTAGACGTCAGAGCCCGCTGGGACCGGTTGGAGTTGGTAGTGGGGGGTGTGACCTTGAAAACGCTCCAAGCGGCAGTTGCCTGCTGGCGTCCGTTGAGGCATGATCACGCGTGGCGTGGACGTCTGCAAAGTAGTGTGTGCAAGAGCAAAATGTCATTACCGGAGATGAAAGTTTGGATTTTCGAGTAAGATCCCGAAACAAAACGGCAGAGCACCGCATGGCACACTCCGCAGTCGCCTCGACCAAAAAAGGTGCGCGTATCCAAGTCCAGAAACAAAGCATTGCTGATTGTGTTTTTCGACAAGAAAGGTGTGGTCCACATGGAATTTGTGCCTGCAGGACAGACAGTCATTGGCTCCTTGTACGTGGGGATGTTAAAAAGGTTGAAGAGACGGGTCAAACGAGTGCGACCAGAAAGTGCCGCTGATTGGAAGCTCCATCATGACAATGCGCCATGTCACACGTGCTTCGTGGTTAGAGAGTTCCTGACGAAATCTGCAATCACAACGATTCCTCAGCCTCTCTACAGCCCCGACCTTGCCCCTGCAGATTTTTTCCTCTTTCCCAGAGTGAAAACAGCCTCCACGGAACCCTGGATGCGGTCAAAGCGGCTTGCACGCGTGCTCTGAAGGCTGTTCCAGTTGCTGGCTTACAGGGAGCGTACGACGCGTGGAAAACTCGCCTGCAGAAGTGTGTTGACGCTCAAGGGGCATACTTTGAAGACTACTAAAGATTTGTAGCGATATCTGTAATAAATTTTGTTTTCTGGATTTATTCTCATTACTTAAAATACAGACCCTGTATATTATTTATTGAGAATGTTTTGTGTCCTACATTTTGACTTAATGTCCTACATTTCCCTTACAGCGATCTGGTAATCCTAACTATAGCTGCATTAGAATTGCAAGACAAGTGATAATCTCGATTTGATGAACGATTTTAGAGGTGGTCTTGAGTGATGGGCCCCTTTTTAGGGAGGAGGGGCAGATCAAGTATAGTGTTCAGTAAAGCTACGAAAAAAGTTACTTTCTGTACACACGCTGTCGTAATTAAATACTTTGTGGAGATTACGATATGGTTTGAGGGCACGAATGATATGCTTTAGGGGGATGCGCCATTGGCCTTAGGGGGGATGGGCACCCCTCACCAACGAAAACCAACTGAAGAAGTTAGAGTTGACGAGCTGTATCTTTGCGGGTGGCCTTGGCTACTCCGCGCATAGTGTGTGAAAGATAAGTTTATGTAGTTGCCACCTAATCGCCCTTTGGGTGGTCAACAGCAAGGACAGAACGCAATTTCACCCGCAAAGATACAGCTCGTCAACTCTAATATAATATAACATATATAAGCTATAAGCTAGTATATTTAGAACAAGCATGGCCTATTACAACTTGTTTTATTGCATGCGACTTCGGAGATCAGTCAGAGGTTCCAGTTTCGAAACCTCGTCAAGGCATGGATGTATCATTGTGTTTGTCCCATTGCCACTTTCTGTTAAACTGTAGTTCTATTCCCAATTGGATCATCTGAACGTAAAGCTGACGGACTAAAATCAAACCTTTGACGGCAATTAGCGGTTTTGCCATCTATCGACGGAATTAAGAACTGTTTTAAAATTTATTGATATGCCAGGTAGCAATTCAAAGGAAAGTAATTGAACGTTTATTAGTTATTAATACAGAGTACTTTAGTTTGATCGTAACCAGGGCCGGATTAAGACGAAATTGGGCCTGATGCTTGAAATCTTCGGTGAACAATAAACGCAACGACATTATAGTTACGACACAGCGCAAAGAATAATCGTAGGTGTATAATAAGTAAAGTTGTGTCCGAAATTGGGGCTCCATTCTAAGATTTATTTTCAGGTTAATATAGCAAAAGAAAAACGTTCAGCTTTCGGAAAATTATCGTCTGTCTTCATCTGGGCCTAATGCTGCAGCATGAATAGCACCCACATTAATCCAGCCCTGATCGTAACCCAATGAATATTCCTGAAAAGGAAGACTTGAAATCATTCGTTTGTTTTAGTTAACAATTTGAACGAATTACGTCATTTTCGACCTTTGAAACAAACGATATGCGATAGTCCGTACAATATAGACATAATAAGCACGATACAGTAACGCCGGACCTCGTGGCGCAACGGTAGCGCGTCTGACTCCAGATCAGAAGGTTGCGTGTTCAAATCACGTCGGGGTCAGCTACATTTTTTTATGTCTGATTTTAATGTAAAAATGTAAAATGCTTTAAATACCTTACAGTCCCTTTACATTTGGTCAGCATATGAAAAACTATCATATTCAGGTTAATTTGATTCCGTTCACCTTCTATGGTTCTTACATTTCTGTGAAAATGAAATAACTTACTGCATATTCATGATACTAATGTGGTGAAATACAAGAACGTTCCCTTTTGGGGCAGATATGCAGTACATTTTCGCATTGTCTACTATAGATCGACCACAAGGAAAAAAACCTTGGGTCGAAAAGTCCCCGCGCAGCTTTCCCTTCTTCCCTCCACCTCGGGCCATAAGGAAGCATGGTCCACTATCCCCCTCCCCTACTCAAGGGTGTAGGGTGCACAGGAGTCGCGGGTCTGCGCAGGTTGTTTTACTCGTGGTTCCACTATAGCACAACATTATCCTTTTCAAGAAGCATATAGCTAATAATACAATCTAGTAACCTTGGTGGCTGAGCGCGTTGAATAGGTCGCCATCGGAGGTTACACGTTCGAAGTACGGAGTGAGCGTTCTTTGGTCAGTAATATATCTTTATCCGTTTAATCTTAGGGTAGGGATGGTATCGAATCTCATCTCAAAGTTGGAGACAGGAGAACATGATGCTAATCATGAAGAGAGAATATAAAACTTATGAAAGAAAAATCACAAGCACATATGGACAGGACAGGATTATACTGTTTGTGGGTTCACGTGGCAGAGGGGTTGGCATTTGAGTGCTTTCTCAAAAGGTCATTCCTTCCCTTACGCCCCTGTACATTAACTGGATCCAATATGCTAAATTTTGAATTAAGCGTGGATTATCAAGTTTTACTCACGAACGACTCGATTTTACGACCTCTAAATTTTATTTCGAAGGAGTCGTTGGAATTTGGACCGATTTTGATTCACCCTCGAACTCCATACGCAAAAATTGCTTCAAAATTGTTCTTAGGACTCTTTTGAACGGCCCTCGTTTCAAAATTCAATGTTAGATTAATTAAATAATAATAAATTTTAATACGAAGACCTATATAGCACAAGTTGCTCGGAAAAGTGTCTATGAGTATTTTCATAAAATTTCTCTTGCATCTTTACGTGGTTTTAAGGTATGGGTTTGCTGTCAGCAGCTTGCTTGCCAACTCTACTTCAAATGATATCCCACAGTTGCCGATGGATCAAAGATGACGTGAAAATTTTCAAAAAAATCGAAGCGCGGGGTCACGAAATCGCACATCAATCGGCCTGATAAAACAGCTGGGCTCTGAAAAATTAAACATAATTCACAAACAAAACTTTATTTAGATCTTCATTTAACTTTATTTAACCAACAAGTTCAGTTACGACTATGAATTACGTCCCAAAATTTTCAAAAAAACTGGACCGCTCATTGGCAAGTAAACCATGGCCAATATTTTGCCCAGGACCTCGTATGGTTTGCCCGGTGACCAAAGCCTCGCTGGCCGACAGCGGCTTTAAATGTACCGCTGACGGACGTGCATAGGGGTAGAACAGCGTGAAGCAGCACGTTTTTACATCGCAACCAAAATAAGTGCAACTTATTTTTCGCCCGATTACCTTCGAATGTTCGAATTTTTCACGGTTGCCGGGAAAATGGTCGTTATTTCGACAGGGAGAGTATTCCCGGGGTTGAATTTACTGTATTTTGTTTTGTCGAAATTAGAAAGTGAATTCATTAGTAGCAAACGTGGAACTCGCTGTCCTCTGTGGCTAAGAATCCTGGGCAAGGCATGGACATATCTTAATGTTTCTCCTATCATCCATTTAATCTTTTTTCTATTCGTCGTAGTTAACACTCAAGCAGTACAAAAGCAACGTAAAATAGCCGTAGTAAGTAGAAAGAAAATGTGAATACGTACAGCATGGTTGTAAACACTGGCGTACGCAAAGGGGGACTGATGGGGCTACAGCGCCCTCCGAAATTTTGAGAAAATCAACATTTTGAAATAAAAACAGTGAAGAACTCGGGAAAATCCAGGTTGGTAAATTCATTCCTCCCTCAAAATGACCCCTGTTTGTCATTTTTGAGAGTGGAAAGTTTTTAATATAGGAAATATCTTATTGTGTATGCCGCAAGAAAGAGACTATATACTATCCACATGGTCAATTCCAGACCCTCCAGAAACAAAATCCTGCGTACGCCAGTGGTTGTAAACATTGTCTTTTCCAGAACTCGCAGTATCGAAAGGACACGGTGGGTGACCCGCTGTGTGTTTCTTGTACAGTCACTGGCACATCTGGATTGTAACTTGTATTTATATTTTTATTATTTCGCGTCGCTTTTTTTTTTGGCTATTCGCAACCGTGAGAATGATGAAGGGGCCCTCACAAATCACACCCATGCCCTCGACGGGATTTGAACCCGGGTACCCGAAATTCTTGGTTGTAGCGATTCTATTGAGTTTGTTACAACCCACAACTGTACTATACTACATTTCGTGAATCGAAACAGATCCCTTCACCAGCGGCGGCGCCAGGGTTGACTATCTAGGGGTGCGATGTTGAAAATAATGGAAAATAAGACATGCGTGTATGCTTTAGCCAATACATCAAATACTAATCAACTTTTAGTGGGCTTCTATGAAAATATGCAAATCATTTGATTCATTTTTGCTTGCTTGCTTTGACCAGAAACTATTTTTGGTTATTACAAACTTTTTCCTCTGTGAAGACTTAACAGTATTTTGTCGGTTGAATATTGGTTTTGAAAAGGGGGTACTGATGAAAATTAAGGGGAGCGCAAGCACCACTTCCGATCCCCCCCTCCCCTTTATATACGAGACGAGAGAATACCGTCCCCGGAACGTAGTGCATGATAAGGTCCTCTATTGTCTCTATCACTACCCCATTTGGACATTCGTTGCGAATGGATATACATACAGGAGCCTTGACGGAAGGAATACATGAATGGGATGCCAGGATCCCTTTCCCTTGTTATTTCAAGCATGCGCACATATCCCCCCCTCCTTCGACGTCCTTAACACGCCACCGGCAGGAAGTGCATGCTGTTTCTCAATCACGTGGTCGATCGCCGGAACCGGAAATGACGCAGGCTGGACTTCATTCATTCTCGTTGGACGATCATTCACGAATTGTACTCCTGTTGATTGGGAAGCGATAAGAACGCCCTTGAGGGGAGGAGGTATCGCTGGGGGAGAGGAAGGAGAAAAGGAAATGTATTGCAGGAAACTAAATTTCGTCGAATTTTAGATCCTAGTCTGAGAACGTTGCTCCTGACCTGGTGAGAAATTTCAACAGGCACGAAAGTCATTTGGAACTACACGAATCTAAATCGATCCAATCCGTCAAGGACATGTGTTCAAGTGAAAGTTTTTAAACTCTATTTTATGAACAGACAGCTTATTCTGAACTGGGATCTGAAACACTACATGCCACCATCAGGTTACGATGCTTCGATTCTTTTTTATTAATCGAGTTGGTCTTTTAAGTCCACTTTATGCACGGTAAGGCTAATCGGGACTGGACCTACAGTTTAAAGTGAGATCCGAACCACTATGTGCCTCCACCGGGTATCGAACCCCAGACCCCTTGATTACAAGGCGAAGACACAACAACTTCGATATCGCGGAGGATCACTTAGAATTTTGCATGTCTATCTCTCTCTGGTATTTAGGGAGGATAAGGACGATTGATTGATTGATATATTTTACTTCCCTCTTTGTGCCACTTTTGGTTAATTTTCCAAGATGTGGATGAGTGATTATATTGATGAATGGACACTCACAAATATCCATGCCCAGGCCGGGATTCGAACCCGGGATCTTTGGCATCGTAGCGCGATGTGCTAACCACTCCGCCATGGATGAATTTCGACCTCTTGTTGCTATTTTTTAGTAGTTATTGGAGCCCTGCTACCTCAGCTGGACATTTAAAAAAAAATCACAACGTATGATTTTCTGAAAAATAAATTCGACCCCTCGCAATTGGTTAGAAAGGGACACAGGCATTTTAGGAATAAGTGACTGCTCAACCCATACACCAAAGATTTTTTCGCAACAGCTTCTAAATTCTGTTCACCAAGGACTAATTTTTGGACATTTTAGTTTCATAAATTGCAAATTCTGAATAAATCGCTTGTAGATTCTTCATTTTATTACCTTACCATTTTTTTATGTTCCTAACATAACACTCGTAGAGGCATAGCCAATATTTCTTTTCAGGTGGGGCAGAGGTCGTGTTGTGTGCGATTATATACATATTACATAACGTGCTGGAAAATATTGCCGAAATAAGAAATAACAACTTACAATGTATCCGTAACTATACCGTGTTCATAAAATACAGAAATACTTTTGCCGAAATCCAACACCCCCACAGAAGAGAAAATTTAAGATTTTAATTTTTGCACAGAATGTACGTATATTAAAATGTGATCAAATTTGCGAGAAATAAGAAAAAAACGAAAAATACTAAATTTATATTATTTATCGACTTAGCATGCATGGAAAAACATCTTTAGCATGTCACTGTACCAACTTATAAGCAATATTGGACAATGAATAACTTTTTTTTTTAGTTGTAGCCTTTGTCCAAATTAGGTCTATAGACATAGTTACAGCATTTATATGTTGTTTCAGTTAGTTTTCTTGTTATTACATGCAAATAAGAACCAATCAACAAAGATTAGTGCTAGTTTTTTTTCCAATTCAAAATCTCAAAAGATATGAATTCGATTCCCGAGGTGGGTGATCTAGGGTAGGAAATATTTCGGCAGTATCCCCGCATAGAGCGGCTCTGGGACTCATCCAGCCTTAAATAAATGGGTACCTGGGGGCAAGCCTGGAGGGTAAAGGCAGCCGGAGCGTGGTGCTGATCACATCATCTCCAAAATGGCAGAGGTCGAGATGTGTCGGGCCCTACTCCCTACATCACATAAATGTGCCTTCAGGGCACGGTGCTATATGCTTCTTTGTGTGTCTAAAAATATCCATGCTAGCAGTGGCGTGCTCAGGAGGGGTTACATATACATTATTTTAATAGTCAGTCCTTATTTTGCCATCTTTTCCGGCATTTGACGTTCTTTTTTAGGAATGCTGGGCCAAAGGGAGGGGAGGTATGACCCCCACAACCCCCCACCCATTGAGCACGTCACTGCATGCTGGAGCAGGATGATTTGGCAAAAAATCGGAATGGACTTGATCCCGGTAAGCTCATGAACACATCCATCTGGGTTTATTGAAAATCGAGTTTATTTTTAAAGAAAGGTGTTCCGCTTGCTTTCGCTCGTAGGCATGTCGATCGCGCTCGGCTCGGCTGTCCACTTGGTGTTCCACGCCGGATATGCGGTCTCTCGAAACGGAAGTCGTTCCCTGCTCCACCGGAAGTGGCACTTCTCTACACTTCCTGTCACATTAAGGAAAAGGGAAAGGGATGTAGGTGATCCTTACGAGGGTCAAAGGAACCATCGAAGGGGCTGCGAACCCTTCATCAGCTACGAATACCGAATGTCACATTCTTTACGAGAGGGGAAAAAAAGTTGTTATTTTGTTGCCTTAGGGAATGATAACACACATCTTCGGTCAAGACTTTTGAATTCTTGGCATATATCAACACTTCAGAGCCCAAAAGCTGGCTTTTATGTGCGTTTTCTTGATAATTAACTTATTTCACCTACAGCCGAGATATTGAGAATCAAGTACGAATATTATGAATTCGATTTATAGGCGGAAAGGGGAAAAAAATGATTGATTAATTTACCTTATTTTACTGCGCTTTTTGTGCCACTTTTGGCTAACTTGCGAAGATGGGGATGAGTAATGACATGATGAATAGACACTCATAAATATCCATGCCCAGGCCGGGATTCGAACCCGGGACGGGACACCTTCCGTCGTAGCACAATGTGCTAACCACTCCGCCACGGGGAGTGGCGGAAGGGGAAAAATGTTGGTTAGTGTGTTGACTAACGTTAGTTGGGTCCAGTGCATATTACTTTTAACATATTCTTAATACGTTCAATTATATTATAGTCGTGGTCATGATCATTGCCAGAAATTTTCATGGGGCTCAGGCTGACAAAAAAATTGTATGAATACCAATTATTATAAACTAATAATAAACTACTATTTTATTGGTAATTATTAATATTGTGCTTGTCACCATGCTCCTCAGTATTGCTATTTTGCATTACTTTCACAAAGTGTTGTATCTTGCAAGCAGAACGTTCAAGGCACATCATCCCACTATTATTATTAATATCCAGCCCAACTGCTTTTCTATTTTTCGAATTTCATAACGTTAATATTCTGAAATGAATAGTTACTTTATTATTAACATTTGTACATTTGGTTCGAGCACAAAATCTTGAAAAGTTAGGGAGAAATGTCAGTTACAAAGTTACGTTGCGGGATCTTTTGCATAAAAAATCTGATTCTTGGAATTTTGCAAACTGAATACTAATTCCTGAGCTTTATTTCTGCTAAAATTTAAGTGTTTGCTCTTTCCTAAAACGAACTATTATAATTTCCTAGAGAGTGAGGGATACTGGTGACACCGATGGTCCTAGTATGAAAACAGGAATGGGGGAGAAAGAAGATATTAATATTGTGGGTTTCACGCTGTTTATTTACTACATGTACATAAAATTCATTTTCGCACGTGACTTTCACACCAAGTCTGCAATCACAGATTAGCAGTGTGCCATTTTTTTTTATCAGCTTGCACCTTTTTTGCAGTAATAACATCGCATCCTTTTCAAAAACAACCCAATCAACAATCATTCATATCGCTATTTTTTGCACTCGCACATAGAAAGAGAAAATATTTCTAGCGGTTTCCATCTCGGGACATTATCCTATTTTTTTTTTTTTTAAATGTACTTCTCTTTTCAGTATCAACGAATTTGCAGAGAAACAGCCTATATACATATTGCATTACTGTACAGAAGTATTTTCAATTTATGTGTATCAAATGAACTTGACGGATGTTGTGTAGTCTTTCATAGTGATGTTATAACGATGGTACGATGAAAAGTGAAAATTGCGTTTGCACTAGCAATGGAAAATAGCAGCTGTCATAAATATTTTGGATTACATTTGCAGATTGCATTCTCTATATGAACCACATAATCAGCTATAAATCCAGATTTTCATGGGAAAATATTCCAATTGTGACCAGTGCTCGAAGTGGAAAGGGATGTTATTCTAAAAATGTTTTAAAAGTCCGATCTATGCCACATCTTAAACTCACTTCTACCGCACCTAGTGTAATTAGCATAGTTTCAAAATTAAATTCAGTATGGTGACAATTGACCATAATCATTACAGATAGCTCTTTCTTCATTTCTGATATTTTCAGTAATAGCAAACAAATGTGAGATATTTGTTATAATTGCTAGATGATGTGGCGATTTTGTGTTTTTATTTCATTAGTCGCACTGACAGTAGTTCTCAGACAATAGAGAACCAAGCTCTTTAAATACTCTAATATTTCAACACAATGTTCTTCATGAACTGTATGAAAATGAAATAAAACACAGTTATTCTGAAACAACAAAAACAGTTGTTTTCCACTTACAATATGTTTTGTATGATATGTTTATGAACGTTATCTTTTAATTTGTGTTATTATATTTTGCATAAGCTGCTGCTTTGGGTGGAATCAAATTCCACATTAGCTTAAATGGGCAAAAACTTGGGACAGTACACTTTTTCGATGACAGAGTCAAACGCAAATTTTCATTTCATTGTACACCGACACAGAAAAAAAAATTACCTTATTAAAAATAAATATTGGACCGAAGTTTTCGGGCAAAGTACAAAAGAAAATATCGGTTTTGTGTCCATTGAATATTTACTGGAACGTCTTCGTAATGGCTTCTTAGAGATTGTTATGATATCTGATCTTGAAAAGTGATAGATTATCTTTTACACATGAGAAAGATTCAAAAGTTCGGGGAAACACGTCATGGTGGTTGAAACTGATTAACTGGCAACACTGCTCCTTGAGCACTTCAACATTATAACGACTCCATTGTTCCTAAAAGTGAGTTGGTAATGCGATCAGATTCAGACGACTATGCAATAATTCACATAACCAACGTTGCCCAAATATAGTAGAGATGTTTTCCCGGATGATCGAATTGAATGTCACCCAGAATGACTTTTTCTCAGATGTCTCTATGTCCCCTACTAACAATAAAGCATCTGTACGACCACTAATTGAAACAAGGTTGCCATTTCACATCCCTTTCAACCAGATTGATACGATTCCGAGAACTTTTTGAACGCACCTCACATATTTCATATGTGGCTAATTTTTTCTCCATGTATTCGTATTAAAATATCTATACCTCATCTTTGCCTTCTGCAGTTGATATACTGCAACTCAAAATCACCATTGTCATATACTCACTGTTGATTTCTTTTTTTAAAATTATTGTTATGCGTTGTTTCAAAGACATCCACCTGGATACATACACCACCAGCTATTATATTATGTACTTTCATACACATTACAAAATTAAATTACAAAATTTGAAATTGTTTCTTAAGCTCGACCATCAATTGCCAATCAGTCTTCAGGAGGTCATCACGGAAGTAGTCCTTGCAGGCGTCAATAGACTGACGACTTATCTGAAATGAGAGAGAGGAGGATTAATTGAATTCGGCCAAACAAATGCGAACAATGGTCACTGTACAGTCACGGACACTCCTGGGTGTGTCTGTGACTGTACAATAGTCACTATTTCTCCATCCACCGCAAGAACGAAACAAAATCACGTGACTTTGGAAAAATTGTTTATTTCCTATGCGTTAGTTATGAAGTTATCTTGCCCATAAATACATTGGTCGTAGCTGTACAGGTCATAATACAAGAACTTCAAAAAAGCAATTACTTCGAGTGGGCTACGATATTCCTACGGGTAAGATTCCGGCACAGCTGATATGCGAACTACGAATAGAATTTCTCAGAAATTTTTGTTTACATTGACTTTGTTCTTACAGAGGACAGAGAATAGCGACCAGACTTCTAGAGGCCTTCTTCATTCTTTCAACCCTCGTGACTAAGATATTGCAACATACATAAAACCATCGTATCGTAAATTTCGATGTTTTCCTAACGATATACTGCAGTATCATTAGCGCATGCTGAGATCAATATATGGGTTATCTCACCATTGTGTCCGAACTAAAAAAAAAGAAGTTATTTTTAAGGTGCTAACGTTTTAGAATTAAAAATTGAAATCAGTAATAACATAATAATAATTATTATAGATCCATGCTCATAAACATGAAAATGCCACAAACGAAGAAATAAAATATGTGTTTAATGAAATGAGCAAAATAAATAGGGAATATGAAAAAAATGGTTTATTGATTTGAAATTGTCTTCCTGGCGAAAACAATACGAAATACGAAAATGTTAATGGTAAAAATGTTTTAACTAAGCCCCGCGACAGGTTAATCCTGCAGAAACTTTTCGCATATATAAACGTGCGCGCAGAAAATAGTTCCGCTGCAATACTGCGGATTTTCTCATTGTCTGTGATATGAACAGCTCAGCGGTTAAGGTGAAACTGGCACGAGGGTGCTGAGTGCCGCTCTAGAGTGGATTGATACATAAAACCTACTGCAAACTTAACCTCTCGCGGGGCTTAGCTGTGTTCTTACAATAATTATAATAGTTCTATTTTCTAATGCCAAATTGGCATTTTATATTACGGTTCATGTTATTTGTTTGCACGTTGAAAGAAAACAATAATAAGTCTTATTAAAAGAAACTGAATGACTTCTGAATATTTGAAACTGAATATTTTCCAATATTACACTAGTTCCAGTACTTCAAAAGTTTAATTTGCACACTATTCAAAGGGGTAAAAAAGCGACGTAAAATAAACAGAAATAGAAATTATACGAATCAGAATTGCATTGCCAACCTATGGCGACCTGGTAGTCAGTTTGTCACGAAACCAAAAATCACAGTCGCGTTTTGAAACTTGCTACAAGTCAGTGTTTGTTTAAAGTGGGATATGAACCACTATGTGCATAGGCATAACTTGGCGGGGGCAAGGGGGACATCCGCCTCCCCAAATTTTCAGGTTTATTAAAATTTACAAGTTAAGAATACTTTTGTTAACATCCTAAGACCTGAGAAGCTAAGTAATAAATAATACTATTTATGATTTCACAAATGTTTAACACTTATTTAGCAAATAATCCTATTTTTATGGGATGAAAAACTTTGGACTCTGCCCCCCTCCAAAAGTAACGCTTCAAGTTCGTACCTGCACCCACAAAGTTAAGTCCCAATTACGCCCATGACTATGTGCCTCCACCGGAGATCGAATCCGGGTGCTCCTGATTACAAGACAACAGCGGGAACCGGGGAGGTCCGTTTTTTGCAGTCTTCCGTTAGCTTTAGACACGAAACAAAATCCCAAAATCACCCTATACCAGAAGCAAACACCAAATATATGTTTAGGCAAGGAACCCCCGTTCCAAGAAAAGGTCACATGGTTAAATGCGGAACGCGAGAAGGTAAGGAAGGAAATATTCGTCAAAGAAAATTATTAAAAAAAAAGTCGGCAAAAATTCACACACGCAGCTGCTAAACAGTTATTATAAGAATCGATGCCATGAGAGGTGGTGTTGCCGCAAGGAATAAACACCAGCCGGTAAAGACAAGCAGACAGGAAATGTTGAAACCGGATGTTTTGATCACTTCGTTCAACAGCTTCACCAAGCAGCGGGGGAATTCCTTTGAAAGTAACTTCCAAACTGGAACCGAAGGAATACGCTGCAGAGATCTTGTGAGAAGGGACGTGAAAAAAATCCCCTTAAAAGAAATGAAGAACTGTGCATGAATAAAAAAGAAATTGTGAACATGAAGTTTCAAATAAAAAAAGGTATTGTTAAACTAAGGATAAAATCTTCAATTGATCTAACCAACGTTTTTTTCTTTTTTTAAATTTTTTCCCCCAGATATTCTAAATTCTGAAAAATTTAGTTCTGTTTAGAATTCCGAGTCTGTTCTTGCAATAGCATCAGCTCAAGGGAGTGGGGCGGGGGCCATAACTCTCCCTCTTGGCTCGAAAAACGTACAATGCAAGAAACCATTGCAAGATATATGACTTACCACTAAAAGAAAAGTTACAACCCTTCCTGCGAAAAATGCTGACAATTGTGCAATTGAATAGCATCGTGGTGTTATGTTGCTTAGATAACAGCGAATGTTTCTTTAGACAGCACGATCACGGAAGCAGCAAAGAAATACAGAGTAATATTTATGATATCGCAAATAATTTTGAACGGAATTTTTGTGGGATGGAAGACTTTGCGAGTCTCTCCCCCTCCCCACCCTCCAATGCTCAAAATTAGATCCTCATTAGCTAAAAGTAGCAGAAACTAAAATAAACCAAATGAACCATTCTTCATTATATCTACCGCCAATCACTAGAAAGGCAATCTGAATTGCACATTGTTTTATGCAAGACGTCTTGGAAAACCAGCTGAAGAATGCATCGTTACATTTAATAGGAAAAAAGAAAATGAAATGTCAAGGCCAACACGTTCCTATTGTTTCCGGAAAGCTCCATTTGACGCATGCAAAGTGCACTCAGGCGCGGTCAACCGGTGAAGCATGCAACTGGCCGAGACCATTCAGCGAGTCCCGACCGCCAGGTTATCCGGGATCTCCTGTTCAATGGGCAAAATGAACACCGCGTGCGTGTTTCGTATCGATCAGCCTAGTTCATTCACAATCGGACGCGGCTAACTTCCCGTGTTGCATCTACGTTCGCTCTGTCTGCATCCACACAGTATAAAAACTCATAGAACTGGGGTGGCAACAGAACACTCCTTTTGGCGGTATTGGCGTTGTTTAGCACCATCTTTGCTGTCAAACCACACATTAGGGTGTTACACCACTTTTGGCGACAAAACAGATGCTTTTTTTTTTCTTTTCTTAGCGTGTAGATAATGAATTGTCCTCCTCCGTGGCCGTGTGGTCTAAAAGACGCTGTGCTTTGAACTCCGACTGCGGGACTGTATGGGTTCGAGTCCGCCTGGTTCTCGGCCTGTGTATAGGACCGGTGGCAACCCACCATCGTGAAGAAATTGGGGAGCTACGAGTGAGTAGCGTAACCTGGTCTGGGAAATCTCCTATAACGGCTGAGGGTTCGACGTGCTGACACCACGTCACCCCAGTACCAGCGATCTCCACATAACTAGGTAGGATTGTGGAAGGGAGACTGGCAGTCAGGAGATAGGCCAAAGCCGTTCTAGGACTGTAGAGTAAGGGGGTTAGATAATGAATAGAAACTCTTACATATTCTAGTAATTTTGTAAAGTTTATTGATTGATTGATTGTTTATTACTTCGCTTTTCTGCCACTTTTGGCTAATCGCGAGGCCAGGATTCGAATCCGGGACGCTATGCTAACCACTCCGTCACGTACGTCGGCTTATGCAAAGTTTAAGTATACTCTAGGCTAATTGAGACAGGGCTTACAGTGGACGTTTAATCACTGTGCAATGTGCTCCCACCGGGGATCGAACCCGCGATCCCTTGATTACAAGGCGACAGGGAAGCTGAGATACCAGGGAGGTCCTATCTGGTAATTTAAGGTCTCTACGAGTAATTTATAGGAGCTGCCCGATGGTGTGGTGGTAATGATGTCGTCTTTAATCATGGGGTCCCGTGTTCGAACCCTCGTGAAGGCACACTGCACTTCTAAACTGTAACTCTATCTGTGCGTAAAGTGAAATAAATCAAACCTGCATCAATTTGTATTTTTTCTTATTTTACACAGCTTTTATGGCTACTAATCGCGATTATGATGCTGAATAAACAGATGAATGACAAAGAAACATCCATGTCAAGGTCGGGGCACGAAACTAGAACTTTCGGTGGCGAAATCGTGATAACCCACAACAGACGTTATTATTATTATTATTATTATTCACTCTCATCGCCACCATCATTATATTCTGTCCGGGTTAGAGTTCTAGCTACCAGTGGCGTATACCGAGTCCAAGATCTGGGCTATCTCACTATATGACGTCGTCCTAGGCTATGAATACAAATAAATTTACCAAGTCCTAAGAAATCAGGTTGCCAACTCATAAGAAATCAGGTTACCAACTCATAGGAAATCAGGTTGCCAACTCATAGGAAATCAGGTTGCCAACTCATAGGAAATCAGGTTGCCAACTTATAGGAAATCAGGTTGCCAACTCATAGGAAATCAGGTTGCCAACTCATATAAAATCAGGCTACCAACTCATAAGAAATCAGGTTGCCAACTCATAAGAAATCAGGTTGCCAACTCATAAGAAATCAGGTTACCAACTCATAAGAAATCAGGTTGCCAACTCATAAGAAATCAGGTTGCCAACTCATAAGAAATCACGTTGCCAACTCATAAGAAACCAGGTTACCAACTCATAGGAAATCAGGTTGCCAACTCATAGGAAATCAGGTTACCAACTCATAGGAAATCAGGTTACCAACTCATAGGAAATCAGGTTACCAACTCATAAGAAACCAGGTTACCAACTCATAGGAAATCAGGTTGGCAACTCATAAGAAATCAGGTTGCCAACTCATAAGAAACCAGGTTACCAACTCATAAGAAATCAGGTTGCCAACTCATGAGAAATCAGGTTACCAACTCATAGAAAATCAGGCTGCCAACTCATAAGAAATCAGGTTGCCAACTCATAAGAAATCAGGTTGCCAACTCCAGAATCGGCATCATCATCTCACTGGTATGAATAATATTATTTACAATTTCTGATCGATTTATCTCCTGTATTTTATTCTCTAGACTTCAGGATTCGCAGATAGCCTAGCCAGCCTAGAATATACGCTCCTGCCAGCAACCATTATGCAAAACAGGCATTGCCAGGGATTAATTCAACATTTTCGATCTAGGGTGTGTAAGTGGGTATTTAGGGTAATATTAGAGCGAAAAGGTTATAATTGGGCTTTAGTGATACATTTTTAGAAGGGCATTGAGGTGTGTGCGGTTAAATCACTGGGCATTGCTATATGAGGTATGGACATGAAAAATTCGCACTGGACACTACACAACAAAAAGTTACAACATAGGGGGAAAAAGCCAATAACATTAGTAGCTTGGTAGATACAATTCCCCATCGAACTCCATCCTTAACACGTAATAATAATAACGAAGTATAATGAGCCGGCCTCTGCTTAACTGAGGTGTCTCAGGTTCGAAATCATCATCATTCATCCTTATCGTAGCAATTAACCTAAGAGATAGAAAAGCGACGTAAAATATAGAAAACACAAAGACAGCCTATGAAGAACCGGTAGAAATAGGAACAAATGCAGAAAGCATTCCAAGGCACTGGCCAATGTGAACATCCGACCAAAATTAAAAATGGTGTACGATATAATATTAAGGTCAGGTGAAAAGGAAAGAAACAAGAAAAAACAATTACTTCCCGTAAATGTGTTCCACCCACACGACTATCTGAATACAGTAAATTACGAAAGACAATGCCTCATTCACAGAGCGAGTGGGCACGTCGACATTCCCGACCGACACCCTGGTGGTTGTTGCTGTACCAAAAATAGTCATGCAGAGTTCTGGGAATTCAAATTTCCCAGCAGCTGGTTTTCCTGTATGGGTTGAATAGGGCGTATTGAATGGGGTCTTGCCGAAGCTATGGGAATTTCAGTTATGGCTCGGTCACAATAGGCGAAGGCAGCTGGGGTCCGTTTGACACTTCACCGGGCCATCCCCACCCCGACGGGGGGACCTACTTCTCACTTCCGGTTCCGCTGCGGCACTCCACCCCCATTCACAGCCCAGACCCCACCCTTGACCTTCTCAATCCCGAAGCAGGCCAGGAATATCTTTCTCCCCCAGAGCGCGTCAATCAGACCAGGCTACAGTTTCCTTTTCCAGCCGGAAAACCTCCCTCTTGCACCCACAGGGGATGGATACTTATCCATATAATAAGCCTGATCGTTTACCTGCTCAAAGTGGTAAACCAACGTCTCATCCTGTGTCAAATTGGCCCGCTTTCGACGAAAGCATTTTCCTTGGCATTTCTGCTACGAACGAATTCTAATACGAATTTTTAATACGATGCACGCAGAAAGGTTACAAACAAAATTCTTAAAAAAAAAAAAAACGTTCTCGTCAATTTTGTGGAACAACTTTTTACTCATACAAATGCAATATTAGTTTTGTTTTGAAGCTCTTTGAATCTGTTTTTAAAATTCATTATCATTGTCAATTCACATTGAGAAACCGATTTTATAGAGATGTTTATTCAACAGAGTAAAGATGTACGTGGAACGTGGCAACACGCAGTTTTCACAGTTCAACGGACACCGCTGTGTCTTCAAATCTGAAAATGAAGAATTTTGTTTAAAACCTTTCTGCCTGCACCATATTAAAATTTCAACACTATCGGACTACCAGTTTTTTTTTATTTACAGAATTTCAAAGATTGCAAAACTAAAAAAAAAATTTTTTTTGTTCTCACGATAAAAAAAAAAATGGTGAGCATAGATTAACGCAGAATTGAATAAGCCAAATTTTAATGTAACTCGTTTGTACGTCGGTCTACTGTTTAATTTTTAATTGGAACCCAAACTCGAGTTTCTATAATTTTTAATCTGATAGTAGGTCATAAATGCAGATGTAAACAATGTATTCCTTCACATTTTTAAAAGCCGATAACTTCAACCGAGGGGAATTGAGTTTCTTACAAAATCAATGACACCGCTAATATGTCACTTTTTTTTCCTGAATATGTTATCCTAGAGTGCACAATTACAGAATTTAATAATGTGGCTACTCACAATGTTGATGGAGTTGTCGGTGGACGCTCCCGCAACTTGTGCACTATTATTGCTTTCGTTATTGTCTGCAAATACTCCTTTGAGTAAGAGTAAAAATTTATCGTGTTCAAATTATATCACTTTTAACATGCGAGCAATGTCAGTCCTACCTAACAAACATTAATGTTTTGTCTCTCCACCTCCCTCACAACAACTTGAAAAAACACTACAGCCTAAAATATCTTTCTGAGATTCGAACCCGGGACCCCTGGCGTCGTAGCGCGCTATGCTAACCACTTCGCCACGGAAGTCGGCTAAAGAACTGTTGGCTATGAGGATTAACAAAAAATAACGCGTAAGAAATTAAATATGTATATTTAATAATCAAGCTCTCGCAATTATGACGGTACCCAAAAGCTAGAAAATTTTTAAAAGAATCCTTCAGGATAAAACTAGACACAGCTTTTTAGAGGTCTGGAAATTAGAACTATATCATAGGTTTTTCAACGACTCTTAACTGTCTTAATTCTCCCCAATATACCTTCGCCCACACGTTACACAACCCAAAAGAGCCATTCCACTTGTGCATCTGGATTGAGAGTCTTAGCTACGTGCTACGTAGACGAGTGATTCAAAATGGATACCCACCTTGCTGACGAGCAGGTCCTTCTCGTCGAAGTGGCGTCCGAACATTTTGGGAGATTCTCCAGGGATGGGCTCGATCTTGATACAGACCTCTTGTCCTTTACGGGCGGAGTCCATGTTCTTGTGGTTCATCTCTATACTCGTCACCACGCCCAGGTCCACGAACTGGAAAACAGCAATCAAGAGGCAACAATCAGTCACCAGATCGGGTTGATTTCTTTTCATATGCATAGGCATTAGTAATGCCAACTCCGCGGTGAATTTACCACGCGGAGAAGGCACCTGTGATCGAGCAAGTGTGGAATTAGATGGTATTGTGTTACGCATGCATGCACGCCCCAATGGTTCTGCCCAAAGGTCGGATTCGTAACATGAAAACATCGACTGCTCTTCAGTTTCTTTAAGCATGCTCACATGTTTAGTCTAATAACTTTAAGGCAGCTTTCGAGGGTGCAAAATCATTGAAGGCTGGTGGGAAGATTTTAATCTAAACACATAAATATATACAGTACTAAATATTTAAAATATACTAAATATACATAAAGGACTTCATATATGACTCCTCACCAGACAGTGAAAAAATTAGAATTTTCGCAGACCCTATCGCTGCATCATCAGTGTTAGGAAGGAGACGGAGAAATTCTCCTAACCTAACACTGATGATGCAGCGATCGAGTCTGCGAAAATTCGAATTTTTTCACTGTCTGGTGAGTGTTTCCTTTCTCTTTCTTTGCTTTATATATATATATATATATATATATATATATATATATATATATATCATATATATGGTATTTATAAAGTTGTAAACTAATTCCTTTACAATATAGAATATATATAAAGTGGTTTGATTATGTATAAGTTTTGCTTTCTATTGACATAAATAAACTACTCAAAATGCTGAACAAAGCAGAATTTATTGTCAAATAAACACCATAAACGTGACGTTTCAACCTTATAGCAAGATCTTAAGACTCTGAACTAAATTCAAATCAAATTCAAATAGTGTTATCATAAATAAATTTATTTATGTTTTAAATTGCCTTGCATTCTTGTTTTATTTTTATTGTGCATATATTGTTATTGGTTTGGATCTGTTGTCTCCTCACACACACACACCCAAATACCAAACTCTCTTTCATGTAGTACACCCTGGACTGCATTTTGCCGACTAGTGAGGCTCTGGCGTCTGGACTCACAGCCAGTAAAATCCTCTGTGGGGCTCGTGTTCATTCATCACCTATCCACATGTTTGTGATTGTACCTTCATCCATCTCATTTCATCACCACTCATCTTCATCTTCGCGATTAGCCAAAAGTGGAAGAAAAGTGAAGTAAAATAAACTATAAATCAATCGTGTATCAACATAATGAGAGGCACAATAATATTTCATCGATTTTTTTTTATATATATGTAGAACGAAGCGGGGGATCCTGAGTGGTTCGGATGTCACTTTAAACTATAGGCCCAGTCCCGATAAGCCTATCTGAGCATATAAAGTGGGCTATAAACAAACTTCGACGGAGACTTGTTCCGTGAAAGTACTGCCCTTAATATTAGCCTGTATGTTTTAATATTCTAAAGAGAAGCTCAGTTCATCAGATCTGGCGATGCAAGTTCCACCGCAGGCTACCATAATCGATCGGTCTCGCAGAGCGACAACAAACGAATCAGATCTAAAGCATTTCGCTGCGGTTTACCAACAGGTTGTAAGAAAGTCAGCAGGCGACAGTAAACCTTGGCAAAGGTCAAGCAGACACTCCCGCAGGATGATGCGGGATTCAGTCGATCCGGGTTCAATGGGGTGGCAGGGTGGACTCCCAAGGTCGCCGCATTCCAACGTAATCAGTACATCCACATTTTATCCTTAACGGCTCTCCTTCCTCCTACGTAATTACAAACAAGGGGACAGACAGGGTACAGGATTCCATTCACGCGTTCTAACTCCCTTGTAGAAGAAAGAAACAAAATACTGCTTAGAAGAACCAAATGACTCGATAAAAGTTTCGGTTAAATCTTACTTGCCTATTGTGTAAAATGTTGTTCGGTCACAAGTAACAATTGTTAGCAAATCCGTCAAAATGACATGCAAATCGAGCTATGGATGTTCAAACACGTTTTATTTCGTACAGTAACATTATTATTGTTGTAAATTTCAGCAGGTGTTGTTACACCACTCATACGTATCAAGCAAAATGTTTTCCTAATTTTCTGCGTTGTGTCCAAGAAGGTTGGACAAGCAAAGCATTTCCCCCTCAAAATAGTTCAGTTTGAAGTTACTGCGTTCCGCGACGATCTGTACAGCCAACGGCAAAGATAATAGCAGGCCAACTGCCCATCCTTTTCTGTTCTACAGCCTTTTTTTGTCTGAAAGGATGGAATTCTGCTGATGCGAAGCAGATGTTCTTTCCTTATTGACGTTTTTCTTTCAATTCATGATTATCGTATTGTGGAGGAAAATGGTGATGGGCCACTTCTTTTGCCGTTGGGTGTACCAATCTTACTTGTAATAATCAGTCCGAGATCACAATTTAAAAAAAAAATTACCGTGACTGTAATGATTCACTGATGAAAAATGTATGGGTGGCTATTTTGCACCCTATATTACACACGGGGATAGAACCCCTTATCTAAAATCACTACGACTGTGACCGAAATTATATAATTTTAGGCCAATATTCATTCTCCATGGCAGTGGTTCTCAATTTTTTTTTCACGGCACACGAACGCACGAGTTGATCGAATTGTAGTTTTGTGTAAGAAGGGACAAATTCAAGTTTCTCATTAATAACTCCTATTTTTTAGTAAAAGTCAATAACTCCTCTGTAAGGCAAATATGCTTAAGCTCTTGAATATTTGTCTCTTGTTCGTTCTGAAAATTAATTTTGAGTGAAATTATTTTTACCAGTAATATCATCAAGTCTCGGAAGTTTGGCGCCACGGCCAACTTTTACTACCTTCCGGACACCCATGGCTATGGGCACTAAACAGAAAAAATGCTTTAAAAATAAATCCTGTGAAAGGATATCCGCTTTTTCTGATATGGAATCGTTCCCTTCCGGCAGTAATCTATCGTGATAAACTTATTGGAAGGGGAAAAGGCATCTCTGTCTTTCGATCAGGCGAGTGTCCACGAAAATCTTTATATATGAACTTCGCCCGGATCGTAATTTTAACAAACGGTATATCAGTGCTAAAATAACTTGCCTACTTTTCCATTTTGAAATGGCAGAAACGTTGAGAGGAACAAGTAGAAAATGTGCAAATAGACTTTGTCACTGAACTTGTTGATTGATTGATTCGGCTTATTTTACTTCGCTTTTCTGCCACTTTTGGCTAATCGCAAATATGAGGATGTGATGACATGATGACGTGACACCCAAAGATCATCCACGCCCAGGCCGGGATTCGAATCAGGGACCCCTGGCATCATAACGCGTTGCGCTACCCCCCGACATTTTGGTTTCTGTGCGTATACTACTACAAGTTGTAGCACGTGCCGTGATCATGCCTTTTTCCCAACAAAATTTCTCTACCAAGTGTGATTGTCTAATTCGAAGATCACGCAATGATTGCGGGAAAGGGGGATGTGTGAAGGTACTTCTCCATCACTCACTTGCACAGAAAAATTAAATGGATTTTAACTTGCTTCGGACAGGGATGAGGAGGGGGGGATTTTGTTTGGTGGTATAAAACAAGCAGGACACGGTTATCTCACAGACATTTCGGGAGGGGTAGAGTTTCGAACTCCCATATCGCCCTTCTTGGCACGTCTTTGCCCTTGATGTAATTTTGGGGCACCCCAAAAAGTCGGCGCTTTTGCGTGTGCACCAGACTGGTACAAAATAAAACGGACCCTTCAGAAGCGATTTTCCTGAAGAGACGTCTGGAGAAGAAGAAGGGTTACAAGCGAGGAGCCTCTTACCGACTCTCCCACCTCCAAATGTGCGTCCCTCTTGTCCTGACCGGCTTGCTTGGATCCGGGTGGGTGCGGTACGGCAAGTGGCCGCACCTACAAACCGCTATGTTGCCACTTCTACGACGCTTACAGGTGTAAATGTATACACACACATACATATATAAAAAAGCGTCGTTTCTGCCACGGAACCAACCCCTTCCTTTCAAAAACAACACGCACTTAATAAGCCCTGAATTCGTATCGGCGACCGCAAGCTGAACCCACCGAAAACAAAGAGTCGAAGAAAACAAAACGAGAAAGTAGAAAAAAAAATGAACTCGAGCTCAGAAATAACATCCACAGACGCAACTCGTCCTTGCCCAACATGACAAGGTCGCCCCGGCAAGGTGGTTGCCATCGCCAGTCAGTAAGCATTCAGGGTAAACAGCTGTAATTTCTTACCGCGATTACGATTACAATATTAATGGGCACAGCTGACCCTAGTTGGGTGCGGGCCCTTGGGTTGATAATATATGCGGGGCCTGGAGACAAAGCCGTCGTTTCTCTGTCTCAAGTACAAGTAACCTTACAGCCAGTTATGTAAGATGTTACAGAGAATTTACAATTTCATATTATATTATTATTCTACAAGTGTATGAAGAGTACATGCAGACAAGGATGTGTTTAGAAGAAAGGGGTCCAGCGAGTTCTCTCTCCTCCCGAAAGAGCTGACACACACACACCCACACACATACATTTAATTTCTCAGGAGTTAGAAATAATTTGAGTATCGCTTTTCAAAACTTGCATTTTCCTTTTGTTGTTATATTATAATAGTCACCTTTTTTACATTCCACGTAAAAAGTAAAGTAAAGTGTTCCCCTGTGCTTAGCACCACGCCATGAAGGCGTATAGGGGGTGTGGGGGTGTGAGTGAGGGTAATGTGATCAGCACCACGGCCCTGACCGCCTTTACCCCCCAGGTTTCCCCATGTTATTCGACGCTGGGTGGACGCCGGAACCTTTAGCATGGTAGTCAGACGCGTTACCGACTGAGCCACCGCGGCCACACATTCCATGTAATAATAATTAATATTAATAAAATTTATTATCATTATTATGTGAGAGATTTGGTTAGTGATCGGGGACCCCGCCACAAATATACTTCTAGATACGTATAAGCATACGCACTATTTCAATTATATGCCTTAGTTCTGTGTCAGGAGACTTTTTCGAAGATTTATCTCCTTTCGTAAAATCCGCTACGATGTTCCAAATTCTGTTAAGAATTTCATCTGGAGTATCCACGTGACTCTTCACGGGGTTCACATTCGCTGTTGTCCGCATGTTGTGGGAAACCTATTTACAGGTAAACAACAGTGAAAACAAACCAGCAAACCACACGGATATTCACTTCTAGAAGAATTCTAAACAATGCATTCTTTTCTGCATTTATAATATCTTTTGTGATTTTTCAAAACAAAAAAAAATCTCGAAAAACGTCTTTCCTGAGATATGTTAAATGTACTGTGGTATACTTTAAAAAAAAAAAAAAAACAGGTTCGTCGGAGCGTGGTGTTGATTCCGTCACCTCAGCAAATGGAGACCCTGCCTCCACACCTTATATGCCTCCGTGGCATGATGAAATGTTCGGGGACAGCTTTACTTTTATACTTGTTTTATTGTTCTTGTTCATGAATAGTCCCTGGGATGCAGGTTGTCCGGCTGAATCTATCGGCGTACTTTTTTCCAAACGAAACGAAACCAAGTTTTGAAAAAAAATTATTTCTGAGACAATCGGGTCGACTGATAAATAACAGGAGGTTCACAAAATATATGAAGACTTTTAAAAAAAGGCAACAAAGAGCTAATTTTTACTGCGATATGATTTTACCACATTCTTTCACATATGTTCTGTTAGCGAAAACCATGGTGATCCTTTGAACATTCCAATCGACATCCGCGAAGAGCTGCAGGGGATTTGCAGTCGGATCCACTACTAACCTCGATGGTCGGAAAAGGACGCGATGATGAGAGCGAATTGGCAGGTTCATGTGTCGTGACGCCATCTCAGGTTGTGCTTGACCCAATGCCCTTGTTGTGCAACAATGGCTACAACGCGGATTCCACCGCAGAAGGCGACTGCATGTCCGACCAGTCCCCCCCTCTCCCCCCATCGATCATATCTTTAACTTTCTTCTTCAGACATCCTTCTTGATGCCCGACTCTGCAGACTGTGGTATTATAGTGCTCAGTATTGATTTCATTTTTCACTTACGTTAGCTGCGATTCTTCACCATGAACCTGTATGCATGGAAAGGGTCTGTGGTGAAGGCGATGAGCAACGTACAGTATGATGCACATTTATTGCAATTCTGTGGAAATGCATGTTCAAGAGTGGAAAGAGGGCGACGTTGAATTCTGGGTCATGCATTTCTACTCAAGTAGCAGTCGAATGTGTGCTAAAGCTTAAAAAAAAATCATTATTTTGACTAACATGCATTTCTTATGGTAAATGTAAAAGCTCACTCCTTAATTTAGAGCTTTCGATGTTTTGACATTTTCTTCGTGTACCTTGTTCAGTTATACAAAACAACATGTACTTTTCTAATCGAGGAGTACCGGATTTCATATCCGATGGAGGTACGTGTGAATCAGGTCCAGTCTAAACTGTAGGTCAAGTCTCGATTAGCCTGTCTGTGCATAAGTGGACGCGTATATGTCCCTCTCGTTCTATTATTCGTGCTTCGTGAAGGAAACCGTACCTTCGTCCTTCGCAGTCCCAAAATTGTTAAAACGCTCGCACCTTCTACCTCACTGAGATAAAACCAATACAATATGCTGGGGACGAAGAGAAACAGATCAAATTTTTGAATTTTGAAATTCTATGCCACAAATAAAACTAACTGTGTGAACTGTCTGAGTATTTTCTGGGGAAGAAACAGAAGACAAAAAACAAGACAGACATTTCTAAACTCGAGATTTCTCGAAAGACTGATACAGGGGGTATCATTTAAAAGTTGCCCCAACCAGAGAATGAACGAACAAGTTCAGTAACTCAGGTTTACAGGAGGTGCTTAAAGTGACGACAGTGGACGCGAATGCATACTTTGATCCTCTTGAACATGTTCCTAAACGCATGTTGAAGCTCAACCACGGACTTTTTTTTTTTATTATTTATTTCTTTATTTCGAGTTTAGTTTTCAAGTTCAAGTCTTCAAGTGTTCGTCTCGTAAACTTTCGTTTTCAACTTTTCCCACAGGAATCGCACACACTTAGATCAGGTGACCTCGGGACCACATTCCTTTACAGATGAGCCTATCTGAAAACTCTCTCTCCTAGAACGCCACTGTTTGTCTTGCAGTGTGTGTGCAGGAACAATACTTTGCTAGAACTATGCGTAATTCTTTTTTCTCATGCACTGTTAGCTGTTCCAAGGGTGTCGAGATTTGTTCCTGGTAGTGACGTTAGCTACAGAAAGCGTGGAGACCTTTCCACAACTTAACCTGGTCGATAGCCCGAGAAAATCGTTTCATTGTTCAATGTAGACTGCAGAAATGATCGTGTCCGTAAAAAATATTAGCCATATTTTCGGCTGTGCAGATACTGCGCACCACACGCCGATCTATCTGTTCTCTCTCTTATTCCGCGCACTTTTAAATTATACACCCAGTAGAAGATGAAAATTACGCCTGTATCAATATTGCATTAAAGTTCCAACTAATCATTACAGACTAGAGGAAAAGGCAACATGTGCATGGGAGGTTTTGGTGGCGGTCATGCTCCTCTCTTTTAGCTCAATATAACTATAAAAAAACAGCCAATACAGGAAAAGATTTACGAAAATCCTGGGCATCCCACAGAGAGTAGATCACAATAACGACAGTTATTTCGAATTTGCGATACTTTTCCCCATAACCCTGTACAGCAGACAGAGCGGTCAACCGGCTACGATCTAGTACCAGAACAGCCGATCGTAAAATGCAATCAGATTCATTGACACCGCATGAGATGGTAACTTGAAAAGAAGTCGCCCAAGGGGAAGCATTTCCATGCGGCGAGGGGCCCGGGGCCACCCTCTAAATTAAACGGAGGATGTGGGTAATAAGGAGAAGTGCCACTCTCGAAGCCGGCCAGTCACTCTGGTCTTGGCTTCCTGTTCGCCCTCAGCTACCATCAGCCTCTGGTGATTTACCTTCCTGCCATCCAAACCTCTCTCTTCTTCCGTGCTGCACGACTGGCTTCGCTATCTACCATTCGTGGACAGCTACGGCTATGGAATTTAATCGGGAAGACATCGCTTACAGTATCGAGAGATCAACATTTATCCCTCCCACATTTCTATTCACAGTTCACGTTCGATCTCTTCCAGTATTTGTTAAAGAAATTATCGATATTCTTCTTTATATAGTTGAACTCCCGCTTACCATAATGGTTAGTGCTCTTGCCTTTGGTGCGAGACGTCCCGGGTTCGATTGATTGATTTTACTTAGTTTTTCTGCCACTTTTGGGTAATCGCGAAGATGGGGGTGAGTGATGATGTGATGAATTGGTCAAGGGACACTTACAAAGAACACTCATGCCCAGGCCGGGATTCGAACCTGGGACCCCTGGGTCGTAGCGTGCTGTGATAACCACACCGCAAAGGAGGTCGTCTACGGATTCGATTCCCGAAAATTTCGGTGTTGACCCTGCATCGTGAGGGCAATTGAGAGGCTACTTGAAAGCTGATTTTGAGTGTATGCACAACAAGGCTAATAGGAGCTAGACCTACACTTTAAAGTGGAATCCGAACCACTATGTGCCTCCCAAGGGTATCGAACCTTGGATTCATTGATTACAAGGTGACGACGTACGACATCGGGGAGGCCCTATTTCAAAGCTATAATAGCGGATTCAGGTCTCGAAAGCCAGGATACGGGGATAGGCCCCTTAACTAAAACAAAATTCAGGACAGGGCCAAGGAAATAGAATAACAACGTCCTCACTCAATTTTTAAAACTAATACAGTCATAGATTCCTTAACAATAAGTACACTATCTCCGAGAAAAAAAAAGTATACGTTAGTTAAAAGCGGAGGGTATAAAAGGGCGCTCAGCACAGGACAAAGAGGATTACACTGGCTGTGGCCCACGCGCCAGAACCACGTTAGCCTGCATTTACCGATGTGTACTATGTGCAAGTGAGATTGACTTTTGGGTGACTGCATAGGTCATCCCATTACACCCTTATCATACGAGGAAAGGATCCTTTCAAGACAGTGCTTACAAAACAACCCTTGCACGATATTACAATATTTAAATTAAACAGAATACTTATGGTGAACACGTATCCAGACAAAGCTTGAGCTTTCTTTATTTATTATTTATTTATTTAAAGACAGGACACTACAGGCAAATGTCCATTTACAGTGGCTTATATTATCACATTATTTGTTACACACAGAATATGAAATCAATAGAATCGATAAGGTACAATAATATGATAATAAGGGGTGCCCATCCCCCCAAGGGCAATGTCCCCCCCCTCCCAAATCATGTCATGGTATAACGGTCAAATATTGAGTGACAAGTAATTAATCTAATTGCCCGTTAGTAGGAATTAATTGCAATTGGTAATATTAATATCCGTCGCGAATACAGGTGTCTAGCGAACTGCCTTAGCCAACACTAGCTTGCTCAACCACCGTTTTTCGCCCGAATTCGGATTTACATGCATTCTTATGGGAATAACAAGAAAAATGCAACTTCTAAACCAATGGACCGAATTGGATGAGATTTTAACCAGCGGAAGAACACATCATGAAAGTATTGATTCCAAGATTTGAGCCTAATCAGAACAGAACTACGGGAGTTATGAATTATTAAAGATTCATCGCTGAATTGAAAGGGAGAAGCTACCCTACTGAGATGTCCTTGCTTTTCGTGACTGACTACAATGGAGAAAGAGTTAGCCTAATCTCTGCGCGAGGGGCTGCTACCAAAGGTTAAGGACCGGAGTGAGCATTGACCAGGATAGGAGGACAACGGTCAAAGCACCAGAAACAATAAACAGGCACCCGATCATAGAGGGTAGCGCGTCACTACGTTCAAATCTGGAATAAAAGGGATGATTTGAAACAGTTTTACACAGTTTGCCTACAATCGCCACCGGAGTGTGAGCTACGCGCGACCGAGCTGCAAGCAGACTCGAGGTCTGGATTTGTTTTTCCTCGAGTGAGTGTTTCAGAGCCATGGAGTAGAGCAGAATAGAACCAGGGGGTCGTACTCCCCTTGCCGTCAACGCATCCGTGCACATACGTGTGGTTATGTGAGAATAACGCCAGACACGTCCACCCGTGTCAATCGTCCGAAACAACGTCCTAAGTAGTGAAAGTTAATAACATTTGATATCCATGTGAAACCGCGAATGGCTCATCGCGTATGTTCGTCTCATCGCCCAAGTCACGTATCTGTACTTACGAGTGATCGCGAAGAACTGACCTATTATTGCGCAAGTTGTCGTATGGAGTCGACAGTGAACGAGTGAAGCCAGGATCCGATGAGGCCAGATGGAGCTGCCGACTGATCCACTTTCGCCAACCAGGATAACCGCGAGGTGCAACAATGGAGCGTGGAGGCCTTCCAAAACTGTAGGACCACTTTCACCCAACCCAGGTCAGAGGGAATGCAGCGAAGGTAAGATCCAACCATGTGCGGGTGTGAGAGAGATGACGACAATCTACCGCGAATCTGCGTAAATCAAATCATTGCTTAACTTAAATCAGTGCTATGGCATCCCTAGGCATCGGTATTCCGGCGGAAGTAATCAAATTTTAAAGATGAGAGTTTATGTTAGCCGCAAACGACAGTTCATGAAATATATTTATACCTTCAGAAAAGATAGAAGGGGTTCGCACAAGGAACAATTATTCACTTTATGCTTAAAATCCTAAACGATAAATTGTAAAAGGCAAGGTAGCCAGACATAACAAGAGTATGGTCAAAGTAGTAATTAATCTAACCTTTGTAATTGTCATATTGTCGCCATATGCCATGGAATGAGAGTATGAATGTGAGATCGAGTGAAAGAGGGCAAGATGTACTGTGTTTTTATCTGTGCTTTAATATATGTGTATATTCAGAAACACCGTAGTATTATGTAACGTCATTTCAGGTATTTAAAATCAAATCCTCCTAGATTTATTCTCGGTAACTCCGACTGTTAGGCACTTATCCTGACCGTATTATATTTCATGTAATGTTTAATTCGCCCAGCAGGTGAGGCGAGAGATTCTTCGTTGTTGCGTTGCTAAGCTCAGCTCAGTTGAGTTAGTTGAGTTAATTAGTTTATTTATTAAATTAGCAGCCCGTGACAAAATATGGCGCCCGAACATTCGACGAGTAGGCAAAAAAGTAGGCAAGTAAAAATGTTGCCCGAACAAGCGACGAGTAGGCAAATAAATATGTAGGCATATAAAAGGTTGCCCGAACAAGCGACGAGTAGGCAAATAAAATAAAGTAGGCAAGTAAAAAAGTACGCCGAATAATCAACGAGTATGTGAATAGACAAGTAAGGGTGTAAAAAGTAGGCCCGAATAATCGACGAATAGGCAAATAGAAGAGTAGGCAAATAGGAAGCAAGTAGGAATTAGGCTCGTAGAACGATGTTACAGGCAGGCTAGTAAGGAACCTGGAGGTCACGAGTATTCTAATTAGTTGCTTATCTACTCAATGTGAATTTTATGAAGTTTGATTGTAATGGTTAACAATCAGTTATGTCTATTACCCAAGGGATTTAATACTTGTTGTTAAAGAGAGTTTTCAGCCTACGAATGTCTACGACAGGGTACCAGAATTTAACGCTAAGGGGGAACTAAGATTTTTTTTGGTAAATTAAATAATTGCAACCTGTAACTGAAAATCCTGATAAGAATCTATCAAGACGTTTTCATTTAAAGTAAGAATGTGTAATTTGTACGGTGATTTTAATTAACTGAATATACAATCGATGTGTAGCTAGAACCATTTTGTGTGTTTTTTATGGTGTAATAGTGAAATACTTTGTCGCGACTATAGCATTTTTCCATAGCAGAATTATTAGAGGATTTTATTATTTATTAACAATGGGCGTTATTAACTTCGGACGATAAAGGACAAAAGGACACGCGTTATGACACGGAAGCAGGTGAGGGGTGCGATCCCCGGGATCTGAAACCAGAAACCAGGAAAAGAATTTTGATATCTTTTTCCTTCGGCGATAGCCAGCCACGAGAAGAAGAAGAAGAAAAAGAAGATTGGCATGCAAAGGACCACTCGTCTCCGCCAGAGATTAACGAACAATACCATGGACCGCCCAGGGGCTGAGAATTCTACAGATGCAGGCGCTTCGTCAGCCGGAAACGTTGATAAGGATCTAGGGAAAGATCAGTCGGCAACAGGGTTGCCAGTTCCAGAGAAGATGGACGTGCAGGCCATGTTCTCTCAGCTAATCAGCTATATCCAAGCCAGAGATGAAGAAAGAGATCAGAAGAGGAAGAGAGAAGAAGAAGAAAGGCGGAAGATAGAGGCTGCCGAAAGGAGAGAGCAGGAAGAAAGGAAGGAAGAACGCCGAGAACAGAAGGAAGAAATGGAAGAAAGAAGAAGAAAAGAGTGGGAAGAAAGATGGGACCGCCGTTTCCAAGTACTGCTATCCGAAAATGACCGAATGAAGGAGAAAGTACTTCAGTCGGAGAAGGAATGCGAAAGGAGACATGAAGAGACAAACATTAATGTAGTCACAATGGAGAAAGATCTGCGTGTAGAGTTACGTCAGGTTCAAGAAACTATTGGAACGCTGGACGCAAGAACGACCGAGAATCAGACGGCCATAACCAGCCGATTAGAACGACTGGAAGCGGAGACACGTGAATTGAAGGATTTCCAAATCACGCAACGGAGAAGAAACGAGGACGAAGAGATTCGCCGATTGGAGACAACGTCCAGTGATGTGAACCCAACTCCTTTGCTCGTCGCAGCAGACGTGACCAACCAGCTGACCTGTCAATCAGCACCAACTTCCTTGGATCGCCAAGCAGCGCGTGATGTCATCGGCCGGAGCGGGAGCTCGCCGAGCTTGAACGCTTTCGCCCAGCAGGAGACACGCAGTGTGTCCAACCCGGAGTCGAATACTCGCGGAATCTTCTCAAAAGTCGGCATGGATAATTTTCAAACGTACGACCCCGATCACGACGAGACTTTACCGTCAATGTTCATAAGGGACTTCAAGAGAGATTGTTTGTTGTACGATGTCGATAGCCCAGACTGCTTGAGGCTAATGCGAAAATTACCCAAAGGGAATGCAAGGATCTGGCTCGAGCAGCGGAATCCACCATTCGATATATTTGAAGAGTTTGAACAGGCATATGAAGTTCTTTCCAACCCTGAGAAACGGAAGCTCTATGACCGAGGACCACAGTTTTTGAGCAACGAGTGGAAAAGCACATTGCAGGACTACGGAGTGAAAGAAATGCTAACCGCCCCTTATCCCCAGCGAGGCCAGTACAGCAATCACCGTCCACAACAACAACACTTCAGAGATGATAGAGATGGAGAAAACACGAGATGGCAACACTGCAGGGGTCAAAACAACCCGAGTCAAGTTGAGAGGAATCGTGCTGTGAATGCGGTTAGAACAGTCGTGTCCCCACAGACTGATGCTAATTTACTCGATTGGAATAGACCGTCTACTAGCCGTAACTTGGACTCACTCTCCCTAGATTACCAACCTGGACGAAGTAGACTGAGTCAAGAACAGCGATCTCTGGAGCAGATAACCGATATTCAAGGCCCGACGGGAGACTAGAAGACTCCTTTGCCAGTCCGGCTCATGTCAAAGGAGACACTGAAGAAAATATTGCACTAGAGCCACCCCGATTGTAAAGTAAACAATAGGAAAATTAGAGATTTTTTTTATATTAAAGGGCAAAAAATGTAGACCTTTCTTATAATTAATGCAAGAAGTATGCAAACATATGTGTGAGAGGGAACAAATTGCAAATCAAATATTTACTTATATCTTATTTAGCTTATTATTCAGTATTCACATTAATATGTATAAAACTACAGGGTGTATCCAAAGTTAGTATGTATGTAGTAATACGTTGGGATTTCGATGTCAAAATGTACTTTATATTGTATTCTTGTATACTTTATCATATTTGTTTATATTCTCATAATTATAGTACAATTGCAGAAAGTATAACTTCATTCTAATGTTGAGTTAAAAGTTATACAGTCCAGGGTTCGAGTCCCTATTCAGACGCCTAAGTGTGCGGTCACTAACAAATATCATTAATATGTGGTATGAATTTTTTCCTGTCACTCGCAAGTTCGCTCTGAAAAAAATTCATAATTAAAAGGAGGGGAATGTTATAACGGTCAAATATTGAGTGACAAGTAATTAATTTATTGCCCGTTAGTAGGAATTAATTGCAATTGGTAATATTAATATCCGTCGCGAATACAGGTGTCTAGCGAAATGCCTTAGCCAACACTAGCTTGCTCAACCACCGTTTTTCGCCCGAATTCGGATTTACATGCATTCTTATGGGAATAACAAGAAAAATGCAACTTCTAAACCAATGGACCGAATTGGATGAGATTTTAACCAGCGGAAGAACACATCATGAAAGTATTGATTCCAAGATTTGAGCCTAATCAGAACAGAACTACGGGAGTTATGAATTATTAAAGATTCATCGCTGAATTGAAAGGGAGAAGCTACCCTACTGAGATGTCCTTGCTTTTCGTGACTGACTACAATGGAGAAAGAGTTAGCCTAATCTCTGCGCGAGGGGCTGCTACCAAAGGTTAAGGACCGGAGTGAGCATTGACCAGGATAGGAGGACAACGGTCAAAGCACCAGAAACAATAAACAGGCACCTGATCATAGAGGGTAGCGCGTCACTACGTTCAAATCTGGAATAAAAGGGATGATTTGAAACAGTTTTACACAGTTTGCCTACAATCGCCACCGGAGTGTGAGCTACGCGCGACCGAGCTGCGAGTTGCAAGCAGACTCGAGGTCTGGATTTGTTTTTCCTCGAGTGAGTGTTTCAGAGCCATGGAGTAGAGCAGAATAGAACCAGGGGGTCGTACTCGTCTTGCCGTCAACGCATCCGTGCACATACGTGTGGTTATGTGAGAATAACGCCAGACACGTCCACCCGTGTCAATCGTCCGAAACAACGTCCTAAGTAGTGAAAGTTAATAACATTTGATATCCATGTGAAACTGCGAATGGCTCATCGCGTATGTTCGTCTCATCGCCCAAGTCACGTATCTGTACTTACGAGTGATCGCGAAGAACTGACCTATTATTGCGCAAGTTGTCGTATGGAGTCGACAGTGAACGAGTGAAGCCAGGATCCGATGAGGCCAGATGGAGCTGCCGACTGATCCACTTTCGCCAACCAGGATAACCGCGAGGTGCAACAATGGAGCGTGGAGGCCTTCCAAAACTGTAGGACCACTTTCACCCAACCCAGGTCAGAGGGAATGCAGCGAAGGTAAGATCCAACCATGTGCGGGTGTGAGAGAGATGACGACAATCTACCGCGAATCTGCGTAAATCAAATCATTGCTTAACTTAAATCAGTGCTATGGCATCCCTAGGCATCGGTATTCCGGCGGAAGTAATCAAATTTTAAAGATGAGAGTTTATGTTAGCCGCAAACGACAGTTCATGAAATATATTTATACCTTCAGAAAAGATAGAAGGGGTTCGCACAAGGAACAATTATTCACTTTATGCTTAAAATCCTAAACGATAAATTGTAAAAGGCAAGGTAGCCAGACATAACAAGAGTATGGTCAAAGTAGTAATTAATCTAACCTTTGTAATTGTCATATTGTCGCCATATGCCATGGAATGAGAGTATGAATGTGAGATCGAGTGAAAGAGGGCAAGATGTACTGTGTTTTTATCTGTGCTTTAATATATGTGTATATTCAGAAACACCGTAGTATTATGTAACGTCATTTCAGGTATTTAAAATCAAATCCTCCTAGATTTATTCTCGGTAACTCCGACTGTTAGGCACTTATCCTGACCGTATTATATTTCATGTAATGTTTAATTCGCCCAGCAGGTGAGGCGAGAGATTCTTCGTTGTTGCGTTGCTAAGCTCAGCTCAGTTGAGTTAGTTGAGTTAATTAGTTTATTTATTAAATTAGCAGCCCGTGACAATGGGTCCCCCCAAATCATATCATTCGCGTCTTCAAACCATATTGTAATCCCCACAAAGTATTTAATTACGTGTCTACCGAAAGTAACATTTTTCTTAGCTTTACTGAACACTATAATTGATCGTTGATCTGCCCCCTCCTCCCTAAACAGGGGTGCTCATCACTCATGACCACCCCCAAAATCGTTCATCATAATCGATAATATCGCTTGTCTTGTAATGTAGCTATAGTATAAAAACTTCACATTCACCTCATTAAAGCGCCAAACACGCATCCTAGCAACAGAGAATTGCGAGCGAAGAGAGCAAGAAAATTTTTTCATCCATTTTCTTTGCAGGCTTTCAAGAATATTAATTTAATGGCGTGTGAATACTTTCTTAGGGTCCCGATATATTTGCTCTTTTCCAGCTTCTCCTTTGGCACGTTCGGGATCGAAAACGTGTGGATACCATATCGGTAAATACAGTCTCCAAAATTTAATGTTCGAACCCTCTCTCCACTACAGAGATACCTTGGCAATCTAAGATTTAACACTTTATCAAGAGCTTCCTATCTCCCCCTTCAGATTTAATACTGAATCCTTCCACCAAAATTTCCATGCTAATTTTAGAATTACTGTTGATATTGAAGGGTGAATATTGCCTCCTCCAAAAAAATAATTCTCAGTTTCCACACCAGAATTTCCGCAAAAGTCTAAAACAATAATAATACACAAGAATTGAATACCTCCCTCAATTTAATGCTCAATCCCCCTCTAACTAAAATACCCGCCATAATCTAAGACCTAGAGTTGGATACTGTCCCCCCCAAAGTTTAATTCAGAATCCCCCCCAGAACACACGTGTCAATTAAGGCCTAATATGTAAGAGTTGGATATTTCTCCACCCCCCCTTCGAAAATACCCTTAAACACTTTATTTTCTTCGTCTAATGGATTAAATATGGTGCATTTCAGGTGTAAAATATTTACATATATGTTGGAAAAAGATATAATAAATGTTAAATTTTATAATATTTTAAGGAAAAATCCCCCCAAAAACCTGCGCCATATTACCCCCCCCCCTCCCTGTGGGCACCCCTGTGATAATGTGTGTTAAAGTAATGTAAAAATTAATAAGGAAAAGGAATAGAAAGTAGGTTAGATCTTGCACAGCATATGACAAGAATAGTAACAGAGAAAAACAAAACAACCAAAGAAAAAACATATGAGTCACGTATCACATATAAATAATGAGGTATAGAAATAACGATAGTAACTAGCAAAAACCTGGTCCTTACTCCTTAGCATTAATTCTTTCACATGAACAAACCAGGTATGCACACAGAAAATGACTGAACTGCTAAATAACGTCATATCTTGTTTTGAAAGTAAGTTTCAATTTCCGTTTTGAACTAAGCTTTGGAAAATGTCCACCTTATCATATGATTTTGCAATTTTATTATTGGCTGACTTTGTTAGAGCTCTCGCTCGGTACTTGAAACAGCTCTCTCCGCGGTCTGACGTTACTATATGGTATATAAAAAGGGATTTCTGAAAGCAGTTGAGAGGAGTCTAATGAGTTGTTTAGAAGTTTATGTAAAAATAGTAACTGATGTATGGTATGCATACATGTACAGTCCCATTACTGGAGTTTTCCAGCTATAATCTGCAGATTGTATGCTATGGTGGGTAGCTATATATGAAAAGTGACTTTCGACGCACACACGCGAGAAAATAAGTTTCAACCATGGCGTATAGGGGCTCGAGTTGAACCTTGCTGGAAGTCAGTCTCGCCAGCAGATAAAAGGAAAACATTCTTCGCATTTAGCGACTCGGCATTCTATGTGGATTCTTCTTCGTAAGAGGACAGTGCACAACCTCTACTACTGGCACCACGCGGTGTAAATATTTATTTTGCGCAAACAACGATGCACCTCCCTCCACCCGCGCGAGAAGTTCGCATGCTGATAACAGATATGCTAACCTGTTAGTTCTGCTGCAGGACTCCATTTCGACGCACTTCTCTCAGCATCTTTTAATTTATTCCATTTTGTTTATCTACCACGCACAAAAACTCAAACAGCCAATGGGAGTGCGAGGAAGGAAGAAGCTTTTTCGAAAGGAAGACAGTGATTGGTCCACAGCAAGTTCTCGAGAGCAAATTCTAGCCAAACGAACATCACAAATACAGGAAGAAAAGCTCTTGACGATAGACACACAAGAAACGGCTGCAATATTTTCGTGGTTTCTTCAAAAGACATCAATATTATATCTCGTATCCCAACACGTTAGCTACCTAGATATGTAGCAGAATTAAAAAGGTAGCCTAACTTTCAGGATATTTTTTTTCTTTCTAAAGACATGCCGTTGTCCGAATGTTTGGCAATGACGACACACGGTTTTGATTGCAACTCTTTGAAACTGCGTTAAATTTCTTTATCCAACCTAAAACCAGAAATACTTCGAATCAAGAAAACTTCCTGCATATTTTCCTATTTCTTAATACCTTTCTGCGAGCATTTCCCCCAATTTTCGATCACTTCTAAGTGTATAATTTCCTCTTTTCGTACACTTCTACTGGTTTCCTATCTGTTTTCGTGCATTACGTACATTCACATTTCTTGCTGTTATTTTGGGCCTTTCTCAGGGATCACTTCACAGATTTATAAGTGCAAGTTTTTGTATTATTCTAAGGTCAAAAAATTTCCATCTCTGTACTTTTGTACGCATATATTTTTTTCTTGTAAGTACACACGTATCTAATTCGATCTTTTCAAGTATTAATAAGCAGGGCCCATTCGCCACGAAGGTATCAATTCAAGGCAAGCCTGGGTAGCTAACGACTCACGAGTTGTCACTAGACTTTAAAAAACAGGCAAAGAAATATGTTAGATAGTCGAATGGCATTGTTCTGCACCATCTAAAACACTCGTATTGTGTTACATACACTTTTGGTGGTGTGGCAACGTTTAGCGTGTACAAAAAAAACATAAGCGAAATAGTATATTTAATTATATCTATTATTTTGGACATAGGAAAATAAGGCGAAAGTAACTCAGTGCCACCTACCCTCCCATGATTTATAAAGCAGGGATATCGAATGTTCTGATATCCGAATATATACATTATCCTGACAGTTTTACGGGCTATCCACATATTCTTTTATTCGTTTTTCACTTCACGGATTTTCTACAAATCCTTAATCAAATCTGAACTAACCGGATATTACTTGCACAATAGAAAGCAAAAGGTTATCGTATCTGGTTGCTCTTCGTCGTGGCTCCCTGTAGTTTCCGGTGTGCCCCAAGGAAGTTCTCTGGGACCCCTGTGTTTCTCTCTCTTCATGGATGACATTCACGAATATATTTCTTCCGAATGTTCAGTATTATTGTATGCTGATGACTGCAAATTATTTCGAAACATTACCTCACCTCAGGACACATGCTACATCCAAGACAATCTCAAACACATTGAACGCTGGTGTCAAGACTGGAATCTCAAATTAAATCCGGATAAATCTGTTGTCATGAGGTTTACCCTAAAATCCAATAACACAGTGCCATCCTACAAGTTATGCAACCAGGTTATTCCGTTCGTACGACAGCACAAGGATCTTGGTGTCATTTTGATAGCAAACTGACTTTCAACCATCACATAGACTACATAACTTCGAAAGCGATGAAAACACTTGGACTAATTTACAGATTTACAGACATAACTCACGTTTCTGCCCTCAAAACCTACTTTACAATGTGTGTTGTTCCTATTCTTGAATATGGCTCCTGTATTTGGTCAATGGCATGTGAAAGCAATTTAAAGAAAACAAACAAAGTAGTAAGTTTCTTCGTCAGAATAGTCAAACACAGATGCCCAGCCCTTGCAAACTTCTCCAAACAAGAAATTCTATCCACTCTACAAATTCATGACCTTTCTCTTCGCCGTCAACTCTCAGATTTAACACTACTCTTCAGAATCATTAATGGACAACTTTTCACCAGCGAACTCTTGCCACTTCTTAATATCAGAATCCCACGTCCCAACAGTAAATGCAACAACTTCTTTTACATTAAATCTTCAAGGCTATCCTTAGAACAAAGATCACTTCTCTACAGGCTACAAACCATTTACAACTCATTAAAAGACGCTCCGGGCTTCCATTTATCAAAGCAGACTTACAGAACGGCGTGCATAAAGCAGCTGAAGTATAAATAATATTATTCTTGATCTAGTTGTTATTATTCTTGTTATATATGTATATGTGTGTGTATGTGTCCATCTTATTATTTTGTTTATTTCTTTTCCGGTTGATATCCTGATGTAAAATGGATTTTTCTGTATTCAGGACTTTTCAAATAAATAAATAAATAAATAAATTAGGATTATCCGTTGCATCCGAAACAGATATCGGATAATTTGAATACGGACATCCGTTATCTGGGATTTGTGGCCATCTCTACTATAAAGGAACCAGGGGAGGGTAGCAAAACAACAATTATCAAGTGGTGGTTATTTGATTTTTGTTATTTAGCCTAGCTTTTCTGACACTTTCAGCTAATAGCGGCGATAAGCACGAGTGATATGATGAAAGGGACGCTCACAAAGAATGCATGCCCAGACCGGAATTCGAACCCGGGACCTCCGGCGGCGTACCACTCCGCCACGGAGGTTGTAACAGGTGCTGGTTATAACCAAGATGCTCTGAAGTAACTGGAGCTGTTCTAGTCTGTGTGTGTGTGCGTGTGTGTGCGCGCAGATGAATGAACGCCAGAAAGTTGGCCGATAGACTGGCAATGCGGATTGAATGCCAAACACGAAAAGAAAATCAGGAGCATAATGACCGACGAAGCATATGGTTTCCAGGCATGAATGGAGCGATTGTATGAAGGCAGGATGCGGAGTATTTGCGCCGGGGCTGGTTTTTACACCTGACGAGGAGTCCGTGCCGTGGGAAAGGAAAAGCGCACCCGCGCTGCCCTTCCTCCTGCGTCGACAACTTCTTTTTGCGGTCGCTCATCTGGAATCTTCTAATTGCAGTTTCGCACTTTGACTGCGGATTACGAGACGAACTTCCCAATACTTTAATTTAACTTCCTTTTTGTAGCAAAAATTTTCGCCCGCCCAAAATATCAACTTGAAACAGTTTCCTGACCATAGCCATCTCAAATTACTGTTGCGATATCAATATTTTTGCTAGTTAATATTCCTAATATCTTCCTCCATTATCTATACAACGTGAATATATACATTAACAAATGAAAATCGCGCCGACTCGGTGGTTTTCGATCTCGCTACCGGGTTTTAGAGTGGCATGGTTTTTCGTGAGGGTCCCTTCACCAATTTCATCGTGGCAGAAAAGCGATGGTAAACAACATAAATACAAAATACTAAAAAATAAAAAAAAACTGCATCCATTGAGTTTACACAAATAACCACTTTATTCTGTTTTGTATTCTATTGTATCAGCGTTGTGACACTGACCCTCGAGGGCGAAACACGTCGGCTCCAATAAACGCTATCTATTATTATTACTATTACTACCAGTACATTTATTAAGCTCCTGTGGTCCAGTCTCTAGGAATATTCTAAATTCCAACAAATTGGATCTGTACTACTACAGTAGTCACCAGAATCTTCGTATGGGTCGCTTTCGCAGTTGCCTAGATAATTGTAGTACTTCCTAGATGTTCACAGCCTATTTCTATTACAAATATGAAAATAATATCGAAATCCATCGACACGAAGACTCTGCTGAATGCCTTAAGAGGAGCGTGTTGTTACAAAAAACTTTACTGAAGGATTCCAATAACTTCTTTTGAAGCATCGGAATATTATGTAAATTAGGCTACCCCCTCAAGGGCCGGATCTCCCCGATAGAGGCATATTGTATAGTGGTTCAGGTTCCACTTTAACTATGGGTCCAGTCCCGATTATGCCATCTGAGCATAAAATGGATTTTATGGGTGGGATTCAACTCACAGCAGCTCTAGAATGGTGCAATTTTAATAGTTATAACCTATTTGTTACTATTTAGTTATTATTAATTAACTCTATTGAATTAAACTAATATTTTTTCTCTAACCAATTTGGATGCAAATATATATACAGGGTAATTCAAAATGAATGCTGCAACTTTACAGTTATTATGACGTTACTACTTACGACAGAAAATCAGACAAGGCCATCAATATAAAGAAGAACTCTGGAAGTTTATTCCCACTTAGCGGGCTTATTCTGCTTAGCCGATGCTTTACCAGGATCGCCAGTGTCGCAAAATGGCTAATGACCAGTAGAAAGCGCATTGTGTGTTGGAGTTATCGAGAACTGATTCAATCAAAGACATTTCCCCATGCGTTTCGGTAGTAATGCATGTGTTTCACCCTTCCGAAAAAAGCCAAAGTTACAACTGCGAATTGTTAGTGCCTCCGAGACCGTTGACAATGACTTGCTGTCTCGTGCATAGCAAGTACTTGATTATTGTTTGGACCATTTCCGCGTTACACGTGGTTCCTATATTGAATCTTTATAATGTGAGTCATGTGAGTAAAAGTTCCAGAGTTCTTCTTTATATTGATGCCTTGTCTGATTTTCAATCATAAATAGTAACGCCATAATAACTGTGTAATGTTGCACCACTCATTTTTCATTTCCCTGTACATTAATTATATTGAGCATAGCAATATCATTTTTACATTTAACTTTATTTAAGTTGGTCTTTCACTTTAAAACTAGTGTCCGTGTAGTGTTAATAATATAACACACACAACAATGTAGTGTTTTGACCAATTTTGAGACATTGTTTATTCGATTATAGTATTATTGCAAAATGTTTACTAAACCAATGGGAGGGAGAACTCATTATACTCATAAGAAATCTGTAAGCAGAGGAGAGGAATTCACCCTGATCTTCCCCTATAAATATCACCCTATTTAAGAGAGGAATTGTACATCGTTTCGATGGTATGAACTCTCAGTAAACGGTATGTTAAAACAAGTACGCAACGACACTACACAACGGGATATTCACAGTACTACTTTGGTTTCCACGATAAACAAAATATATGGCCTGTCTATAAATAATCAGGTAAATGTCAGAATAAATCGTAAAGTTATGCATCGGCCCTTTCGCCTCCTCTAAAATATCTTAAGTGGTATCTAAACAGATTTAGTCTCAAAATTTAGAACAACTGCATGGGTATTCGAAACGTGAAATATTTTCCACTCGGAGAGACCCACGTTTGGCTGAGCCTTACAAGAAACCACCTCCCAACCGACGCAAGACGAACCGCGCATATTCACAACATACCGTGTGGAAGGGACCAGCAAAATATTGCCGTACACTAGCACGGTGGTAATGCGTATGTTGTCCACATGAATGCACGGCCTGTTTCGTCTTTCCCCCACACGAAGGCTAGCGCGCAGATGGAGAAAACGACACAGGGCAGAGAAAGAGACAGTTCATGAAGTCCGCCCAGTTCTGTCTTCTGCTGAATCCATGCTTTGTGATCGGTGTTGACACAGGTGTTAGGAAAAGGCAAGCGAGAAATAAGTTTCGTTGGGTCGCGACCTTAGCAACCATGCTCAGCTGTAAAGCACGTTCATCCTCCACCAACAACCACAAACTGTGCACGGTCTGTAAGTGGAAGAAGCGCTTGGCTAACTTTGAAACTTTGATAAAACCATGAGATCAGAAGCATTAGTATTTTTTAAATTACGTTACGTTTATGTTGGAATTTTTTTTTTTTTTTGTTATTTAGTGTCGGTATTATGGAATCTAGGACAATTGCGATAAAGCCAAAATCACGGACAATTGCGATGATTTTGACAGGACAATTGCATCGATCAGGATGACTAACCCACAGGTGCACCTCACCTAACCTAACCTAAAAGTGGTTGTAATGCAAGTACGTTTACAAGCTACCTTGCCAGCAAAGGGCGTCCGCAAGATATTTCCTCAGGGGGGCAAAGTCACAATTTTTTATTATTAATAATAATAGTAGTAATAATAATACTATTATTGATATTACAGCTTTAATTGGTTTTATTATTATTATTACTATTACTACTACTACTTGTTTTTTTTGTTTTTTTTAAATTACATACATTTGTAATTTCCATATTCTGTATATCTATACACAGTGCCATTCACGGATGAGTCTTCCGCGGAGCAGCGGCTATATTATACAATTTGCATAACTGTATACTTAACATTAATTCGTGTAGGACAAAAGGCTGTTTTTATAGTTTGATAATCAGTGTAAAATAGACTGTAAGCTTAAATGTAACCCTACTTCAATTAATAATAATAATAGTTGCAGTAACTTACGGCCTGTAAGTCACACAAACCAATACTTTATGTTACAAAATATTTCTACAATTTTACAATTCGAATTACATTCTCTTTCCGAGATCTCATGGGGGGGGGGGGGGCATCGCTTGCCAGTCTCAAGCCTGGAGGAAGTAGGAGAGGAATGAGTATTCGAAAATATCAATATTTCACATAATACTCTTGTAAGAGGTATTGTACGGGATATTAAGTCATCCTTCAATTTGATAGAAGATTTGATATGTCATCGAAATTGTCCATCCGCCCTTTCACTTCTAACTGTGTTCATCGCAGTTGTCCGGTAATCCACTTTCGGGTAATCGCGACGATGAAAATGAGCGATATCTCGTTCGAGATTTTGTTTAACTACACTGTATTTAGATCGACCGATATCTAGTTCGTTGTTTACCGATAAGCTATACATTTGTTTGTTCTAAATGTGTGCAAAGTTAATCCATTAGTGAAAACTGTGAACACGTGTGGTGTGGTCAGTGGAGTAGTACAGTTCTCTGGGACCCCACTGCAAGCAAAATATTGGGGGGCCCCTTAACAAATATATATGATGCCAGACCGAGACGCAGCCTCCCCCATGGCGCAGTGGAAGCGTCATTGCCTTGTAATCAAGGGGTCCCGGGTTCGATACCCGGTGGAGGCACAAGTGGTTCGGATGCCACTTTAAACTGTAGGTCCAGTCCCGATTAGCCTTACTGTGCATAAAGTGGACTTAAAACACCAACTCAAACCAAACCAGACTGAGACGCACGTACAATAGTCAACTAATCACCCCTCCTCCCCCGCCCCAGCTGTGCAAGAAATTCACTTTTACCCAAATATTCTTCTTTCTCATTTTGTATTATCGACTTATACGAATATATCAGATAATAGTTTCTTGAAACGAATTCAGGATCGTCTGAATCTCTGAGAATAACTGGAAGAAGAAATTGGAATTTTTTTCTCTTGCTTGAACGCCAGGATTCTCTTTTGGAGGAGGGGAGAAGTTCACGCAGCCAAATAATTTGTTCGTGATCCTTTGTATTTTCGTTGTATTAAAAAAAAATATATCAAGTTAAATATAATTACACAGATATTATTAAAAAATAACACTGGGCCTTCCCGATGGCGTAGTGGTAAAAGTCGTTGCCTTGTAACCAAGGGGTTCCAGGTTCGATAGCCGGTGGAGGCACATAGTGGTTCGGATTCCTTTTTAAACTGTAGGTCCAGTTTCGATTAGCCTATCTGTGCATAAATTGAACTGAAAAACGTAAAACAACAATTCAAACAATTCAATTTAAAAAAAATAGTTTTGGGGGAATTGTTTAAAATACAGTAAACACTCTTCTTTGAGATTTGGAAGTGGATACGCCTTCAACTCCAAAGCCATTCCCTGGCTGCGCCAGGGCAAGATTCGACGTAAGGGTTGCTCACATTAACCTCCAAATACTAACAGTGAGTAATATATTCAAGCAAACTTATCATTTCAGTTTTTGGTGTTGAACTGGAGCTCTACATTGTAAGTGGTGACCTAACATCAAAAGGTCAATTGCATTCTGCTGCGAAGAAATAGCAGGGGTCTCCAATTTTCAGCAATAGAATAAAGTGGCGATGGAACTCTGAAAATTTTTCACCCAATGAAATGTCGATTGGAAGGACTGTGACCCCAAAGAGGTGTTTCCACACCGACACGGTGTTTCATTTTGGTGTTAGTGGATCTCAATATTATTATTCATAATTTAAACGATGCCATTTCTTTTCGATAAACCACTGAACATATATTTCTTTAAATACTTCCTCATAAAACAAGAACCATTTTATTAATAGATCATCAATGCTCGAAGTGTGCTTGTGGGAGAGAGGGACGAAGGGGGATGCTATCCCCCAGCTAAGAAAAATTTAATAAAGCATCCCCCCACAGCTAGGATAACTTGCATAAGCACCATCCTCCACTTACTGCATTGCCTTCAAGTTGATCCCAAACTCGAACAAGCAGATTCACAGCTAGGAATTTTCACATCGAACACTGTAGATCACAGAATCGTAACAAATTGGAAAAGTACGAGAACTGGTTCGACAGTAATGAGCAAAACATTTCAATATGTAACAAACATGAACTTCACAAAATCCTCCAAAATAATGGTGACACTCAACTCATACACCCTGCGTGACAGAAGAGGGGGTACTGGCCCTTAGAGTAAAGGGATAATTGCCCTGGACTCCAGTTCCTACCAAGTTTTGGGTTCCCTTTGAAGTAAAACATAACAAGTGTGGACAATGTGGAAAATGTACCTCAGCTCTTATTTCAATATGAAAAGGCTTGGGGTCCCCTTGAAAATATTTGGAGGTAAGTCACATTTTAAATATCACGTGTAACTAATGTTGGTGCTAAAAGATCATGAATTACCAAGTTTGATTGTTTATTGTATAGCAATAAGGCATCGACTGGTTGAGTAACAGAATCTTTCTACTGCATTCATAACTGCAAACAATTGACACACTACACTACGTTTACGACAAACCGGGTAGCGTATTTTGCTATTGATGGTCATCTGCGAGCAAGTAAGTTAATTCTGCATTTCGGAGAGTTGCCTGCTCACCTTTGGCTGGGACAATTCGCTGCTTATTATCGTAGACGTATACGTTACTGAGAATCAGATTCATCTTTCGTATATCGATTTTTTGAATTTCTGGGAGTATATAAAATTTCAGGAGCACAAGAGAAAAAACATTGCAGGGCCCCCCGCATTGCGGGCGTTGCGGGGTCCCAGGTGAGACGGATTTTTGACGCCCCCTACTTTCCACCCTGCACCCCCTCTTATCTTTCTACCCTGGACCTGCTACTTTCCACCTTCCTTCAATAAAAAGCATGACTATTTCTCATCTTCACGATTTTAATAACGAAAAAAAACTCTCATCTTAAAAATACTTTGTTACTGTTAAAGAACACGTTTATTAAAGGTATGTTTCTTTAATACTTACGTAATAGCATTAAAATAACAGAAATCTCTTAGCTTAAATAAGCTACATGATTTTGCAATATACTCAATTGTGTTATGGAGCAGAAACTTCAATTAATTCTTGTCAACTAACCAACTGTTTTTGACACATTGCCATCGAATAGCAGTTCGGATCCCTCTCTAACCTGTACATATCAGTCCCAATTAACCTTTCTGTGCATAAAGTGGGCTTAAAAATAAACTCGAACAAACGAACAAATAGCCACTATTATGCAATCAGAAAAAACTTTTGGGTACTAATCAAAGCTTTCGCCCAGCCTTCAAGCCGTCCCCGGGGACAAATAGAAAAACATTATTGTAAGATATTTACTTTGATGACTCTACACGTTGTGGAAGTTTGTGCACTGACACGGTGTACAAATCTTACACCATGAATACTTTGTCGCGACTTTCTCTGGAGCAAGCGAACGAAAACAAGTCTCTGCGCAAGTAGTGACGCGAGACGGCTCCACCAATGAATGCGTGAGAGGGAATGGGATTGCGTGGGGGGGAATGCGACTGCAGTTACCAGCCTTCGCAGCAGCGTGTACTGCTTCGCTCTGTCTGCTCTATCCCCCCCTCTCTTCCGCTATGGGCGGCCTTGCCCCAGAGATAGTGGGGACAGAGTATAAATGGTATCTTACGGTACGTAAGCACGATGTGCGAGCGCCCACGACTGATACAAATACGTGGAGACCTTTTGAAGATAGAGGAAGTGCACAGTGAAATTTACAAAAAGAAAAAAGATAATCACAGAATTTACCGATTTTCCAGATTGGCGTGGGAATAAACCGACGAGAGGAGCCCATCACAGGCATCGGATCTGTTTATTTCCAAACATGAACTTGGAACACTGAACTCGTTAATAATTAGCCTGCCGGGGCATGGCATACCTCGGGGCCAAGTTCGCGCTCTGGTATCCAGTAGCTGGACGGATGCCTCCAGGGCTCCGGTTTTCTGGACTGGTTTCATGTTGTCTTCTCTCTCCAGCCTGGAGGATGACCCAGAGGTAAAAACCAGTCCAAGTGCACAGACCCTTTGCAATAGTTCGCCACACCTTGATCGCTCGTATCCGTTGAGTCAAGAGTAATATGCTCTGGAGCAAGGGGTGGGGTGGGGGGTTTACTGCAGAATGATATTCTCTGTCCGCGGACGTCACAATTCACAATTACCCGCAACACAATACTTCCTTGTTGAGGGGGGAGGGAGGCCTGGAGGTTGAAACGCCGTTCGAAGTTATATCGCATTTCCTAACCGCAAACTGCAACCTCATTATACTGTTAATTTAATGAAGTGAAAATTACTGAAATATTATACCCCTTAAGAATATGCGTTGTGAGGGAAGGTCGAAATGGTCAATCTAACTCCCTCTGGAAATTGTCTTCATTCCAAATTAGAAAAAAAAAAGTTTAATATTTTGATAACAGAAATCAACTTTACATAACTAATATTCCAACAGAATAATAAAAGTAAAAAATTACTTAGCTCAAAAATATTTATGTAAAATCCAGAAACCAGGTAGTCAGAATTTTCATATTCTACCACTTAATCCGAGGAATAAATGGTTCCATGTTTCCAAATTCGGAAACGGGTAATTTTATGTGAGGGGTCACATAACGTAAATTTCATGATCGAAAATTTCCCCTTGGGGGAAGTGTGCAAAAGTTAATAACAACACATAACCATGCATTTTAATATGGTATCAAATGTGAAATACAGAATACATGTCCTGCCGGATGTTCACTCATCTCGGGTTTCGAGGATATAATAAAAATAACCAAATTAAAATAAAAAATCGTTTACGAATATCAAAGGCCCGGCTATCCCCCTTCACACTCATGCATTTAAGCTCGAGACAGGCACGTATCTAGAAATATGTCTCAATAACAATAATAATAATAATAATAAAATTAAAATAATTATATTAAATCAAATTAATACTAATTACAATACCTAAATTAATATTATATTTTTATTACACGACTAGGTAAAAAGACTGAATAACAATAGAGATATAACAGCGCATATTCATAACTTAGCTTACCTGTAGTTAAGATCGGAATAACTTACATAAAAACAAGTGCCCTGGCAATGAAATTAATGTCAAATAGATGAATAATTGAATATTTATCGAATAACAAAAATGATGTTACATGTAGTTTAAAATTTTATGCATATTATTTTGAGTAGTAGTGTACATAAATCTTCTTTGTAATGTTATTCAAAGCCGTATGATCCCAATATAATTCTTGCCTTCTAAAAAGTTCCGAGGAAATTAATAACCATCGATTATGCAACGAATGCTAATATTTTCATTACTTAATTTTTGTACTTGGTAAGTCTTTCGGGGAGTCCGGACCCCTGGACCCCCCCTAAATACGTCCTTCCTGTCCTTGAAAGCCGTATAATCCCAATATAATTCTTGTTTTCCAATAAGTTCGGAGGAAATTATATAACAACGACTAAACGAATAAATTTTTCATTATTTAATTTTAGTACTTAATAAGTAATTCGGGTGGCTCGAGACTATAGTAATCGAGTTGAGTTCTTGTTTTAAGTCTGCTTTAAGCAGATAGGCTAATAGGGACTGGATCTACAGTTTTAAAGTGGGATCCGAACCACTCCGTCGGATATCGAACTCGGGAACCATTGATTACGAGGCGACTGCATGGCGGAGGTAATCGGAAGATTAACACGAGAACGTGAAGGAGCCTTTGATAGAAGGATTTTCAGTTATGTATACCATTCAATGACGCAGAAACTTGACCATTAGGAAGAAGTGATGAAGAAGAGTGGAGGGGTTTGAAATGTAATTATGACGAAGGATAGAAAGTCAACTAGAACCGGATAGAGTTGGTGGAAAGAAAAAGAGTAATAATGAATGTGATCACGAGTTTTTCAGTTCTTGATTTAAGTCCACTTTAAGCACAGAAAGGCTAATCAGGAGTGGATCTACAGTATTAAATGGGATCAGAACCACCACGTGCCTCCAACGGGTAACGCACCCGGGACCCCTTGCTTACAAGGAGACGACGTTACCACTACACCATCGAGCAGGCACCGATGTGACCAAGAATTGAAAAATAAATCGGCTGGGACAGAGGCCAAGGAACGGCTGCTACCAGATGCGTCGGAAGGAATGGTTCTATGAGGGAAAGGAATATAAGGAGTATCAGCTGATGGGTGATATTAAAATATATTGATGATGCTACAATCGTGAGACGGATGATCAGAAAGACGGTCTTGAACGGAAGACAAACGAATTAAAATAAAAAGGATTAATCAAACTCAATTACGAATCTCAGCGCACCGAAAATCAAAAGAAAAGGACATTTTTGTTGCGGTGATGGGGTGCAGTTTCACACAAGGTGCACATTTCTTTAAATTATGTCTGTAATCTAGGAATGGATTTCCTATGCGACAGTTCAAAGTAACTTTTCATGTTAAGCAAAATACAAGTTTATTAAAAATGCCATCAATAAATATGTTTAAGTGAAGCCTTCTTGGTTTAATTATTCTAATATAATATCACGGTATAAGTACTGATTATGCAGTTCAGCATCATGTAACCCTTTTCGCTCCCCCGTTGCCGAGGGATACCGGGTTCGAATCCTGGCCTGATCATGGGTGTTCTTTGCGAGTGTCCATTCATTGATTTCATCATCTTCACCCATCCTCATCTTCGCGTTTAACCAAAAGTGGCAGAATACCGAAGTAAAACAAACCAAACAAAATCCATCAAATTCACTCATCTGCTTTTACTTCTCTTTTAATTCCATCTCCATTTCATCTCTTTAGATAACATTGATGAAAGCTCTGATATACGCTATCCAGAAAGGTCTTAGCTCTGCCGTTTATCCGAGAGGTGAGGATTGTGCAGTCATTGCTTTAAAAGCACCAATGCTTTCTGCATTGCGCCCAAAATAGTGTTTTGTTTCGTAACTGATCTACTGGTTCGCTCCACTATCCATGGTTCATTCTGCAACATGAACCAGACATCAAAAGCTTAAACAGCTGGTTGAATCACCGGCAACTGAGGCGATTTACATGCAGCAATACTTGTTAAGTGTGTCACATGATTCCTTTAGTTCACCTCACGGCCATCTGTTTCCTTACCGATCCACAAGATGACCAACATATCGAGAAATTGTATTTATTCATACCATTATAGATACTGGGAATGTTTCTTTCCGAAGAGCAGCACAAAAAATAAATAAAAGTGAAGGTCAGTGCGAGAGCTGAGAAACGAAGTGGAAAGAAAAAAAAAAGAACTCTTGTCAACGACTGTACCATGACTGCGAGTACGTAACGACCTTGTATGAATACGGCCAGTGAAACGCCATAGCCCCGAAAAGAGAAACCAGCCAAGTTTTATGAATGAACCTCCCTCCCTTCCTTCTCTCTCTCTCGGCCTCTCACTTGCAACATCGAATTAGCGCGTGAAAGTCTCTGCCTCCGACTTTTGCTTACGTCACGTTCGTTGCCACAATGGCGACAAGAGTGAAACAATGCAGATGTCAGAGCAACAGGATCGAAACGCTCGTAAGGAATATCTTCAGTGGAAAAAAAATGACGATCAACATGGCGAAGATGTATCATCAACGGTGTTTTTGAAACGCTCTGTCGTTTCTAAAAAAAAAAAAGTAATAAGGCAATTTCTTAATTCAGAAGTCAGAGTAATGTTCGTGGTAACATGAAAAGCTGTGCAAATAAAAATTATAAATTGAAGCCACTGTAGCCAGATATAGGCTATAACTATTTGTTCAAATTAAACCAAATCATGCAAACGGTAAAAGATTAAATAAAATGCAGGTCTCTTCTATGGGTTGTGGAGGTACGGCTCTACATATTCTCGGTTTCGACCACAGTGGAGGTGATCTGATCAGCACCGGACTCCGATCACTTTTACGCCTTTTAACTTATAATTTGATATGCGTACGCGGGTTATGGGCGGGGTGGACTTTTATTTTATAGAAGAAACCTGGGTAATATAATATTCCGCCCCGTATTCCTGTTATTAACCGTACTATTTTCTTTTTCAACAGAACTTTAACAGCCCTCTCCCTTAAAAAAAAAAAAAATAAATAAAACAAAATAAAAAAAATATGGGTGCGTGTATGGACAGAAGAGTTTCATTTGCTGGATCAAGTGATGTGTCTTCCAATAGTTTGTGGTCCCAAAATTTCCAACACAGTTTCCGGAAATTAAGGGTTTTCAATATCCTCATGTTCACTGCTCAAGGGTTGGAAATGCTTACCCGTTACCGTTATTACCAAACATATGCCGGTAACCTTGGTAATATCGAAGATAACCTATCAAGCTAATAACTACATATTTGAGTAAAATCTTCAGAAGATGGAAGTTACATTCAACTTCGCATTCCGCCTGTAGTCTGTTGCTACTTCCGTGGCTATCAAATGCAGAAACATTGCTGTACTCTGAAACTTAAACTCTATGCCGAAACATGATTTAGTGTCCAAGGCCTGCCAGATGGCTTTTCATTGGATGACGTGGTCCTATCACAGCTGCTTTCTGATTTGATTTCATTTTTGTTAATTCACCTAGCTTTCTGCCACTTTTGGCCAATCGCGACGATGAGGATTGGTGATGATGAGATGAAATTGAAATGAAGGGATATTCGCAAAGACTATCCATAGCTACACGTATGTCGGGATTCGAAACTAGGCCGCTGCTGTTTTCTGCTTTTCTAGGAAGATACCATTTCTTTCATGTTAAGTTCTTTCTTGCCCTTCTTATATCTGTGATAAAAAAATAGGTTTAAGGTCCCACAAAACTCTTTGACAATAGCTAAAGCAAAACCATACGATGACTCACCTGAATGCTCTCGAAGGAATTCTAAACAGATGGAATTTTTCAGCATTTGGAACATTGTAGCGGTTTTTCGAAATGACAGAAACTTTCGACAAACCAATTTGCTCCCGCAGGACAAAGGAAAGTCTTCGTTTTAAACTTTGTATAGGGCCTCGCACCAGAGGTCTTAAATCTTGACCACCTTTGTTCATCGCATTCGCATCATAATATTTCCAGAATGGTAGGATGGGAGCGTTGTATCTATAGTCATGGTATTAAACTGATAAGACAATCGCAAATGGAGTAATAAAGCATTCATTTTTATCAACGACTTCCCGACCTTGTTCCTTATACTTGGCCAAAACATTCTAAATAAATAAAAGAAAAAGAAAATTACAGCCCGAAAGGGGTTCTGAAAGAGTTCTATGTGAAACACACAAAACAAAAGCACACGATACATAAACATAATTAAACTGCATGTTCTTCAACAGTAATTGCTTGCAAGTGTTGAATTGTGAGTGCTCGTCCATCAAATCAATGGCAAACGATATTGACCTCCATTTGATACAACTCTGATAGTATGGACTACGGGAGTTAATGAGCGGAAAAAATAAATGATGGCATGAAATAAACTGCATCATATCAAGAGCGTAAAGAACATAACACCACACATTATCTTAACTTCATGGCGCAACAACCCTTTGAGGGCAAAGGTCTGTCAAGTGGCTTGTCGGCAGAGTCCCACCAGAGAGTTTATCTGGCGATCCACACAGGAGCCAGTTGCATCTCAATAGTTCACAAGATGCTGGAACAATGAAACTGTGGGTTCCTGCCGTGTATCGTACCCGAGACCTTTCGCAAAGTTGTTTGTTGTTTGCTTTTTAAGTCCACTTTATGCTCATATAAGCTACTAGGGGCTGGATCTACAGTTGAAGTGGGATCCCAACCACTGTTTTACCCTCGAGTACAAGACGCCAGCAGGGATCTTTCGCAACTAAACATGACAATATTTCTTATTTCTAACTCTGAATATTTTAGGGGGAGCAGTGAGTACTTCGAGTACTTCTCTTCGTCCCCAAGCTAGCCTATGCCCCAGGAGTCAATGTTTATGCACTACCAGCGCAGAAAAATCATCCCTTCCCCACACAAACTATTGTCAGACTAGAAGAAAAAGTTTGAACATGATTTCCACTTGGTCGATAATGAAAATTTGAAAGAAACAAAGGAGGAGGGGGGGGAGAGAGAGAGAGAGAGAGAGAGAGAGAGAATTTTAGAAAGGTTGAAAATTGACTAGTAGGAAATGCCTAGGCTGCTGCTGGGCTGTAAATGACTGCACGTAGAACAAATAATTTTCCTCATACAAGACAGTGAGGCGGTGGACTCGGTGCAGAAACTGAGCGGTTGCCTGCAAAATCTTGGGAGTCACTGATGTACACTATGTCATTTAACACAATTAGTTGCTATGACACCTGGCTCACCAAACAGGATTTCAGATTACAATTCTGCGTGGATAGTTTCAACACTTCCCTTACCCGGAGTGTTTCCGCCCCTTCGCCACTCACTCTCTCATCCTGTACCGTAAGAGTAATCTGTAGAGAGATGAGGAAGGATGCTATAACTCCGGAGGCAGAATCCTGCCTGGATGTCAAACAAGAGCAAGGTTGTCATGCCGACGTGCAATCATCTTATCCACTGTGTATTTTATTTCACTATTCTAACACTAAGTTTCGAGAGAGCATCTCTCTATGATCTGACCTTTTTTTTCACCCTAACAGACGAGCCATAAGAAGTTCTCTTGAAATGTAACGTCGGAAAAAGAGGAAAAAATGACAACGTACATTTGTAATCGGGGCTGAGTGCGAAGGGGACAAGAGTCTCTGAAGTTCAAAAGATTTTCAACGTATGAATGTGAGTGGTTACCACATCGCGCTGCGACGCCAAGGGTCCCGGGTTCGAATCCCGCTCGGGCTTGGTTGTTTGTGAATGCCCATTCATCAATTTCATCACTCATCCCCACCTTCGCAAATTAGCCAAGAGGCACAAAACGCGAAGTAAAATAAACTAAATCAAAGTATGAATGCAAGGAGCATGAACATATAGTGTACTATCGATAGTTACGGTAATGTTGGGGCCAATTCGGGGGTCGTCAAACGTTTTCTGGACGATTTTCCAATCGCCACAGTTTGACAGTGTTGTAATCGTAAGCTTGAACTTGGAGTGAATTATCAAATTCCAGGAACAATCAATCACTTGCAATGTTTTGGGATGATTTCCATTCAAAAGGCTGTGTATTCAGCATGTCTATACCAAAGCATGAAGGCATAGAGAGCACTTTGGGAACATTTATGAGAAACAAGGCTGATAACTCAAAATGATCGTCCCATCGTCCCGAAATATCAAAATGTGAAGGAGTTTTAAAAGTGTAGAAGACATCGAAGTCGATTACGGTCCTTTTATAAGGATTTATTATTCCTAATGGCTTTTCCCCCCTAATATTTTCAGGATACGCCATTGGATGGTTGACCCCTTACCCTAGTTCCTGAAACACATTCTACACCTGTTTATAATACGAGGTATGTTCGTGAAAAGCCATTCTGAGACACGCTCAAGGTGCTGTCGATCATTACGTCACTTACCATGAAGACGTTTCACTAAAATATAATTATCTCATACAGACTAGGGTGTAGGTGGACACCCAAATGCCAACTTCTCTTCCACACTGGACTTCATTTTGCAGACTACCAAGACACTGGCGTCGTCAGTAGAATTCTCTATGGGGCTCGTGTTGTGTCGCCCCTATGTGTTTGTGATTGTCCTCTCATTCATCTCGGCCTCCCCGATGGAACAGTGGTAGCGTCGTCACCTTGTAATCAAGGGGTCCTGGGTTCGATACCCGGTGGAGGCACAAGTGGTTCGGATCCCACTTTAAACTGTAGGTCCAGTCCCAATTAGCCTTACTGTGCATAAAGTGGACTTAAAACACCAAATAAATAAATCAATCAATCTCACTCATCTCATCATCAGTTATCCTCATCTTTAGCGATTAGCCAAAAGTGGTAGAAAAGCGAAGTAAAATAAACTAACTCAATCAATCTCAGAGAGCCTATACAACATTAGTGATGTATAGATCTGAAGCAATTATTGGTATTACTTAACAACACGATTTGCTACTGCGACGGTAAGTATGCGGGAATTACCCATAATGTGTCCGTCACTGCTACTAAGAAAATGCCAACTATGCGCATATTAAAGTGACGATGGCGTCAACTGGGGTACTGTGACGCTGCTGTTGTCCCACATGGCTGGTCAAAATTGTGTATATTGTGGTGGACCCCCCGGCATGGTCTCCTCGACCACCAGATCTAACACCTATTGATTTCTTCTTTTAGGGATACATCAGACACACTGTCAGCCAAGTGCTTGTGAACTGTGACACTACAGATACGGGAATTACGTGGCGATTCATTGAAGTTCATCCAACCTTGGCAGGAAATCGCGGTTTTTTGAATGGTACAATGCACTGGTTTACAAAACTTTACAGTTTTCGCCTCGGACACACTGTATTTGCCTAACATAGGAATGAAAAACGAGGACTATAAAGTAACGGCCAGCTGTGATGAAAAAAAGGAAAAGCGGGGTAAGACAACATGGACAGGAACTAGTGACCTGGACGTCCGCCAGCTTGAGAAAATAAACCAAATATACCCTTTCACCTATCTGTTGGTCCCTTGCGAAATTAAAACGCCTCGAAAAACAGTGCGCCATTCAATTGGCTTAATTCTTCCAACTTATGTTGCAATCGATGCGACGCCTCCTCCGTTTCGTAATTTCTAGCTCTTCAATAAGAAGTAAATGGCCCCTTGAAAGCACAACAAATGCCTCATTTGATTTGTGGAATTCATTTCGGATCCGTCTGTACAAAAATAATAAATAATATTTCTATGTCTTAACAGTTTAAAAGCCATTTTTTTTTCAATTCTACTCAAGAGTTTAAAATAAACACACTCGCGCAAAACAAAGCATGTTGAAAAAATAATAACATCTGATATTCTTACATATGCAAACCTTGCTTCGGAACCGCGAATGTGTCAACTTCTATACAACACATTTACTAAGAGTTAAAAAAAAACAAACATGTTTCATCTAACAAAATATATGTTTACACTCCTCTAGCTCCTGTCATAGCACCAGCTCACTGTCCAAACTAGATCTGGATTATTTCGCATTCATTTTGTTCGGTCAGAGTAATCCACAAGTATAAAGCAATAAAATGTGCGTGCACTTAGAAAGGAACCCAAATCCCTTCCCCCGCCTTGAAGACCAATGCCGAAGAGATATGGTAGATTTGAGGTTGTAATCATTTAAAAAAATGGTAGGCTCAATCTGCATTGATGGCTGCAGCTCCTTCTCAAGAATACAATAGCTACAGGGTGTCTGAAAACTATACGACGGAAAGAACTGCGACGTTAGGCGGGCCGCACAGTACAGCCATCTGATCGCAACTGTGCATATACGAGATAGTGCGGAAGGCATCGGCGCATTTGGAAGTACATGTTGACGTCATTTCGTTGAGTGAATACGAATTGTTCATCGCCATTTTCCTCCAGTCTGTTTTCCACAATATGGTGATCATGCATTGAAATAAAATCGTCAATAAGCAAAGGCCAACATGAGATTCACATCTTCAGATTTTCATCCAACAACACAGGATGTAAAAAGGCAGAAAATGGCGATGCATAATTTGCCTCTTATTATCTCTGCTTTTGGATGTACACAAATATCGCAATTGTGCACTTTGTGCTGTGTTACTAAAAATCAAGGAAGAAGTGGTGTAACCAAAATTATATAGGTTTCTCTAATTGAACCGAGAGCTATTCAATTTCCAAATCTCGAAACTTTCTGCCGCCATTTCTCGAAACGAATGACAGTTTTGTATTCGCAAGACATCAAAAGATCAGTCAGTATCGTCGTCTTCTTCTTATTATTATTATTACTGGCTACTCGCTGTATGACTTCCCTTGAACAGCTTGTGTTGTGACCGACAATGTTGAGATTCCTCTATCTTAACGCAATTCAAGTCTCTCTTATTCATTAAAGGCTGTAAAATTACATACTCAAACCTCAAATACCGCACTTGATACTTAATTCTTGAAATAACCATTTGTTACAACTTACACCTCATGTATACCATTGTATCGCAATCAAAGTCACTGAATGTAAACTTATTTAAGTTCGATCCCCGTTAAGTCAATTGCGTTTCTTATAATTTCAACACTTCATAATCCATTCGAAGGAGTCTCCCTGATATGGCATTGGCCAATGGTGTATTTAGGAGGAGGGTCGAGGGGGTCCGCCCCCCGAAAGACTTAAAAACTACATAAATTAAATAATGAAAATATACTTCTAATAACTTTTGTTGTATAATCGATGCTTATTTATTTTCTCTCAACTTACTGGAAGGCAAGGATTATATTGGGATCATACGGCTTTAAAGAAGATTTATGCACTACTTGTGATAATATGCACAAAATATTAATCAGGAACTTTACTTTTCGTCAACTGAATCTATAACATCATTCTTCTGTTATTCAAAAAATATTCAATTCTATATCTATTTGACATTAATATCCTTGCCAGGTCAGTTGTTTTTATACAAATTTTGTCTACATGTAAGCTATTATATCTCTATTCCCATTCACAGTCTTTTTACTTATTGCTGCAATAATAACAATACAATATTAATTAATTTTCATACTTTTAATATTTTAATTTAATATAATTATCATAATTATTTTAAATATCATATTATTATTATTATTTCTGAGACATTGGTTCGGATCCCCCTCCGAAATATATTTCTAGATACGTGCCTAACAGTGACAGATGATTTTACTTCGTAACAAACAGGTCTCGGGTGCGATTCCCTCTGGGGCCACATTACAATAGCTCTATTACTATATCGGCTTTTTCACGGCACTTTTGCACTTTGGAAGATGAATGAACTTGTGAAATTGATACAAGAACAAACAGACCTTTTCCTGGAATCGAACCTACGACCTTGGTTTCGAGGCGCCATTACAATGATTCTCATTGAAGTGAACTAATGCTTGGCTACTTTTCGCATCACTGTAAAAATACATGGTTGAACTTTTGGAAAATACACTTTTCCATCGATTCTTTAGCACAGCGCGCTACGACGCGGGTTCGAATCCCGGCCTGCGTTTTCTTCGTGAGTTTCCCTTCATCAATTTCAGGATATCATCATTTCATCCTCATCTTCTCGAGTAGCCAAAAGTGGCAGAAAATAAACCTAATCAACCAAACCATTGATTACTTCCTTCGGTACGGACCAACATCGTCCTGCTGCTTTCACTACTACTCTGTCATTCGTGCCACTGCAGATACGAGGTTGGCAAACCTGGCGGTGGTCGATGACGTCGACAGACAGGAAACGGGGAGGGGATTACTGCAGGAGAGGGGTCGTCTCCTTGACACGACTTCCTTTTGAATGAAACCAGGGTGGCCAACTGTTGCAAATGAAAAAAAAAAGAAGAATAAACTCGCACCATTTCAGATAAGTATAACCTTTAACCCGTCAACAACGGATTACTACTTGTTTAACGATCGAAAAAATGGAGATTACAAGTCTAAATGCTACTCGTTGTTCGATTGTTTTGCTAATAGATCATTGCAGTTTATGAAAGTTGACGCGCTGCTGTTCTAGCAACGATGATAACCATGCCGTTTGGTCCTTTAAAATTTCGCGGAAGAGTTGTGTGAATATCGCTGGCGTACTGAATTAAATTTGGGCGCTTAGACAGACAGACAGAAAAAAAAAATCGCCTTGTACTCGCCTTGTACAGCCAAGAGCAAAAGTATCTTACAGACGACGAAAAGTTGTCCGTCTTCGTGTTGGTTCACTCAATTATATAAAAAAAAAGCCAACGAGCACATGAAATCCTTTGGCCCCGTACGCGTTTCCCAAAGTGTGGTCCGCAGCTGAACATCGCACCATGCCATGAAACTACGTACATGGGTAGATGTGAAGGTAGGGCCCCACATATTCACAATCTAGGTAATTTGTGGAGGTGAAGTGATCAGCACCATGCTCCGTCCGCCAGGTAGGTGAAATCCAAAGGAAGACTCAAAAAGTTTTCCATCTCATAAAAGCTGCGTGAAGGATTATTTGCTAAATAACTGACATTTGCGAAATCACAAGTATTACTCTTTAATACTTTGCTCGTCATGTCCCAGGAGATTAACAAAACTTGTAATTTTTTTAAACTATAAACTCAAAATTATGTCCATGGATGTGCTAACCACTCCGCTAAAGAGGTCTGCTGGCTCAGATGGAATTTCCTCAAAACTGTTAGGCTACGAAAGTGATGTGTCAAGTACTAACTACAATAACTAAATATAAAGGAACTATAGTGGTAGCGAGTCTCATGTTATTGCCCTACACACGAATGAAGCCTTTCTGCTAAAAAAAAAAAACGTTCTCAGGATTAAATATATCTTTTATCGCTTTTTACATGAGGCGTTGGCAGAATTATTGTCAAGTACATGGCCTTTGCATCAGGTGTTATGGACTTCAAACTGCTGGCCTAAACACTTTTCTGCCCAACCTATCTTAGGTTGTTGTAGAGATAATTGTCTGTTTATTTCATGGACTGAATTATTATCAACGACACAACGTTCATCGCTACACATAGAAGATCAATGTTCAAACATTTTACATAAATACTACATTTGGCTAATTTATATGTCTTTGTTCCTTCACCATTTTGGATCAAAGAACATAGCCTCGTCGTTATGTACTACCACTAGATAGTTGCGACATGGAACAAAATATTTTCTTATGGTTATGGCTCGGAAGTTGAGGAAATATCATCTCTCTTTCTGGGCCTTGAAGACAATGCTATACTCTGTCCCAGCTATCTCTGGAGTAAAGTTGCGCATAGCGGTAGTGAATGGGGTGAGGGGATCAAGTGGGCAGAGCGAAGGAGTACACGCTGCTGCGAAGGCTGATAACTGCAGTTGCTCCCCCCTTCCTTCCACACAATAATCCCATTCACGTGTTTATTGGTGGAGCTGTCTCGTGTCACTACTTGCTTTTGTTCGCTTGCTCTATAGATATCTGGGACAGAGTATAATAGTCCGTTTCTCTTCAGTTAGAACCAGAAAACATTGTTTTTGTTCCATTTTTAAGTCTCTTTTTGCACCTTTCATGTTGTTTTGTTAACGTTAAATACATTTTCTAGCATACCTTACATATTTAAATTTCCTAACAAGTGCGCCATTAATCGAAAATACGGTCAATTCAAAATCACAATATTATTTTTATAATTCAAAATCACAATATTATTTTTATCTAAAATCTTTGGCAATGGGTTAAACCAGCGGTTCTCATTTTTTTTTCTCATTGTACCATTTAGTCGTAAATAAACGTCTAATGTACCCCCACCATAGATATTCTACAAATAGCGGGTTTGGGGATTTTTTGGGGGGCTGTCTGATTGGTGGCATGTATCTGGAATAGATCAAAATGGGATTCGGGCTGTATGTGGGTGTTCCTAAGTTTACAATCTTTATCCTTAAATTAAAATGTGAAACATGTATACTAAGAAATACATAAAAATTTTAATTGTCATATACAGGGTGGGAAATAACCTTTTGCTAGGAGTCTGCAGGAAAAAGTTACAACAATTAAGAAATTATGGTAATACCAAATGTTTACTACGACAATTGTGGTTACAAAAACAAAATTAAAAGTTAGTTCACGACAAAGCCCCTTGCTTCAAGGCAAATGCTAAAACCAAGACCTTCTTCGGCGAAGTGGCATTGACTTCTTCAGCACTTCTGAATGGGTGGGTGCATCACCGGACCTGAAAGCAGCGGAGCACTTTTTGGCTATTCTGAAGGACGCAGTTGAGTCCTTGATGATAGTGGAACGCGGATCGGACCGCTATTCCCGGCCAACACTCCTTGCACATCTGGAACAAGTACTCCGTGACATGGAATGGATTACGGACTGTTTGCGAATCTTCTGAGCTCCTACCCTGATCGTCTTCGTGCTGTGAGAGAAGCTAACTTTTAATTTTGTTTTTGTAACCACAATTGTCGTAGTAAACATTTGGTATTACCATAATTTCTTAATTGTTGTTACTTTTTACTGTGGTCCCCTAGCAAAAGGTTATTTCCCACCCCGTATTCCTTCCAGAGTTATTGAAAACAACTAAGAACAAAAATAAGTTTGTAAACAAACTGTCATGCACAATTTTTGAGTTTTGTTGTAACTCCTCAGAGTTTCTAGTGAGAAGAATATGCCTGCATAACCTGACACAGCATCTTGATGTTTGGTTTTGCACTTGAAACTTTCAAGCGGAGATTCGTTTTCAAACGTTTACAACCCTTTAATCTATTTCGTTGCTGATCCCAGTCATACTCGTGACGTTTTTTCACTTTAAAAATGTTTGTGGATTTTTGAGTTGATGAGTTTTGAGGGTAGAGATTTCGAACAAAACATACGAAACGAAGAGTGACAGTGACAAAAGCAGCCTCTATGAAGTCTGCTCTACACACCTGCAGCAAAAATGTTGCCGTGTGGGTATTCTCGACATTTCTCTTCCGAGCTAATCGCGTACCCCCTTTAAGTCAAACTACGGTTTGAGAGCCACCGGGTTAAACAATTAATTAAAATTTATTCTTCCTCCAGCAAACTTAAATCGTTGAAGGGCCACTCTGAAAGGAGGTGAATGACTTATTATCTTATACATAAAAGAAAACTTGAATTTTACATAAAATACAGTGCAAGTAAAAACAAAGAAAACTACATTAGCACTTGTTTTTTCCCCTTTTGATTCTGCAGTTTAAACCATCAAAGGTTTTATCGAATTACAAATCGTGTAATTTAGGAAAAAAGTCAAGTTTTCATTGTAAGGGCGTAATTTTTAAATCATTTTGAGATTTTTTAGGTCATCAACTTCCGACCTCTACTTATGATCCAAAAAAAAAACTGTGCAGAGGTAAAGGGATACTTCGAGATCAGTGGCGGATTAACAATCCCCTCTCGTAGGGGCAGGACGGCAAACTTTCTTTAACGTCACCCACAGGTGTTGTTTTTTTTCGTTTTAGACGATCGCTTGATTTTAGACGTCGATGAGAGGATGATTACTTAATTCTTGACGTCAAGGACAGAGTAATCGCCTTCTACAAAACCTCAAAGGATGGTTTAATTATTACTTCTAGTTCACTTCATTGTCGATTTTCATTGGGTGACGCACGAGCGCAACGACGCTGCTCTTTTGTGCCGTTCTAGACTGCTATTGCTTCCACGTGGCACCCCAATTGTTCTGACGGTGCTAGGCCAGCACAGAAATTTTGGAGCCCCACTGGGGATCGAACCCATAAACATTAGCGCTTAATGGGTTTTGAGTTACCGTGAGAATTTCAAGTTTCATGTCGTCTCATGAATAAAGAAGCCACATAACAAGAAAAACCAATTCGAGCCAACTAATTAAAAATAACAATATTATTTTATTATAACTAGGGAGGGCAACGAGACTCGTGGGTTCGCTCGAGGACTCGGTACGAAATTTAAAACATTCACGTACACCAAATCCACTTTATTTTATAGATGAGTAATATTTTTTTTATAGTCATTACAGAATCAATTTATTATTGGCAATTGAGATTTTTATCAAAACGCGTAAGGAAACAATTATTTTCGATACAGTATGCTTTTTCAATAAAAAAAAACAACACTAATTTGCATATAATCCTCAGTCTGCTCATCAAACACGTGGGCAAGATACAAGAGAGGCAACCCTACAGCAGTGTTGCCACATGAAGGAAAATTTCCCTTTGCAGGGAAATTCGGACCTAAATTTTAGCCAAAAGGGAAAAGGGAATTTCGATCAAAAATACCACAATTGCAGGGAAATTTTAAGGTCATCTGACTACATTATTACAGTTTATGTTAATTTAGAATTTCATATCCACATTTTTATGTTATTTGTTTATTTTGCTATTCTTGGATAAATAGTAACGATGAGGATTAACGATTAAATTATTCCTGACTAGGATTCAAACCTGGGACATCTGGTCAGGAAGTGATGAAACTAAAATGTTAAATTTTTTAAAAAAATATTTTTTTTTCAAACGAATAACGAATTCAATGAAATACTTAAGTACGTACAATTACTGCTTCCACCACCACCACTAATAATGCTGCTTCTACTACTACTACTACTACTACTACTTATAATAATAATAATTATTATTATTATTATTATATAATTTGCTTAGGTGAAGGGAAATATTGATCCAAACAGGGAAATTTTGCCCTTTGGAAAGGGAAATTGTGCCCTCATATTGTGGCAACACTGCCCTACAGGCTGTGAACCCAGACGCCAGAGCCTCGTCACCGTTCACGTTGCAGTTAACAGGGTACCCAAACACGGAACAGGTTGGCATTTCACTGTTTAAGTACTGGAACACCTACTACACGCCAACGGTAAAGACGGCTATATACGTGGGAAGATGGAAGAATGTGCTTTGAAGTACTCGATAATGGAATGCCTTAGCAGACTTTGGCACAGAAATAGCAAACATTTTCCACATTTAGAATTTGTCGAGATTCGTAAATCCCATTACATTATGCATGAAGAAGATATGGAAACCCACAGGTTCAGGTTATTTTTAGGAAATTTCCTCGAAAATCAAGTTAATGTAGTGTATCATGGTGCCTAACCATTATTATGATAAATATGGGACTCCTGTGGATTTTAATCGTGCGCATTCTATTTGTGGCAACTATCAACACACACCCAACGCTAAAAATAAAATATGCAGGAAAGTTGTTGAAGATTACTTTCCTTTGTACAGACAGTAACCTCATGATAAAGTCATGTTGTCACGTGGAAGATTAGTAAGGCACGTTTAGCCTTTGACGTGCAATGTGAATGGTCACGCAGAAAATGTACTACATTCAATAGCTTAACTGTGGGTGCTGCGATGAAATATTTGGAAGAACATGATAACATGACTTACTAATATACAATCAACAGCAAAAATCAGATTAGGTTAGCGTTTGCATAGGATTCTACTTAATCATTATCACAATCCTAAGTCTCCCTTCATTTATTAACAACACAAACTTGAGTTGCACACTAAATACAAAAATGGATAAATATTATCGTTCTTGTTTGACTTCGTTTTTAAGTCCAATTTATGCATAGAAAGGCTAATCGGGACTGGACAGATCCGAACCGCTAAGTGCCACAATATCATTTAGTTTTGAGTAAAGAAGCAAGTGTGTTCACTGTGCATTGGGCATTCTCGATCGCTGCTGTGATCAGCATAACGCTCCCGTCCTCTTTACTTCTTTGATGAGAGGCTGTGTGAGCTCCAGAGCTTGAAATGCAGTGATATCGACAGAAACATTCTTGTTTGAGACACCGCCGGGAGTCGAACCCAAGTCAGTGTGACAGTCAAGAGTCCTGGATAAACGCGACGATGGCACTCAATTCGATGACCTCTAATGAGAAGTCACTCGAGTGGCTTTAGCCACGGAGTTTCGTGTTTGCTTTATGTGGATTTGAAAAAAATGTACATATTTTTAATCTTCGATGGTGAAATGGTAAAGTCGTAGTCTTGTAATCAAGACATCCCGGGTTCGAGACCCGGTGGAGGCACATAGTGGATCGGATCTCAATTAAACCGCACGCCCAGTCCCGACTAACCTACATGTGCATAAAGTGAACTTACACTTCAAGTTGCTACAGGGGGTGACACTATTTTCTTTTAGAGAGATGTTACGGGAATATCAGCATAAAAAGACCACAAGGGAAAACATGGGAGGCAGGCACGTATCTAGAAACACATTTTGGGGGCTGTGGGGTCCGACTAAGTGCCTCAACAACAACAACAATAATAATAGTAATAATAATAATATACTTAATTAAATTCAAATAATATTAATTACATATGTAAATTAATTAATATTGTATTATTATTACATGAATAGATATAAAGACTAAGAATAAAGACAATAGCACGTAAGCATTATGTAGCTTACGTGTAGTTAAGATCGCCAAAATCTGAATAAAAACAACAAAGAATTGAATATTTATTGAATAACAAATAAAAGTTAATCCAATTAACGAAAACTGAAGTTCATGATTAATATTTTATGCATGTTATCACAAGTAATACTAAGCATAAATCTTTGGAACTGTCCTTAAAGACGTATGATTCTAATTTTTTGACGGAAATAACAATAAACATAGATTATGTGACAAATGCTAAAGAGGTATATTTTGATTATTATTTTTAGTACATGGTAAGTCTTTCGCGGGGGGGGATCCGGACCCCCTGGAACCCTATTCCTAATTACGTCCTTGATGGGAGGGTGTTTGGAGTGTGTGGGAACTCCTGCAGAAGACATTTACTAGAAATGAAATTTTTACAGAAGCCAATTCTTGTCGAGGTAAATTTTAATAATGTGTGGGTGTAGAAAGCACAGGAGACACTTGCATGCTTGCAACCGGTTCGGAGATGCAGGGACCTACATTGAATGAGGTTAGGTCTTGCCTTCTCGGCCAGCGTTCTCCCTCCGTCCGTGTCATATGCACGGACGTGCCCTGGCAATGAAGACAACCCCCTCCCCCCTTTCCCTTCTCCTTTTAAGTTGTTCATCAAGTTCTGTGAATAAGTGATTACGTACGCCAAATAGAAAAAAAAAAATAGTTCAGTTGTTCATGGAGTGGTTTGCGAGTACGGTGTAATTTTGGCATTGTATCCGTCCGAGAACCAGGTGACTTACCATTATCACTAGAGTCGGTCCGGATCTTTCAATTTCTTTCAAAAAATTATGTGCCGTATAGACATAATAACTGTACAAAATTTGAAAATGGGATTCCAATGAGATCCAGGTGACTCTTGCAGTATGCTAAATTTCAAATGAATCTAAATGCGAGGTTGAGGGCCTTTGTTGATTTGACATGGAATGACACTTAATTTTATTTTATGCAAATTATGAAACGCAGATGCGAAATTAACAGATACTTTTCTCTACAGTTTTGCTCAGTTTAATAATTCACGGCCCGCCCAATTTCGTCAACAACCCTCTAAAAGTTTTCACAAAGGGTCAATTTATGGTAATTTTGTTACAACTCCCGCATAGATTGAAAATTCTGGATAAACCCCTGCTCTAGTTAATCAGAAGCCGCTTCGGTGGCAGAGTGGGTTGAGTTTAGGCGTTTCCTTGCCCGTGACCCCATTCATCAATTTCATTTAAGCATCCGCATCGTCACGATTAGACACAGGAAGAAAATTAACGCAAAATAATACAAACACATATAAGTATATCATTTTGGAGCATTAGCATAAACAGAGTGTTATCCAGAGTTTTCCAACTGTGGGGATGGAAGTTCATGTTTAGGGACTTGTAAGGGTAAATTTAGATAAAATTGGGCCTTTGTGGAAAATTTTAGAGAGGTATTCAGGAATTACTCAGCGTACTACCATTCTTCAGAACATATCGTAACGCCCTGCCCCGGCCTTAGAGCGGCTACAACTCTGGGCCTCCACAAGGGCTGACAAAAGGACTGCGAAACGAAAAAGTATATCTGAAATGTAGTAAAAATATTAAAAACACAGCTAACCGTCTGACATAACCATGAAAGTTAATAACTGCAATTATACATTGGGGGCACGATGTTGTTAGTCCCGGATCTTATATATATATATAAATCCTTGCCTGTTGAAGCTCCACATTAGTTTGTAAAAAAAAAAAAAAAAAAAATGAACACGGTACGGTCAGAGGAGGCAACCATGAAAAGAGGGGAGAAGAAGCGAACACTAGATCATTCAGTCCAAAGCAACCGGAAGCGTCCTGTTCCTATCTCCGAGAAGATACCGGAGAACAAGGCAAGATTGTGTGAAACGCGGAGCTAGGCCAAGATTAAAAGAGGGAATAGGCGACCAAAAAGAGAGAAAGACCATCTAAATCACGACTCGTATCTAGACAGGAAGAGAGGGGGGAGGGAGGTGGTAGGGGTTGAAAAGGCGCGAAAAAAAAGACCCATCGAAGACTGAACAGAGATTCTGGACGTTTGAAAGCTCAAAATGCAGACTGATCGTGTTCTAGTTACAAGAAACGTATTGGTTGGATTCCATCTACCTAAATATTCTGATTCTATATTGTGATAAACTGGCCAGTATCAACATTCCTAATGGATGAATCGACTCTGTAGAATACCCAAGTTCAATCTCAAGTTCGGATCCATTCCTAAGGCCGAATCACACGGACTTAGATTTCCTAATGGAGCGCCCTTGTTGGCTCTACCAGGCTGGTTTTGGCGACAACAAAGCGAACATCCTGTGAGAAAACTTATTTTCAAAGCAAGTGTTACAGTTGCACTTACTTTGATACTGACAGGAAGCGAATATTTTTGTACTCGCAATGGAATTTTCACTAAACTATAACAAAAAGAATTTAGTGAAAATATTCGCATACTAACAGCATCAAAGCAGTATAACAATAGTATATACGGACACACGGAATTCGAAATGCATTTTTGTTCCATCACTTATAACGGTTAAACGTGTAATTGAGGTTTGAGGTGTTCGTGTCTGATCTGTTCAACCGATGCATTTTAGCACATCATACGGAAAAGCAGCTGATAAAAGTAAGTTTTTTGTGCATTTTTCTGTCTGTATTATTAGCAGTATATGCATTAAAATTTGTTACTGGAGTACAAAAAATACATATATGTGTCAGTTAACACATTTTTGGTTGTGTTTGTGTGTGCATACCGAGCAATTTAAGAGAAAACAGACTGACACTTTAGAAAGTTTCATTTATATTTTATTTCTCTGTATTTGATTCATGAAACATAATGAAAACATTATAACCAAGGAAATTTACAAGTATTAGTTTTTCGTCTTGCTTAACAAAATTACTTCAAATGTATTCTGCTAGCACTATATAAAAATAAATTTCAAGGCAACAGACTGACATAATTGGCAATCTAGGAATCTGGATTTTTCTGAATCAAAAGTTAGTGGAATAGTACTTGACGAGGTAATTTTTTACGGACATTTTTTTGAGGTTAGAAACACATGTATCGTTTATTCGCAATCTAAAATTCGCGATATTCTTTTTCTAAACAATGTACAGCACACTGCTCTTCACCGATATATAATTTTGGCCATCAAGGTCGACATTTTTCTGAAATTGCTCTACACTGTTGGATTTTCAAAAACTTGATGGAAAAGCAATTGGAAGGATGCTGCCAAGCAATTGGAAAAAAATTCTTGCAACTCCCCAACGGATCCTCACTCTCTCTCTCTCTCTGTATATCTCCTTCTTTCTTTCTCTCTCTCTCTCTCAACGGCAGGAAGGAAACGGGTCAGAAGAGTCGACGGTTGGCTGCCTGCCTGGGAGAGAAGTAAAAATCCCACACCAAGTCTTCGAAGGATGCACAGTTGAGAGGCAATGTGTGACCGGCGAAGAATGAAAAAGGGGGAGGGAGGGTGGTGGGGAATCAAGATTTTCCTAATTGTAGAACCAAAACGAGAGGGGAGGAGCGTATCTCTGCAGCCCAGAAAAGTCGCAATTAGTTTTTCCTCCAATGTCTTTCTTCCCGTACTTCTTTCGTTCGTCCCCCCCAAATCCTCCGCCGACATGGCTCATGGCGAAGTACATACCTGGCGGGCCGGGGATGATTCGTGGGAAGAATGATTGGCCGGAAAAGGTTCGCAGAAATCTCTCTCGCGCGCAAGGCTATGTTTTTCCCTCTTCTGAGAAAAATTCGTTCGATCCCCAGAACTGCAAGGCGAGGTTCGTGGAAAATGAAAAAGACATTGCGCGAGGAAGATTTGTAGAAGGCGTTCAACGAAACGACTGTTTCGGGAATAATCTTTTGAAAAAACAATATCTTGTTCCAAAGGCTTTTTTAAAGTTCTTTTCACCTTGGTCACCTGCAAAACATAGAATCGAGGTGCCACGGTATTTCGATTTATGGAAAGTTACGTCTTGTCGTAAAATTCCCCTTCAAGATCACGAGAATTGTGGACCTAAAGTCTTGAACCAATGAGACCTGGTGAACAGCACATGTCTCCAATACAAAACGTCACTCGCCGAGCTCAGTGGTTATCACAGCGCGCTACGACGCCAGGGGTCCCGGGTTCAACTCCCGCGGTCTGGTGTTCCCTTCATCATATCATCACTTATCCTCATCGTCGCGATTAGCCAAAATAGGCATAAACGCGTCGCTAAATAACAAAAATCAAATCAAACAAAACGTCATCCAGAGCAACCATTTCAATGGTTATGTACTTCCAAGAGCAATCCAGATTCCTAATCCAACGAGCAGAAAACTATTTTTTGTCTTTTCTGCGTATGCGCAGGAGACTACATTTACATTTTACTGTGCGTCCTTCTGCACAAGTCTTCAGTCATTGTAGGCTCGTTGTTCTAACAGAACATGCTTAAATTTTCACTGATCACATGGACAATTTTCTAACACTTGCTACTGTTCGCTGATGATACATTTTCTATACATGGCTCGACATAAGCAATGAGAATCGAATGTGCATTAGGCATTAACAATTATGATTCATTCAGGTGAACTAATTTTCCTATGAATACTCACACCACGTCGCGGTAATTTCTTAGTATTGTCTCAGTTACATCATCTGACCTAGTAAAGCCAATCCATTAGTAACGGTCATATACCTGCGCTGCATGGTTGTACCAGACGCTGGCAAGCTTCGTCTCGAATCCAACCCTAGTTCCTGGTTCAAGACCTTGATCCCTAAGCCAGTGCTCGCAGTGGGGATATGCAATAACCCCAGTTAAGGACATTTCTGTAAATCAAATCTATCCCCAAACTCTACCACGGATTCACCCACTTAGAAACTTCAAGCACTGATCTAATCATCATTCAGCTCGTCGTCACGATCAACGTAAAGAATTGGAAGAGCGGCGTTGTTTAATTGAATGCAAACAAACAAAGTTTCTTGCAACCGATAATCATGCAAAACATTTAATGCTTAGTAAAATGTAATTATTAGAACGGAAAGTTGAGAATTATTCCTCTGCTTAGTGACTGGCACTCTAAAATCGAGCGCGTTCAGTGGTCGACTCATTTCAACACCGAAGTTCCTTGTGTTGGTATCCCTTCATTAGTTTCATTTAATAATTCCTCCCCATTGTCGCATTGGTCAGAAGTAGCAGAAAAGCGACATTAAGTTACATAGGTTCAAAAAATTATGAAAACAAATATATTTAAGAAATAAAATCTTAAGATACAATAGAAAAACAATATCCATGTCATTCTCGTACATTGTCTGGATGTCAGGTATAACTTATAGTCAGAGTTTTCTTGTTTTACCTTAGATAAAAGTATTATAATAAGTTTATCCGGTTTTACCTTGAAACTTGGGAGTTGAAATTGACCTTGAAATTTCATTCTCTCGCCCCAGAGTAGTAATTCTGTAATTTTTTATATAAATTTTAAACAACTTTTAAACGAAATTTCTATTAAATTTCCCACCCTGCCGGAATTACTGAAAAGTAGCAGGAAAGTGACGAAGTAAAAAATATACAAAAAAAATAATAAAACGATAAAGCAATGCATATTATGCGCAATATACAGTATTTTCTTTAGTGGCAATGCATTTTAACGGTAAAAAAACAATATTAAAAGTTATTTTATAAAATTTCACCTATATCTGTCGTTTACTTTGAAACTATATTTACATTTTATTCTCCCGCCTGACTAACTTACCTACATTTCGGACATTTTTTTCAAAATGAAATTTCTCAAAATTTCCCACCCTGCGGGAATTTTCGTGTATCACTGCGTGGGATCGCGGAGGCGCACCAGTGTGGGAATCGTAGACTCCGGAAGCACGCAACACAAGCAGGATACAGGCTCTTCGCTTGGCTTGGAAGGCGACGGTCATGGATCTGCTGGGAGGGAGGGTACGAGAAATCGCACCACGAGTCACAAACAAAAGCGTCGCACTTAATTCATCATACCCATTCGTATCCTTTCTTGCCATTGGTCGCTTGCTTTCTCAAATCTCTTAGACGGTGGGGATTCCTTTTTGAGGGGTTGCCGTTTTTTTTTAAGTTTGCAATATTTACTAAATTGAAGAATGCACTAAGGTAAGGATAATTAGGGATGAGCCGATAGCACTTTGAACAGATAGCGATAGTCTCACGGATTCCTACCGATACATAAAAATTGTAGCAATTGAAAGTTATTCAAAATACAGTAAAACCTCGTTAATCCGGAACTGGATAAGCCGAACTTCGCTTAATCCGGACAGGCAAAAGGCAAAAAAGAAAAAAAAGAGGCAGAATGCAAGGTTTTAAATGTGGCTAGAAGTCAACAATCGCATTGCTTTACATTTTACTGTACTGTATAGTGTACTTAGGCCTATGCCCTTTAAATAAACGTGTTTTGTTGCTATAAACGGAGTTATAATGCACTTTCTACTGTTCTTTTAGGTTATTTCAGTTAATTCGGACTTTCGTTAAATCGGTCAACTTATTCCCACCCATTAGTCCGGATTAACGAGGTTTTACTGTATTCATTAACAATAGTGTGTAAGTATTTCACTCTAGATAATTGACCAAGATTTTATTTTCAAAATAAAAAAAAATACATTAGAATATTAAATAACATGTTTTGTCATCAGAAAATTAAGTCTCTTCACAAAAACCGGTGCAAAATAAACAGACTTTTAATTTTGCATAATTTCTAGGATAATTAGATTCCGCGAAAGTGTCAAGAGGTATTTCTGCGGAGATTTTCTGTTGAGAGACCAAAATGCCGGAAAGTATCGGTCGGTATCTAATTGAAGAGAGGGTTAGGAGGGGGGAAGGGGGGAAACTCGTAAGCCAAATTTCGTGAAACACCAGAAAATGAACATTTCATTGTAAAACAACCACAAAGAACACCCATGTTCCGCCATGACTCAAACCAGGGACCATCGATGGCGAGATTAAAAGTCCGGTACTCGAACCACTCGATTACAAGCGGCTAAACTGCCAGGACAATAAGTAATTTATCAAAATTGACGTTTCACACTTTACACGCATACACATATTGCAACATGCCGTGAAGGCATATGTGATGTGATTATCACCACGCTCCAGCCGCCTGTACACCCTCAACATTTTTCCTTTGTCTGTTTTGTTCCCAAATGCCGGAACCAAAGGCTTGAGGAAGAAAGTCGTAGGAGAATAACTACTGCTGCCATTTTCCTAACAATTGCAAAATTAAATTTAAAAAATAATTAAAATTAAGAAAAAGAAAAGCATAAGAAATGCTAATCAAGCTGTACTCATGATGCGTTTCTAATGAACCCGGGTGTACATACATACACAAGATTCGTAGGAGCCATTCATAAAAATATATTCAACTAAATATTTAATATACTGTTGTGTAAAAATCTTTCTTTTTACCAGTACAGTACAGTACAGTACAGAATCCAAAGCTAAGTACAGATATTTAAGCTAGTCTTAAATCGAGTCCTTTGATATCTTAAGACTTTATCGTTAAATAGTCCAAAAAAATACGAAAAATTAATTTTCCCCAATAAATACTGATCCCAGGAGAACACTCATCTGCGTCACCCGATGGCGAAGTTGTCGAGATGTAATCAAGGGGTTACGGGTTCCATTCCCGGTGGAGGCACCTAGTGGATCCCACTTACTTTAAACTATAGGACCAGTCCAGATTAGCCTTTCTGTGCATAAAATGGACTTTAAAAAAATAAAACTCAGGACGTTCGCCTGGGCCACTGCAGCCACTACTCGTGTCAGTCAATAATGTACATTACCAGGATGATCTTGTTAGAGATTAGCAGCGCACATCAAAAAACGACTGGTTTGAATTTGCAAAACGATTGCGATGCTTGCGACTAATTAGCGAGAAATCGAACAGTCGAACAAGACGGTAACCTACGCAAACTTGCCGGGCAGTTTCTCTTTGTACAACAAATGTGGCTGCTCTGCAATGTTGACATTTGGAAAGTAATCTGTTTTCGTCAATGCCACCACAGTTTTACTTTCTGCTTCTGCCGATTCTTATCGCAACTAATTGAACCAGAGACCGACCGCCTGCCAATCTGTATCGCCATATTTCGCATCATGTCGCGGGCCATTAAAAGTTTTGCGGGCTGAATTAAACTGCAATGAACTGCAAACAAGGCTCCGACACGCAACTATAATAATTAATTCCCACACTGTTAACATGTGATGCCCGCGTAAAAAAAAAGGAAGAAGAAAGATGTTGATTTGAGGGAATTTCCTCTCCTCCCACAAACTCACTATTTACCGACTCACGTGACAAGCTCTATAAATCTCACCCACGCCTCGCCCACGCTCCCCCAAAAACTTAACCCACTGCCCACGACTTGCCACGGGAGAGCTTGCTACAAATCGATCAGAGGGGAGAACATTTCCGTTGCCAAAAAACGTAGGCGGGCCGAGTGGCAACGTAAATACGATTCGCAAGTGCGTGCGTGCGCGTTCGGTCCTCAGGAGACCAGCAACCTGTGCCGATTGCTGTCTGATGAGATCCCGGGTCCCATAAAACAACTCACCCCTTGCTGGAAAAATAATAGGTTCACGGCGTAGAGGGAAAGTGTGGATACTTCTGTAGGATTCAAGTCTGTCTGTGAAGTCTAGGGATGGTGTCAAGGTGTCTGTCTCGTGGTGGTCACGAAACAGAAACAGAAAACGCCTCGTTTCGACGTTGCGCGCACTTGAAAACAGGAATTTTCGTATTTCAAGTCGCTTTTCTCCCACTTGTGGCTACTCGCGACGATGAGAATGAGTGATAAGCAGATGAAATTGACGGAGGGACACTCACAAAGAACACAGGTGCCAGGACTTCTATACGCTGCGAATGTTTGTGGGGAAACGCACTAAATGTACTGCTCATAAAATACGAGGGCTGGGGCAAATATATCATGGCAATTATATTTTTCCTCAGGGTTAAACGGTGGTACCACAATATGATCGTATGTTCCGGAGAACATAGCACTATGTGAACACGTCACTAGATGCAGCGGTTATTGTAGGGCAGTATTAATTTAATGTCGAGCCAACCACCCTGTTACAGCGTAAACAGTGTTTGTGTATCAAAATAGACGTTCATCGGGATATAAATGCCAGAGAATGACACAGGGTGCTTGCTGGTGGAAACTGTGGGAAACAGTATCCTGCCGTAGTATGAGTCTCTTTTGTTCCTATAATGCTCCTAAGCTTTCAGACTTGCATAAACACATGTGGCATGATGCTATCTTTAAGGATGTTTGCTCGCTTCCCCATCCTATACCTGGTAGTGTCTCTCAAAGGTTTTAGGACAACATTTTAAACTAGGCAACCCAATTTACAAAACGCGCTGGTGGATTGCTTGTAGAGTTAGGCTCAGTTTCAGGGTTGCCACATGCACAATAGATATTTATGAAATACGCGAAATAAATAAATCTAAGTATTATTGCATAAAACTAGAAAAAAATATCAGTATTACATTTGTTGCAAATGAGAAATACTTTCTGAAAGAAAATGGATTTTCTAGGACTTCATTGCTGATGAGTCTACACAAAGAAAAGAGGAGAGAGGAAACGGAAAGGGGACAAAAGAGAGGAGAAGAGAGAAATGGGAAGAGGAAAAGTAAAGGAGGGAAGAAAATAGAGGACAGAAGTGGATAGGAGAAGTAATGAGGAGAATGGAAAAATATTTGTGGAGAGATGACGAAAATGGAGCAAGAGGAGATAAGAGGATGAAAACGAGATGAGAGAAGAGGAGTTTCAGTCGATATTTGTGGAGCTATCTTTGCATTGAACTCGAGTGGGAAAATGGGTAAATTTAGTATGTCCTGAATTGCCACAAATATAAACAGTTATTTCATTAATATTTGTCAATGTCTTTGAAGCAGTACACAATTATCGTTAGAGTATCATAATTCACGATCTTATACATGAAAATATCGCTTTGAACGTGTGTCAATTCATTTTTTATATATATAAATTCCAGATGCAGAACAATGTGACCACTTTACTCTGCTATTACAAATAATGTCACCATGCTCTTCATCAATAAAAAGAGAATTAAGAAAATGAGAACACCTACTAAGGAGAATCGAACCTGGGACAACTAGCAGTCCAATCGAGAACTCTAACCACTACACCACGACCTTTCTTTCCGTTGTAACAACAATTTTTAAGTGTTCTGTCCCTCCAATGTTGTAAATGTCGTTGGGTATAACAGTTGGGCTGAAAAGTTCGTAGGCTAACATAGTAAAAAATATTTTTTTCACAAAATTCGATTTTATTATTCAATATAGTTGCCTTCGAGGGCGATACAACGATTTAGCGGTCATACAATTTTTCGATGCCATTTTTATAGTACGATTTCTCTTTAGCCTCAAAATAGGCCTCAGTTTCGGCGATTACCTCTTCATCAGTGCTAAATTTCTTTCCAGCGAGCATTCTTTTAAGGTCTGCAAACAGGAAAAAAGTCACTGGGGGCCAGATCTGGAGAATATGGTGGATGGGGAAGCAATTTTATTACGATTGAATATCGCTAAACATTGCTCCGAATCATCAAAACGTTGTTGCTTTTGATCGATTGTGAGCACGCGCGGCACCCATTTTGCACACAGCTTTCGCATGTTCAAATATTCATGTACAATATGTCCAACACGTTCCTTTGATATTTTTAAAGTCTCAGCTATCTCGATCAACTTCACTTTACGATCATTTAAAATTATTTTGTGGACTTTTTTGATGTTTTCGTCGGTAACAGCCTCTTTGGGGCGTCCACTGCGTGCATCGTCTTCGATGCTCATTTCGCCTCGTTTAAATTTAGCAAACCACTTCTCAACGGTTGATTTTCCTGGTGCAGAGTCCGAATAATGTTTATCAAGCCAAGCCTTGGCTTCAACAGTATTTTTTTCGCCAAAAAGCAATGCTTTATTAACACACGAAATTCTTTTTTATCCATTTTTTCACAATAACAAAAGCTGCTTCACTCACAATGCTATATCTCACGAACTAATTATCCGGCAGCTGTGAAATTTATACACGTATCTTTTGAAGGTTAGTACTAAGTAAAAATCACATGGATTTAATTCTAGTAATACCATCTATGGGTCAGCCTACGAACTTTTCAGCCCAACTGTTACATGTAGTTGAACCGTTAATTTAGTTTTGAATTACTTTCTTGTAGTAGGTATAACAGCTATCTCCGATAAAGAATTTTCGAAGTGATGAAAGAAAACGAGAATATTGGTAGTTGTGAAAATGCGAGTTATTTCTTCTAACTTATTATTATAATGGAAAATATATAGAGGCTTCAACATTGCAGGACGATGTTCTCTTCCTTCGATACCGCAACAGACGAAATGCTTGTTTACTGACGCAGTGTTATTATATATATATATTTCGTGTTACCTTACGCAACAGCAAATACATTTCATAAGACTGTTCTGGACACGAGACTGCGTCAGTGTACTATGTCGATTCGTACTACGCGTACCTTCGTTTTCTTTGTTAAACAAATATTCTTTGCACATTACATGTAGCAGGAGAGTTGCATCTACATTTCACATTAGGTAGCTCCTTCTACCTGCGTTCAGGAACGAAAGCTTGTAGAGTAGTGGTTACCGTTAAGGATTTACAAGCTGATGGTCGTAGGTTCAAACCCCTCCGGTGGCAGAAAATTTTCGTAAGTGTTCATTGTCCACACCCTGTGAAACGGAATGATTCAGTTTGGAGTTAACGATGGGGGGAGGAGAAATATTAAATTACAAAATCTGCATTTCAACAAACCGAGCAGAATTGGATAATTCTTATAAATATTAAAATGCATTCATGCTTTTAGTTTTATAATAGTAGGTAAAATCAAAGATCTTACGTGGAAGATTTTTTCTTGCTCTGAACTCAGCCAAAAGGCATTTCGCACCGAGGTGTACACCAAAAGTACGTGCCGTTTCGTTCTAATTTTCAAGAAAAGTGAAATACAATGAAATAACCTGTGTTTATTTTTCAACAAACTCTCCCTCTTTATTGATGCATAGTTGCCATCGCTCAGTCCATTTTGTGTAGCATGTGGCATAGTCATGTTTGGAGATATGTTTTAGATATTGGAAAACAGCACTTCCCAGGGATGATCTATTGGCAAAATGGCGTCCACGAAGAGAATTCTTGAGGTTTGGGAACAACCAGAAGTCACTCGGGGCTAAATCTGGTGAGTATGGTGGATGTGTCAGAAGTTCAATACCGTGGTCAGCCAAGAATGAGGTCACAACATTAGCACGATGTGGCGGTGCATTGTCCATGTGGAGAATGACATTGCCATTTGCCATTTGTGGTCGTTTCATAGCCAATTTCGGCAAAAATTCTGTAGCCAAAAGTTTACGAAAATACTCGCCCGTAATTGTATGACCTTTGGGAACTGGATGAGACAATATCACTCCCTAAGAATCCCAGAAGATTGCGTATAGCACTTTGTCATTTGATGCAACCTGACGAAATTTTTTCGGGGGTGGTGAATCCGTGTGTTTCCACTGCATCGACTGTCTTTTTGTTTCTGGATTGAATAATGGAATTTGTGTTTTATCCATTGTCACAATACTGTCCAAAAAATTGTGTCCCTCCCTTCTGAATCGTGTCAAATTTGCAACACTGGATCGAACGCGAGCATCTTTTTGATCGTCACTAAGCAATCGTGGAACCCAGCGAGAGGAAACTTTCTTTAGGCACAAATCTTTGGTGATTATTCGTTCTACTGTTCCCATTGTTAGCCCCAGGGTATCACAAAACACGGTCAATGTTAGCATCAGTTGATGCTGTTTTCGGACGTCCAGACCTCTGCTCGTCTTTCACACTCGTTCGTCCATCTTTGAACTCACGCACCCACTTCCTAACAGTGTTTTCTGCAAGAGCACTATCACCACACACGGCTTCCAGTTGGCGATGAATATCGGCTGCACAACGTCCAGCTGCGGTAAGGAATTTCACAATTACCCGTTGCTCTTCAAGTGGAAATTCCATTTCCCCAGGCAGTATTAGAAACACGTCTTACTCCTTCAGGCACTGTCACTCAACTACTGCCACCTAGCACACAAAACTGACACTGCTTGAAGACGAAGGATGGAAGTCTCCGATGCCATAGTTATTTCCATGAAAAGAGAAGAAATGTTGACTTCAGAACAAAACGGCACGTCCTTTTGGTGTGCACCTCGTACATTCTCCAATACATTTCAAAATGTTATTGAATGTTTCATGTCGATAATTTGATCAATGCATCAATTCCTGACGCCGAGACGATATTTTCTGCACACTACCTCTTCTCTCGTCTCGTCTCCAGTCCCTTCTGTTCTTATCTTCTCGTCCTCCTCCTTTCCTCTCCTTCTCCTCCGCTTTTATCTCATATCGCCTTCCCTACTTTTCTCGCATCTTGTCTCCATTCCACTCCTCTTATCTCCTCTCCTGTCTTCGATTTGCGATATAATAGTGATATTTTTATAATTTTATACAATAATACTGGTTTTTATTTATTTCGTGTATTTCATAAATATATATTGTGCATGTGGGAACCCTGAGATTGAGCCAAAATCTACACGCAACCCACCAACGCCTTGTGTAAATTGGGTTGCCTAGTTTAAAATGTCGTTGTCCTAAAACTTTTGAGAGACACTGTACATAAGATCTGCATTGTGCATACATTTCACAATACCATACACTGTCCCTTTCCGTCTGAATATTTCGGATTTTCGTGCTGGTCCCGCATTCTCACGAAAAAAAGTAATTGCCGTCACTTACGCACCAACGCTCATATATTCCGAGCCTTGCCATTCGAGACCGATACAGATATTTAGAAATCGACGCGATACAGAGAACGAGTTTGCCACAGCTCATCTCGAAACATAGATTACTCTGTCTCCGATACACGCACTTTCCGGAGCAGGTCGAAAGCTCATGGGATCGATTTTTGCAGATTTCATTCATGGTTTCACTGCCTCCGCTCCATTCATACAGTGTTCATTGAAGCCGCGATGTGCACGAGACAATCCCAGAAACTGGAATATGGAAGGCTCTGTGAAGATGTGCACTTACACACACCAGAACAGTGCCAGTGCACAGACTTTCGTCGTCTGCATCTTGAGAAAATTAAAGCCTAAAATACACAAAACAACAGTGTTTGCAAGGTTACGGTTCAGAAAGGACTGAGTTACAATGACCGTAAAAAGTAAATAAATTACTTTTACAGTTTGCCGCATGTATGGCAAAGTTTGATTACGCCTACTTTTTGCACAGAAAGGCTAATCGGGACTGGGCCTTCAGTTTAAAGTGGGATCCGAACCAGTATGTGCCTCCACCGGGTATCGAATCCTGAACCCCTTGATTGCAAGGCAATGATGTTAACACTTGGCTATAGTTTGTTAGAATTCTTGTTTTAAGTCCACTTTATGCACATATAGGCTAATCGGGACTGGGCATACCGTTTAAAGTAGGATCCAAATCACTGTGCAATTATGTGCCTCCCCCAGGTATCGAACTCGCGACTTTTTGATTACAAGGCGACGACAAGCCTTTTCCCTTCAATTATTCAGTTAAAATCTGATCATTTCTGCAATGTTTCTCTCTCACTTCATTAGAATAATCAATTATTTTCAAAACCCTACACTTCCTCGCCGAGTTGTAATGGGCTAGATATAAATCTGTACGGATCGGCCATTTCGTGACTCGAACCCGCGACCCATCGACGCTCACTGCGTCATTGGTGGGAAGTCCTACGCCATTGTGAAGGTTCTCTTGGATTCGTATGTAGAGCGTGTTGCATATATGAATTACAATGGAGCTGTCCTTTGTTACTGACGTGACCATATACAAATAACATTACTTTTCATTAAATGAGAATGCCTCTCACATAGCTATTCAAATATGAAAATACAGTATATTGAAAGAAAATCCTCATACAGGGTTGTACTTGAAAAAATACACGTCACGTGAAACATTTACTGCTAACGAACGTATACATAAACATTAACATTTCATTTCCATTTTTATCGCAGTTACCGTTACTTAAAAACAAAATAAAATTTACTTTCAAACAGTGCAAACCAGTAATTTTGCCTGCACTATGATATGCAGGTGAAACGTGGTCAGTCACACTAAAAAATATTTGGACCAGAAATACACGAAGATAAGGTGAACCATATAACCAGTATCCGCGCTCAAATGTTATTGCAGAGTAATTAAATCAAAAAGACAGATGGTAGAGCACATGGCACTCACGGGAGATGAAACAAAGACTTTGCAGTTTTCTTGGTGGGAAACCTGACGGTAATACGTCTACAAGGACGGAAGGATAATCCTGAGATAGACCGGAAAGAAATTAGCAAGGATTCATCTATTACAGACAGATGTTGATGCTGTAATGAAGTTTTGGTTTTAGGCTGCCCGACAGTTAGCAGTCTACTGCATAAATCCATATCTTTCTTATGATATTATGGTTTGTTGTTTCTTAAAAAAAAAAAAAAAAAAAAAAAAAAAACACTATAGAGCAGTAGTTTATGTAAAAACTGCTGAAACATCACATGAACAATAATAGTTAGCTACTGAATTTCTGCTTACGTACAAAGTGTACATGGAATTGTATGCCAATTATATCAATTCAGAAAGATAGCTGGAAAGAAACAATTCAAGTTTGTTGTTTGCACTACTGAACGTAGTGATTTCGAAGTTGATGCACCAATAGTTTCCCAGAGTATTCTAATACCTTTCCAAGCTATTGTTATAATCTTATTCTATTTTCGTTATTTAGTGTCCCTTTCTGCCACTTTTGGCTAATCGCGACGATGATATTGACGAAGACACATGGCAACTTTCGACGCATGCCCAGGCTGGGACTCAAACCCGGGAACATTCGTGGCGAGATAGAAAGTCGACCGAGTAATTCGAATTATTCAAGTTCGAAATAAAAAGAGTCCACTGTGTTTGTACTAGAGCATTCCCTGACATTCGATACGAGATTCGGCGGCAAGCTGCCCGGCATCAGGGCTTGTCTTTCCCGGTGAACGGGTCCGCGACAGTCGCTATAGATCGACCACAAGGAAAAAAACCTTCGGACGAAAAGTCCCCGCGCAGGTTTCCCTTCTTCCTTCCACCTCGGGCCACAAGGAAGCATGTTCCACTCTCCCCCTCCGCTACTCGCGGGAGTACGGTGCACAGGAGTCGTGGGTCTGCGCAGGTTGTTTTGCTCGTGGTTCCACTATAGAGTCGGCGATTAAAATTACAGTTTTCATATTGTGTACTAACCTTGACTACAGAAGGTGTTGAAAATTATGTCCCTCTGCTGCAACACATTCCTTGCATCTCCGAAGGAAATTGGCATTTACACGTGCAAGTTCGTCTACTGCAATTCTCCCGATTTCTCGTACAATACTCTCTTTTAACTCACGGATGGTGTGCGGATTGTCTTTGTATACTTTATTTTTTAGATTTCCCCATAAATAAAAATCGCAGGCTGACAAACCTTTGTCCTATCTCATCGAGTTTTTCCTCAGTAAGTACACGTGGGTTTTCTTTCCACTTTTATTCAGAACTGACCCTGTTACTCTAAACTGTTTTACGAGGTTTAATATAGTGGTTCTATGTGGAACGGGAACACCAGGAAATTTCGTTGCAAAACGTCGTCGCACTTCTCCACAATTCCTTTTTCCGAAGTAACACTCGACAAGATAAATCCTTTGTTGTAATGTAAACTTTTGTGGTGCCATATTAAGCCACAATCTTCAACACACGGACACGACACAACACAACTTCTGAGGAAGGATTGGGTTGATTTGTTGTTTTAAGTCCACTTTATGCACAGTAAGGTTAATCGGGACTTTACCTACGATTTAAAGTGGGATCCGAACCACTGTGTGCCTCCACCGGGAATCGAACCCGGGACCCCTTCTTTACAAGGCGACGACGCTACCACTGCGCCATCGGGGAGGCCTGAGGGAGGATTATACTGACGTCAGTCTGCAACGTCAACAGAAAGGGAAAGAGAGCGAAGACAGGGAAAGCGAAAAAAACAGACTGTAGCGTGAGACTGTCGCGGACCCCGTTCACCGGGAAAGAAAAGCGCTGACGCCGGGCCGCTTGCCGCCGAGTCTCGTAGCGAATGTCAGGAAATGCTATGTACAATATGAATATACTGTAGCATTTTTGTACTTGGAGGGTTGGTTCCTTCAGCAGATAATTTTGAACTTGTGACCTCAACCTTCTGAGCACGGTGTGAAAATGTAAGGGGCTTATTTCTTGCTAAATTATCTTTAAAGGGCAGTGGATATGGTCCAAAGAAATAACACCACTTCGATTTCGCTTATAGACGGAGGTCTCGATATATCAGATACCACTTTGAACCGTCCCAGGTTCGATACCCAGTGGAAGCATATAGTGGTTCGGATCCCACTTTAAACTGTAGGTTCACCTGATTAGCCTATATGTGCATAAAGTGGACTTAAAACAGCAAACCACTACTTAAACCGACACTCATACCGATTCCCACCGATATCGATGCTTGAAAATTAATTAAAATTAATTAATTAAAACAATTAAAAGTGGTTCAAAATATTGATTAATATTAGTGGGTGAGGAACATAAATTACGAGTATTTGAAAATAAAATCCTTGATTTTATATTTTGAATATTTGGACTTAAAAGGGATGAGGAGAAAGGTGAGTGGAGAAGATTACATAATTTGTATTCATGTCCAGATATTATTAAAATAATTAAATCAAGAAGACTTAGGTGGACAGGCCATGTGGCGCGAACGGGAGGGGAAAGAGGAATTTACAGGATTCTTGTTGGGAAACCTGATGGTAAGAAACCCTGTAGGAAGGCCAAGACGAAGATGAAGGGATAACGTTGAGATGGACCTAAAGGAAATCGGTAAGGATGGAAAAGATCGGATTGATTTTTGCCCAGGATAGGAACACATGGAATGCTCATGTTGCTGCAGCCATAGACCTTCGGGTTTAAGAAAGCTAGAGAGTTAATTAGTTGGAGTATTCCACTCCAATCACAAGCATCAATTTATCAGTTTTTTTGTCTTAATTAAAAAAATGAACAGAATATAAAACGTATTTGTACAGTTTTTTCACATAACATTGGTATAAAATTATCGGAAACTTCGAATTTTGCATAACTTTCAGGATAATTAGACTGTGAAAGTGTCGCGAAATTTTTTGCGGACCCTGATCAAAGCGCCACAAAAGTATCGGTAAATAAAATCAAGCAGATACCGATACATCGGCAATGGTTCAGCTCCCTATGTATGTACTATGTATCGACATTTTCTGTAGGTTTAACATGCACTCGAGGCTTTCCAAGACTGCAAGTTGGAGAAACTTGGAAACGCTCAAAAGAAGAAGAAAAAGACCATCCATGAGCCACAATGGAAGGAAAAGCGCGTGCGGGGGAATACTGTCACGGTCGGCGACTCGTTGTGAGAATGAAGGAAGTGGCTCTTCACAGGCGAACCCTCGGACCGAGAAATAAGCCACGGCAAGGGCACGTCATTCATTTGTTTCAGGAGGCTGCCGAAAGCTGCTCCCTCCCTCCACACACACACACATTTCATTCATTCATTCATTCCGCACTTCCCCTTTTCGCCCGCTCATTTTACTAACTTTTTTTCAGGATGGTACTTCAGCCAACAAGGTCATTTCCGAGTGAAAGCGTGAAAGCGAAGTGGCCAACGTGGGTTTACACTGCATTCCACTAAAGATTCTCCTATCACTTTGCGTTACGATTTACTACGACGTTCAACTGTTCTGGCGGTAAGAAAATGTTCACTGCGTATACACACACAAAATTCGGTATTATAGCGTGGATAAATCGCATCAAAAGAGGTATATAAAATGACATTTTGGTTTTAAAATTGTGAATAGAATCCTAAATTTGATTTAAAAACTGCACACAAAATAAACATTTCCCTTTTAATAGCACATTTTATGTAGTTACCAGAGTATTAAGTTTATTCTTGTATAAAGGGGCCCACTCTTGCTTCTCAAATATTTACAGCAGAATTAAATCAATTTTCCGTGAATTGCATAACTTACAAGATAATCCCAACTTTCAGAAAGTGTTGCGTTCGTAAACAAACTCTAAATTTCGTGTTTTAGTCTATTTCGTATTTTGCAGTTCACTTCGCATCATTTCGTGACAAAACAGCGCAGGAAAAAAATGTACCGCGCACATTTCAGAAACGTGAAAAATTAACATTACAATGTGTTATTTCACATTTCGTGTTTGTCAAAAACGAAACATGCATGCCTCTACGTATAGATTATCGACACCTTGTCGTGCTCAAGGGGGGTTTCCGGGGGGGTCATAACCCCCCTTTGGCTTATAAAAAAGAACGCCAAAAGGCAGGAAAATATGGCAAAATGAGGGCTGACTATTAAACAAAGTTATATATACAAGCAGAACTTGAAGTTGCATATAAACCTAATACATCTAAGTATTACACTAACAGGACACGTTGATTGATTGAGTTGGTGTTTTAAGTCCGCTTTATGCACAGTAAGGCTAATCGGAACTGGCCCTACAGTTTAAAGTGGAATCCGAACAACTTTACCATGTGCCTCCACAGGGTATGACCTCTAGATTACAAGGCGACGACGCTACTACTGCTCCATCGGGGAGGTCCTAACAGGACACCTAATTATTTTTTTTTTTAGTTAAATGTAAAATTTTTATATTTCCTATTTTTTAGCTTTTATCTGGGGAAGAATTAAAAGGCCCATCCTTTTTTTGTAGTAGTTTTCGAAAAACGAGCCGATTTCCGCACAGCGAGCTGCGACGCCAGGAATACCGGCCTGAACATTTTTTTGTGTGGTATCCCTACATCAATATACTAATATCATCAATTATCCTTATCGTCGCGATTAGCCAAAAGTGGCAGAAAAGTGACGCTAAATAACACAAGTTAAATCCACATCAAATCGAAAAACGGCAGCAAATTGACTAACTTCCTTGTACCTGAAAGGTTTTAACTGTTGTTTAAGTCCACTTTATGCACAGCAAGGCTAATCGGAACTGGACCGACAGTTTAAGGTGGGACCCGAACCACTGTGCCATGTGCCTCTGCTGGGTATCGAACCCAGGACGCCTTGATTACAAGGCGACGACGTTACCACTTCGCCACCAGGAAGGCTTGGTGCATGAGTGTACATAGTCTATGTGGAATTCTGAAACGCCAAACTGATTCCTTTGTTTGGTTTCTAAAATACTGATTTATGACGAACAAAAAAAAAAAGTCGTTGCCTTCAAGTGGGAAAGTAAAATGACTTTAAAAAACGCATCCAAGGTGACGTTTTCGAAGGGGGGAAAAGTTCCTACGGAGTCAAGCCCTTATCTATCTCATTTAAGGTCACAATTGCACCCTGTAGACATTTTAAAAATATTGACTCGATATCGAAATATCGCACAACTCTAGATGGAATTCCCCTTGCAGGGCGGGAGTGAAGTGGATAGCTGAAAGTATAAAGTGTTGTCGCATTTTGGGCGTTCTCTCCCCTAATAGCGAGGCATTTCCTGTGTTCTCCCTCACGCTTCTTGAGCTCTTTGGAGGTCAAAATGAATGACGGACACCATCCTCATTCATTTCTTTAAAGAGTACAATGCATGAGGCTGACAGAAAAGAAAGTCAACGGAGGGGGGAGGGAGTTGTAGTAGTAGTCAAGTAAGAAATGAGTGTTGCCAACTTCGGTGTTTTTATTTTGTACTTTTTCTTAGTGTTCAAATAAATTTATTCAATCTACCAACACATGAAACAAGTGTAAGCAAAACAACACTGGATAAAAAGTCCTGGAACCGCGAAATTGATGTCATTGTATGCAGTTCTAGTCGAGGTTTCAGGGAGAGCAAATGTAGGAGACTGATTATGAAGAAGACAGGTAGGTGGAGAGGTTCCTGTAAACTGAGATAGAATCAAATATTATTTCAAGTTCATTGCTTCAAATTTGTGCATTTGTTTATTGGACGATTGTAACACGTGAGGTGGCCTGAAGTATTTGTTCCAACTTCTTTCAGTGTTGCTTCAGTCATAGATTGTATCAATATTTTCCAGTGTTGCTTCAGTCTTAGATTGTATCAATCTTCAGACAGAAAATTAAATATATTCACGGCAGCTATTGTCACGAAGGATGGCCAGTATCATGACGACTGAGCACTGTTACATTTCATAGTAAAGCTAAAGCAAGCTGCCCATCATGACACCATTGACAAAACCATGCACGAGGAATTTTGCAACACCAAAAAACCTGCTCAAATCTTGCACAGGCATAGTAAATTTATGAAAGATCGAAGAAACGAAATGAGTTCAAAGGGACTGTGGATAACTTCCAATACTTGTTACAAGTTATGAAGTTAACAAAATGTTGGGTGTTGCAAAGCTACCATCTGGAACAGGAAATGCACGAGCAAATGCTGTGCAGCAACTTGCTGCTCTTTGGGAGGTGTTTATACGTTTCGATACAATAGTTTCTAATACAGGAACAATGCCTGCATTCTATTTGAACAACATACAGGAAGAAATTTGTTGTATTAAGCTTGCATACACCATATCCATGAACGGGCCATTTCTGCAGTATTTTGCACACTGTTTGACCCTACCAGACGTCCACGCATTACACTTTTTCAACGTTTCCAGGAGTTTAGGCCAAAACTTATAAAGATGGTGGAAGACGAACGAATTAACATGCCACATGCACAAAAGTTGAGAACATATTCCTAGAAGATATTCTTGTGCAAAAGAAAGATGACAACTACATTACCAGTAACTACTACAAAGAAATGACAGAGTTTTGGCTGTTGGTACTTCATGTGTTTCCTGAAGGAATATCATTTCAAGCCACCAGGTTTTTTCATATGGCCTGCTGGAGCAGTGGCGAAGAGTTCTATGAGGCCAGGAGGCCGAGCCTACCCATGTCATCATTGCTCTTTTAAAGGTGCCTTTCCTTATTTCGTCAAAACATACGTAATGAAATGCAAAAGTTTTTAATTTTCATTTATGATAATTACAAAAACATTCTAACCCTGTCCAGTATACCAACTTTCCACGGAGTGAGGCACATCTGCTGGGGCCTCTTCTCTTCACATTGTCGTATGGTCGTACATGCGGGAAGCCTAATATTACGAGTATTGTACGAATACTTATAACGTGCTATTGAGGCCGGTCTCACGGTGTTACCCACTAGGACGAATAGAAAGAATATCAGCAACACTTCATTTCCGTCAGGGTTGGAAATTTGTGGTACACCAGCATTTTATATAAACATTAGCCTGTTTTAGTGCAAAAAGATTTCTATTTCATTGTACAATCTCCATATTTTGTACGAAACTTAGGTTTTTCTCCGTTTCATTGACAAGAGTAAGTGAAATTGAAAATTACGGAGTACTGTAGTTCTGACTTCGTTTTCTGGTTGAAGTGCTGATGGTGTTGCCGATTCACCCAACACCATAGCGTAAACATAAAGTTTCAAAACACTTATATTTGTAAAGTAAGTCTTCATACCAAATTATGTAAATTAAAATGCTAGTTACACCCTATATTGAGAAAGTAGTTTTACTTTCACTGGATATAGAATAATTTATTTTTATCGTGAACGGGGATTCCCCAGCTTGTTTGCTGTCTGTGAAAACTTGCCCTGCCATGACGCTAAAAGGCAGCGTGGGTCGCGAGCGTGAGGTTCGTGGTGGTAGAGCTTTGTCTGGGATTCGTGTGGTGTTCAGCGATCAGATTTATGCAAGAACAATTGAGTTCTTAATTGAGTGAAGATGTAATCATCAGTAAGGTAGGACCCACTTTTGTTCTTTCGTGTTTCCTTCTTATAACAATCATTTCTAAAATGTTTTCAACTCTATTTCCTTTGCAAGTAGCAGTAGGAAGTGACAGCAAAACATGAACAATTTAAAAGTTGTTGAAACGTTATTTAATATGTTTAATAGATATTGCAAGCATACATTTTTTTATGCAGCCGACACAAGAAAAGGGGTTGGCCATTTCGTTTACCCTGAAGAAATAACAAGAGGAGAGGGTGTTGAGAGTACAATGCAAGGGAAGACTTTTTTGGTGTTTAGGACAAAGAGTGTTATGGGGTTATTCTTGTGGACCATGTCCCGTGGAACAGGCCAGTGTTGTCACGTTGGATTGGCAGAAAACAGCTAAATTGCACCTAAAAATTGGGATTCTATTTCTCGCAAGCAACTACATTTATTATAAGATGTTTATATGTTATGTTCTATTATCACGTAAAAGTGTCCACTCACACGACGGGCAGAACAAACTACTACAACACACTTCCCTGGAATTTTTCACCAAATTAAAAATTCTGGATAAATCCCTGGGATTGGTGTTTTCTTTGCTAGGGTGTGTATCTCCTACATTTCAACTGATAATTAAGTCAGTCTTATTTCTATCACAATGAGTAACGTAACGATAAAAAATATGCAAAGTTAGATAAAATGAATAATAATAATAATAAAGAAACGAAAACAGAAGGAAACAGAAAAGTGCTGAATACTTTTACAACCGCATAACGAAGTATCAGCTTCGTACCATGAATCACAAAATCGACTCACTTTATTTTTCGTTTCGTTTACTATGCCTGCTAGAGAAGGAAGGGGCGGGACTACCTACATCCACCTGTTTCTTCTTGGCAGCAAAATCCTTGCTGGAAAACGGCGTCTTCAACAAGTTCTCCACCCCACCACACAATCACACTCATTTTATTCCATAATGCACTTCAGTATCACACCACAGCACAGGGCCAACAGTTTGCATTCAATAGATGGAATTCGCAAAAGCAATACCTCGACAACAAGAACGGGGAAACAAAAAGAAACCAGATCCAAATTGGTCACTGCTCAGAGCAGTGATCTTTCGGACTTTAAATAAATTCCCTATAAAAAAAAACAAAAACAATATTAATTATAAAAGAAATGCTCACTAATTCTAGGGACATATCCAGAAATTTCTATCAAAGGACATGTAAGTGCTTTCTTAGGATACTGTACAAGCAAATCTAGCACCTAAAAGATCATAAACAGGCCTTTCGAACGCTGTTCGAAGAGTGTTTGAATCACCGACTACGTAATTAATAATATTTGGTTTACATTTGACATGAGATTTTTAAAATTGGTTCAATCTTCAGCTTTCATTAAAATTTATTTATTTATTTATTTTTGCCCTTTTCAGCTGAGTTCATACATAAACGGAAAACAGAGATCTTAATATTTCTGATGTTTATGCTCTCCTACAAGCTAAAAACAGAAACAATATTTTAGCACACCGATGTGTATCTAGTTTTCCCGTATCCTGCTCATTTTTAGGTTTCTTCTTTTTCCCCTTCCTGTTAGATTTTTGCTTCAGAATTCCCTGTTCCTGAAAAAAAAAACCCTCCTTGAAGCACCACCGGCTCAAATTTCCTTTGCAGTCAACCACTCATACCCGACAACGCTGGAGCCCCTCCTCTTCCAGGACCTGTGTCTCGCTGGCGCGTATTCAGTGAAGTAAACCCAAGCATAATGGTGGTAAATCTCGCACAAGTTTAAAACGTTTGTAAGTTGGGGATATAAATAAAACAAGAGGGCCACTTTTCGTTGTGGTTGAATTTTCTCAAACTTTTCACGTATAAAGTCAAACCCATGCCGTTGGTTGAACCATTCGAATTTATATTTATGTTTTTGTTATAAATTAATATTAATAATATGAAAATCACAGAACAAGTTAGTAGTATGTATCATAATTTAGGAGTCTAAACGACACCATGGATGTCCAGAAGGGGCAAGGCAAGGAGACACTTCCTGAAAAATGAATGTCAACCATTTTCACACATACAATTTCATTTCAGCCACAAAAAATTGTTAATTATTGTAAGGGCGTTGCAGAAAAATGTTAACTTCAAATTGAATTAGTATATTTTGAGAAGGGAAATATACCTAGTTTACCCCAACCCCTGAAAAAAAAAATTATTTGCTTAATCCTCCCTGGTGGAAAGAAATACTGCGGACGTCAATGAACAACACTTATTCTAAACATGAGGTTTGCAACGCTGCTGTAAGCCTGTGGCCGTAGGTTTACAAACCTAGGGTTTGGCCCGCTCTTCTCCCTATATTCCTTGCTCTTCTCCATCCAGATACGGTAGGCACTGCTCCTTCGTGGTCAGAAATTTGTAAGGCAACATTGAGACGGCTCACAACTTTCAGCAAGCAGAAGGTGGGAGTTCCCATGTGCTCCCTGGTGCTGAAGTGTTGCAATCTAACAAACAGGATCTCGAAGACTGGTATCGGGCCGAGTTGAACTTTGAAGATTTTAGGAATTTTGCCACATAATTACATACATTTTACTAGAACTAATAAAGTGTAAGCCCAGCTTACATGGATGCTCCGCGCCTGGGCCTATCTAACACTTGCAATGCTTAGTTACTTGTAAGAATGCTTGCTTTTAGTTAAAAAATAAACACATATTTCAAATCCAGAAACATTTTTTATGTAAAAAGTACTAAATAAGCACATATTTGAAACATTCATATCATTGACTAACAATTCAGTGAAAATATTAAAACATTTCGCTGTGCCCCTGTAAATAAGCCATGCTGTCCCAGGATGCCGTGGCGCACACTTTAGGAACCACTGATTTAAAGCATATAGTAACATCTATTCATCCTCGTCATTATCATGTTTAATAGTCTTTTGGATTTGAGTCGCTTGTATATGTGCAAAAGGTAACAAACACCCAGGATGTGTCCTTTACCCATCCATGCATTCGGGTGAATTGATCAATTACAAGTACAGTGCGATGAAAAAAGATTAACTTTAACAATTCTCTTTTAGATCATATATTTATATACTTATAAATGTATCTATTGCGAACAAGACCACTTGATGATTTGCCCGAATAGGTGGCTCAAGAACACACACTAGACATGCACTTTCATTTGCTTCAAATCTGACAGGTTTAGCGAATTCTTGCTAAAGTTTGCAACTATGTAGCACAAACCTTTTCGAGTCCCCTAGACATCCCTTGTTTATGTTGCACTCTGGGTGCCGAATGGAAGAAGTATTGCCACTTGCATCAGTGTTCGCACATCAAAATGAACATATTCGGGGTATAGTGGCCAACAGCCCCTTAGCTTAGCTGGCAGTTCTATGCAACACACACAGCAATCGAGTTCAATGCCTTTCCTGGAACACCCTGGGAGTCAGTGTTACCAACTAAGTGAATAAATTTGGATGCCTTTGTACTTTTTGCATTTTTTACCCTTTTTGGAGTAAAGATCATTTTTTAAACTTTTTAAACAGTTTAAGTCATTTTTCGGCCTTTTAAAAGTCATCTTATGCATTTTTCTACATTTTGGTGAAAGAAGGGGTTTTTTACATGCAAATGTAACCCTTTGAAGGACCATTGTCTCATTGCCTTCAGCGCAGTTCTGAACGACTGTGTTTGAAGAAACAAAGAAATTCTGTGCAGTATTGTTGATACAAGCTGTTGTGTAACAATTCAGCTCAAACAATGTGATTTCCCCCTCTATCAGTAAATACATTGTCGCCCAACGGATTATTGTTAAAAAACAAGGGGTACAAAGTTTTGTGCTCTGTATTGGACATTTTGTCAGGGAAACAATTTGCACTCCATGGAATTGAAAGTGACATAACAGCAAGTGATATTGTTAATTTCAAGTCAAGTTCATTGGAAATCGAGAGAAGTTTTTCCATGTACAAGGCTTTCTTGTCCGACAACCGACAATCATTCATTTTTGAAAATTTGCATATGATTTTCACTGTGTACTGCAACTCGGTACTTAAAGTGTAAAAGATGACAAAAAGTGAACTTTCTTACTTGTACGTACTACCATATGCAATGAACATGAGTAGTGTATATTGATTGTTTCAAAGTCGTACTTGGCAGGTATCCCCTTTTTTTACCAATTGAATATCACTTTTTGACATATTTTGACAATTTTTTGTCGATGTTATAGCGTTTAGCGATGTTTTTAGTACAATTTTCACTATACTCATTTTTCCCCCACTCGTACTTGGTAGGTATCCTCTTTTTTTATCAATTGAATATCACTTTTTGACATATTTTGACAATTTTTTGTCGATGTTTTAGCGTTTAGCAATGTTTTTAGTACAATTTTCACTATACTCATTTTTCCCCCACTCGTACTTGGTAGGTATATTATGATCTTACGTGATACAACTTAACCTATCCTTTTTTTACGATTATTTAATTTTTTTACGATCCTAAGTGATATAACTTAACCTATCATTTTTTTTATTTATGCACTGTTTGAACGTTATTATTTGAGGATCATATTTTGTAGGTATTTTTTTTTATCAATCGAATATAAGTTTTTGACATCTTTTGACAATTTTTTGTCGATGTTATAGCGTTTAGCGATGTTTTAGTACAAATTTTCACTGCACTCATTTTTTCCATTTATACTTGGTAGGTATATCACGATCTTACGTGATACAACTTAACCTATCTTTTTTTTTTTACGATTTTTTAATTTTTTTTACGATCCTAAGTGATATAACTTAACCTATCATTTTTTTTTATTTACGCACCGAACTAACCTACAAGGGGGAGTCTGTTTCTTTTAATATTTCAGTATTATAAGGTTTTCACAAATTTTATATAACCTAAAATGTGTTGGATGTTGATGTTAGTATGTGGCAATTTTTTATGAATTTTAAAACTGTTCTGTGACCCTTTCGTTCTTCACGTCGTAGGCGAAGGACTTCTCTGCAATTAGGATGACACTGCATAGGGTATCCTCGGGCAAGGCGTCGTGGAACTCGCAAACACCCACTCTACAAAAATTCTACTATATGATCTTTCACTGGCTAAGCTAACCTACAAATAGGAATTGGCAGCACTGACTTATAAACCCACTGGGTCTTCTTGGCATGTTTTTTCATGATGTGTTGCCAGGCTATTGGGCATCTTGGCGTATACAATGTATATATTTTGAGAGGGGGGTTATAGCTTTTTATGCTGTACGAATACTAAAAACTTGACAGTGACAACCAACAGAGTAAATAAACCTACATGCAGAAACTAACAACACTAGTTTCTGACAGTGAATTTGAAATAAAATATTAAATAAAATACATGAGTAAGCACTGTGATTACAAATAATACCAGTGTTTCGAAGTTGAATGAAGCACGTGTTTCTACGCGCTCGTAATACTGACCTTGGCCCACTGATTTTAAATTGCTTCCATCCGGTTTTTTTTTTCCATGTTATTTCCGCATGCACGCAACATTCACTTTCAATAGACAGGCTAGTATAGCAGGCTCCGAGTTTTACAATTTATTAAATTAAACAATAATTTATGTAAAAATATACTTGTACTTACCGAACACAAAATAATAAAAGCACATGTGAATGTTTGCGTGTGTTCATGTTATATGACGACTGAGTAAAAAAATAATGTTGACATCCCGAAAGATAAAAGTTCCCGGTTCGACATCAGATGCATGCAAATTTTATGTTTTGCTCTCCAAAATCTTGATTTTTATGTTTGTGCTATTTGTCATACAGCAGAGGAGAAGAGGGGAGAGGGGAGGGGAGGGGGTACTATTAGCGCCATCTATTAGCAAACAATAGAAATAAAAAAGTAGGGTCAAACTTTTTCAACACCCAAAAATTTTAAACGTCCTCGTTTAGTAATACGATCAGCAGAAGACGTTTGAAAGAGTACTCTTAGTCGAGAAAGCTAATTGCTAGGGCCCATATATTGCTAAAATGTTTTTTGATTTGCATATTTCTCATACCGCCATATGTTGTTCTAGTTGACTTCTTCCAAAAAAATGCTAATTAGCGAGAGTTAATTAAGCAAGGCAAGTAAAAGAAGCAAATAGAACAATATGTGGTGGCGTGGAAATATGTAAAAATTCGACTCGATTCGAATTAAAATTGAAGGATATTTTGTATTTTTTTCCTATAATGTACAAAACATTTACCGTACATAATCTTTTCTATTTACAACAGTATAAAATAAGAGGAGTGTGTGACAATATCCATATTAATTAGGAAGGTATGTCGTATGCTAGGTTAGCTAATTGTGTCTTCACTGTATAGAGGAAAGATGGAAAAAGAGAGCTCTACGGAAACTAACGCTCTTGACAATATTGTACGCCCCGTGAAAATTATATATAAATAAGCCATAAGCGTATTATCTGCTTTCATGTCAGATTTTCCCGACCTGTGAGCTGTAGTGTTTAGGCGACAAGCGACGCACTCAAATATAATACCGTTGACAATATTGCACGCCCCGTGAAAATTATATATAAATAAGCCATAAGCGTATTATCTGCTTTCATGTCAGATTTTCCCGACCTGTGAGCTGTAGTGTTTACGTGACAAGCGACGCGCTCAAATATGATGCTCTTGATAATATTGTACGCCCCGTGAAAATTATATATAAATAAGCCATAAGCGTATTATCTGCTTTCGTGTCAGATTTTCCCGACCTGTGAGCTGTAGTGTTTAGGCGACAAGCGACGCACTCAAATATGATACCGTTGACAATATTGCACGCCCCGTGAAAATTATATATAAATAAGCCATAAGCGTATTATCTGCTTTCATGTCAGATTTTCCCGACCTGTGAGCTGTAGTGTTTACGTGACAAGCGACGCGCTCAAATATGATGCTCTTGATAATATTGTATGCCCCGTGAAAATTATATATAAATAAGTCATAAGCGTATTATCTGCTTTCATGTCAGATTTTCCCGACCTGTGAGCTGTAGTGTTTACGTGACAAGCGACGCGCTCTAATATGATACCGTTGACAATATTGAACGCCCCGTGAAAATTATATATAAATAAGACATAAACGTATTATCTGCTTTCATGTCAGATTTTACCGACCTGTGAGCTGTAGTGTTTAGGTGACAAGAGACGTGCTCAAATATAATACCGTTGATAATATTGTACGCCCCGTGAAAATTATATATAAATAAGCCATAAACGTATTATCTGTTTTCATGTCAGATTTTCCCGACCTGTGAGCTGTAGTGTTTAGGCGACAAGAGACGTGCTCAAATATAATACCGTTGACAATATTGTACGCCCCGTGAAAATTATATATAAATAAGCCATAAGCGTATTATCTGCTTTCATGTCAGATTTTCCCGACCTGTGAGCTGTAGTGTTTAGGTGACAAGAGACGTGCTCAAATATAATACCGTTGATAATATTGTACGCCCCGTGAAAATTATATATAAATAAGCCATAAACGTATTATCTGCTTTCATGTCAGATTTTCCCGACCTGTGAGCTGTAGTGTTTAGGTGAGAAGCGACGCGCTCAAATATAATACCGTTGACAATATATTGTACGTATATTGTATTGTATAGGAGACTAGAAGCATATAATTTGGCGAAAAAAAAAAACCCAAAGTAAGGTCATAGAAAATAGTTAAAAAAAGTGAGCAATTATATTTTGCATTGCACAGCATTTGGTATTAAATAACATACCCCCAAAAAATCTCTGCATTATGCGTTCTGAAAAAAAATTGCCCTACTTGCCAAATTACTGTGTCAAGTAAAAATTTTCAAAAGGCACTGTCGTACTTGTGTGCCGGGAAAGCGAATATGTGCGACCAAACTGTGCTCTAAGTCTGGAAACAATTTTTCTATTGACTACTTCAAGCGACACCAGCTTACTTGCAAGAGCACTGGAACATCACTACCGCAACCTTCCAAGCGAAAGGTAGAAGTAACCTCCCTCGATGCATCGCCACCTACCAAATGCGTCAAGCTGACGAAAAAAGCAGACCGAATTGCGTTTGAGCATTTATTAGAAGACTTTAACATAACATCAGACAGCTTCTGCGATGTGCGTAGTTTTCTGGAGAGCGAGCGAGCTAAGATAATATCCATCCTCAACGATGCATTGGCTACATACTCCACTAAATTCTATGCTGTGCTATGCTGCAAGTATAAGAAACTGTCTGACGAAATACTGGTATTTTTTCACAATGGCTCGGGATATGATTTCCATCACTTGGTTACACATCTAGGGTACGACAATGCGAGAATCAATGTCCTGGCGCAGAACGAGGAGCGTTATATTAGCATCAGCAAGTGGGTGCCGATCCCCAACTCAAGCAACAGCATCGAGCCTCGGGTTCCTCGACTCTCTGACGTTCCTCCAGGCAAGCATCGATGCTCTTGCTGGGAAGCTCAGAGACGACCAACTAGCCATTACTACATCAAGTTTCCCGAACTTAGATGTTGCACTTATCAGACGTAAAGGGGTCTACCCCTACGAATACGTCACAGACCCTTCCAAGTTCGAAGAAGAGTTGCTGCCTCCCCAGGATAAGTTCTACAGCCAGTTGAGAGGTTCAGGTATTACCGACGAGGAGTACAAGCATGCTCAGTCTATGTGGGTCGAGTTGGGTTGCCGAACTTTCGGTGATTACCACGATGCACACCTGAAGCTTGATGTGACGCTTCTAGCATGTGCGATGTTTGTTGTGGTGGGATCATTGGGGGAAATGTGATTCTCCCAATATGTCATCTGACTTACTAGCATATGCGATACGAAGAACAGGTGTGTATGTGGCTTACTAGGATTAGGCTCATGGTAATGAGGTCCTAGTAGCTGAAACGTTGAGTTTTGTATTCGCCCCCGAGAAAATTCTATATAAAATAACACACCTGAAAATTATATTCACAGTAGATTCATTTTTTTGAGTTTTGTAATTACCCCAAGAAATTCTATATAAAATAACATACCTGAAAATTGTTTTTACAGTAGATTGAATTCTTGAGTTTTTGTATTCGCACACAAGAAATTCTATATAAATAACATACCTGAAATTCTATTTACAGTAGATTGAATTTTTGAGTTTTGTAATCACTCCAAGAAATTTTATATAAAATAACATACCTGAAAATTGTGTCGCTATATACTAGACTTTTTGATTTCTGTGATTTTGGAGAAAGCAATGGCATCCACCACCAGTTTCAATCGTAAAAATGATAAAATTGAATGTGTTACTTGTGGGAAGCCAATCTTAAGGAACAATTTATCGGCACACAGGGCAAGATGTAGCAAAACAGGTTCGAGAATTAATCGTTCGTTACCTTCTAAGCCCTGTGCTCGATGCGGAAAGATGATCAGCATTACAAATTTAAGTAAACATCTCAAAATTTGCAAACCATCGACCGAACAAGGAACATCGAAAAGGAAAATCGATAATTCAGAAACGGAAGCTTCCACTTCCAAGCAAATTAAATTATCTAATAAATGCAAACCAATTAGATCTGCATTTAACGACCAACTCCAGGATTTTTCAATTAAGTCAGAACCAGGTCGTGACATCCTTAGTTTCTTGGATGAAACGAAAACATCTGTACTAAATATTTTAAAAGATAAACTTGAAAACAACTCTATAAAAGTATACGTTGTTCTGTTTTCTGAATACGAGAAAGTTGATGGCACAACGAGTATTTTTTATCATCGTACAAAAAACCAGACTCTTTATTTGGCGGACGTCGAAAATTTGGACAACTTCTATTATAAAGTTACCAACGAGCTGGTTAAGAAACATGACGATTTCGAGGCTAAAGGGTCGGGATGGTCTCTGTGTGGAAGTCCTCACACGTTAACCGTTTACGTGAACCAATTCTCGCCTCTTCGTGCATCCAGCTACGTTCCTCTTCCACCGAACATTCAACACAAGAGGGCTGTATTAAATATACAGAACAGCGATAACAAGTGTTTTCTCTGGTGTGTGTTGGCTGCACTGCATCCTGTTCATTGCAAAAATAATCCAGAACGGATTTATCATTACAAGCAATACGAGTCCGAATTTGAAAGTGTAATGTCTGACATTGAATACCCGGTGACATTGTCGGATATAACAAAGTTCGAAAATCGTGCAGGAAAACGCATCGCTATTAATGTATATTCCTTTACGTCAGATAAATATCTTGTGCACCCCGTCAGGATAAGCGATATCGACGATGACGATGCTCGTGTAATAAATCTTCTTCTAATTTCAAACGAGGATGTTCATCATTACACGCTAATTCGTTCTCTATCACGTTTGGTCAGAAGTCAAACTACCAAGTATGCAAACAACATCGAAGTTTGCCCGAGATGCCTAACCACGTTCGACGATCGAAAACAACTCGATTATCGAAAATACACCGGACGTCAAATTGCTATCGAGAAACTTGCCGAACATAAAATTTATTGCGGCGACAACAGACCGGCTAGAATGTTGATGCCCGAAACGAACGAAGTCGAAGAATTCAAAATGCACAAGGCATTGTTGGAACATCCCGCAATCATCGTCGCAGATTTTGAGTCTTTCCTGAAACCACTCTCCTACTGCGAACCGGATCCTGAAATTTCCTCCACAACGCCGTACCAGCTTCATCAACCTAATAGTTTCGGCTATGTTGTTGTGCGACGTGATAAAATAAATGAAGCATATATATACCGCGGGCCAAATGTAATCGAACACTTCCTGGAAAAAATGGTGGAGGAGGTTGAGGTAATTGGTAGCGTACTGCTTACATCAAAACCGATGGCACCTTTAACTGAAAATGAACTTCAAAATTACAATTCCACTGAGGTGTGTCCGGTATGTGATCAAAGTTTCACTGATGAGAACAAAAAAATATTCCACCACGATCATTTCAGCGGAAACTACATAGGTGGAATTTGCAACACGTGCAATCTTAAAATCCAGAAACCTAAATTCATCCCCATATTCTTTCACAACGGAAGCGGATATGATTTTCACCACCTGGTGAGACATCTTGGCTACGATCCGAAACGTATAGGTGTCTTGGCCGAGAATGAAGAACGCTACATTAGTCTCAGCAAGCAAGTGTCGATTCCGGGAACGAAAAATACAATCGAGATGCGCTTTCTGGATTCGTATAGATTTCTCTCTGCAAGTCTGGATGCTTTAGCGAACAAACTCACCGACGATCAATTTAAAATAACTAGAGCTAGTTTTCCCAACGTAGACATAGAACTCGTTAGACGTAAAGGAGTTTATCCTTACGAATATGTTAGTGATGGTTCTAAATTTAACGACGACGCTCTTCCACTTCCAAGAGAATTTTACAGCAGACTCAGAGAGAAAGGAATCGCGGAAGAAGAATACCAACACGCGCAACTCATGTGGGAGAAATTAGAATGTAGGACACTCGGAGACTACCACGACGCATACTTAAAACTGGACGTGACGATACTCGCGGATGTTTTTCAAGCGTTCAGGAAAACGGCAACGAATATTTATAAATTAGATCCAGCGTATTTCTACAGTCTACCGGGATTAGCGTGGTCGGCAATGTTATTCCAGACAAAGGTCAAGCTGGAACTGATATCGGACGTTGACATGTTACTTTTCATCGAAAGAGGGATACGAGGTGGAATGGTGCAATGCGTACAGAGACATGCAAAAGCTAATAACGTACACATGAAAGAAGATTACGATTCAAATCGAGCATCGAATTACATCTTCTACGCTGACGTTAATAATCTCTACGGACATGCCATGGTTCAGAAACTTCCTTACGGGGGATTCGAATGGTTAGATCCCACTTCGATAGACATTATTCATTTCGACGATAGCGAGTGTGGTTTCTTCGCAGAGGTAGATCTCCAATTCTCCGACCACCTGCACGACACGTTTTCGGATTTGCCTCCGACTCCCGAAATCAAATGTCCACCCGACTCGGTTCAAGACAAGCTTTTGTTAACATTGGACCCTAAACAGAGATACGTCGTCCACTACAAGAATCTCCGGTTTTTGATTGGGAAGGGTGTTCAGATAGTGAATGTTAGAAGAATACTAAAGTTCAAACATTCCACGTGGTTAAGACCTTACATAGAAACTAACACACAACATAGAACAGCTGCCACTTCCGATTTAGACAAGGATTTTTTTAAATTAATGAACAATGCGGTGTACGGAAAGACCATGGAGAATGTTAGAAAGCACGTAGACGTGAAATTAATTTCCGATAAGAATAAATGTCGGAAGTGGATAGCCGATCCTAGATTCAAGTCGAGAAAAATTTACAACGAGAATTTGGCACTTTTCAATCTACATATAAAATTGATGAAATTCAGAAAACCAATTTACGTTGGCGCAACGGTTCTCGACTTGTCGAAACTTTACATGTTCGAATTTCATTATGACGTGATGAAACCCTTCTACAATGATAAGATATCACTTTTGTACACGGACACCGACAGCTTCATTTACAGCATACAAACACCTAACCTATACGAGGACATAAAAAATCCTTCCATGCTTGAGTATTTCGATACTTCTGCGTATCCTCAACCCAACAGATTTGGGATTCCATCCCGTAACAAAAAAGTCCTAGGTAAACTGAAAGATGAATGTAACGGTGATATTATTGTCGAGTTCGCGGGTTTGCGTTCGAAGATGTATGCCATGAGAACAGAGAGTAGCGTCACGAAGAAAGCAAAAGGTGTGGGCAAGAATACGGTGGAGAACAAACTCACCTTCCACGATTACATCGATTGCCTTTACTCACAATCGACGATACTAAGTATAGAACAAAGAATCCAAAGTGTAGACCACGTGATTACAACAAACGAAGTTAGGAAAGTAGCATTAGATCCCCACGACGATAAAAGATGTATTTTGTCTTGTGGAATCCACACGTTGCCTTGGGGACACTATCGTTTAGAAATTAGTAAAAATTGTAGGCAATGCAAATAAAAAAAAATGAACTTAAATAACTATAACTAAAATAAAAAAATTAACTATCTCACATACACAATAAATAACTAGCAAGGACAACGAATCACTTTGGTTTCCGAAAGCAAACAATGGAGACTGTACACCGCACGGCAGATCATGAATTTCTACCTTCCATGTTATCTAAACTCAACGGTCTGTTGATCAATCAATTTTCGGAACGCTGACGATTTCGGATTCGCGACGATCGACGTGACGAGAAAACCCAACGACGGAAAATACAGAAACAAAATCAACGACTTTCTAAACGTTGCAACGTTGTGAGAATAAATAACCAGCATGCCTATGAATTTGTTCGGTTTCAAAAAACAGATCATTATGGAAACCATACCAGATCATGAAGTCTTACCTTCCGTGTTACCTAAACTCAACGGTCTGTTGATCATTCACCTCAACAGCATTTGGACGAAACTGAATGACGATGTGGGCAAGATGTTTTATGTTTTTAATAACAATTTACATTTCTACGAAATTCCGATCGACGGGAAACTTCAAATCACCGTGAATCCGGAAAACGCAGGCGAAATCAAAATTTCTACCGGCAAGAACATTTTTCGAATCAAGCACGACAAGATGCTTTCTAACATTACGTACGATGTGTCTGCAGGAGATTATTTTTACATAGAACTCCTCGGAGATTACGACAAACTTATTCCTCTCTTCGTAGAATTACGAATCGTCTATCCTATTATAAATAACCGTTAACAAAATGCCTAACGACATTTTCGGCAACACCAAGCGTGTAGACCACGCAGAAGAGATTCTCATGTTGGACATTCGAGTTAAGAAGTTGAGGACCGATTTGATCGCTTTGCAGGAAACCTTAAACAAAAGTTTAGAGTCGGAAATCGCTACGCTCCAAACGCAATGTCTCGACCCCATTCTGAAAATCGATTCCGAACTGAAAACGCTCATAAAAAATTATGTCGACGTACCTTCTTACGACAGCGTTCAAAATATACAGTTGAGCGTGGATTCGCTTCAAAATGATTTGGCCAAATTACAGCAATTTCAATCGAAAAATAAAGATTTGGAAAAATTGAAACTCGAAATCGAAGAACGAACTTCCGCAATAGAAAAGAATTTCTCAGAACTTCAAACTGTGGTGAACGATATTGATGTAGAACGCTTGCATGTCGTCGTTTCCAAATTACAAGAAGAATTCACCAGCACGTTGGAAGAAATTAAATCCAAGTTGCAGACTTTGGAAGATACAATGACGAACCTACCATCGTCGGACGAACTGCAGGTCATCGGTAAAAGCGTCGCGAACATAAAAATTCAATTGGAGGCCTATCGAGATTTCGAACACATTCAAACCACCATCGCTACGCTTCAGGCGTCCTTGGAATTGATCAACGAAGAAATTAAAAATATTCACGCTGAAGCGAGAGCGTTGACGAGCATTCAAGACACGTTGAGCACGGTTCAGCAGAAGATCGAATATTTAGAAAATTTGAACGTCGAAACGAATCTCGCTCATTTTCATCACGTACTCGACAACATACAGGGTGACTTGGAATCGTTACGGACGAGCGTGCCTTCGAGCGAAGATTTGGAAAAATTGAAAACGACGGTGACGGCACTATCCGATTCGAACGACATCAAAAGTTCATTGAGCGATCTCGAGAGTAAAGTGGCCAATCTCCCCACCTCCAAAGAATTGCACGCTTTGAAAAGAAACATATCTCGAATGCTGAAACGACTAGAAACGGAAACGGCGAACGTGGAACAGATTCGAGACGAAATTAGTTCGCTGGTGTCGACGCTGCCCACTTCGCAGAGCGTCGCCGACCTTCACACGCAGTTTACAGAGATGCGAAGCATCGTGAACGATCTTACCGAGAAGAGCTCAAAATTGAATCAAGTCGAGAACCTTCAGAACATTGTCGTCAACATCAGAGATCAAGTTGGAGTGCTGGAATCCGCGCAGGAATCGACGCTGGCCTCTTTCGCTGCCAAGTTGCAAGAACTCAACGAAAACTACAAGCAGTTGAACGTGGAAGTGAAAATCAAACCGTCATTTTCTACCGTAACGGATACCATAGTCGAACATTTGTTGCCCGTACAAAACACACTGGGTCAGCTTCACAGCAACCTCGTTAGCGTCGACACTAAATTCGCTAAACTGCATTCTCTGCAAGCCATCGAAATCAACAGCGTACCCAATCAACAGAGAATCTCCACGTTCGTCGAAGGTAACAAACTGTACATGTTGCATCCTTATCATCCGTACTACAAGTTTCTCCTCGATGGCACGATTCAGATAAACGAATTTTCGTACTGGTCTCACGGTAGAAAAGCTAGCGTTCCTACCATGACTTTGATATCGAATCGTGGTGTCCAGAAAGCAGGAAACATTCCTCTGGCACGTTGGAACGAAACGCGCAACATATATGAAATACACGAAGACGAAGATCTCACCGTTTTCGACGTGAGTGCCGGCGATAAGCTGATCATTCAAAACACGAGCGAAGTGCCACCCTCTTTGAATCCCATCACGCTTGTGCTTCTCTTGAAACGTAATCTCTAAGAAAATGTCTAGGCAAGCCATCGTCGAAGAATTGCATAAACCTGCACGCCGTAACTACGAACGTTTGGCTGTGGTAACCAAGGGCATCGACGACCTCTGGCAAAGCGACCTCGTGGAGATGAGTAGCGGCAATTTGAAAAACGTGCATAAATTGAACAAGGGCAACAAGTACCTCCTCACCGTCATAGACACGTTTTCGAAATTCGCATGGGCTCTACCTTTGAAGGCGAAAACGGGAACATGCGTCACGGAAGCATTCAAATTAATTTTTCGCGAAAGCGGTGGCAGACGACCACGGTTTCTGCAAACGGACAACGGTAAAGAATTTTACAACGCCGTATTCCAAAAATTTATTCAAAAACACAAGATTCGACATTATTCGAGCTTCAGTCACATCAAAGCCAGCATCGTGGAAAGATTCAATCGAACCTTGAAAACACACATGTGGAAACGATTCACGCTTCGGGGAAATTACAAATGGGTCGACATCCTGCCGGAACTCGTCGACACCTATAATGATACGGTGCACAGAACGATAGGCATGAAGCCAGCCGACGTTACCAAGTCCGACGAGCAGCGTTTAATTTCTACAGTTTACTGTCCAAAGTACACACCCACGACAAAAAAAGCTAAATACAAAATTGGAGACCAGGTGAGGATCAGCAAATTCAAACGCACCTTCGAGAAGGGATTCACAAAAAATTGGAGCACGGAACTCTTTACGGTGGTTCGAGTTCTACCTGGAAACCGACACACGTATATAATAAAAGATAGTAGCGGCGAGATTTTGAAAGGAAGATTTTACGAAGAGGAACTCTCTAAAACGAAACACCCCGACACGTACCTCATCGAGAAAATATTGCGTAGGAAAGGTGACAAACTGTTTGTCAAATGGCTGGGACTTCCGGAAAAGAGTTGGATCGACGCGGACGAAGTGATCTTGTGAGTACGTGGAACGTGGTGAAGCGTCTACCGGATCCGGAAAGTCAAACGAAGAAAAAGAACGGCGAGTTGCTTCCCGACAGCATCCGCTGTCTGATCGTAGGTCCTTCGGGGTGTGGGAAAACGACACTGCTCGTGGACAATTTTCTCCTCGCACCGAATTGGTTAAATTGGAAGAACAGGCACCTGTACGTGTTCTCGAAAAGTTTGGAGCAATCCAAATACCAGCAACTGATGAAACTGTACGATGGTCTGGACATTGCAACGTTCGCCTCGGAAATAAAACCACTCGACGATTGTCGTGAAAATTCAGTCGTTGTGTTCGACGACGCCATCCTGGAAAATCAAAATGAAATTCGCAACTTTTTCACGCAAGGTCGTCACAAAGGAATGGATTGCTTCTACCTAGCTCAAACGTTTTCCAAAATTCCAAAACAGTTAGTACGCGACAACGCCAATTTCATATGTTTGTTTCGTCAAGATCACACCAACCTCAAGCACGCGTACGATGACTACGTAGGCGGAGACATGAACTACAATCAATTTTCGGAAGGCTGCTCTACTTGCTGGAACGGTGACGATTTCGGATTCGCGACGATCGACATGACGAGGAAACCCAACGACGGAAAATACAGAAACAAAATCAACGACTTTCTAAACGTTGCAACGTTGTGAGAAACGACGTATATAAATAACGTCATGACGAAACGAAAAATCGAAGACGAAAATCTCAAGCTTCGCGATTACCTCGCGAAACGCTTCAAAGGTTGGAAATCCGAGAATCGCGGATTCTACGAAGAGAAGAAACGTCAGGATCAACCCGTGATCGATGCCATCAGCAGTCTAGGTAAAGAAATTAAAAGTGTCACGGAACAAAATAAAAATTTGATTAATGAACTCGTACCGCTCGCAGCTAAAAGTTACACCGTACCCACGCCCATTTCGAGCATTCCTTCGACGCCGTTCGAACTGAAGGATGCACCGGCACGACGTCGAGCCATAGGCAGCACGTCGTCGTCTTCGGATAAGATCGAGTTGGGACCTTTGGCACGAGACTACCTGAGCACGGGGAAATTCGACAAGGATGAAGTGTTCGGATTGTATCCCAGCATGGAAACCAGCGAAGGCGGCGGTGTGGTGTGGAAGATTGGGAAATCGAAGGTGACCTTCGAAGGCAACGACATTAAAGTCAATTTAGGCGACAAGGATAGTTGGAACAGGTATCCGGGTACGGTGGGACTGTGGGAACTCGTCGCCAAAAAGCAGCCGAAAGATTACACCGACGAAGATTACCAAAGTTACAAGGAAATTCTGATCATGACGGATGCCTTGTACCAGAACAACGACGCCTCGCAGAATAGGGTGAAATCGAGCAGCGGCGAGAAGTACAGGAATCTCATCAAACCGATTTGGAACCAGGTCAAAACGGGCAGCGGCGTCAAACGCTACAACACGTTACCCAAAGAATTTGTTTGGGTGGACGACGTTAGGAAACTCGTGGACCGATTGTTGGTGATAGCCGGCGAAGAGAATGCAGGCAACCGTAATTTCTACAACGAGAAGGTTGGCATCGTGGACATGATCAGCACGAAACTTTCCAACTTCATCGTGAACGACGACAAGGGTATAGGTTACCTGATCAAAATCATCAACACGCTGCCTCCGAAATTTTGGAACGTGGCCGAAGGAAAAGGACTCGTGAACGACATCATCAACAAGTTACCTTTCGAGATGCATCTACCTGGCTACCAGTACTGCGGGCCGGGTACCAAACTCGAGAAAAGATTGGAGAGAGGAGACAAGGGTGTGAATCCGTTGGACGCCGCATGCAAAGATCACGACATCGCCTACAACACCACGCAGATGGATCTGGATGCACGTCACGAAGCAGACAGAAAGTTAGAGCACGCAGCTTTCGAAAGATTCGTGAGTAGAGACGCATCGTTGGGTGAACGGGTCGCCGCACTAGGCACCACCATCGCCATGAACACGAAACAAAAATTGGGGTGGGGTATATAAATAACATACAGTAAAAAAAAACAACATGGATTACATAACTAATTTGCCACCCGAGCTACTATCTAAAATATTCAAGAAAGTAGTTAACGGAGATGTTAATAAACTTGTAAACATAGCAAGAACGATGCCGGAATTTCGCATCCCTTGTGAAATGGTTCTCAAGGACCTTCTTCGGGAGATCAGCGGCCTGAGGTGCGGTGATCTCAACATTCTGCTTTCGGCTGCAGGGGAGAAATTGGACGATAGGTCGGACGAACTGAACGAAGCAATGCAGGGAAGAAGACAGTATACTGATGATTGGTACAAGTCTATGCAGGAGAAGGATGATATCACTACGCTCATCCTCGCGTTTTCCGAAGCACGGACTTTCTTCCTCCGTTAAAAAAATAATAATATATATATACGTGTCAAAAAAAAAAAACTTGATATATAAATAACACACATCGTAAAAAAATAATCTTCGGTATATATAAATAACACACATCGTGAAAAAAAGCAATTAAATTTCTCTCTAACACTCTGACAACTGAAAAAATGAGCGATCTCCAAGCATTAAAACAAATGCTAAATTTGTCAGTCGAGTATGTAAAAATTCAGGAATTGGAAGTCGACAAACCTTACACGATAACTTCCGGTTCAATCGTTTCTACCCAGTATGGCCCCAAGGTACGTCTGTTGCTCAACGCACAATACAGTCTATTTTTACCAGATCGATACGCTAACATGTTATCCGACGAGAAGCTATCTATTTTAATCGAGAACAAAACTCGAATCGTGTACAAGGGGACAAAGGAACTTCTTGGCAAGAAAACAAAGCACGTAATAGAATTTGTGTAACGACTGCGAGGCCTTGAAAATATATAAATAACATACCGTAAAAAACTACACAAGAAAAATCTCAGAATATATATATAAATAACATACCGTGAAAATAACACATAGAGCATCAACATGAAGCCCAAGGGTGTCGTGTACCAGATACCATACTCCAATCTAAAAAATCTAGGTGCTCTCGATGGGTTACTCACCAAGAAACAACGCGAGAAGAAACGTTCTTGCTTGTCGAAAGGACACGGAATGAAATTACTTCTCAGCACACCTCAATTGAAAAGATTGCAGCGTTCGCGGAAACAGCAAAAGATCGGAGGTTTCATATTCAGCATCCCGGCCATCCTGGCAGCATTGGGGGCCGTTGGAAGTTTGGCCGGCGGAAGTGCCGCCATTGCGAAAACCGTCATCGACTCGAAGAAGAACAAGGCGGAATTGGAAGAACAGAAACGTCACAACCTGGCCATGGAGAAGAAGGGGAAAGGTATAACCAAAAAACAAAAAAGCAACCTCGATGCTTTGAAGAAATATAAAAAAAAGAAACAGAAGCACTCACCAACCGAGACATTGAATCTCTGATCGAACCGTTACAAATCAAACACTTTAGAGGAGTTTTCATGTCCGACTCGTTACCTCCAACCGTCAAAAAAAGAGAATGCGGCGTAGTCAACTTGGACGATCAAGAAAATCCAGGCACGCATTGGATATGTTACCACAAAAATGATGATAAAGCATTCGTTTTCGATTCTTTCGGAGGTGTTCCACCTACAAATTTAGTTCATTATCTGAAAACGAACAAAACCTCCATATACTACAACGACGAACGCATTCAAGATTTCGGAGACGTGAACTGCGGTCATCTCTGCCTCTCCGTGCTCGCGTTTCTCTCTAAAATAAATAACCCTACGATCGAGGATTTCCAGAAAGCATTGTGGAACCTCAAACAGCATCACTAGGATGGGCGTGTTCCATCTCACGAGCGAATCTTCAATCTTGAAACTCACGCTGCACGACGACATTGTCTATCCTAAATCCGTGGCTCTGCGTGCATTCTACAGCATGTACCTCATACCTAACGTCACCCAGCACAACAACAAAATTAGCGTCGGAAGCGAACACATCGTCGTCACGCCAGGTCAATACAATCTTTCCACTTTGCAAGCTCAATTACCCAAAGGCACATATCTTTCTCAAAATTCGGTCACGCACAGAGTGGAAATCCTATCCGCGACGGAGACCGTGGACCTGGGCACCATGGGAGAACTTTTAGGTTTCGAGAACAACACAAAACTCGAAGCTGGCATCAAGCACGTAGCAACCAACATTCCTAAATTTTTGGCCATAGAGACTCTGAACGTACACTGCAACGTGGCGGAAGGTATGATCACGAAATCCTCGGACGGATTGTTAGGAAGTCACAAGCAGACGGGAATCATAGCCACTTTCAAACCAAGTTCCGAGTTCATGGAACCGATCATCTACACGCCCTCTTCGCCGATCTATTTTCCAGTATGTCGCAACCGCATAGACGACATAGAGTTGGTGGTGACGAACGAGAAAGGAGACGTGGTGGATTTCGCAGGTGCCACTACGACGGCCATCGTGGAGATCAACGTATAATAAATAACCATACATGTAAAATGGAGCAAATCGAAAGTTACGAATTGCAATCTTTCCCTCCCAACCGTCGCACGTTCGCCAATCTCAACGAGGCGAACAGGGAGATCGAATACGACGTGGACGTAGGCGATGGGTTCGTTCATCCTCACAGAGCGGACCTCTACCTTCAATTCGACGTGGTGAAGAAGGAAAGCGGAGACGCGTTTCCCGCAGCAGCAAACTTGATACTCGTGGACAACTTCGTGCCTCACCTGTTCTCGCAGGTGGAGGTGAGGAAACACAACACCGTCATCGACAGAATAGATTATCCAGGCATCACGTCGACGGCAGTGGGAACGTTAAAATTATCCAAAACGGACGCAGCGTACTACCAGGCCGGGGGATTCGAAGCCGGGACCAAAATATCGACGAAAAGTCACACGGTGCTCTTTCCCATGCGTCTGCTGCCTGGTTTCTTCTCGGACTACAAGGAGATCATGTGGAAGGGAGGACTGAGGCTCACGTTTCGAAGAGCGGCCAACGACAACGACGCACTGATGCGATACGCTACTTTGGGTCCGGACGGCACCACGCCGATAGCCAACACTTTACCCGAAGCGGCGAAATGCGTCATCCGGAGCATGGAATTGAGAATGCCGGTGGTGGAATACGAAACGAACTACGCCCTCAAGTACAAAGCGGAGATCTTGAAAAGTCCGCAGGTGTTGATTCACTTTCACGGTTACCAGTGCGTGCAGAAGATGGCGTCGGGAAGTCACATGGAATTCGACGTGACGACGCAGTTCAACAACATACAGTTCGACATGCCAGATTTCGTCGTAGTGCTTTTTCAGACCGGGCGCGATAACAATCAGGAGAAAGATTCCAGCAAGTTCGACGACTGCAAAATCAAGAACGTTTATCTGAAGAATGGACGCAACGAAGTGTTCCCGCGCGAGAATTACAACCTCGACGTGACCAAAGACGATTACCTCAAACTTTACGAAGCGTTTTCGGCTTACAAACGCGTGACCGAGGGAAGCGTGGACATGTACTACACGCCCAGCGAATTCAAAGCACGGAGACCCATGACCGTCATCAACACATCTAAGAGGAAGAAGGTTGTGGTCAACGATCGAACCAACATCAAGGTCGTCTGCGAGTTCCACGATGCCTTGCCCGAGGATACCCTATGCAGTGTCATCCTGATTGCGGAGAAGTCCTTCGCCTACGACGTGAAGAACGAAAGGGTCACAGAACAGTTTTAAAATTCATAAAAAATTGCCACATACTAACATCAACATCCAACACATTTTAGGTTATATAAAATTTGTGAAAACCTTATAATACTGAAATATTAAAACAAACAGAGTCCCTTGTAGGTTAGTTCGGTGCGTAAATAAAAAAAAATGATAGGTTAAGTTATATCACTTAGGATCGTAAAAAAAATTAAAAAATCGTAAAAAAAAAAAGATAGGTTAAGTTGTATCACGTAAGATCGTGATATACCTACCAAGTATAAATGGAAAAAATGAGTGCAGTGAAAATTTGTACTAAAACATCGCTAAACGCTATAACATCGACAAAAAATTGTCAAAAGATGTCAAAAACTTATATTCGATTGATAAAAAAAAATACCTACAAAATATGATCCTCAAATAATAACGTTCAAACAGTGCATAAATAAAAAAAATGATAGGTTAAGTTATATCACTTAGGATCGTAAAAAAATTAAATAATCGTAAAAAAAGGATAGGTTAAGTTGTATCACGTAAGATCATAATATACCTACCAAGTACGAGTGGGGGAAAAATAAGTATAGTGAAAATTGTACTAAAAACATTGCTAAACGCTAAAACATCGACAAAAAATTGTCAAAATATGTCAAAAAGTGATATTCAATTGATAAAAAAAGAGGATACCTACCAAGTACGAGTGGGGGAAAAATGAGTATAGTGAAAATTGTACTAAAAACATCGCTAAACGCTATAACATCGACAAAAAATTGTCAAAATATGTCAAAAAGTGATATTCAATTGGTAAAAAAAGGGGATACCTGCCAAGTACGACTTTGAAACAATCAATATACACTACTAACATGTGATAGATACTGTAACGTTAATTTGTAATTTGAATTTCTCTTGGTAGTTTATAAATTTGTTCTACAAATCTTTCAGAATTTTTAGGTCATTTTTCTAAGTTTATAGGGCATTTTCTTGCATGTATTAGGTCATAAATGCATTTTTTAAAGGTCATTTTTTTTGGCAATTTTAAGATCATCAAAATCCTAGCCCTATACATGAGTGTTCACGTGAACATTATCAGGCGACGTGCCTGTCTGTTTCTCTCGCTGGAATTTGAACCCTAGCTGAGGAGATGGTATGAAAATGTTCCTAATTCTAAAGACACATATTTTTTCAGAATTTCAATTTCACATCTTCTTTTTCCTTATTTATGGTCGTTAATTTGATATTAATCAAATTACAAATGGATGTCTGCTGAGGGGAGGTAATGTTCTCCCAAAACGTTACACCAAAAAATATACAAGGTGTGTTCAAAAAAAGACCAGATTGAGTGCACTATGCGCAACCTACTTGATGGAATCAAATGAACACAGTTGTGCCATCTAGCGGCATCTTTGTGAAGTACATTCCAACAAGGCCCGGAGCTCAGTGGAAGCAGTTTGCGCACGCGAGTAACTCGTGTCAGAGTCTGCAGAGGTCAGTGGGACATTTTGTGGCTGTGTGAAAAATGAAAGATTTGCAGGAGCAACGTGTGTGTGTTAAATTTTGTTTTAAGCTCGGTAAAAGTGCCACAGAGACGTTCATAATGCTTCGGGAAGCCTTCGGTGACGAAGCAATGAGCCAATCACAGTGTTGTGACTGGTACACTCGGTTCAAAACTGGAAGAACTTCGACGGACGAAGATCCTCGAAGTGGGCGACCGTCCACATCAACAGACGATGTTCACATGAACCTTTTTTTGATTGGCAAGGAATAGTTCATTACGAATACATCCCACGAGGACAAACAGTCAACAAGGAATTTTATGTGGAGGTTATGAAGAGGTTAAGATGAGGTTAGTGATGCGAAAAAGGCCTGAGCTTTGGCGGAACTAAAACTGGACGCTACACCACGACAATGCGCGGGTTCACACCGCTCTACTTGTGACTGAATTTTTGGCCAAAAACAGAACGACGGTGATTCCTCAGCCTCCATTTGGCTCCAGCAGACTTTTTCCTCTTTCCAAAATTGAAATCGACATTGAAAGGTCGTCGGTTTGAAATAATTGATGACATCAAACAAAAATGTAGGAGAGACCTAAAGAGCATTTCGGAAGAAACGTTCCAGGAGATGTTTCAAAGCTGGAAGAAACGTTGGGAGCGGTGTGTGGCCAGCCAAGAACAGTACTTTGAAGGGGACAAACATGAATAAGATGTACATGTTCAGGTAAAGTTGCTATTCCAACAATCCGGTCTTTTTTTAACACACCTTGTATTTACTTGCGTGTAACAACCATGTATTAAAAGGAAACTTCTACAAGGGATGCATACAAACAGAAGAATTACAGCAGTTTTTTTTGACACGACAGAGATTTTTTTGATAAAGTCTTTGCCTACACAGGCCAAAGGTCCAACAGCATGTCAAATCTGCAATTCAAAGACATGAACAGAAAGGGTATAAAGTGCACAACTTTGAAATATTCTGCAGTTTCAAACATCTGCATGAAGCCTTGGAATCAAATAGCCATGAATGTGTTGTGTGTGTGTGGGGGGGGGGGGGGGGTTATTGCACATGCATCATTTTTAAACACGCTTCAGCTAACTGGTCCTGAACAATGTTTTCCACATAACTGATAAGCATACGACTGAGGCAAAATTTCAGTCTGTTAACCACAATAAGTGAGTGTTTGTTTCTAAGTTCACCTTATGCACATAAAGGACAATCGGGACTGGACCCACAGTTAAAAGTGGGATCTGAACCACTATGTGCTTTCATCGGGTTTCAAATTCATGACCCTTTGAATACAAGGTGACTACGTTACCATAATGCTAGTGAAGCATATTTCTGCAGTACAATTTTACATAATTACAAGGAGAACTTATTTCCCCTTACTTTACAAAATTATGAAGTTAGTGTATCATGTAGTTTATGATATGGGCAAAAATGTAAAATGCATAGTACTCACCTCTCGACTAGGAACACATATTGGAGTACCTTCTCGTACAATTCCCGCTTCAACAATGACACCCACCACGATTGGGTCTCTTGAGTTGAAAATAAACTGCAAAAGACAAGGAAAAACAGTCACAATATCTCATTTACCTCCCTACTTTATACATAAAAGAACAAATAAAATTCCAATCTTCAAAGAATGGAAGTAAACCCTGAAACTATTACTTTAATCCACAAAAAACATTAAGTCTCTTTCTTTCACATGAACATGACATCATTACAGAAATATTACATTTTTTTAAATGTAATTTTTTGCTATGAAAAGAATTTGTTACTTTAATTACTTATTATAGATATTTTATGGTATATTGTATGTCAATGTGTGTGTGATGACTGATGATCATACATTTATGCCAGGGCACAAATTAGGTAAGGTTCTTGTGTGTTAACACTCAGATTTCTTTTGCTCTTCTACTAAAAAGCAAATAGGTTTCTAAATATTAGAAGTAAAAGAATAATAATAAAACTCTATAAAACTCAGAGGCGTCTCCTGAATGCATGCTGCACATGCGTCAATTGTGGGTAAAAGGACAGCGTGCTCTGTGACGACATTAATGAGCATTTCTACATTCTAATTTCTTCATATAGGAGAAGTATTTATTTTAGACGAGAGCGGTCAACTACGCTTATATTACATTTCTTGGATCTGAAGTGAAAGAAAGTAATAATTATTTTCCCACAATTGACGCATGCGTCACTTCAGATCAAAGAAATGTAATATAAGCTTAGTTGAGCGCTCTCCTTAAATACTTCTCCGATATGAAGAAATTAGAATGTAGAAATGCTCATTAATGTCGTCGCAGAGCAAGCTGTCCTTTTCCCCACAATTGCCGCATGCGTTCAGGAGACGCCTCTGATTGTTTTTCTATTTTTTTTTCACATCTGAGATGAGGAATAACATCATGTGTGTCAAAAGCTATTGCCACTAGAAAAGTCACGTGATGAAATATGAAGCTTAATTCATGATGCTGCCGCTAGGGGGCTGGAGTAGACAACATGGCAGGCAAAGGAACAGCGAGCAGCAACTGTGCTATTTTTTGCTGAATCAAAAAGCATTGTTGTGACTCCCACATGTTTTCAAGCAGATTTCCATACTCAATGGGCCCCCTCTAGAAAAGTGATCCACAAACTGCATGAAAAGTCTCGAATGGAAGGAACAGTTTTTGAATTGAAACGTGATCGTCCCAGACCTGTGTGTTCGCCTGAAAATATTGAAGCCGTTCAAGTCGTTATGCAGAGTCGTCCCGTAAAATCAGTAGAAAAGCAGAAATACAACTAGGGATATTAAGACGTTGTGTTCAATAGATTGTTAAAAATGATCTCCATATGTATCCATACAAGATTACCATGGTTCAAAAACTCACAAATGAACAAACACAGCAGAGAATGGACTTCGTTCATTGGGCTGAGCATAACAATGCAACACTGAACAAGGTTTCGTTTTCTGACGAGGCACACATTTGGATGGTGTGGGAAAGATTTTCCGAAAAAAGCTGGAATATTTAATGGAACTGAGAAGACTTATGGTTCAAGCTTGCAGTGAGATTATGGAACTCATGTGCCGTAGGGTAATTGGTAACATTGGTGTTCCCTTGACTGAGGTTACCAATAACAACGGTGGTTAAACTTAGCATGCATTGCAGTAGTACATTTTTCCAAAGTGTAACCTTTCTTGTGATATGTGTTTCATTGAAAGTTTCTTTATAATACAGTTTTTATCCAAGAACAAAATGGGGAATCATACCATGCTCCACCCTGTATATGATGAGAAAATTATGTATCTTTTTAATTTTATTTATTTATATACAGGGTGGCCCAAAAGTCAGTTTCCCCTGAGAGAAACTGTATATGTAATTCTAAGAATTAAATTTAAAGTGTTGTTAAGAGTTCCACCGGGCAAACGGTGTTAAGCATTAGCATTATCTGTGTACCAGGTGTAGAAGTATGAAACCGGAATTGGCCGATAGATGGTGCTAGCCGGCAGTGGAGGGCGCGGAAGATTGCGTAAGCAGCGCCAGCTACTGCCTGCCACTCCCGAGGATGTTATATCGGAACACAGTAACCCAAGTGCCAGACAGAGGAAGGTGTTGCACACCCGGAACATGTCGAGTTTTGTGCCTAGGAACTACGATTTGCGGACAGCATTGGTGTTCTGTTATCATTTGAAGAAAACCGCCGCAGAATCGCATCAAATGCTCGTCGAAGCTTACGGCAAACATGCTTTTGGGAAAACACAGTGTTTCGAGTGGTTCAAGAAATTCAAAAGTGGAGATTTTGACTTGCGAAACGAGGAACGTGGGAAACCTCCGAAAAAGTTTGAAGACAACAAATTGCAAGCCTTATTGGATGAAGATGATACCCAAACGCAGCAGGAGCTCGCGGAACAATTGAATGTGATGCAGAAAGCAGTTTCTCTTCGGTTGAAAGCTATGGGAAAAGTGCAGAAAGCGGGCAATTGGATTCCGCATGAACTGAATGAAAGACAGCAAGGATCCCGCAAGACCACTTGTCAAATGCTGCTCGCCAGATACAAAAGTAAGTCGTTTCTCCATCGCATAGTGACCGGCGATGAGAAATGGATATATTTGGAGAATCCTAAGCATCGTAAATCGTGGGTGAATCCAGGCGAACCATCGACATCCACTGCAAGACCAAATCGCTTTGGAAAAAAGACACTGCTCTGTGTTTGGTGGGATCAGCAGGGCATCATCTATTATGAGCTGCTAAAACCTGGTGAAAGTGTTAACACAGATCGCTACCAACAGCAAATGATCAATTTACATCGAGCATTACGTGACAAACGGCCGGAATATGAATCAAGGCAACACAAGGTCATCCTGCTCCAAGACAACGCCTCACCACACACAGCAAAACGGGTCCGGGAAACGATCGAGGCGTTCGAATGGGAGATACTAGGGCATGCGGCATATTCTCCCGACTTGGCTCCTTCAGATTATCATCTATTTGCCTCACTGGGACACGCTCTTGCAGAACAACGCTTCAATTCGTATGAAGATGTACGAACATGGCTCGCGGACTGGTTCGCTTCAAAAGAAGAACGTTTTTTTGGCGTGGCATTCATATCCTGCCGGAAAGGTGGGAGAAATGTGTAACTAGCAATGGAGCTTACTTTGAATAAAATATTGTTTCTCAGTTGCAAACACCAGCCGTTTACTTCTTGCGAACAAATTCCGGTTTCATACTTCTACACCTGGTAGAGACTGCTGAATTGCGCACTACGTGGTTCTTGTTCGCAAGTTTTTGAATGAACACTTCTCTGAATGGATTGGGCACCGTGGGACATTCGACTGGCCTCCTCGCTCATGCGATCTTACACCTTGTGATTTTGCCTTATGGGGTATAATTAAGGATGCCGCCTACGCTGCAAAACCACAAACTGCGAATGATTTGCGACAAGAAATTGAAAATGTTTTTGATAAACTTAACGCAAATAAGGGGATGTTATCAAAGATATGTGAATCTCTGTATCATCGTTGCTTAGAATGTATTGCAAATGATGGGAAACATGTTGAGCATGTATGGTAGATTGTGTTCTCTTACCTTTCGCCAGTAATAAATACACATTTCCTTCCTACAAGTATCATAATTTTGTTCTCTCCTAGGGGAAACTGACTTTTGGGCCACCTTGTATAATGATCCATTTTCTCATTTTATCTTCTCCATAAAATGGTAAAGTAAGTAAAAGTATAATCACAAATATCCAATGTACTGTTGCTGATATGAAGCTTACAAAGCACTCCTGCAATAACTAACTAACTCACATGCACACACACACACACACACAGGTAAGGAGTTATATTTATCTCACCTGTGGAAGAACTTTTATTTTACATGGGAAAACAGCTATTTTCTTAAACTCCTCTCGCTTCTTTTGTTTAAGTTCCTCCCTATAAGCCATAAACTTATCGAATAAGTGGTAAATAATATCTGCTTGGAAGATTCGTACTCCCACATAGTCAGCTAATTCCTGCGCATCTCTTTCAATCTTGACGTCAAATGCAAGAATGACAGCATATCTGTAATTACATAATTTTTCTACCATTAGTGAGGAGCCTGGAGGTTTTGGAACACAAAAACACATTATCAAAATTTTCATAAATAAGCACATAAATACTTTTAGAAAAATCAATAAGATATATATACTAGAAGAAAATTATGAAAAACTAAATATGCAGACCAAGGCAGTAATTTATTTTATTAAAAACATAAACTAAACGTAACGTTTCAACCTTCTAGCAAGGTCTTCTTGAGACTCTGTATCAAGTACAAATGTAACAAGATACAAAAACAGGGCATTATATATACACACAAACATTACTCCCTCCAGACTATTAGAAAGTTGTTCTGGAACTTTCTAGCAGGTGGCTTTCCCTTGTCAACTGTACTTTCACCTAAAAGGCTAAACATATTTACTTCCATATAGAATGTGGTTGGACTTTTTATCTCACACTCTTTTTCCTTTATTTTTCTTCCTTCTCCTCTCCTCTTTCTCTCTTGTCCTTTCCACTCTTTCTACCACCTTCTTCCATTCTTTGTTTAACTTCAGTCCCCCATTCCAGTTCATTGTGTCTTCTTCACCTTTCTTCTCTATTTCCTTGGCCTTCTTCCATTTTCTCACTAGCATTCTCTTCTCCCTCCCTTCTTATCTGCTTAGCCTCATCCCACTCTATGTCATGCCCTGTTTCTCTCATGTGTTTAAATATCGCATTTCTCTCTGCTTAAGTCGTACATCATCCCCATGTTGTTTCAACCTGTCTTTCAGCCTCTTTTTCGTTTCTCCTATGTACACACTCTGACCTTCTTTACATTTCACTTCGTAGATAATCCCTTCCTCTTCCTCTTCTCTGTTTTCCTATTTTTGTTTGCATTCTGAAGAAAGAGCGTGAGATAAAACGTCCAACCACATTCTGTATGGAAGTAAATGTGTTTAGCCTTTTAGGTGAAAGTACAGTTGACAAGGGAAAGCCACCTGCTAGAAAGTTCCAGAACAACTTTCTAATAGTCTGGAGGGAGTAATGTGTGTGTATATATAATGCCCTGTTTTTGTATCTTGTTACATTTGTACTTGATACAGAGTCTGAAGAAGACCTTGCTAGAAGGTTGAAACGTTACGTTTAGTTTATGTTTTTAATAAAATAAATTACTGCCTTGGTCAGCATATTTAGTTTTTCATATCATGGAAACAAGGCTTAATGGTGTTATAGAAGAAAATTAAATTTATCTGTTTAATTTTATTTATTTATATTTTACCATCTGCATATAAATTAAAATGATTTAATTTTCATAAACCAAATGGGAATCCAAAATTGATGGCTACTATATTTTACAAGTTTCACGGTGTGACAAATAGCCACGTTAGCTCAGTCATTAGGGCGTCTGACTACCATGCGAGAGGCCTGGGTTCAATCCCCGGCGGGGGAAAACCAGGATTTTTTTTTCCAAATGTTTAAGCGGCTCTGGCACCCAGGGGTGTGGTGCTGATCACATCACCCCCAGTTTCGGCCAAGATCAAGAAAGTGTGGAGCCCTAACTCCACACCCCCTATACATCCTCAAGGCATAGTGCAAAGCACAGGGGAGCACTTTTCCATTTATTATTATTATTATTTTTTATTTTTTTTAGTATGAAAATCTTATCTGTCATATGGTGTCTTTCTGAATACAACTAAAGCCACATTAGAAATTATTTTAATCCTGGTTTGAAACATATTTATTAAAATTCTGATGATCGAAACTAAAATTGAAGCCTCGCAATATAAATTTTAAGCATATAAGATTGAATTTTTAAAAGCTATTGAAAGAACAATGATCATTTGCTAAATTCTGAAAAAATAAGATCTAATTATGATTCCACTTATGGCATTCAGAAAGATATTTTTGCAGCTCTATTTCCAATTTGTATTTTTATTTTGAATCACTTTTTCTGCTACTTTTAGCTAAAAAAAGCAATGTTTCATTGAAATTGGTGAAAAGACACAAAGAAGCACCAATGCCCAGACTGGGAATAAAGCCTAAAACTTTCAGAGATGAGAACATAAGGTCTACACTTAACATACTCCTTCACCGAGACAGTATTTTTATGTAAATGTCTGCACTAAAGTGAATGTAATTCATAGTCAGCTTCTCTGTGGAGGAATTATCAACACATCTGACTTTTCAGAATTTAGAGTCAACTCAGGATTTTGTCACTGAAGTTTCCGGAATTTTTCAAGATGGAGTCCTGGCTAGGCCATTGCTGTTTGTAAGTGTACCTTTATCACTTCTCATCAAATTGTTATTCATTCTTGTCATAATTTTGATTAACTGGTGGTGGTAGAAATTCAACACAAAATAAGAACTAAAGAACAATAATAATAATAATAATAATAATATCGTCTTTATTGAGAGGGCGTGTTTCGGCCTCATGGGCCGTTCTTACAATAAACCCTTTAATAAAACATATTACAATTGACACTTTCCACTTCTTGAAAATCATTGTTGCAGTAGAAATAATAAAAATACAAAAAATTAAAAATAAATAAATAAAAACATACCTACTTATAATGTAAACAATTAATGTACTGAAGGTACAGTGAAGGTACAATGTTGAGAGAAGCCCACGCCCAGCAGTATCCTGTGTGCTTTAAAGAAAACAGAGCTGCTAGTTTCATGACAATGAAGTAAGTATAAGTATACGTAATCGCACATAAGAATGGCAAAAATCGTGCATGGTCTCTAATTTCCACATTCAATGTGTACCTGTTCTTGAAAGGAAGGATATAAAAGGATAAAAATGTAATGAATTGATGTAGTAATCTCTCTACTTTCACAGATTCTTTCTTTTTGGTGTAAAAGATGACTGCTACTGCAGAGGATTTATAAATAGAAATTATTTGGTTCCTTCCGATTAAATAAAAATTCAAAATAATTTACGGTAAATTTTGAAGATTATTAAAATTAACAAATATTAACATTAAGACACCACAACAAAGCAAAATATGAAAATGTTAGGCTTATATTAAATTTCTCTAAAATAAAATGTTACAGACTAATTATATATATCTTTTTTAAAAAAGTAAAACTTACTGGCCATCATGTTCCAACATTGCTGATGCTTTCATTACATCTCTTTTTACAACTGGACCAATACGGATAGCTGCATACTAAAAAACAAACCATAATTAAAATATAGTCACTTCACAACAGCAATTTGCAGGGAAAAAATACTATTTTATGTAGTAATGTGTGATATAGGAAAATGCACTATATACAGGGTGATCGAAAAGTCCCCGAACCCAAACTTCAATTATTTTTTTCGCCGGTCGTTATTATGATAATGTCAAAATTTATGTGGAAGCTGGTTTGCGAGGGTCTTGGCTGTACACGACACAAGAGATGGCGCTGGGGAGTGGCGCTAGCAGTCGTGGCGAGGAAATGAACTACGAGCAGTGCTGGTAACAAAATAATCACGCCAGTTGCAAGGATGACTTTGTCGGTGGAGGAGGAATTTTTTTCGAAAACCGAGTGAATTCTATTGTGTACCAGGACATTATACAGCAGTTTATCGCGCTTTTGTACGCCGATGAACGAGATGTGTGGTTGCAACAAGACGGGGCAACATGCCATACGTCCAATGCCACCATGGCAGTTCTGCGTGAATTTTTTGATGACCGCCTGATTTCATCAGGGCTTTGGCCGGCAAGATCACCTGATTCAACAACACCCGATTTTTTCTTGTGGGGTCACAGTTTAGGTTAACTGTTGGTTTGGTTTACCTGATTATTTTGTTACCAGCACTGTTCGTAGTTCATTTCCTCGCCACGACTGCTAGCGCCACTCCCCAGCGCCATCTCTTGTGTCGTGTACAGCCAAGACCCTCGCAAACCAGCTTCCACAGAAATTTTGACATTATCATAATAACGACCGGCGAAAAAAAAAATTGAAGTTTGGGTTCGGGGACTTTTCGATCACCCTGTATATATATATATATATATATATATATATATATATATATATATATATATATAATAATTCACAAAGATTTTTACACTCGTTTTCTATCAACAATAAACAAGAGCACTTCACACATTGAATAATATGGGTATTTTATAAATTGATAAAACTTGGACGATTATGGGCACATCAGCACATTGGCCATTCGCCCGTCCTTTGACAAAGGGACAGGTCACTTAACAAAACAAAATTTAGGACTGGGTCTTAACAAGATCATGTTTTTGTTTATGTTGTCGGTTTCTCTGCTGGCATGATATCCTTTATGCAGAGCAAGGGGCCACCCTGCTGGAAAATTAATGTCAACCTAAAACTATATATTTCACACATATAACTTCATTTCAATCACTGTAATTTATTTTAATTATTATAAGTTCGTTGCAGGAACACGATACATTTAAACTGAAGGGTGACGCTATTATGGAGAAAACATACCCTGTTCGTCCCACCCCTCCCCCTGGGTAAAAATACCTTAATTGTCCCTTCCTCGAAAAATTCCTGCTGACATCTAGGGTACTAACGTCACATAAACTGACAGAAAAATAAATGTCAGTGGTAATAATTAGGGCTAAGCCAATACCACTTTGAACCGATACTCTTGCCGATTCCCATCGATACCGATACTTGAAAATTGCAATAATCAAAATTTGTTCAAATATTGATCAATATTGGTGTGAAAATATTCTTCTCCAATTACATGCATCAATTTACTTACAAAAAAAAATGCTTTAGAATATTCAAGAATTTCATCAGAATATTTCAAAAGTTATGTAATCAGAAAATACTGTTTTAATTGGTGCAGAATGAAAATAAAGTTTGAATTGTGCATAGAGGTGGCGTACTTCTGTAATCCAGCTGCTCGGAGGCTTGTATTTGTGGACGATTCCCCTGTTTGGAATGACAAACGATGTCTATGAGATCTTAAGGAATACATAAAGGTTCCGGAGTTGCTGCCGGATGTGCCCTGAAAACACATAATATCAAGGGCAATTAGACTCCGCGAAAGTGTCACGTGGCATTTTTGAAAGATCAATAAGCCGGAAAACTATCGGCTGAGCCCTATTCGGGAATAGGATCCGGATCTCCCGCGTGATTGTCAGACGCTCTATCGACCAGCCCCGCAGCTCCTTGGATGAGTTCCATACTTTGATTATTTCAATTTATTTTAATGTATTTTCTTGTTTTTATGGATTTTCTTCACACTTATAATGTCTCACCTCGTTGACCAGACAATTATTTCGTATCAAAGAAATAAAAAAAAATGCTCCCAGAATTTGATAAAAATAGATTGACTAGAAAGTAATTTCGTTCTATTGCTTTCCTAAATACTATATATATGTAGTAGATATCTACTACTTACTAGTCGTAGCGGTATTAGTAGTAATTCAGATAATTAATTATAAGTATTATTAATTAATTATGAGCATTATTATTTAATTAAAGTATAACAAGACAATGGTAGTGTGAATTTGGATAAAGTTTTAGAAATTGGGGCTGCAATGATTATATTATACCATTTCATAGCTCTCGTACTGCTATACAAAATGAGACCATAGGATTTTATGTAGCTGCTCACGAAGAGTGCAGTGTATTCTTCTGTCAATTTTTTTTCAAAACATGAAAGAAAAGGAAGTAAAAAGGTTCTGAAGCATCAAAGAGGGGGTAAAAAGGGGATAAATGAGCCAATCACACGAAAAGGTGAAACAAAGTGTGTTCATTTTACTTGATTTCATGTCCTAAAATAGATGTCTCAAACGATCGGTATGAAAACAGCTATATTTTTCGAAAGTGCTGCACCTTAAAATCCGTTGCCCAGTAAAAATTGATTTTTGTTACTGAGCGTGGCCTTTCTTCCATTTTTGGCTAATCGTGACGATGAGGATGAGTAATGATGCGATGGATGGATGCACAGAAGTCGCAAATATTGGTTTGGTTTATTTTACTTTGCTTTTATTTTTTGCCACTTTTGATAAATCGCGAAGATGAAGATGAGTGATAAGCACATTGATGAAGGAACACTCACGAAGAAGACCCATGCCCAGACCGGGATTCGAACCCGGGACTCCTGACGTCGTAGCACGCTGCCTTAACTACGCATTACGACAAATGAAAGTTGTCTGTATGCTCATTTCTCAAAACGTAAGGGCTTCGCGGATATAGTTCGCACAGGGCCTCGCATTTCCCAAAATTAGCCCTACCATGCATGCTTGCACGTGCATTCTAAAAGCTCCGGAACACAATTTTCCCCGAACTAAAGCAATTTAAACGGATAACTGCGCCTTTCGATAGAGGAAGCGCGCTCGCAACTCCGGATGAAGCTATCACAATACCCAGGGGCGTAGAAGAGAAGAAAAAAAATAGGAAGAAATCAGCCCCTCCCTCCCTCTTTCCTCTGCCTTACCGCTTCCTATTTTTCCGCACCACTTCCGGTTCGCGGTCGCTCCCTATCTTCCTCTCTCCCCCTCGCCCACGCACGAACATAATTTTCTTCCTCGACCTCGAGAATGGATTGAATCCAATCAATAACGGACTGTCGGGCGGGAGCCTTTGTGTGGGCGGAAAGACTTCCGGCGCGACCATCATCCCGGGAGGAAGCACACCCACGCGGCTGAAATCTCTCACAAAACGAGCCCAACTTTTCTTCCTTTCCGTCGCCTGTTATCGCTGCCTGCTATTTTTTCCGTTTCGACCTTCGTTCATTTTGTTATTTTGCGTCACGTTCACTTGCGCCGATATGTCGTGCAGCAGGACCTCGCAGTGTCAATTATCCTTGTGATCAAGAACTTATTTAGAGGGGATGGGGTTGCCAAATTATGGACAATGAACAGAATGTACTTTTGGCAGAAATTTAAGCGAAATGCAAGTTGGACGAGGACTCGAACCCGGGTCTCTTGCATACTGTGCCATTACTTTACCAACTGAACAACAGAGCCAGCCTCTTAATTTTTCATTTCCACTGTTTGGCTTGTGAAAAATTAATACCTTCCATCTAGCAAACGTGCAAAATAATACAACAGGTTTAGTGTTATTCCCGACCTCCAATAACATAAGATCGCGGGCATAAGCATATAGCCCAGTTAATGAAGGAAAAAAAAAGCCAATGTCGGGAATTATTCCGTAAAAGCTGAATTTTGGTCAGTTGTTAGGACACTACTAGTAGTGCAAAATCCCAAAAGTCCCCGCCCCTCCTCGCGGTGATCCCCCCCAGCCCCCCCGCCACAAACATCAATTTCGCAGACTCTATATCTCCGTAACCAATGGTCGTGGGCAGGTAATCTTGTTTTTAGTCTTAATCCTCATTAGATGGGCTATAAAAAAGGTTCTGTTTAATTTTTCGATAATGTTGGTGATTTTTGCCGTAATTTAAAAAATAATCTTCAAAAGGTGAATTTTTCTAGTACTGTCTGAAGTTTTTGCCTTGTAACTTTTGAACAAATTAAATTACAAAAAATTGTTTCGAATAAAAGTTGTAGCCTAATTTATAAGCTTTAAAACGATATCAGTTGTAATATATTTTAATGAAAGATGCGCCATAAAATGTGTCTCCAAATGGAGGACAGCACCAAAAAATTGCTTCTTTATCACAGACCGGCGGTTAAGTCCGGAATCATTGACTTTTCGATAAAAGAATGAGACTTGGTAGAATCAATTGTTATACCACTTAAGACATATTCACTAGAGTAGCTAATCGCCATCTGCGTGCTGATGGCCGCCATCTTGAAAAAAGTCCGCCATATTGGAAATTTTTTATTTGTTATCTCGGAAACGGTGGCACCTGTCAACTTCAGGATTTTCCAGAAATGCTCCAAATAGTGTAAACTTTCATACTATAGCAATAAATCTATTTTTGAAAAATAAAAATAGTGATCTTGTAGAAAAACTCACTATAATACTTTATGTGAATAACTCCGAGTTAAAAGTCTTAATAATTCTCGATCCATACAATAGTATTGTATATTTGGTAACGTTACGAAATGTTTGTTAGAAAACTTTAGACGAACTAAACCCTTAAAATACTATTTTTTTTTGTATTTATAAATTTATCTCCGGTCTCTGTGGCGGAGTGGTTAGCACATCGCGCTACGACGCTAGGGGTCCCGGGTTCGAAACCTGGCTTGGGCATGGATGATTCCGAGTGTCCATTCATCAAATCATCCCTCATTCCCATCTTCGCAAATTAGCCAAAAAGTGGCACAAAAAGCGAAGTAACAAAAAGGAAATCAAATTAAAATCGAACGTCTTCTGTGACGCGTAGGTAAGACACCAACTCTCCAGTGTGGCCAAACTAGGATACAATTTTATCCGGATATCTTCGGATATTCGAATCATCCTAATATCCGGATTATCGGAATGAGTGCATTATCCGGACAGTTTCATCGTTTATCCGTTTTAGGATAAGACAAGAAATACTAGCCGACTGTCGGACGAAGTCTTCGCTAAGGGATAAATCTGGTAGGCAAAAAAGAAAGGTTAGCATGGTTCAGAATGGGGGTTGGAAACAAGTAAGAATGAAGCAGGGGAAACGATATGCTCTTTGTGCGGGGAGGAAGAGACTGACGAACATCTCTGTCTGCCCCTCCACGCGTGATTTCCGAAACAAGTGGGTTAAGAACGTAACAGGGAGGGAAATAATGAAAGTGGTAGAAGATAAAAGAGGAATCAAAAGTGAGACAGTGCAACGAGTGGGGAGGTATTTGTGGGAAGTGAGGGAACGACGAGGAAAGGCGATAGCGGACAAAGTGACCCTAGCTTATAATACGCGTAATGTGGAATCCGTATTGTAACGGGTGTCCCACTAGCTTTAGAACCCGAAAAAAACGTTATAATTTCCAAACAAACATACATGGGAAAATGAAATTCACAATACACGTACCTTGTTTCATGCTGAACACGAGGCAGGGTTGAACGTAAACGCACGCGTCAAAACAAAGACGGTAGGTGGCGCCCAGCGGCGTATACTCTGGGTCATCTAGGTAATCGCAGATGACCCGGCTGTATTTTCTTTTAAATATATATATATATATATATATATATATATATATATATATATATATATATATATATATATATATATATATACATTTCTTCGCAAATATTCTTCCAAACCAATTTCGATGCATACATTTCCTTGCTTCCAGCGCGCGAATACTTCCAATCGTTTGCCGTCGAATGTCCGGGAACCTTTCTCCAGCCGGTGGAATGACTTCAGGGAATCTCACCCTGACGTCATTCCTCCCGTTTTCCTTACAACCCTTGGCGAGGAGGGAGAAGAAAGGAAAGAGGGGGAGGAAACACTGCTTCTCAGGCGCGGTGATTCCGTGCCCAGGGTAAGCTCCTTCTTGTGAGAGTCCACCGGTCGCACTCTCAACCTTCAGAGCCTTTCCCGTTTCCTCCGCTGAACTAGGGAAAACATACCCGGTAGAGTGCGAAGAACAGGAAAACTGAATAACATGGGCAAACCAATTATACGCTAATTTTCACTTTACATTTGCTTCTGTCTTGCTGATTTCTGTTACTTGAAAATAAATTTATCAAAAGGGAAAAGCTTAAATATTGAAGATGAAGCAAACTGAATTAAAATTCAAAACTTAAGCAATTAAAGCACCTATTTCCTGACTCCCCCCATCCTTGTATTTACAAAAATAGTGATTGTTTCTCCTCTCTAATCTTCAAAAGCAGCGAGAATACTTCTTTCACGGAACTGAATATTTTTTAAAGGGAAAGATATCAAAAATAAATTATATATATATATTAGTTAATTTAAGTTGCTATATTCCGCCTGTTTAGATTAATAGTGATGAAGATGAACGAATTAAACATAAAACGAAAAAAACACATCAGGCACGTAACCAAGTGGAGGACTCGGGGGGGGGGGGGCTGAAACCCCCCTCCCAGAAATCATACAAATATCTAATTTAAAAAGTGTATAGTGGTAATTCATTTTACTTGATTAGCAGAATTAAACACTTTGCATAATACGTTGTAATAATCTGAGATTCATCTTCAGGACTTCTAACCCCACTGTTTCAACTTTATGTGGCGGCTGCTAATAAGGGATGATCCCCATCCCGAAATAAAATTCTGGCTCTGACCTGCAATGATTCGAACTTTTAAAAACCTGTCATTTCGCGCTCGGAAAGGGATTTTTTTTTATCATTCATAGGGAATTTCATTCTGAGCCAGGAACACAACAACAGAAGTTTGGCGCGTGAAACTGAATGCGTGTAGTCGTTGGCTTCGTGCTGTGCTTCGTGTTTATTATTTATTTAGGTGTTAGTGTTTGTCGTGATAGTGCTGTGTTAAAGGGTAATGGATGTGATACAAGATTTGCTGGTGAAACCTTTTGGAACAAGATCTTTTCAGGAGAAGTTGCAAATTGTTAATACAGGTAGGCCAGTGTCATCGCTTGAACTTATTTCTACACACGAAGACAAAAATCGGGAATATGTGAAGCATTTTCGCAAGCAAGTTATGACAAAACACCATGGTTGACAGGAAGTATAAGTGTCAATAAGCTTTGCTTTCTTGTTGGTCGTGCTTACTTTTCGGGGCTGAAAAGAATGTATGGACGCGTGGCTGATACTGTAATCCTTGCAACGCTTGTGCCAAACATGAAAAATCCAAAAGTCACATAACTTCCTTTGTTAAGCTGCAATCTTTCGCACAGACACGTATTGACGTGCAACTGGACAAACAGCGTGCTTTGGATGTGGTACAGCACAAGTAATCGGGTCCTGGAGTAAGCTGAATTTTGCACTTAAATTAATATTGCGGGTTTTTATTTCACTAGTGCACGTCTTTCATTTTATATTTCACAGGCTGTTTTTTTATAGCTTTATAATACTGTCTTGTTTTATTATTTGAAATTCTACACGTATATTAAACTGCAATAACGAGAATTAATTGATTGTGATCGTAGCAATAAGACAAACATTCCGACACAATATTCCTAAATCCAATATGGAGCTTGACATAAATTGCACGGAAACTTTTGGAGTTTGAGGATCAAAAGGTCGGAGATTACCCACTCGTTAGAACCAGCATACGCCACTGGTGGCGCCAGGGGAAGTGGTGCGTGTGGGTTAGTGTGATGCGCGAGTCCCTGCATCGCGAGGATGGATCGGTACACCGTACCAGACCGTTCAACGTGAATTTGGACGCCGTAAAGGACCATTGAAGGTGGAAGTTTGGTGTGCAATTTCCCGACAGCGTATCAATGGACCCATCTTCTTTGAAGATACAGTAAACACACAAGTTTACTGACACATCTTCAGTGCATTTGTGAATCAGCTGGATGATGAATAACTGCGTCGCGGTTATTTCCAACAAGACGGAGCGACATGCCATACTTCCAACGTGTCCATGGCAGAAATTGAGTCCTTTTTTGGTGACATAATCATCTCCAAAGATTGTGGCCGCCAAGATCACCAGATTTGCCACCTCCGGATTTCTTTTTATGGGGTTTCCTTAAAGGTTGTGTCTACAGAAACAAACCACGATCACTGCAATAGTTGCGAAACAACATCGAGAATGCGATTCACGAGATCACACCGGAGACTCTACATCGGACTTTTCACAATATGGAACGCCGTGTACAAACATGTCTGAACGTCCAGGGAAGACACTTGCAGCACCTGCTGTGACGATCATGTATTCAGCATGAAACAAGGTACGTGTATTGTGAATTCCATTTTCCTATGTACGTTTGTTCGGAAATTATAACTTTTTTTCTGGTTCGAAAGCTAGTGGGACACCCTGTACAATATATATGTGTTTTTTCTTTTTCTTTTCATGTATCAAAAGAGATAATGGCTGTAAAATATACCAATGTGTGTCAATATGTAGTACGTACAGCTCACTGTTCGCACAACTAAATACAAATAAATAAATACAAAATATTAGTTTTTTTTCGTATTTTTCACAAATCCTTCATCAAATCTGTTCTATCCGGATTATCCGTTGTATGCGAAACAGATATAGGATAATTTGAAATCCGAATATCCGTTATCAGGATTTTGTTGGCATTCCTAGTAAGGACGAAGAGACGGTGATACTGATTCATCATCATATTTGAAGCTCTAGCCTGGAAGCATTCGCGTTAGTAAGAATTCACACCGAAGAGACACGCGACATGCGACACGAGTCGCTTGGAAGCGAACCCTTGGTATAAATCAATAAAACCTTTCGAACCAAAGAGACACGGCAAGATGCACGTGTCGCATGTCGCTTACGTGTCACTCGAACAAATTTGCATTTCAATAACTTGCACAAATTTTACAACGCGATTTTCGTGTAACAATGTCTCTTGTTACGCTTTTATCGGGTGACTAATAAACTGATTTATGCAATTATATCGGTACCATCATGCGAACTGAGCAAAGAAACAAGTGTCGCTTTCCGCGTGTCGCGTGCACCTTGTCTCTTCGGTGTGAATTCTCCCTTGGTGTCCAATGCGTAAGCCATGGAGGGTCCGAAGGCACAGATATTGTGGCGGTACAATATGAAGGGTAAGATGAGAATAAATGCTGTTCGAGCTACTAAGTCTCGATAATCGGCCTTGCAATACAGAATCCACCATCCTACAATTTCGAACCCAAGACATCTACGCTACGATGTAAGGGGGCTCGGGTTCGAATTCCTGCCTGGCCAGGGTGTTCTTTGTGTGTTCGATTTTTATTTTTTAGCGTACTTCCGGCTAATCGCGACGATGATGATGAGTGATGATATGATGGAATTGTCACAAAAAACCCTTACCGGGGTTCGAACGCGGGGGTCTTGGCGCTGTGGTAACCACTCCGCTACGGAAGTTGTTCTTTGCGAGTGTCCCTTTATACATTTTATGATCACTCATCCTCATCTTCCCGCACAGCGCGCTACGACGCCAGGGGTGTCCCGACAAAACATACCACTTAGGTTTTCGCGACGAAACCTACCACTCAGATAAACAGCTACCTGTGAATGATCCACTAATAACTTCAAAATATTTACTCCGCGATAAAACGTACCACTTCAAGGAAAACGCCTGAACTTGCCCTTGACATGTCAGACATTACAACACGATGCGCTATCCAGCACCCAGCTACGTTATTCGTTTTACCTCATTAGTCAGTACGACTTTGATCTCTTAGGTGGAATATTCATTTGGGAGCATGAACATGGAAATAGAGCTAAGTGTTATTAATATAGCTTTCATGTGAATTTCCTGGTTGGTTGTTTTCATATTAGTTAGAGTTTGAAACGCTTTACTAATTTTTTCATGGATGGTACTTTACGTGCTGTAGTAAACAATTTTCTCACATTTACAGCATCCATGCAGATTTTGGAAGCACGGCTGAAGAAACCAATATAAACCCCGTAGTTTTCGCTCTATTAACCAATAAGGATAAAGAGCAGTGGCGATGCTACATAAAGGGCAACTAGGGCACTGCCCCACAAGAATTTTAACATAAAAAGTTCATCTGAAGAGACGATCGGTATATACGCGTAAATATATTTTTTTCCCTCAACCCCTACGTTACTGCAAACAGACTTACAGGGTATGCACCCTGTGCGAGGTTAATATATTTCTCCGTCCTGTTGGAGAGAGTTCAATCTCGGCTCTGCCCCGGAGACGTGACGTCACTGACTGATCCAAACATTTACAGCATCGGCAAGGGACGGTCCCCTCACAATGGAAAAGCGCGAAATTCGTAGCCGTCTCTGGGCAGGGAACGAGGTGCCCTGCCCATTCATGTTTGCCTCATTCACCGTTCAGTGTTTCCAACGCTTGGCAGGCAGTTCATTCGTTCTTCCAGCCTGCAGCAATAAGATAGAAAAAAATCCCTCGAATGCTTTTCTTCGCGCTTGTTCCGGCGACCTGAAAAGTTGACAACACTTTTTATTGCACAAACTAGTCCCTCGTATTTTTAAAAAGATCCTTCTTTCTTCCCATTGTAATACGGATTTGGATTTGAGTTAGTGTGTGAGTTTGCGTTGCGTTTCGTCTGTGCGTATTGGTCGCTTATGAAATAATTAGTTTTTCGCGATTTTATAGTTACTGTACGTGTTTATTTATTTGTGTAATTGTGTCTGTGTTCCAGCATCTTGACATGCAGAATATCTTCGTAAGTATAAACGAACTTTTTGGGGGTACATGGCCATTGTAAAAATGTTGTAACTGAACTTAACGCTGCATCATCTTCCTAGTTAGTCATTGATATTAGTGGATACTTGGTGAATATGACATTGAATCATGTAGAAACTTTAATATCTACGCCTTTCAATTCATTGACAATGGAAGAGAAACTGCAGTGTAACATTTTCCTAATCATTCCAGTATCTACCCAAAGTTTAGTTACCGCAAGCGTATAGGGTTCCGACGTCAATATTCGAGTTTTTTTTTTATTCATGTAATTTGTTCCATACGTTGCTGATTTTTCGTATTCCTACGTAGTGAGTATTTAATGCTCTTTGGAGAGATATCTTGATCAGAATGTTAATTTTATTCCAAATTGTTCAAATAATTTACTTACTCCATATCAAGGAACTCCCCTCAAAAACCTTAAAGAGGAATATAGAGGTAAACTGCCCCCCTCCCCACCCAAAAGAAAAATGTGCCCTGCCTGACTGAAAAGGCACGCGCCGCCCCTGATAAAGAGACCTATATTAGCTTGTTTCGAATCATAATTCAGGTTGTTCCGGAGTGCAAACCAGAAAGAGTGAACGTGGATTTTGAATTGGCAGCCATATATGCGATTCGCCAAGTGTTTCCTTCGACATAAATCAGTGGGTGCTTCTTCCATTTTAAGAAATGCCTTTGGCGTAAAGTTCAAGATATAGGACTTTCAAGAGGTACGTTTTGTCGCATCGCAAATATTTTAAGACTCGTTAGAAGACCCTTCGCAGGTAGCCGTTCAGGTGGTATGTACGTTTTGTCGCCTATTCGACGCCAGGGATCCCGGGTTCAAATCCCGGCCTGGGCATTATTTATTTATCACCTATACTCCAATTACACAGAGTAATAACAATTCATAAATACCAATTATAAGAATACAATACAACAGAAGAAGAAAGAACGAGAGAGACAAAACACAACTACATGGCATGGGTGCTTGTAAGTATCGCTTCATCAATCATCCGCATCTTCGCGATTAGCCAAAAGTGGCAGAATAAACGAAGTAAAATAAACCAAATCAATCAATCAATATTTGTGTTTCGACACGGCTGTGACAATTTCATTATAAAAATGGTATTAGGCCTATATCTGTACAGAATAAACATCCCATAGACTACCGAGGCCAGATTTATCCAGGACATCACCCTTGGGAACACACCTCCGTCTTCTATTACCAGTCGTATTTAATCTCGAACAATCCCTTAATCGGATTTCTGCTAAGGACCTTTGCTATAAAACGGCTCTTCCGGCTTTAACAGGTGGTGCAGTTGATGCCCGACAGATTCATCTCCCGCTCCCGTTTCGCAGATGTCCCACAATGGGAGCTGAGAAGGAAGTTTGCGCTTAGTATTTCACTAATGGTCAAGGTGGCTTCTCTTGGAAGCGCTACCCTTTCCCATGTTTGTTTAGCCGAATGCAGAAGAAAATGGCGCTCGGTAACACTTCCGGCTGCGAAAGTTTCCAAGGCTGAAGCGGAAGCTTTTGACCAGGGCTGGAAAGTTGATGAAAGGTAACTTTTAAGGGCTTAGGACGATAGTGAACAAAATAGATCCCTTCCTTTCAGTTAAAATCAGTCTTTCCTCAGTTTTTTCTTGCATTTACACGTATCAAGTCGCGATCTTTGGGATCCGGCTACGGGACACGCACAGGTTCGAGTCTTCTGGGAGAAGCGTAACAACTTTGCCCGAGATTTCGGCCTGTGTATGGGACCTGTGGCTTCCCACCATCGTGAGGAAATTGGGGAGTTACGAATGAGTAGCGTAACCCGGTTATGGGAACCTACAACGAAGACTGGGGGTTCGTCGTGCTGACCACATCTCACAACTGGTTGGATGATCAGTAGGCCCTGGACCTCACGGGCTGTTGGCTACGGGTTCTTATTACAATTAGGGTGTAAATATCCTTCCAGAAAATACCCAGATGTCAAATGCCAATTTTCACTTAAATTGCTAGTAAATAGTTAAGAGAGCCGATAGTATTGCTCTCTCTGTGAATTCGCACCCGAGAAGTGTTGATACGCTTGACCAATCCGCCCATTTCATCAGTTTACTATTCACCATCTTCTCAATAACTTAAGTGGCAGAAAAGCGACGTAAAATAACCAAAACAGTAACGCATAATTTTTTGTTTGGGCCGAGCCATTAGCATCCCGAGTTGGGGCGATGAGAATTAATGAAGTAGTAAAATACACGAATCAAAGAACACGAAGCATCGAACCGAGTTTTGATTTGAGTTCACTTTATGCCCAGATGGGCTAATCAGGACTGGACCTACAGTTCAAAGCGGGATCCGAAACGCCATGTGCCTCCACCGGGTACGGAACCCGGGACACCTTGATTACAAGCCAACGACGTTATAACCGCGCCTCGCAGTTGATTTCGGAGCGCGATACGCTAACCGCAAAGCCACGGAAGCCAGCTCCCCCTTCCAGGAAACGTGGCCGCGCGTTAACTGCTAAGAACCGAGGGCGCGGTTTCTAAAACTTCTGTCGCATTGATGTACCTCCGCTTCCAGATCGAGACCAACGATATTTTGAGTTCTCCCCCCCTTCCCCCCCCCGTCTCTCTTTCCTCATCCATCTCTCCAAAACCCGTCCCAAGACCCAACTCATTCCCCGCTCCTATGAACTGCCCGTCCGCAATGAGCCATATCCTGCAGCTAAGAAGGAAGTCCTTCATTCGGGATCGCGGTCCGTGGTGCTTCGCAAGAAGGATGGTTGGGGAGATGGGAAAGAGGGTTTCCAAAGTAACTTCCGCACCCTCCTCTCCCCCACTACACACACACACACACAAACACACACACATACGCAAGAACGGAAAAATAATAATAAAAAAGACATGTTCGTGACTGCTACGAAAATAGGACCCACGCACGCTATGGAAAAAAAAAAAAAGGATGCTACACAACATGTTTCTGGGAATTTTGGAACGCGCAAATGAAAGATGGCATGTGCCTCCTCCATGGGGGCTATCAATCATTGAAACAATTTGTTTGGCAACGTTTCTTTTTAGGCTCAAGATGGGCTAATCGTGACTTGACCTGTGGTTTCGAATGGGACCCGAATCACTGTGAAATGTGCATCTTAGCATTGGCGGTTCTAGACGGAGGGGTACGACGGGGGCAAGTGCCCTCCGAAAAGGGGGTAACTAAATAATGCATAAAGAAAAGAGCATTACATAAAAAGAAGAAATGTTCGAGCAACCCCTTTGTACACGTAAAATAATAAAGTAAAGTTTAGCATAAAATGCGTAAATATGAACTAGGAGACACTTAAGTAAATGGATGCCGGAAATCTAATCAACGACTTAATGGTTACAAGGCAATAACGTTATCTTATGGACACAAAGCAAAATATTTCTACGTCAAATGAAGGGCTCAGGGGTAAAACATGGTAAGTGGCATTTTGGATGTTACTGAGTTTATTAAGCGATAAGGTTATTAGTAGCTATACTGTAGATAAATTGTTTTCATGTTACGTTTACGAATTTCAGAACCCTGGACTGCATTTTGCAGATGAACGAGGCTCTGGCGACTGGCACTATGGCCAATATAATTTTGTGTGTGTTGTCCTGTTTTTTGTCCTTGTGTGTGCTGAGTGCCCCTTTACAGCTTCAGCTTTTAACGAAAGTCAGAAGATTTTATGCAACGTTAGAGTTGTTATTTGTAATGAGGGGCTGGCCACCGTATAATGTGACGGGTTCAAAATAGCCTAAGTACTGACACACCCAAAATTTTAAATTCAAATTCAAATTTCAGAACCGCTCAATGAGTCCAATGCAAATTGCATGACATGGTCCTTACACTCGAAAGTGGACACGTTTTACTTCGTAACTCAATGATGACCAAACTTGTACTTACCATGTTTTACCCCCAAGTCCATTTCCCACGTTTGTGATGGTTTCGCCTGAGGAAATGAATTCTCACAAGCATATCCCCTTCTGTAATCATCGTTAATACAAATAACTACTCCTACTTCACAAAAATCTACTTATGCTATCACCTTAAAGGGCCTCAAGTTCATTTCCTGGTGGAAATACTTTGTACTCCCTCTGTCCCATAATAATTGTCCGATATTCAAACTGTGCCATTGGTGTATACAGAACAAGGAAATGAAACACGGGAATGAGTCATACAACTTTATTACTCAAGGATCAGTACAAATTGGCCGATCAAGTATCCAAAAGAACATAAATAAAAAGTAATCAATCCAGGATCAATACAAAGTGACCAAGAAGTTCGATAAAATAAAACATCAAGACGAAAGAGATTGTTGGTCCAGGAAGGTTGTCATCCCATCAACGAGCTAGATCTAGTGCTGCAGTGTTGCTGTAACCTCGTCGTAAATGTTTCGAGGACACTCCAAGCGAGATGGCAGGACGTTTCAGAGGTTCAAGTGTGCTTTTTGCATATGGAGAATCCTGTAGTTGTTCCCACCTTGGACGCACATAATTTCAATGAGACAGGACTGCAAAGTGAAAAAGATGTTGTTGAGCTTGTCGCGTGTCAGATCAGAGAAAGAAGTTTCAACGGCGGCGATCAACTCATCAATAGTTTGTGGAGCTGCCTGATGCTGGAGAGACTGAATTGCCCGGAAGTACCCCAGATCTAAAACATTCATGTCCGGACTGTTTGGCGGTTGGCATACGAGATCCAAAGTGATTCCACTGGCCGCTGCAGCATCCATCCAGGCGCGGTCATTGGGAACGATATGCGGACGCGCATTGTCCTGCTGAAAGGACACCTGGATTCTCTCATGAGGCCATGGTGCATCTATGGCTGGGATTAACTTGTTGATGAGCATGTCCCGGTGAACATCTTTGGTAACAGTTAATGGTTTGGTGACCATTGTACCAGCAGGACGATTCCTACTGTTCCTCTTGGCAGGTTCCTTGCTGACGAACGGCCAAATGCCTAACTTATCATTAAACCACTGCTTGCGACCAGGATCCCAACGAGGCTGGGCGACGGCAGCCAGAAACATGATGTTGGGAATAAAAGATTTGATTTTACATGTTCACTGTGGGTCTGGTTCGTTGGACAGCAAGTACAATTTCTGACCGTCCTTCATCAGGTAGGACGATTTTTCATCCACATGAACTGTCTCCATCATCATGTTGAACTTCGGATTTCCGCTTTCAGGACAAGCGACTGTGGTAGGATCCAGCATTGACAAGGCAAATTTTAGACATTCCGTCTTGTTGCTATCAGTCAATAATGGCTTCAGCGCATTTGTATGAACTCTGATCTCTCCTGCCTTCACACGCCTGTGTAGGGTACTCTTAGCAACATTTAGCGCCACTTCCGTTGAACGAATACTCTGCCGCTTTCGCAGCGGTAGGTGCTGTAGTCGTCATGGCACCTTTCTTCACTATGCCAGCCGTACTGTTTTCAAAGAGAAACTCGTACACTGCCTGTCGTTTACTGTCCATGAGGTTCTTGCTACCCCTGTCGCTTCCTATCATGGGTTGTGTGTTCATGGCTGTTCTTCTCACACGTACTCACTGAAGGAGTGCTCTACTAACGATTTGCAGCGTGCCTTGCTAGACCGGTTGCCATACAGTGCCACACCGGTATGTTGCAACCCAACGCCTCCTTTTGGTAATCGTCTGGGTGGTATTTCTTGCTCGTTGCGATAAGGTCACGTTGTTCCTCTTCACAATCTCGAAGACTGATCTACTGTGCCTCTCCTCATCTGTGTGCTTTCCATCTGCCTCTTCGTCTGTAATTCCTGTACTACCATCTTGGCATACCGGACTATAATTATGGGACAGAGGGAGTATACTGATTTGGATTCCTCTTTGATTGTACAATTTGCTTTATTTTACTTTGCTTTTTGTGCCACTTTTGGCTAATATGCGAAGATGGGGATGAGTGATGATATGATGAAATTGATGAATGGACACTCACAAACATCCATGCCCAGGCAGGATTTCGAACCCGGGATCCCTGACATCGTAGCGCAATGTGCTAACCACTCTGCCATGGGGTCCAGCAGATTTCTCTTCGAAGGTCCAGTTCCAATCAGTTTCTCTGACCACAAATCGGATTTAAAAGGAATCTTTGTATATAAGGCTCCTTTTCAATAGTTGGAAAATAATATCATGCAGTTACTTTTAGTGTTGTTTTTTTATTTTTTCTGGGACGTTTCGTCCTGGTTTCCCAGAACTTTTTCAAGCTTGCACACACACACACACACACAAAACCTTACACGGCTAGTCATTCTACACTTCTAAGAAATGTATAATCTAATAATGCATAAGATTCATTTCAGATTCAACAAGTCATTTTTAGGGAAGGTACCACAGCAACCATGAAGATTTGGGAAAATTTTTTAGAGAGTTGTTGCAAATACATGTATTGGAGGTGTTTAGAAAAAAAAGGGTAGAAGTAACAATCCAAAACTGGGCATAAGTCCATTTACCAAGTCAGTGACAGTCAGTTGTTTAATGGCAAATGGATGAGAGTGAATTGTATGATTTGTGCTGCTAACTGGCGACACTTCACTGAACGATGCATCAAAATCTGCATCACTTTGGCATCAAACAGTTCCATGTCAATGAAGACAGCTATTTTCTATTGTACTATATGTCCAGAAAATAAATGCTCGTTTGATGGTGGCGTTGCAAGCAAAACTACAAAGATGAAAAATTTTGAGGTCAAATGTGTGACTGAACACAACATTACCACCTCAAGTTCTTTTAAACTAAGATATTATCTTTTCTGTGAGTTGCATCCCAATAATTTATTCCATAAGGATCTCCATAGGTGGCAGAAGGTAAAAAATGTATCTGTCTGGAAAAACAACTACTTAAATAAAATAAGCGAAAAGATATTCGCGTCGCCAGTAGAGAAACAATTCAAAAACTTACATAAGTAAATAAATATCTACCAATAGAAGGTGTAGGTGAGTGGTTAGTGTTACGGCTTAACCACTTAGGGCCTTGGCCTATCTCCCAACTGACAGCCTCCCTCCCGCAATCCTACATAGAGGTGGGAAGAACTTCAACTGGTAATGGGGTGACATGGGGTCAGCACGTCGAAACCTCAGCCGTTATAGGAGATTTCCGAAACCGGGTTACGCTACTCACTCGTAGCTCCCCAATTTCCTCATGATGGTGGGTTGCTACCGGTCCTATACACAGGCCAAGAACCCATGCAGATTTGAAAACATGCCATCCCTCAGTCAGATTCTTATATATACAGCTACAGATTATACAACACAATTATAAAGTTAAGTTCTGGACTAAATCTGTCGACTCATATAACCTAATATGTTCTTAGCTACTTTTCGTTTAAAAAATTGAAATTCTATTCATAACTCTACCAATATTTTTTTCTTCAATAAAAGCTCGAGTTTTTGATGTGGCTGCTAGGAATTTCCACATTTTGTAAGAAGTTTAATATCGAGAAGTTACTCTCAAACCCATTATATTTTTATTAAAAGATAACAGTCATGCCGATATGTCTAATTAATTCCATCTGACGAGAGGCGAACCCAGGACCACTGGTATGTTTGGAAGTTATCATATCGACTTGACCACCATGTCACGTTCACAAAGCATTTCATTTGTCCACTAAGGCTTCAGTAAAAAAATATTATACAACTTTATATGTTATTCGACAATAAATGCAAGTTTAGGTATTTAAGGGAAGTGTAGGGAAGTAGGGATCATGCCCAGGAAGTTAGTTCCTTGATCGCTCTGCAATCGGACGTTACCCAAAGGGTCATGGAAGAGTGGTATCTGCCTCAACGTGTAGCATCCACGATACGATATATGACATCACACCTTGGATCAATCACGTGGATTCACAATCGAAACCTCAGTGCAGTGGAGGGACGAGTAATTTTGTAAGCAAGGGATGTGGTTGTCAGCTGGGGGGGGGGGGGGGGTGATATCATTTCAATTTTTAAGAAACGTTTGTATGTGGATAGGGAATGATCAGTGCAGTGATATTACAAAGTCAATATCTTATTCGCTCACTGCATTTACTTAACGCCTAAAACTACATAATTTTAAAGGTATAAAATAACATAAATCATTTATAATTTTAATAGAAACTGAAGAAATATAAATGGAAAATTGGAATGACAGCTTCCCACGAGGCTACTAACAATTACAACATTAACGTTTGCGTCTGTTTATTGATTTAGAGGCAAGATTTAATAGCATACCATAGCATCAGTAAACCAATGTTGCACAAGAAAATAATATAGTTACATCAATTATATGCAAACACTAGATTTAAATAATACACTATTTAATTTTTTTTTATTACATTTACTTTATTCATGTTTCCTTTTATGGTTTCAACTTTATTAAAGTAGTTTTGTATTGAGCAGTATCAAAACTACAAGGTCTGTCTAAAAAGTAGTGGCAATGACTCTGTGGCGCAAAATTAGAAAGAGTTTATTGAAAAAATATTATTGTCATTATATTTATTAGATATTAACCTTTAAAATGATACCATATTTGTATGTATTTGTTTAAATGTTGATTGTTTTTTCGGTTTTTTTCCACATTGACAAATAGCAGGATGGCCGAACTTACTCGACAAAATCGTGAAGAACAAAGAGCCAATATTCAGTTTTGTTTTTTATTTGCAAAACACCAACTGAAGCATATGAAATGTTGCAACAGGCTTACCAACAAGCTTGTCTACCCTCAAGAATAGTTTACCGGTGGTTTTCTACTTTAAGAGTGGCAGAACTGAAACAAATGACAGATCGCCCCAAAACTGTTCATACAGAAGAATTAGTGCAAAAGGTGAAAGAAATGGTGCAAAATGACAGGAGAATTAGTGTAAGGATGATTGGAGAAGCTTTGGCAGTAAATAAAGACACAGTTCATCAGATTCTCTCAAATTCATCAGGTCCTCAAGATAATTTCTTTGGCTCCACGACAATGTCAGGCCTCACACTGCAATATCCGGCAACCAATTCTTGGGACAAAAAAGGGTAACAGTCATGCCACACCCTCCATATTCACCTGATTTAGCCCCCGGTGATTTTTTCTTGTTTGGCAAGATAAAAAGGGAGTTGAAAGGCAAGAGATTTGAAAATTTGGAAGAAATTAAGGTGGCTACTACTGCCAAATTATCTTTTGTCACCAACAAAGAATTCAGTTCTTGTTTTTCTGATATAGTGAAAAGATGGGAAGACTGTATAAAAGCTGATGGTGATTATTTTGAAGGGGACTCTTAGGGCCTTAAGATAAATGTAAATATGTTCGTAAATATATTTTAGTTTTTGAGTTATTGATCCATTGCCACTACTTTTTAGACAGACCTTGTATTTGCAATTTCTATTAAAAATAAATACATTTGTCATCAAATACCCAATGAAATTTTTACAGGCTTGCATTTGTTGGCATTCTATCCTTAAAAAAAAAAAAACCGTGCTATGGGGAGAATCAAACCGGGAACCCTTCGTGTGGTGAGCAGGTATCATAGTGACCAGACCACGCCATCCTTCTTGATTCATCGCTTATATGCTCCTACCCATATGTTGAAACCATATTGCACTATTCTATCTGCTATTCATAAAAAGTATATTACAATTAAATTAGTATTCCTCGAAACTACGAAACATAATGTTTTCTTGTTCTCTACATATTGTAAACGAGGACATTTAGAATTCCGTCACATATAGGATAGCCCATGTCGTGTATGATTCAACAGTCTACCTAAAAAGACTGTATGTGAGCTAAGCATGTGCATCTCATGGGGTTGATACAAAAAAAAATTAAATAGAAGTGATGGGGGAAAAAGATGGAACAGGCTAATTTTGTAAGCAATAAAATTAAAAGATTTTTTTTTGAACTGGCTTTAAATTCTACTTAATTGTTATAATACATCAAATCAGGGGTGTAACATACAGGCTCTAAGCCTAAGGGGACCCGGAAAAATTAAATATTATTGTCATATTTCTCATGTGCAACATTTTTGCAAAAAAAAATCACAATATCTTGCGTAGACATTTTTACCCATTTATTCATTTCTCGAATAAAAAGTAATTTGTCTTGTCTTTTCTTCTTTCTTTCGACCTTGCACTCCCGATTTTAATATTTTAACAATAAAGCACCTCCAACTGCCACGAAGCAAGTGCAAGGCATTTAAATGCTTGGGTTCTTTGCAACTCAAGAAGGCAATGGATAATATAAGCAATTCTTCCTTCCTTCCTACAGCTTCATATTTCAGCTCCCAGAAAACAAAGAAAGACATTTTGCTGATGTATCTCTGAAGATTTTGTATCGAGTCACATTGAGATTTCAAATTTAAAAACAGGTTGGGGACTCGTATTGTCATCTCGAACAGGACCTCGCCATATGTTGGTAAGCCACTGGGTATATGGGTTGTCATTGTTCTTCCATTTTATATAAAAACAATCAACTCATATTTTACCTCACAGGGTGGGCCTCAAAGGGTTAAGATTTTCGCCAATATCTCTCTGTCTACCCTATTGCCTCCTGTAAGAAGTAATTTAGTATTGGAGAAACTACACAAAAAACACATCCTAAGTGGCATCGACGAGGAATTACATTTATCGCATTTTGCTTCTTATAAATGTCGGCAATACACTAATTCTACTTAATAAAAAAAATAATCGGCTCTTAAAAAAGATTCGAACCTGCGATCTTCAGACAACAGTGCCTTACCACTTTACCACTCCAAGAAACTAACTTGAAATTTTGTCTTAAGGATCTTGCAAACTTTGTTAACATACACTAGTTTATTTTTACAAGCTGGAATATACTTAAAGTCTGCAACTCAGAACTAGACTTCTGTGGCAACTTATTCTCTCCTGTCTACATTACTGTGACAAAACTCATGTATTGTAAATGTGAAAAGGGCATTGCTACATGTTGCAAATAATTTCTCATACCATCGTTAGTTCCAGATTTGGCCACAGCCACCGAACATTTAGTTTCTGGACATATAGTACATAAGCATTGCTTCATGCATTTACAACTCCAGATTACAATTATACAGAATGTTTAATCCTGCTGCTAAAGTAATATTCATTACCACTCTACACTATTTCCAACAAAGCATTTTTACGATATTTGTGTGGCTTCAGCCCCCATAGCCCACTCCCTGGCTACATGCATCAACTAGTGCATGGAAAAATACACACCTAAAAGGAGGTTGCAAAATACAGTTACACAGAAGGCTGATTGAATTACATTATTTTATGTTGCTTTTCTGCCACTTTTGGCTAATTATGGCAATGAGATGAGTGACAATAAGATGAAATTCATTAAGGGACACTCACAAAGAACACCCATGCCCAGACTGGGATTCAAACCTGGACCCCTGGCATTGTAGCAGGTTGTGATAATCACTCCACTACGAAGAATGGCAGTTACATACAAAGGTGTCAGCATAGTTACAAAAATAAATGGTAAACAGTTTGCAAACGGTTTCTGCTCAAAACACTGGGTATCAGTCAAAAATGTTATGATAATATTTTGAAACACAAGAAGCCAGCAAGCATCACAGCAATAGATACGCACAGTATGCATATTCCATTTTGAGGTGGTGATGTATTCATTCAGCAGTCTCAACTGTCAGTGAAAGAATTTCACTTGCGCAAAGCTTAAAAAGCAAAAGTAGCTAAGTAGGATGCAAAACAGCTTGCTGATCTTGCTAATGACCAGGCTACAGTGTTTATGTGGCATGAAGGTGTCTTGTGGTTTAACGTACTTGTACGCTGCATAACCTGAATCGACTGTTCTCTTGAGTTCTAGGGGTTTCTAGCAGTCAACCGATCTACAAACCACCAACATATTTCACACTCCTGTTAGGTAGCATGCAGCTACGAAATGTAAGGGCTCTCGCAATGACACCTCACAGAGATAGTCTTATGTATAATTTATTTACATCCTTCTCAGTGGCGAAGCGTGACATATTTACATAGTCATCGCCAGACTTGCCAAACGTCAGGGTAAATCTTTCAACCTTGGAAGGGGAAGGGGGAGGGGCATTCCTACATTGATAATGATGATAACCGTGTTCCTACATGATGTGTGAAGTAGAGATGGCTAAATCTATTTTAAAAAAAAATGAAAAATTGTTAAACTTCTCTCTCCGAAATTCAGATTGCTTTCAAAATCTGGGTAGTAAAATTTTTGAATCGAGATTTTTAGATTTTCCAGAATCCTGATATTTTTGGCCATCCCTGGTGTGAAAGTAAGATATGTTAGGAAAAAGGTTCTGTTTGAGTAAGTATGTCTATCACCTCGAGAACAAAAATCTTGATCAATCTTGTCATTTGTAAGCATAGTAAACACAAAACAGCAGGAAGTACTTCGTGTTTTGTAAACCAAGAACATTTTTTTTCTCCAGAAATCAATATTTGAACCGCAGGTACAAAACAATTAAAAGAAGAAATACTATGAAGAAAATAGAATGGATCCAGAACTGCTTTTTTTTTTCAGTTCTTTCTTGCACTAACCGTGGGGAAATTTATGCTTTTGCTTACTTATATTTTTTTGTATGCAATATTACTTTCATGTATTCTGTGTGAGTTGCGTTGCAATGCTCTTCAATATTTTTTTTTATCTTAAAAAAAGGAAGCTGGAAAAAAAAAGGTCTCTCATGACCAGACCTTCAAAAGTGGGGGAAATGTGGTTGAAGAACCTTGGATTTACAGACCTGCTGCAATGACCTGGCCTGCCTGACACCATTGCACTCAAAAGGAAATGCAGCGGGATGGTTGTGCATGGGGGGAGGGCTCTCCTTTCAATGAGCTAAACTTAGCAAATCTCTTGCTTATTTCTAGTTGTTTAATGGTGTTACTTGACTAATTTCGCTCAAATATGCGAATATTCTGATTTATTATTTTCTTCTTCTCTAAAATATTTAAAAAGCAATATTTTTATTATTTTGCTTTGTCATCGCCTCATCTACCGATGACTGGATGCCTTGCCTCTGATCCTTCTCCATATATACAAAGACCAGTACAGATTTGGTACATGACACTCTATGTTGGCTTTTGCTCTGTTCCAAGACATGCACTTTCAAGGACTCGTTCCACGAGTGCATTATTTAATCATAGCGCTAACATGTTCCCACAGTTTATCATGCTGGAGTCCCTACGCAGTTTTCCATTTCATTGAATGCTGTATGTTTAATTTTGCTAAGATCACAGCACTATGGTGTGCACACCTTCACAGTTTATCACACAGGAGTTCCTGCACATGGCACTCATAAGTAAAAACTACAGTGGAAAACATAGAACTCAAGACCTTCTGTACCCTAACACTGTTGCTAACTTATGAAAATAAAATAATTTAGATAGCCTACAAGGTGCAAGACATTCCATTTGACAACCAACTTCACCTGTACTCACTGATGTTCACGTTGAAATACAAGGGTCGTTCAAGGTTGACCGGGACTTTTATTTCTGCAGAGGAAATAGGTAGCAGAAGAAACACCAAACTATGTCAGTTTTTCAAAGTATTCTCCGTGCGCGCCGAGGCACCGTTGCCAACGTTCTGGCAGCTCCCAAATTCCTTTGGCGTAGAAAGAACTTGGTTGTTGTCGTAGCCACTGGAGGACATCGCTCCGCAGTGCTTCGTTTGTTGTGAATTTCTTCCCTCCCAGATGGTCTTTAAGGGGTGCAAACAAATGATAATCACTGGGGGCTAAATCCGGACTGTAGGGGGGATGGGGCAGAACTTCCCAGCGCATGTCGGCCAGAGTTGTTGTTGTCACATTGGCCGTGTGAGGGCGGACATTGTCATGGAGAAGAATGACATTTCCAGACAACATCCCAGGTCTTTTCTTGCGAATGGACTTTCGTATAGCACCACTCAACAATGTGGAGTAATATCTGCAGTGTTACTCGCCGGTTCTCAAGAATAATTTGCTCAACACGCGCGATATTCACTGGTGTGACTGCAGTCGGGCAAATGTGTCCATGCGCTTCATTTGTCACCAGTTCCCATCCTTCGCGAAACTGCTCACACCATTCGTACACTCTTGTCCGCGACATTGTTTGTTCACTATACTGTGCTTGCAATCGTCTGAAAATCTCAGCTGGTTTCACTTTCTCCTTCACGAGAAATTTGATTACACACGCTGCTCCACAGCCACAGACACACTGCTTGCCGCCATGTTCGCTGCAACTGCTGCGCATGCGCAAAATACGTCATGCCGGGCGCTAGTTACTCGCGAAGGAATACATTACGTCACCCTCACGTTTCATCATGATCCGGCTATTCATCGATTTTTTACATACAAAAATCAACCTTGAACGACCCTTGTACTTGGGCCATTCGGAATTGATTGAGACTGACCTGATTGTTGGTGCGAAAACTTAAGCTGGGATCGTGAACTTTTCAAGCCTCGCTGATGTATCCTTCCTCTAGTTGAATGCATCAACGCTAACGATCTGGAAGTTTCATGAGTGCCTGTTTGAACCATTCTCATGGAGTGTGGCGACACCACTTGCAGACAATGGCATTTAAGGCCTCTCATCCTGAAACATCCTGCCCCGCAGTGACTTCTTCATGGCATCAAAGAGTGCAAAGTCCAAAGGCGCAAAATCTGGTGAATATCGAGGGTGTTCCAAAACTGTGAATCCCAGTTCCTGCAGTGTTGCCATCATGTAAGAGATACATTTTTTCAACCATTTCCCTGATTGTTGTTTCTGAATTACACATCACACTCAGCGGAGAAGTTCACAGTATGTGCCACTGTTCACCCTGGAATGTTGTGGCAGCCAGTCCAAAAGCAGGATGTCATCTGCATCCCAAAACACAGACGCTAGCTGCTTCCCACATTAAAAAAAAACAATCTTGCTTTTTTTGGACGTAGGCTATCCTGATGTTTCCATTCCATTGATTGCTGCCTTTTCTGTGGTGTTTCGTAACTGAAGAATTACTCATCTTCAGTCACTAAGCGAGCGAAAAAGGTCATCTGGATTTTTCTCATGGAGGGCCAAGAGATCCCTCCAACACTTCACATGCACAGTTTTTTTGTTCCTGGGCGAGTTCAAGACGAACCCACTGCGAACATACCTTCTTCATCTTCAGGTTATTGGTGAGTATGGTATGGATTGTCACCCTTCCAGACCAGTTGTATGCGGTAGAGCCTCCGCAGTCACATGCCTGTCGTTCATTACTGTCAGACACCTGCTGAATCATGCCAGGGATTCGAAATGAGTGACGACGTCCAGGATTGGTTCCCTTCTTAACACACACACTTCCAGTTGTGAAACCTGCCACCCAGTGGAACACAGTTGCAAGACTTGGAGCGGATTCACCACACACTGCTTGAAGCTGATTATGAATAATAGCTGTAGGCACACCTTCTTTCCACAGGAAACACGTGGTCCATCTTTAACCGTGGTAGTCACCTTCCATGCTGATATCGTACACCTCCACTTGGCAGCACCTTATCATTCCCAACTCCAACTACACTGTGAGAAACGAATGCCTGTCACGTGGCGCCGTTTGCAGCTAGGATAATAAACTTGGGCAATGCACAGTCCAAGGTCACCACTCTTTCACACCACCCTCACTTCCATTCTCGGTTACGGCAAATAGGCATATGGGACACAGTCTCAAACAATTCTGAACAACCTAAATACATTGACCATAACCTGCTGGTTGAACATGTACCACCAACAACTGACTATCGTCTTATCTGTCAAACCTGAAAATTCACAGTGTGTGGGGTGCTTGACATTTGACATCGTCAGCAACGGACAGAACTTACTTTTATAGATTTGCTATTTATTACAGAAATCCACCTTTAATAAGTGCATAATTTTTGGAATAGATTAAAAAAGTTATGTATATTTCATTACCAAGAGGATAATCTAACCTAATCTAGAACAAAATCTGTTGGCGTTTTGCATGTATCATAGGATACCCAGACTTCGAAAAGCATACTGGTTTTACTGTGTAACGTCCATGTCTCTCGAGGGAGTAGGAAAGAAGGACCAATAGCTTAGTTAGCTAAGTGTTACAAGTCTACCCATAATGCTAACCTTTTTCTCCAGCGGTGGCATGAGACTCTATTTACACTCAGGGTTCGGGTGTATGTTGCACTTAGTGGGCTATGACGTAGTTCACCAGTTAAGTTCATTGAAAACTCAAAATTAACTAAAACATATAAAGGTTTATTTCATCACAAACTTAAGCAAGAAAGGAACTTAGACCCTTTTACAGTAGTTTTATACATCCAACTTATAGTTTCACAGATACAGATATATATGTATTCATATTTGGGGCCTCTCTATATAGTTACGGCCTTTGGTAGTTGAACTATAAAAACTTTTAACCTTTAAAGAAAAGGGAACAGGTAAACCCATACAACCTCGTATATGACACCTAGTACTCTTGTTAGAAAAACAATCACAAAGGGTTTATAAACAAAGCATCTAAAAGAGAAAGATTAGTGTAACCTTGGAAACAGCTTTTTGATTACATGTAGGAGTAACAGGCCAAAAACTAAGCAATAGATTCTAAGAAGCGAATTTCCCAGCATCGAGGAGACGGGGTTTCGCTGTTACCATCCCCAACGTCGAGATGACGGGGTTTAAGAAAGAAAAAGGTCTGGTTACCTAAATATCTCTCGCCCGAAAGCGGAGTGGGTTTCTCTCGCCCAAAAGCGGAGTAGGTCCTCTCACACTAAAGTGGAGTAAATTTCTCTCACCAGAAGGTGGAGTGGGATATCTTTTTCTCTCTCCTGTTAGGAGGAGTTTTCCTCTTGCCCGTAGGCAGAGCCCTACTTCTCTCGTCCGCAGACGGAGTTGAACTGAGATGCTAGCCCCGCTCTCGCCTTTATATTGGGTCGGCGACGCTAGCGTAAGCAAGTGGAAGAAATATAAACTATTAAAAGTATATTTTTAAGTAAGTTTACCAAATTAGAGGTGTAACCTGTTTTTAAATTGATACATTTCTAATTACATATTTTTATCAGAAAGGTCACTAAAATAGAGGTGCGACTCGTACAAATTGTGACGAGACGGGTTCGTTACAATAACCCCTCCCTTCGGGAAAATCTTTAGATTTAAAATTTATCACCTCTATATAATATATTTTAATGATAAAGATTTTTTTTTCAATGTCAAAATTCAATTAAGATTACAAACTAACATTAATAATAAGTTACATGAGAGATAAACACGACCAAGCCAATCTTTACAACAATGGAAGTACTAGGTTTAGAACTCAATGAAGGTTACATAACTAATGAACTGGGTTTTAATCAACTCTTTAGGCTAAAAGTCCGTATCGTTTTAAAATTCTTAAGAAGGGAAACCTTCGGGGCACTCGAATATGACACTTTCGCAGGACAGAGATTGTCTGCATATATGGCCTTGGGATGTCCCCCAAAATTATTTTCAACTGCTGAGCCAATAACAATTCGTCACCATTCCAATTTACTTCAGCCAAGAGTTCTGAGTCTTGAGCTTCCAGTGGAGCTTCCTGTGGATCTGGAAGAGCAGCGACTTCCCTCCGGGTAGACACCATGTGTTGATCGACCTGCAGATCGTCCTCGGTACTGTCCTTCCTTGGAACAGGCTATGGAGTATTCCATACATACTCAGCATATGTCAGGTCCAGCATTTGAGATTCCAACTTTAGTTTTTCGGCTTCTAAGCGTCGAACTCGTTCGATCCAGGGTCGAATCAGGACACTAGATTGGTCACTCAAAACTTCAGATTTCTGTTCGTTGATTTTTTTTTTCTCCAAGAGTACTGCTCCGGAGGATACTGTTTCAACGAGCATAGGTAACTTTCTCGGAACCACAATTGCTTTGGGTTTTCTTCCTTCAATCACAGGGCAAGATGAGCTAGGAGCTGATAAGTCCATACTAACTCGTACAGGTTGGCAGGCTCTAGGAACGACTTTGCTCAGATCCACTAATCCTGGTCGCGAAGTAGAATACGACAAGGAACTATATCCCTTCTTAATATCTTCGGCAGCAATATTCTTCATCCATGTACACTTTAACTGGGTCATCAGGTTCCTTCTCTTCTTAGGAACTTCTGGATCCTGTAGAGGGGGAGGTATTAACTTAACTTGCCGTGTGATGGGTGCTTTAGGTTTAGGCACAGGTTCACTTAACATCTTCACTTTAGTACCGTTCAACTTCAGCCTCTCTTTCATTCCTTTGACATCTGGGAACATCCTGCGGGGCTTATCCATCCTGTGGTAGACAGCACGAAGTTCACACTACTCAGTCCCGATCTCAACTGAGCTCTGTCCAGTCTGGTTATCTATTTAATCAAGGTGAAGCACAGGCTAAATGACACTAACACCACCTATTGACACCATTATATACTTAATATACATTTCAGGAAAACATCAATTTATTTTACTTTCGTATCACTCAGTGTTGCCCTGGCACATTTAAAGTTTGAACTTAATCACATTACAAAACTTCTTGTTATTATTGCTTATAAGTTTTTCCTTATTTTGGCAGGTTGAGCACAAGCTACTTTCAGCACAATTATAAATGTATCACATTTTTAATGGCTTTTAGTAAATTACTCAAGTCTCTACATTTAGGATATAATACCCCAGGGAGCTTCTTTGGCTTCCCTGCTTCTTCGGAGACCACGCTCTGGCACGCCCTTTTGGCCTTACTGCACTCGAAGGAAGAGGTACTTTAACCACTATATAAACTCAAGTCCTACATAAAGACATTCTTCCTTGTACCTTCGCTGTCCCACAAGCCTTTCTTCGGGATCTTCGTTCAATAACATTTACTTTTAGAAGTTCTGTTCTTGTCCTATAAGTTACTCTTTCTAAATGGAGTTGGTAACACATATAGCAATAGTTCGTCTTCTGAAAATGGTCAACTTAATATTAATTTCCCGAATTAGTATCAAACTTCTAGGTTCCTGCTTGGATATCTTTAACTGTGCTTCCCTCTTTCTCTCTTCTTTGGTGTTAACACTGGTTTTACACTATCGGGATGAGCGTCAATTAACTTGAAACTTGCTCGGTCACGTGGCCAAATAACTGTTTCACCTTCGAGCCTTGACATTGTGGCACGAAAAATCTTGCAACATTCCTGTTATTTATCTTTCGGGCCCCACCTTTGCATTATCGAGCCCCACGTTGGGCGCCAAATAACTTGTAACGTCCATGTCTCTCGAGGGAGGAGGAAAGGAGGACCAATAGCTTAGTTAGCTAAGTGTTACAAGTCTACCCATAATGCTAACCTTTTTCTCCAGCGGTGGCATGAGACTCTATTTACACTCAGGGTTCGGGTGTATGTTGCACTTAGTGGGCTATGACGTAGTTCACCAGTTAAGTTCATTGAAAACTCAAAATTAACTAAAACATATAAAGGTTTATTTCATCACAAACTTAAGCAAGAAAGGAACTTAGACCCTTTTACAGTAGTTTTATACATCCAACTTATAGTTTCACAGATACAGATATATATGTATTCATATTTGGGGCCTCTCTATATAGTTACGGCCTTTGGTAGTTGAACTATAAAAACTTTTAACCTTTAAAGAAAAGGGAACAGGTAAACCCATACAACCTCGTATATGACACCTAGTACTCTTGTTAGAAAAACAATCACAAAGGGTTTATAAACAAAGCATCTAAAAGAGAAAGATTAGTGTAACCTTGGAAACAGCTTTTTGATTACATGTAGGAGTAACAGGCCAAAAACCAAGCAATAGATTCTAAGAAGCGAATTTCCCAGCATCGAGGAGACGGGGTTTCGCTGTTACCATCCCCAACGTCGAGATGACGGGGTTTAAGAAAGAAAAAGGTCTGGTTACCTAAATATCTCTCGCCCGAAAGCGGAGTGGGTTTCTCTCGCCCAAAAGCGGAGTAGGTCCTCTCACACTAAAGTGGAGTAAATTTCTCTCACCAGAAGGTGGAGTGGGATATCTTTTTCTCTCTCCTGTTAGGAGGAGTTTTCCTCTTGCCCGTAGGCAGAGCCCTACTTCTCTCGTCCGCAGACGGAGTTGAACTGAGATGCTAGCCCCGCTCTCGCCTTTATATTGGGTCGGCGACGCTAGCGTAAGCAAGTGGAAGAAATATAAACTATTAAAAGTATATTTTTAAGTAAGTTTACCAAATTAGAGGTGTAACCTGTTTTTAAATTGATACATTTCTAATTACATATTTTTATCAGAAAGGTCACTAAAATAGAGGTGCGACTCGTACAAATTGTGACGAGACGGGTTCGTTACAACTGGAAGAAGACAGTCAGTCTCTTTGACAGTGAAGCTGTGGCAAAGTTTTCCAAATTTCAGAATGGTCTCCATGTCTAGCTTTTCTTTCTGACATTTCTGTCAAACGATACATGCAACTACTGCTGGACTGTTTTCTGCATCTAACTATAATCATCCCCCTCCCCTACCTCAAATTCCGAGCGCCTTGGCCAGTCTGGCCTGTATTCCTAATGGCTGAGAAGAGGTCCTCTTTTTGCAAACTGCAAGTTACCGTCTCTTCAAAAAAATACACCATTACTTCACTGAGTATGGTCCCTGGTGTGCTAAAATAAAATTTGATTGCCTCATCACCAATCTCCCAAATGGTAGAAACACTGGAAATTGTGGATATTCTCCTACAGTGTTAAAACAGGACCTACCCGGTGGAGGCTTATTATAGTGGTTCGGATCTCACTTTGAACTACAGGCCAAGTCCTGATTAGCCTATCTGTGCATAAGTTGGACTTAAAACAACAAATAGAATCGAATAAGTTGTTAAAGCACAATGCAATTTGTCTGAGTAAATACTGTGGATTGTTTTGATTTACGTTGATAAAAAGAAATAACAATTACATTAACGAAAAATGGAAGTACTTATTCCACTTTGTAAGGTTATGAATATTTTCCCTAATTTTCATTTACATAAATTTTTTTATTTGCGTTATTTTACATAGCTTTTCTCCACCATTTGGCTAATTGCAACAATGAGGATGATTGGCTAATTGCAACAATGAGGATGAGTGATGATTAGATGAAATTGATGAAGGGGACAATCACAAATAACACTCATGTCCAGACCAGGTCTCAAACCTGGGAACTTTGATGGTGAGTACAAAAACCACAGTGCTTAGCAATGTGACTTCTCATCAGAACTTTGGATAATGTATACAATAGCACTGTTGTCTGTGAGAAATCTCATTCATGCTGTATCTGGAAATTTTAATCTGTCAAGCTATGTTGGGAGCACTATAACAACCACCACCTTACTACAGAAACAATTTCTTTCATGCACACAAAAAAGTAACAATTTCTGAAGAAAATGCATCCACTTACCGGTATTTTGGAAGTCCTAAGGAACTCAAGAAGGGCCTCTAGAGAACCAAGAGTGGAGGCCTGAACATATACTCCTCGCTCTTGAAGTTTTATCCCACTCAGAGCTTTCCGAAGTTCTCTTGCTACTTCTTCCTTACAGAGATCGACTTCATCGGGGTGCTGAGCAACCAATAAATTCAAACCTGCAAATAGACAAAAGAACAACTAATGAACAAAAATAGTTTAGAATTAATTAGGGCTGAGACAATACCGATCTATCAGTGCCAATACCAGTGATATCCAGTGGTGCAACCACAGGGGGGGCATTGCACCCCAACCTTGGTCGGAAATGAGTTCAAAGGGGGGGGAGGGGGCAAATATTGATGGCCAAGTGTACCTGCAGGGGGCAATTACCGCCCAAAACTTCAAATTTTATGCAAATGAATATACTTCTCGTCTAATTTTCTTCCTCGCTTCGCTCGCAATGCCTGCTTTTCCTCGTCTTATCAAGTTCAGAACCGTAGCTAGGGAACGGCGGGAGACGGCCCTGAGCGCCGAACGACCTAAATGAAAAAAAGTTGTAAAATTGATTGATTGATTTGTGTTTTTTTAAAGTCCACTTTATACATAGAAAGACTAATTGAAACTGGGCCTATAGCTTAAAATGGGTTCCGAACCACTATGTGCCTCCACTGGGTATCGAACCCGAGACCCCTTGATCACAAGACGACGATGTTACCACTACACCATCGGGGAGAGACAAAAGTTGTAAAAGATATAATGCATTGGCATTCTGTGAAATTATTTGCGGCCTATTAAATTAATATTGATTTCAGCCTGCAAAAAATTGCATCCAAAAATTTTCTTGCTCGCTTTGCTCTCAATTTATGTTTGTTCGCTGTAATGCATTGTAAATCACCAGACAGAGAAATAAGACTTGTCTTAATTCATTTTTGTTTTAAATGCATGAACAATTGTTTTGAGGAAAGGGAGCGTGCAAATTTAAGAGACAATTTATGTAATTTTTGCAGTTGCTCTATTGTGAGATGGATGAATTGGTTGTGTAATGTATTTAAATAACATATATAATATAAAAAAAAGGTAAAGTGTTCCCCTGTGCTTAGCACCATGCCATGAAGGTGTATAGGGGGTGTGGGGGTAATGCCCCACACTTTCTTGATCCGGTCGTGAGTGGGACATATATAATATTTGTTAAGGAAACTTTGAATACGTACACAATTTAGTGTCAACGTTGCATATATGTTAATGTAAAAAAGAATTATATTTGGAATGGATTTATCAAGCATTTTCTGTTTTTCAAAAATAGTTTGTGTGCTTGTTTTACGTCATTAATGTGAAATTGAACGTGTTAAAAAATAATTCAAATAGTTTGTTCGAGCACAAATGCTTTAGCACAAACTTCTACCCCCTTTTTGCGTAATTTACGAGGATATCTGTGATACTACCACTACTAAAAGTAATAATAATGTTGGTCCTGGGATCGAATCCGGGCTTGGCCATGGATGTTTGTGAGTATCCATTCATCATTTTCATCATGCCATCACTCATCCCCATCTTTGCAAATTAGCCAAAAGTGGCACAAGAAGCGAAGTAAAATAAAGCAAATCAATATTAACAATAATAATAATGTTATAACAACATTATTAGTAACATTATTATTAAAATTATTATTATTGGTACGTTTATCCTGGTACTTGCCTCACCCCCCCCCCCCAAGACAAAAAATTGTGGTTGCGCCTCTGGTGATATCAGGATTTTTTCAAATCATGTGTCCGCATAACGAGGCTCTGGGGTTCACCCAGCCTCTGCTAAAGTGGGTACCTGAGGGTAAAAGCAGCCAGAGCTTGGTGCTGATCATATTAACTCCACAATGGCTGAGCCTCTACCTCCACATGTCCTGTATGCCTTCACATCATGTTGAAATGTGCAAGCAATGTCTTTTAACAAGAATGTTGCTGGCACGTGTCGTGCCACTCTATTATCCATCCATGAACTTATGAACAGAAAGCAGCAGAACACGATGTGGGAAAATATGGAGGAATACAGTAATGGTACACACATTGTACCTCTATATTCTGAACATCTAAGTAATTTACACACTTTACAACATCATCTTTGATAAGCCGACCTTCGTGGCAGTGGTTAGCACAGCATCCCACAACAAAAGAGGTCCCAGGTTCGAATCCCAGCCTGGGCATGGGTGTTCTTCATGAGTGTCCATCAATTTCATCATATCATCACGCATCCTCATCTTCACGATTTCCAAAAATGTGGCAGAAAAGCGAAGTAAAATAAACCAAATGAATGAACAATCTTCCATTTACAGTATCATCACAAATATTTTTTCTGAAGAAGTCTCATATTCACAAAACACTTCTCAATCATCCCTGCAACACCCACCATTTAGGAACCCGCATGTAGGGGGAGGGGTTTAAATATAGAGGAAACTGGAATATAGAGGCTTCTTTGTTCAAGAATGAACAGGCAAAGTGTTGTCGAACCAATGGATAACATCTTGGTTAAGCCAGATGGCAAGGTCTGCTGTTAATTCTTGGCAGGAAATGATACTTTTGCAGTGAACTTGCGGAAACTTTTTCATCTTCAGGATGGGTGCCTCAGAAAACTCTCCAGCTTTGTAAGAACTTTCTTCAAAAACGAAAGGAGTGGGGTGTGGGTGAGTAGCCACAGCAGGAAAATTAAAGCAGGTTCCTCGAAATGATGTCTGAAGGCTACTACCATCTATTTTCAGAGCTACATGTTTGTTAATTAAACCCATCTGTTCATCCAATTTGCTTCAGAAGTACCAAAAGGGCTTGAAGATTTTTTTGTTGGATAACACACGGCCCGTTTGTGCATTCCCCTTGCTGATTTATCCTGACATTCTAAACTGGAGCTGATGTTCCCTCATTGCCCTTGTAATTATTCTTCACAAATACCAAAAAAGCTTTTGTAAAGATTTCAATTTATGCATCTCGAGTAACATTCTGTTGGACTTCTCTCCATAGCTTATTAAAATTACAGCGTGTCCCCAAAAACTGAACACACTTTCACAGCCTGTAACTTAATAAATTATTACTATTTTGAGATGCAACTGATTTGAAGTCATGACTGAAATAAGTCCAAATTTCGAGGAAACAAAATTTCTCCTAAAATGATACTCAAAACATTGGAATGTAAAAGAAATGCATAGTTATTTAGAAGACAGTTTCAAAGAGTTACACTAATGTGACGTGACTTTACTTGAATTAGAAAAAAAAAGTTTTAAGCACATGGAAATGTTTAAAATGCCAAATGTAGCATTCCAAAAGACCGAGGGCATCCACAACCTCTGGAAGGGAAAATGAGCTAGTGGAAAACCAGGTGATCTAAAAAAGTGTTTGACAAGTGACTCATGTGACAGGAATTGAAAGTTTACAGAATTTTGAAGCAATTTGCATGAATCAATTGAGCCATGAATCTGAGAGAAACAATGCCAATATTCTAAATTCAAACACAATATCCATGTCTTGACCAGGATTTGAAACTACGACCAATGGTTTTATAGCAAATTATGCTTACCTTTTTGGACCACATGCTGGCAGAATTACTGTTACAAACAACTAGATAACACATTAAACACAAAATATTCTGAATTCTCTAGGAGGTATTTTAACCTTACCGAAGTTTGCAGTATTCCAAACAAAGGCATTTTTCAAGGAACCTGTTAGTTGCAGAAACAACCCCAGCAAAAATCAGAACCTTAACATTCAGTGAACTTGAAAGCGTGAATGTTTGTTTATACCTGACGAAAAACAGCTATTTTTTAATCTTCAAATATGAAATCATTTAACAATAAGGATAATAAAGATGGACATTGATGTGAAAACAACATTCCTCAAAACTTCAGAGTGGGAGGAGGATCAAAATTGGGATTTCCTGTTTCTGCCCAAGAAAGTCTGCTATCCTTCAAGTGAGGGTATACGGAGATGGAAACTAGTCAAAAGGGCTAAAATTATTGCTTTAAAAACTGGTTAATTAAATTTTTACAAATTTAATTAGAGTCTATTTGATGACCACCAACAGCTGAACCTCGCTCAGCAATAAATTCAATTCAATTCAATAAATTAGCATTTAAAAAGTGAAACTTGGGGTTTCATTTGAAATATATGCATATCTGGCATCCAACGTCCCCATTGCCAGTCGTGGAACACATTGTTATTGAACTGAAAACTAGTAATTCTCTGAAAATAGACAATGTTTTCATTTTGTTCTAAAATTTGAAGATTAATGCACTGTAAATCAGTGGCAAAGCATCCTATGAGGCCCAGAGGCTGAGCCTACCCTAACATATTTGTCTATTGTGAATGTTTTTACTTATAATTTCATTAAATGAAGTTTACTACAAGAAAACTTAAATTTTAGGTCTTAGATAAATACTGGAAATTTCCATCCCTGCACAACACACTCTCTTTTTTCTAGAAGAAAAGAGAAGTGAGAGTGAGAGTGGGAGAGAGAGGGAGGGAGGGAAGGAAGGAAGGAAGGAAGGTAGGTGAGTGAGTGTGAGTGGTTGGTTGGTTGATTTGGTGTTTTAAGTCCACTTTATGCACAGTAAGGCTAATCGGGACTGGACCTACAGTTTAAAGTGGGATCCGAACCACTTGTACCTCCACCGGGTATCGAACCCGGGACCCCTTAAGTGAGTGAGTGAGTGTGAGAGAGAGAGAGAGAGAGAGAGAGAGAGAGAGAGAGAGAGAGAGAGAGAGAGAGAGAGAGAGAGAGAGAGAGAGAGAGAGAGAGAGAGAGAGAGAGAGAGAGAGAGAGAGAGAGAGAGAGAGAGAGAGAGAGAGAGACAGAGAGACAGAGAGACAGAGAGACAGAGACAGACAGACAGACAGACAGACAGACAGACAGACAGACAGACAGACAGACAGACAGACAGACAGGAAACACCTTGTCTTCACATGTACCTTTGCAAGGTATTCATTTGGTCCCATAAGATTATATGTAGTTCACACAGAGAAGTCTAATTTCAGGGGCAGGCATGTGAACAATATACAAGATGAGGCTGACATAACTGTGCTTTCTACTAGGGCAAATAAGACTTCCTGCAACATTAGTTTATTGACAGGATGAAAACTCATTGCGAAATATCACAAAACACTGTTAAGTTGATCTTAAACATAGGTTTTACTTTAATAATAATAATAATAATAATAATATCTCAAAATTTATGACATTATTGTATATTTTTATTTCAGTGCGAGTGATTATATATACACACTTCTTCTCCCGTAACCAGAAATAGAGGGAGACTGGAGATTCCATTTACATGCATAGCTCACTCAGGTCTTGCAAAGTATCTTCCACTGGAGTAATAATAAAACATACGGTCTCAGAATACATTTTGACAGGTAATTCTTTTCATAGGGGTTAAATAAAATGGTGCTTCTGACGGGCAACTTTCAAACTACTTTGATTTGAACTTAGAAGAAAGAAACGTTGCTCATTTTACATCGACAGTTGACAAGTCACAAAATAATGTTGGTCGACAGGGTGAGTCCCTGTTCAGTGATTTGCTCTGGAACGTGGTGTGGTGCATTATCAAAGTTTTGTATAGTTTTACTTTATACGTTTCCGATTGAAAGGAACATGAAGGCCTTACTGTGTTTCCACAGCTAAAGTTGTTTTTAGTGTTTAATAAAAATGAATGCTTGCTAACAGAATCAGTATTTCAAGCTGAGCTACAATGAAGGTAAGAAGGTCAATTAATACAAATATAACATTTTGTATAAATATTATTTTGCGTATAAAAGAGAAAACCAGCAGACAATGAAGTTAAGGCCAGCAACTTTTCCCTAATGTCTTTGTTATCTTTGTCTATGATAAGAAGGCCCACCCTACCTTCCGCTGTTGAACGTGACCAAGGAAATTATGAAGACAGTGGAGATTTAGTCCCTTTAATTTTATCAGACAACTGTTTCATTTGTCTAACCTTTGTATCAGAAAAAAATAGCATCACGTAATTCAACCTATGCATACATGAAAGTTTCTGAACTAAAAGAAAAAATAAATAGAGGGACATTCCGAAAGTAAGTTTCGTCATTTTTTTTCACAGGGAAGCTGTATTACAAAGTGAGAAAACAGATGGCCATAACAAAAGACAATCTTTCCTGAATTCACGCCGGGAGGAGTGAGCGCAGAGTGCCGAGGAATAGAGATAAGCAGTAGACCGACGTGGCCGAGCTCATTCGAGTGCAAACCAGTATGGCAGAAAGATGTGTGCTGGAAACGTGGTCACAAATGGAAGTGCGGCACACTATTGCCACACACTAAGCAAACTGAAGTTTGCCATTCGATGCAAGAGACCAGGGATCTTGAGTCGAGGGGTATTGTTCTTGGATGACAATTCAAGACCCCACACAGCAAGGGTCATTACAGAACACATTCGTCGTCTGGGATGGGAGAGATGGAATCACCTGGCCTACAGCCCTGATCTTGCCCCATCAGACTTCCACCTTTTTCCTGTGTTGAAGTCAACACTATCGGGACGTCACTTCAGAAGCAATGAAAAGGTGCAACAGGCTGTGAAGAACTTCCTTAAATCGCTGGGCACCAATTTTTACCAGGAGGGTTTCTTGAAATTGATTTCACGGTAATACAAATGTATGAATGTCGGTGGCGACTATCTGGAGAAATAGCCAAACGATTGTATTTTGTTATGACATTGTATTCTTCTCTTTGTAATAAAGCTTTCCTGTGAAAAAAAAATGATGTTACTTTCGGAACGTCCCTTGTAAATAAATAAAACAGATGGATCTTGTTCATCAAATGATGTCTGATTTCATTTCTTTCGAGAACATTTGGCACATTTTTCAGTTTCTCATGAACATGCTGCAGAAGAGTACACAGTTGTATTGATTGTCTGGTCAAGTGGCAGCAGTTGAAAATGCATCATACCCTGAGCAGTCTCTCATTCACAGAGTATAACCTCCTTTTGATGCAGCAGTGGTTCATGTTTCATTTTTCCGTGCAGTTTCGCCACTTGTTTGGTGGCTTCGTCAGGCATGTATTTCCACGGGTGCCGTGGTTCCTTTTCTTTTCCGCCCACCTTCGTGGTGGCGCTAGTTGATGCAGGATCCTTCTGCAGTCGTGGCAGCAAAGAAACAAAGGCATCTGCTCATAACATGCAGTCAAGGTACGTGGGACCCATCAACCTGCTGTATACTGTTCTCTGAACTGATGAAGATGACGTTAAATGGTTTCTGCACAGACATGGAATTCTTCTACGAAATTATCATATGCTCGATGCTGTTCTCAATAGTCACCTTCACAGCATCATTGTCTATTGCTGTTGGTCTTCCAGCATGGGGTGAACCTTCAACCAATTCATCGCCGTCCTTGAATCTTTTAAACCACAATTGCACTGTCCACTCATTTAACAAATCAATCATTACTGAAAGCCTAGCACATCTTATTTTCAGCTGCTTTCGTATTTCCTTCAAATTTCAATTCATACAGCATACAGGCCCTTATCCTACTGTTTACTGCACCCACGCTTCACCTGTCCTCACTGACATTTAAGTGGAACTGCAGAGACCATAACCTGTTGGTTGAACGTGCATACGCCTTCCAATAACTGATTATTGTCTTATCTGTCTAACGTTGGAACTTGCAGTGTGAGGAGCACATAACGTTCGACATTATCAGAAACCAACAGAACTTTCTTGATTATCTTTACATATTATTTCAAAGTAATTTTACTTTTACATACAAGGTCCGCCCATAAAGAAACTGAACTGTCAAAAAAAAAGAACCAAACCAAATAAAAAGATACCGCATTCTGGCAACACTGCAAAGAGCTATATCTAAACTTCTCGTCAGTGCATGTATCAACCTGTTACAGGCAGTGGCAGTCGGTATCGGGACAAGCGTACGTCAGATGCAGGTCGTGTACAAAATACGAGCACCAAGATGGAACAACGTTACAACATAAATTTTGTTACAAATTGGGTAAATTGTTTACCGAAACATTACAGATGATACGGGCAGTGTATGGTGATGCAGCATTATCAAGAACCCAAGTGTATGACTGGTACAATACTTTCAAAGGTGGACGTGAAAGTGTCGAGGATGAACCAAGATCAGGATGCCCTTCAACGTCAAGGAATGATGACAATGTGGAGAAAGTTCGTGCACTGGTGAGAGATGATAGATGTTTAACCACGCAGCAACTGTCAGACATGCTTCATATCAGCAAAGAAAGCTGTAGGTTAATTTTAACGGAGGACCTGCAAATGAGGAAAGTGAGTGCTCGCTTTGTGCCTCGCATTTTGACAGAACAAGAAAAATACAAAAGAAAAGAGTGCTGTGAGGATTTGGTGGCAACTACGGACTAGGACACCAACTTCCAGTGCATGTGGCGGGAGATGAAACCTGGTGTTTACAATATGACCCCTGAAACAAAAAGACAAGAGTGTGCAGTGGAAAGAACAGTTCGCGCCCGTAAAGAAAAAAGGACGGATGTCGAAATCGAAGACAAAGGTGCTGCTGATCGCATTTTTTGATTCCCAAGGACTGATCCACCATGAATTTGTCCCTGAAAACCAAACATTAAATCAGTGATATTACAAGGAAGTGCTTGGTCGACTAAGAAACAGGATGAAGCAGATTAGGAAGGACCTCTGTGATTCTGGACAATGGTTTCTGTTGCACGATAATGCTCGGCCTCATACCGCATTGTCTGTACAACAATACCTTGCTAAGCATTCAGTAACAGTGATCAATTACCCTCGATATTCTTCGGACTTATTGCCTGCTGATTTTTTCCTTTTTCCCAAGCTTAAGATGGCTATGAAAGAGCGAAGATTTGACGACGTCGCAGACATTAAATTAAATGTTATGCATATTTTGCGAACACTTACTGTCAATGACTATCAACAGTGTTTCCAAGACCTGTACAAATGCTGGTCACAGTGTATTGCCTCCTCTGGTGATTATTTTGAAGGTGATAAAGTCATATGAAGGTAATTTTTTTTTTACGAAAGAAAACAGTATAGTTCGGTTTTTTATGGACGAACCTTGTATAACCATTATTTATTTTTGCACTTTTAAAGGGATCTTTCTTTAATGTTTCACAAAATCATTTCAAGAACAGATTCATTACTAGAATAATATGTATGCATTTTTTTCTGATTGCACACTATGTGGAAAAAAATTGTCCTAACCAGTATGTTAAGTGAGAGTCTTATTAACAAAATACAATTTTCTATACAATCAAAGGCAAACACAATTATCAACATTGTTGCTATGAGAGTAATCATCAAACATGGTTCCATGGATTGTGGGAAACCATGAAAAAACTGAAATTACAAACTACAGAAGTAATAACCATCTAAGAAATCCACATAGCTTTTCATTGATTGTGTAAATTTTGACATATTGAAATAAATGCACACCTTATGCAAATCTGTACTTCTCTTTCTTGAAAAATCACTTCCAAGTTCCAACAAACACCTGCAATGCAAGCAGATACATAACGAAATATGCCAAATGATTTTCTCAGAACAGTGTGCATTTAAACAAACATAATCATTCCCATTTCCATTAGATAACATGAACCCATCATGAAAATTACCTGCTGCTGGCCTGTCATGGAGTGGTTAGCGGGACATGCTACAGAGACAGTTTCTCCTTGTTTGAATCCCTGTTAAGGCATGGATGGATCATGATAGTAATTGACCAAAGAAGTAAAAAGAAACACCAAATACCAGAAATAGTAAGTAAGCAAGTAAGAAACTCACCTGCTATAGCTTTTTCCAAATCTCTAGCAGCTATCTTGACACCTTGGGCAGCTTGTATTTCTTTAAATTCAATGTAAGCATTCTGCAAGGGAAGATGTAAACAATTTTTAGTTTACTATAAAATTTTAACACTAAATAACATTAAACATCTCTTTTCAGGCATTCTCTGATAATGTTCATTTAATATACAGTAAAACCTTATTAATCTGGACTAATGGGGGGAGGGATAATTGGATTGATTTGGTGTTTTAGGTCCACTTTATGCACAGTAAGGCTAATCGGGACTGGACCTACAGTTGAAATTGGGATCCGAACCACTATGTGCCTCCACCAGGAATCGAACCCGTGCCCCCTTGATTACAAGGTGCTGACGCTACCACTGCGGAGGTCTAATGATTGGGGGGGGGGGGTAAGTTGACTGGTTTAACAAAAGTCAGGATTAACTGAAATAACCTAAAAGAACAGTAGCAAGTGCATTAAAACTCCGTCTATACCAACAAAAAACCATTTACAGTATTATGGTGTATTTAAAGGGCATAGACTTAAATACACTATACAGTACAGTACAAAGTCTGCGGGAAACAGAATTTCATCAGTGGTTGCCTGCCTTTTCTTTGGGAAGTTCTCTTGTTGATTTCTAGCCACAATTAAAACCTTGCCTTCTTCTTTATTTCTTTTCTTTTGCCTTTGCCTGTCCGGTTAAGTGAAGTCAGGCTAATCGGGGTCCAGATTAACGAGGTTTTACTGTATTTACATATTAATATTTTGTCCCTAAGGTTTGGATGGGTGGTATAACCAATCAATTTCTTTAAAAAATCTCTTTTTATGAACAACCATATTTATGTTCTACATTCTGAAAAATTAGATGCATTTATAATTTCTCTTATGGCATTGTGGAGAAACTTTGGTGTGGATTGCATTTTCTGTAGCAGCAGGTGCAAGTTCTTATAATGGATAGCAAATTTGCATTCTATCTTGAATCGTTTTAGTTCACTGGATCCCTGGTACTATAGAACATTATAGCTCTACCATGGAGGCTGCTGGCAATTTCATTTGAGTTCCTCCCACACTGAAGTGCAACAATCACAGCGGTTTGAGGCATTATTCTAATCAAAAGATGTCAGCTCAGAATCTATTAACTTGCATGAGGTAAGTAAGGTAAGGCACAGAAACCCATGCACTTTACACCATGCCATGATGGCCCATATACAGTATTGGACAAATTATTGGACTCATTGTAAAAAAGAAGCATATTTCCTTGTTCTGAAAGTGTTCTAGCTAAATATATAGACGATTGTTACAACTTTGTATGGGATTCGATATAATCTTATTTCCCACAATCCTTTCTTTTATTGTGTCCCAAGAATAGATGGCAGCACCATTCTTTGCATATTTGCAAAAATGCCTGGAACAATGCGTACATTGTTTACCGTGTTATTTATGCTTTTTTTTGTTATAACAAAGGAAATAATATTAATTCTGGTTGTTGTAAGGGCGCTCTTTATTTGTATCTTCAGAGCAACATGTAATTTCATAACCCACATGGTTTGAAGTTTAGAAAAGAGTGAAAATGAATTGTACACAAACAATGATTAAAATCGGCTCAAAAAGAGCCAAAGGTGGTCATACGAAGTACTGACAGTACTTATCGTGTGCATCTCAATGAAATGTGTATCACAAAACATTAAATCTGTCAAATTTCTCTACACGAAGTGAATTAATCTGAGTTTCATTTTTTCAACTAATGAGTTCAATAATATGGTCAATACTGTACAGGTATGTAGAGGTAGAACTCTCAAATTCTCAAAATAGGCCATTTTTGGAGATGATGTGATCAGTAGCATGTTCCGGCTGCCTTTACTCACCAAGGTTGCCCCCAGGTATCCATTTATTTGAGGCTGGATGAATTGTAGAGGCACTTTATACAGGGATAAGGCCTAAAAATTTTCAACCTTATGAATCAAACCTGGGCCTCCCATGTGACAGTCATATGCTCTACATACTAGACAACGACGTATCCTATTAACTGACATAGGTTGTTCAAATTGTGTATGTTGGTAGAGAAACTCTTCTTCTATACTCAACATGGTCTCCATCACAAGCAATGCATTTGCACTGTTGTTGAACCCAACTCTCGAATCCTCTCTGAAAAAATTCAGGTGTGCACTGTATTCTTCACAGTCTTCTTAGGGCATGGACAAGTGGTCTGATGCAATTCCAGGGATTGAATCTTTGTTTCCGGGTAAGGAACACCAGTTCAAGTTTCATTCCCTGTCACCAGAATGGAATGGAAAAAAACTGTCTCCATTGGCTTCAAATACTTCCTTGAAATCACAGCAGACTTCTACCCTTTTCTCCTTATTTCAAGTGTCAACTGCCAAGGTACACACTTTGAACCCATTTTCCAAAACCCCAAGTCTTTCATTATCTTCTGTATGTCATTGTGACCAGTTGTGGACAAGCTCACAGATTGAGACTCATTTGTCTGCAAGAATCAGTTTGTCTCATGGCTCTACATTGCTCTTGTCAATGGTGCCACATCCACAAACACTCTGTAGCTTTTTTGGGTGTAAGATAGTCTGTACACTCCCTTTGTCAAAAACTCAAATGACAGCATGTTGCTTCTACTTGGAATGCATTATTTATCTACATGAAGGAATGAAGGAGAGACCTATGTCAGTTAATAATAAAAAAAAATAGGCCCACTTTTGAATTACTTTTGCTACACGCCTCATATATAGCATCAAAATGACAAAACATTGCATGACACGCTACAGCTATTGTGTCATCCACATGTTATGTTCAGGTAAGATGCAGAAAAGCATGACTGGATCAGAAGAGTGTTTGTACACTATGGGAAGAATATAAAAATGGCTCCTTGGAAGAAGAATGTACAGGGTGACAATTAATGAACTATGTGAAATAAAACCGTCATAATTTCTGAACGGTTCGCGTGATGACGTCCAAACTGCATGGCTGGCCACAGGGCATGATGGGAATTCGTATACGCATGCGCATGCAATGTGTTGATGTCGGCCATTTGCAAGTGAAAATGTCACGGTACAGCGTGCAGGAGTGTATATCACTTGTGAAGGCCTATTATGCGAGCAATAACAGTCTGATTGCAGCGCAAAGGAAGTTTGTGACCGAGTACAAGTTAAAGACAACCGGTCCAAGTGTGCTAACAATCAAGAATTTGATTCGCAAGTTCGAGAGAACAGGTAGTGTTTGTGACGTGGTTCATGCAAGATCGAGCTTGACCCCATCGGACCATGAGAGTGTTTGACGTGCTGGAGGAGTATTTTGGGGACCGCATTCTGGCTCTGGGGTACCCAGAGGCCACTGGAAGGGGACTCGCTTGGCCGCCATATTCCCCGGATCTGAACACATGAGACTCATTTTTGTGGGGCTATGTTAAGGACAAGGTGTAGAGAAATAACCCCAAAACCATTGCCGAGCTGAAAACTGCCATTCAGGAGGTCATCGACAGCATCGATGTTTCGACACTTCAGCGGGTCATGCAGAATTTTGCTGTTCGTCTGCCCCACATCATCGCCAGAGATGGCAGACATATCGAACATGTCATAACCTAAATCCGAATGTCTGTAGTGCCGTTTACATGTGCAATACAGTTTGTGTACTACGTGGTTTGTCACTAATTTCCGTTTTATTTCATATAGTTCATTACTTGTGTTGCAATGCACAATGAAGAATATTCCACTGGAGTCAATGCACAGAAAGTTGCTTTAATCAGTCCTCTAAAATCAGTTCTAAAATGTAAGTTTCTCATATTCTTTCAACTTCACTGGGTCTCGTAATATGAATGACAAGTTTGTGGAATGCTAGCTTTTGTAACAAGAAGGAATGTGGGCAGGCCATGTGGCACAAATGTGAAAGGAAAGAAGAGTTTACAGGATTCTTGTTGGGAAACCTGATGGTAAGATACCTGCAGGAAGGTGAAGACAAAGATGGAGGGATAACATTGAGATGGACACAAGAAAATCGGTAAGGATGGAAAAGATTGGATTGATTTTGCCCAGGATAGGGATACATGGAAGGCTTTTGTTGCTGCAGCCATAAACCTTCGGGTTTAAGAAGGCTTGCAGGTTAGTTCAATTAGTTACAAAACACATCACAATTTTGTTTCATAACTGTTGTCACAATTTTAAAAGTTACCCTTATGATGCAAGATCGAATGCTATTGCATGGGGAAACACCACGTAACAGGCTAGTTCAATAAAATGTACAAAGTTATAAAATCCAGATTAACTGGTGCTAGTCTTGTATCAAATGAAATACGTACAAAACAATAATTATTAAAAAAAAGCATTTTCTTACATGTGATGAACATTCATAAACGTTTCATACTAACCTTAACTCTAAGCTCCTTCATTGGCTGAGGCATTAATAATGACCTGATCTGAGTGACAACAGGGCCATCTGTACCTGCAATAACCATTGTATCCCCTTCATGCAATGTTCCATTTACAAGAATTGCATCTATTGTTGTTCCTAGACCAGGGATGGCTTTCACCTCTAATACTGTTGCCTGCAAAAGAAAGCAAACATTTTTGTTAAGTGTATTGCACATATATGAACTGTAGTTTGTTCAAACAAGTCAAACATAAATGAAACAAATGCTTTACTCGTCTCAGCGCAAATATGTTTCGAATAGGGATGGGCTGATATGAAATTTTGGCCCATACCGATAAAGTACCGATATAAAATTTATCGATACCAATAACTGATATTCTACCGATCCGATATAAAATTAGAAATGGTCCTTGAAGAACCTGAAAGGTTCATTAACCTCCTTAATAAATGTGTGTTTCAAGGTGACTGCAGTGAAAAAGAAATTGCATATTTAGACATTTACATTTTTAGAAATTATGGTATGAAGGTTATCCATAAAAATTACAACAAAATGACATGCACTAAATTATCAGATATTTATTTATATTGGATCGGTAAATTAATCGGTAATTTTACCGATACACCAATATGCCTACATCGGCCAATACCGATAGAGTACCGATTAATCGGTCCCATCCCTAGTTTTGAACAAGAAATCAAAAGTTTATTTTGTGCTAAATTCAAGTTCTTACTTTTTCTTTATAATAATTGTACATTTTCTACATCAACATTACCAATATTGGTACTTAGTTACTTTGACCAAAAGTAAAAGTAAATAAGTTATAGTTAGTAATACTTCTAAAAGTAACTTTACTCTAGATGTAAAATATATTTCATGCATGAATTGCACGCAAGTTCTTTTTTTTCACTGATGACCATATAAAACTAACATTAGTTTTAATTAAATTATAATTTCATTAATTTTTACAAGGGAGGCGCCAGTACTGAAACCAGTATACTGGTACTGGAAAGTATAGGTTGAATTTTATTTACCGATACAAGTTGATATTTTCCCAGTGTTTTCGTCTTTCGTTGGGTCTGTAAAAATGCCATTGACACTTACACAGAATGTAACTATCCTGGAAATTACGCAAAATTCAAATTATCCACTTATTTTGCATGAATATTGTGTGGAAAACTGTTATTTTGTGATTATGTAACAGGCATTTTAACATTCCGATGAAATTCTTGAATATTTTGAAGGGAAACTGTGGTAAATCGATACTTATAATTGGAGTGGATTCACCCACAAATATTAATCAGTATTTTGAATAACTTTAAATTTTTTAATTATTACAATTTTCAAACACTGGTACTAGTATCAGTGAGAATCAGTACGAGCATCAGTATGGGCATCCATTCAAAGTGGAATTGGCTCAGCCCTTGTTGAAATTTATTTGCCAGTACTGCAGTCTGCAAATATGTAACGTGATACTATCACAGTCTAAATATCCTGGACATAATGGAAAATGAATAACTTTCATTATTTTTTAATTGTGGGGAGAAATGAATTTTGTGATCAAATGTTTGATTGATTGAATTGTTGTTGCAAGTCCACTTTATGCACAGGCAGGCTAACCTGGACTGGACCTACAGTTCAAAGTGGGATCCGAATCAGTGTGCAATGTGCCTCCACCAGGTATCAAACCCTGGACACCTTAATTAAAAGGCAACAATGTTACCACTATACTCTCGGGGAGGTCCGATGATTAAATGATTATTTCATGTGAAATTATGACTATTTTTAAGTAAAAGTCTGGTTAATTATCACGGTATAGTTCTACTTATAAATATTCTGAACTACATTCAATTGTTACAATTTTCAAGCGTTAGCCTTGGCCCTTTAAGAACCCGTGGCACAACAGCCTATTGAGGGCCATGGCCAGCCTACCGACTGCCGACCTCACTCCCACCTGATTCTACTCACTCACTTCCCCAAGGAGGATCATCCAACTAGTTACGGTGTGACGTGTGGTCAGCACGATGAACCCCCAGTCCTCGTCGTAGGATTCCATGACCGGTTTACACTACTCATTCGTAGCTCCCCAATTTCCTAAAGATGTTGAGTGCACATGGCGAAATCTAAAGAGAAAAGTTGTCACGCTTCCCCCAGGAGACTCGAACCAGCAAATGTCCCATTGCCGGAGCCGAAAGCATGATGCCTTAGACAGCCACAGCCACGTCGGAGGATGCCTTGTCCCTTTACTTTTCAAAAATATATAATTTTTGCTATTTACTGTTGAGGTACGAAAATGCAGCATCCAGGATGTTTGTCAGTGTTACACATTTTCATGTCGTAGGTTTTCTGCAATACACTTGGGGCCAGAGGTTTATTCAGATTTTTTAATTTGGGGGAGGAAGTGCATGCTTATTGAAAGCCAAAATACCATACATTGTGCCTTTGTGAAGAAATTTAAGGGGGTGTTGGGGAAATTTTAAGGAATGTTGGGATGTGTGGAGAAATCACTGATTGGGGCACGTGGCACAGATTCTGGAAATAAGTAGACCATTTTTTTCAGAATATTAAAAATCATTAACTCCAAGGGTCCAGATTCGAATCCTGACCTGGGCATTTCTCATTGAGTGACCCTTCATCAATTTCATATCATCACAGACCACACAAAGCAGATCTGAGGCTCACCCCATGTATAATCAATGGGTATCTGCGAGCAACTCAAAGGGGTTAAAGGTGGCAAGAGCATGGTGCTGATCACATCACCTTCTCCATGGCCAAGAATGGGAATGTACAAGGAATAGCTTCACCTTTTTTTGGCATCTGAATTCAAAATTATCTGAATCACGAATCCTGGATTTGGTCTATGAACATTGAATCCTGGAGACCCTAATCATTATCTGAACCTCAGATGCTGAATTCAATATCTGAACACTGGATATGATTTTTGAGTCCCAGATCTCAGATCTGTAAGGATCTGATATTGAATCGTTAAAAGATTTTGCCAAACCTCTGTGGAAGTGGTTAGCACAGGATGCTATGATGCCTGGGCTCTCAGGTTCAAATCCTGGCCTCGGCATTGGTGTTCTATGTGTCTCATCATCAATCTTGTTACCCTGTCCCCTTGTCAGGGCAACAGTGTTTTTTTTCCTTATTGAAATATTTTATTATATGTTAATCAATTAGTAATTAAGTGTATAAGCATATATATGTATGATTAGTGTATCTTGATTTACTACGCATTTTTGGGTTCATATGTCCCTTGTATGTCCTTCATGTTTCGAAAGTTCGAGGAAAAGGCGGGCAGTTTAGCTGTTAAAGATTAACAATTTTGAAAGAAGGGCCGTTGGCAACAGACGCCAACCAAACATATATAAACTCCCAGATGAGAGTGGGGGAGGTTGGCTGTTGGAACTGAGACTTGGAAGGGAGAGGCTGTTTTTGCTTCGGTCAGCTAGGACCGGAGGACAGGTCTCCTGAAACGGATGCTGTAAGAGATTGGATAGCCGGGCAAGCTAGTGCCTTGGTGTCCAATTTACAGGTAAAAAGGTAGTTTGTACTGGATATTATTTTAAAGTAATTACAGTGCGCCAGGCAGCCTAGTGCCTTGTCACCATGGAGGTTGAAAAGTGTACACGATGGGCGACCTCGTGCCTGTTAAGACATTTCTTGGAGTAACGCGAGTCTACCTTGTGACAAGTGTACTCCCGATGTAATTCATGAAATGTAAAGCATCCAGTTACAAACAAGAGAGATTCCAACATCAAAATTAGAGTTTTGGCCTGATAAATAGAGAAAAGAATGTTTAGATACGACTTGTATATACTTCAAATTTTACGTCAATTAAACTTTAGAAAATATCCAAAAATTTCAGTTTTTAATTTCACAGATGCTGGACAAGGTAATTTATCCCCTATAGCAATAAGGTTTCGCAAAAGGTTATCCGTTCTCTCTTGTAGTTAATTATATAATTATGTTGACTTGTAGCAACCCACGTGCATTGTCGTACAAAGAAAGATACCCCTAGACAATTCTAAGCCGAGTATGAAGTGCACTGAACCTCGAGTGCGGAGGTAAAGTGTGGGGGGCCAGGCAAGTAACAATCTCATCATATCATTACCCATCCTCATCTTTAAGATTAGCCAAAAAGTGGCAAAAAAGTGAAGTAAAATAAACCAAATCAATCAATTCAAAGATTTGGATCTGTTCATCTCTAATTTTTACATTGAAAAAAAATTCTTGTAACAAGTAATGATGCACGATATTATGTACCTGTAATTCTTCTGAAAACATTAATCTTTTGGCTAACATCGACTGGCAGCTATCAACTATTAATGTTAACAAATTGCCCATTCCTTCACCTGTGATGGCACTTGTAGGAACCAGGGAGACATACGATCGTGGATCTGGATTCTCATGAAACAAAGCAGCATTCAATCCCTGGAGAAAGAAAGAAAATGGTTCAGAAATATTCACAATGTTTCCACCAGTGTACAAATCATATTTCAAATTATTACTATCATGTGGAATTGATACAGTAAAAACAAGGTAGGTTGCAATTAACTGCCGCTCCATGATGGATGCAGTTAAAAAATGACATAACAAATATAAATTTAAACACACCAGGTGTTGACACGTAAGAGTTGTCGACTAAAATTATTTGTGGTAACTTCTCGAGTGACACTTGCATGTGACAGTCAGGCACGTGAATAGTTGTGAGCAGATGTGTGTGTGCTGCACTCAGGGTGTCTACAATTTTGTAGAAACAATATTCCATGACTTTTGCAGGTTTTCCAGACATAGTCATTAGGGCAATTCATATATTTAAACATGTGTGTAAGAAGGACACTATATTCTAGCTAAACACCACATTTAGAATCCCACTTATCCAAGTTTTTAGAATATTCATGTGTAAAAGTAATATCAAGAAACTGAAAAGAAACCTGTTGGGTGAGCTTTTACGTAATACCTGCAACATATTGACTAATGGTTAACAAAATATTTCTTTTTTAAATGTAAAACATTATAACTATTATAGAATAAATAATGCAGTATTATTGTAAAATTTAGTAATATATGTATTAATCCTAATATCTACCAAAGACAAACAAAAATATTGCAGCATGAAAGTGGTAAATTCCAACAGCCACTTGCTGTAATAGATTTCTACATGAAAATAGTTCAAAACATGACCCCTTTTCCTAGAGTATTTAATATACAATTTCTACTGTAACTATTGGTAATACCCAGCATATCAAACGGAAGTATAGTTTGTCCACAACAAATGTAAAATTTCTTGCTTTAACTTCCTTCAATAACCTACTTTTAGTACACAACTTCAAAAATGTTATTCCCAGAAAAACAGCAAATTTCTGTCATTTCCATGACTTTTCCGGGAAAAATATATTCTCTGACTCAGGATTTCCAGGTTTTCCGGGCTGGTAGACACCCTCCTAGTGTTGTGGGAAATATTAATGAAAGTTTTATTATTTCTCGATTGTACGGTGACTGGCTAAAGCAAGGATGGAAATATATCCTCCATTTTTTGTATTATGCAGAAATATTTTTTTACATATACACATACTCATACACAACTAAAAACCAACAGCTTACACTGGATACATATAATAATAATGATAATAGGTATTGGTAAATGTTATATCAACCTGTCCCTAGTAATTTTTTGACTAACATTGGTAAATATTACTAGTATATTTGAGTTTTCTTGTTTTAAGTCCCCTTTATGCACAGATAGGTTACTGAGGACTGGACCTACAGTTTAAAGTGAGATCTGAACCATTATGTGCCTCAGGTATTGACCCTGAGACCTCTTGATTGAAAATATTACTAGTAATGTACAATAAATAAAGGCGAAATACAGTTCATTACCTGTTCAGCAAATTGAAGAATAATTTCCTTTGCCCTTTGATCAAACTCACGCTGAGTATTTGGTGCCTGACTCTTCAAAATATCCCTAATATCTTTCCTATTCTGGGTGTTCCAATCATATAATCTGAAAGATGAACATTTATTTTTATTTAGAGTAAACTGCATATTACAAACACTCCATTTATAATTTACAATAAAGTTATTTTCTCTTTCTTTCTTTGTTTGGATGCAAACACTTGTAAATTAGCATCATTTTTTTTAACGGGAGAAAGAGCATATAAGGTTGGGGAAAAAAGTTCATGGTTTCAAGATCTGGTTGAAAGAAAACGACATTTTCTTAATAAAATCGGACAAGGAAAATAAACCTGTCCTTATCCGAATTAAGGACTATAAAGAAAAAATGGAAGAATGTTTCAAAGTAAACAATTTCACAGAAACCTCTCGAAACCCTATAACTAAAATAATAAATGAGGTAAAGAAAGTAATTGAAAGCAGTATCACGATACCAAGAGAAATGAAGAAAAAACTCATTGTCAAAAATTCTACCCTGCCGATTGCCTTTGGACTACCAAAAACTCACAAACCGGGAACTCCAATACGACCCATCATTGCAACTTGCACACATCCTGCATACAAACTATCCAAATATTTAGTTGAAAGACTTGCTATAATTAAACAACAAACACCATTCAGTGTTAAAAATGCATATGAAGTAAAACAGAAACTAAAAAATATTGTTTGGAATAATGAGTATCTATTGCAAGTTTTGATGTTGAAAATTTATATCCTAGTGTCCCAATAGAAGGTGCCACAGATGCATTACACAGATGGCTTATTGAGATGAAGGTTAACCCAGTAGAATCATGGGAAATGGTTCGATGGTTTACTGTATGTGCAAATTACAATTACTTTATATTTGATGACAAAATCTATCAGCAAAGTAATGGTCTATCAATGGGAAACCCAGTATCCGGAATCATCTCCAGCATTTTCCTTCATTACATAGAATCTCCAATTGTTAATGCGATAGGTGCGGATATCAAACTCTACATCAGATATGTAGATGATGTGCTAATTATTGCTAAAAATGAGAACACCATCATGGACGTATTTAAATTGTTAAATGAATCACATCGTCGCATAAAATTCACTTGCGAACCCATGAATAACAATGTAATTTCTTTCCTTGATCTGCAAATTAAGACAACTGACTCAACAATTCAAACATCAGTCCATAGGAAAAAATTAGCGGGGAAAAAATACATCCATGCCAATTCAGAACATTCGCGTATAACAATGGATAACATATTTTTAAATTTTTTCCTGAGAGCACAAAGACTATGTTCTAATAATGAGGATATCAAAAATGAAGAAGAAAGGCTTTTTAATATAGCAAAAGAAAATGGCTTTCACACTAACAGAATAAACCAAATCAAAAAACAAGTCGCAAGAAAACTAAAGGAGAAGAGAAATACAGACAAAGATGAAAAATCTGTTGAAAAGAAATTTGTGTGCATTCCATTCCACAAGGGATTCTCACATAAAATTGCAAAAAATTCTAGAAGTTTTTATTTCAAAATTGTTTTTAAATCACCAAGAAGTTTGGAATGTACATTTAATGAATTCAAAATGAGAAACTCGCTACCAGATGTGGAAACCACAGGAATATATAATATAAGTTGTTCATGTTCAAAAGATTATGTGGGACAAACAGCAAGGAAAATGGCAATAAGATGGCACGAACATGATTTGGACATTATAAATCTAAACCCAAGAACAGGTTTGTCAACTCATATCATCGAAGAGAAGCATTTGATTAAAAAGAGAAGGGTTTTAAAAAGATTAACGGGAAACACAGAGTTGAATGTCTGGGAAGCTTCGTTCATTGCAGAAGAACACTGGAATAAATTAAATAATGAAAATGGTAACATAGATCCAGTATGGAGTTTTCTTTTTCACAAATGGAGTAAGCAAATATCTTTAAAATTTAATGTAACAGAAAACATCAAGAGACTTTGTGAAAACAATGATGAATTTGAATTACCTGATGATATTTGGGATTCATAATTTTAAAAAAATCTGGAATAAAAATAAAACACTGCTTTTTTCACTGTTAAGTTGCTATATTACAACAATGTAACATTGACAACATCCATTATATAAGGGATTCTTTTTGTTTAAAAAAATTACTAACCATTGTTATAACTGTATCTTTAGTCAAAATGAAAATAAATGTCTGATGAAAGGAGCGTGTGTTCTCCTGAAACGTCACAAAGAAAAACTGTTTTCTTATGCTTGTAATAACCGTAAACTACAGGAAAATAATTCTATAATGCAAGCAATGCGTACATACAAGAAAAACTAATTAGCATCACGGATGAATATACAGAAAAATAAAAATTCCTCTTTATCTCACTGGGAATTTAATGACCTTTAAGTTGATTACTGTGTTTTATGGTGGTTTGTAACAAGCAATAATAATATTAGAGTGTATGTGCCCATATCATCCACAAGGTACATTCACATTGTATTGTACAATCTGAAGTTAAAAAATTGAACAAGACGAGGTTTGGACAGTTTGCACATACACAGTCTGACAATTAAGTAATAAGACTAATTTCATATTGTCCCATGTGTGCATTCTATCTGTGGAGTAATGCGTTCATAATGTAGTGTGGCCCACAATCCACAAACGGTGCCAAGGAGCAGTGTTTGTCTGGGTATTCCTAGTCTAAAAACAATCGAATGTGTTGAAACTTCCTCTCTACTCTTCAGATTTATCCCCCTGTGGTTATTTTCTGTTCCCGAAAGTGAAGCTGCTGCTGAAATTACGCACTTTTGATGAACACAGGACCATCCAACAGATTGTGAGGTCCAATCTTCAAGTCATACCACATAAAGACTTGCAGATGTCATATCGATCATTGGCCAACTGTGCCAATTGCTGTATTGATGCAGGAGAGATGTACTTTGAGTAATAAACAGGCAATGTTCAATTATTTTGTTTCCTTTTCACAATATAAAATCAGTCTCATTACTTAATTGTTGGACTGTGTGTGTCTGCAAATGTATCTTTAGTTATGTCTTTGAGAAATTACTGTTAGCAAGAAAACAAGATGAGACTGTACAATGTATTATCCTGAAGCTCCAACTCTTTCCATTTTTAAATATAGAATTACACAAACCTGTCAATTTTATTTAAGGCCACAACAAAAGGTGTCTTCTTGGTCTTCAGCAGGTTGATTGACTCGATGGTTTGTGGCTCCAAACCATGCATTATATCTACCACTAGGATAGCAATATCACACAAAGACGATCCACGAGATCTTAAATTGCTGAAAGACTCGTGGCCAGGTGTGTCTATGATCAGAAGTCCAGGAATTCTTAATTCAATTTCTGAAATCTGAAATAAAAATATTTTAATAATACATAGAAATGGCATTCTATCTGAACTTGAAATAAACATAAATTTTATTTTGCAGATCAAGATGCATGACAGAATCATGCCATGAAGAATGTAGAGTACAAATTTACTTACTCCTTTAATAAATTTTGTCTGCTCCTTGATGGCATCAATTGGAACATTTGTTGCACCTATTTGCTGTGTTATACCTCCTGCTTCTCCATCCTGTACATTAGTCCTCCTTAATTTATCTAATATCTTGGTTTTACCTGCAAAACAATTGGGAAATAAATATAATGATCTAAAAGAATACAGTTTTTGCTGCAAACCAGAGGTGGCTGGTGGTTTTGAATTAGGTGAATAGGTTGGAAAAAGAAAATGGGGCAAGAGAAAATTAGATCAATAGTTACACATACTTAGAAAATGAGTTATTTTCCTGTAGTTTATGGTTATTACAAGCATAAGAAAACAGTTTTTCGTTGTGACGTTTCAGGAGAACACACGCTCCCTTCGTCAGACATTTATTTTCATTTTGACTAAAGATACAGTTATAACAATGGTTAGCAATTTTTTAAACAAAAAGAATCCCTTATATAATGGATGTTGTCAATGTTACATTATTGTAATATAGCAACTTAACTGTGAAAAGAAGCAGTCTGCTTTATTTTAATTTCAGATAAACAAAAATTTGATCACATTTTTTTATTTAACATTATGAATCCCAAATATCATCAGGTAATTCAAAGTCATCATTGTTTTCACAAAGACTCTTGATGTTTTCTGTTATATATATATATATTAATTTTTAAAGATGGTGGAAGACGAAGGGAGCGTGTGTTCTCCTGAAACATCACAACGAAAACTGTTTTCTTATGCTTGTAATAACCGTAAACTACAGGAAAATAATTCTCCAATGCAAGCAATGCATACATACAAGAACAACTATTAGAAAATGAGGTCTCTAATATGTGTAACTATTGATCTAATTTTCCCTATTACCACATTTTCTTTCTACTAGTGCTTCTTCTAATTCAGAGCCACCAGCTTCTGCTGCTCTAAACAATAGCAACACTGTACAGTTTGTGGCAAACTGCCTATCACTATGTTTAAGCCCAGTTCAAGAAAAGATAGAATGGCTCTGATGAAGCAGAGCAGTTTCCTCCCCCACCTCTCTGCAAATGTTGCTAACTACGATTACATACCACTAAAATTTCACTTCACTCATAAAATCAATGAGGCACATATTTTTGGTAAATAAAATCGCAAAATTTCGGTGTTATAGCGGTGAATAATCACATCAAAAGTGCTATATAAAATGAGATTTTGGTTTTAAAATTGTGAATAATCCTAATTTTGCTTGTGAAATATTTACAGCAGAATTAATCAATTTTCCGTGAATTGCATAACTCACAGGATACTTCAGACTTCAGAAAGTGTCACGTCTGTATATAAACGGTAAATTTCGTGTTTAAGAGTATATTTCACATTATTTCGTGACAAAACAGGGTAGAAAAATGCACCTCACACCTTTCAGAAACATGAAAAATAAACATTACAGCATGTTATTTAATTTTAGTTTTTTCGTCAGAAACTAAATTTGCATGCCTCTAGTTATCACCCATTGGTCCAATAACAGTCAGAAAAAATTTGAATTTTGACTCTATAATTATTTCGTTTTATCCTCTGAAATTGGCATTCTAGAAAAACATACGCTGGATTCTCCTGGCTGGGAAGCACCATGTGGCAGCAATTAATGTGCCATATCTTGAAAACTACTCATGATATTTCAGTTGTCTTTTTATGTTAAATTTGTATACATATGAAGGTACGGCATACTCGAATTACAAAATAATATCTCCATTGTTACTATTATTAACAAACACCTTTCAAAAAAGCCCTTTGTATCCCTCTGCAAATTTTGGGATAGATCTTATAAAATAGGCTCTAACTCCTCAACCACCCCTTTTTGCTGATATATTACACTTTTATATGTAAAAATGAGAACAAAAGAAAAACTTTAACAATGTGTGACAATTACAGGTCCACAGAGCAATGGCTTATTATTTATTGATTTATTTCCTGCCAGATACCACAACAATGGAAAACTAAATAATACATGACCTACAATTAATTTATATAATGCTCACCTGTATCTACATGACCAAGCACACAGACAACTGCAGCTCGTAACACATCCAAACTTTTATTCTTCTCTGCATCCTCTCTACGTTTCTGAAAATAGAAACAAGAAAACACTGTATAGCTGATATTAGCAGTCAAGAACATAGTTAGAATTTCTTTTCCGATTGGGCCCAAGCTTCGATTTTTAAAAAAAGTCAGTTGAAAATAGTGTTTTAATAACCACTTGCAATGTACAGAACAAATCAAGTATGCATATCAATTCAGTGTTCACGAAATACTAGCAGAAAATTTATGATTTGAGAGAATGTACAAAATATGGTGAAATTTGTAAAATAACATTAAAAACCACGCAAAATACTGAATTTGATTTACTTCACATGTTACTATGAATGAAAAATGTGTTTAATATCATTCTATTCACTTGTAAGCATTTTCTGCGATGATTGATGTATTTTGGTGTTGCAAAGATTGTGAAAAAAAAAAATTGTTGTCTACATATAGGACAGTTACATTTCCTTATTCATTATGAAAACTTGAGCCAATCAAGAAAAGTTAAATTAATTTTGAAATTCAATGCCCCAAAATCTGCCACATTTTGGTTCAAATTCATTGCAGATCTGAGTATTTTGGAAACAAATTGAGCCCCATTCCTGGCTACGCTAGTGACAGCAGCATGAATGATGGAAGACATCACTTGCAATTTAATCCCATGTAACTTTACCGAGTCCACACATTTTGTTCTTCTATCAAAGCTGTTTCAAACTTGGTAATTTTTTGAACAGAACCAATTAATCTATTCCTAACAACTTTATCATAAATGTAGAAGTTTGAAACTTGAGTTTACAATCTTTTTGGCAATTTGGCTATTCTTTCTCCCGTCAGTGGGTTTGGTGATGCTAGTTGATGTGACACTTTACCCTCCACTTCTTTGGTGTGGTGTGTTAGTTCCATCTTTGGCAGTGGATGGTTCTGCACTGATGGGTTCCTGATTTTGTCACTTGTTTTGATCTGGTGTGCATCGAATGTTTGTATTGTTACAAGAGTATGGGTCGTATTTTTGGGGACCTTGGATGTTAAGAATAGCTTATTTTTTTTCATATACCCACTAAACTGATATATATACATATATAGAACACAATAACCTTACTTGGAAATTTATTTTCTAAAAACTTTGCAACATTTGTTGATTTTATGATCCCTTAGCAATATTACATAACAATAATTACAAATGTATTTGTATTTTTGTTATTTAGTTTCACTTTTCTGCCCTTTTGGCTAATCACGACAAAGATGATGAGTGATGATGTGGTTAAATTGACAAAAGGACAGGCCAGAATTCCTTTATACTGTTTTTGAATTTGTAATAGTTTGAGTGTAATATTTGAATTCTTCATACAAACCATAGAAATTGGAATATGACACAAGTTTATTATTCACAAAGTTTCAGTTTCACGTGCTGAAGTGGCACATTTCATTCATGTGGAATTTTTCTCTAACAACAGCCATCATGGATGAAATGACCCTGAATATTTGTTTATGTTATCTTTTGCTAGTTAAATATCAAAATATTAATTTACATTTAATTCTCTGCTTCAGACGTAGCATGCCTGATATTATTCACTCAACAAAGATAAATAAGAAAGTGAAAAATTTTAAATGTGGAAAATGTAAAATTTGGAAATGGTTTCATTGTATAAAAAACTGGTCTTTCCAGGTCTTGAGGTAGGCATGGGTGTTTGTTTGCGAGTGTTCCATCATCAATTTCACTTAACCTTTTGCTGCCCAAGCGTCTCGAACAAGATACCCAAAAGTAACCCTCAGGGGACCAAGCATCTCGATCGAGACGCTGTGTCAAGGTCATAGTTTTTACGTTATAACTTTTCTATTTTTGGCTAGAATTTCGATTTTATTTTTTTATCTTGTTCCTAACACATGTATTTAACAGAAATGTTTTTTTGCATTTTTTTTGTCTTCATGAAAATGGAGGGGAAAAGGCGGGGAAAGGGACTTCTCTTTTGCGTCTCTTTTCAAGGTCAAGTTTTTGCCGACAAAAGAAGACCAGCTTTGTTTTTCTAAAGCAATGCTTTTCACTCCCTCCTGCTAAGTGCATTCGAAGGAAGCTTGTTTATCAGTATCCAATGTCAAAATGAAAGTTTTCCGTGAGGGCGCAAGCAGGGGGGGGGGAGGGGGAAGACTGGTTGTTGAATCTGTGTTGTGAGAATGGAATTTCGAAGTGCACTGAAGGAAACCTTTGTTTTTTTAGCACACGTGGCAACAGGGGTTACCCAGCATTGTCTAAAAATAGAATTTCAAGCAGCTGCAAGAATTGGCTCTCATTTGTCACTACGTTCTAGCTTTTCGTCCGTGAATGGTGTGCGTAGGTGTCGTTTTGTGCCCAAGTGCGAGGACATTTTTTGGGTGAAGTGACAATTTTTTAAAATAATTTTTGGGAGTTTTCTCCCTTCCCCCTCCATATATACACCAAATTTGCAAAAATTTTGAATTTTTTGCATTTTGACATTTTTTTCGGGGTGGGGGGGACACCATTTTTTTTTAAGAAAAGTATTTTTGAGGGGATTTCTTTACCCCCCTTTCCCCCTCCATATGTACGCCGAATGTGCATAAATTATATATCGTCTGAATCTGTGATTCATTCTGCGTACAACGGTATATCTTTCATATCTCTAGGGCATTTAGTTTCTGAGCTATAGTCATTTCAAGGTACCGCTGCATTTTGAAGCTTGAATCAGTGGCGTGCGACCACTCCTTTTGGGGGTACAACTCAAGTTACATTGGTCATATGATAATAATGCAAATATTTTTGTGTTCCTTACATGTCAGCGATCATTTCCATGTGCATGTCGACACTGTCATGTACTTTTTTCTTGGGGGGAGGGTGGGGGAACCAAATTTTTTTTTCCGAAATTTTGGAATTTTGAGAGTTAGCCCCCTCCCCCCTGCCACATACACGCCGAATTTTCAAAAATTTCATATAGTCTGAATCTCTGGTTCATTCCGCGTACAACGGTATATCACTCATCTCTCTAGGGCAATTAGCCTCCGATCTACACTCATTTAATTGGAACTCTGCATTTTACTCAAAATCGGCTTGGGCAATAGAGGCTTACTTGTGAAAAAGGCCTTGGGCGGCAAAAGGTTAATTGTCACTCATCATCATTGTCATCAAAGGGGGCAGAAAAGCAATCATAAACAAGGAAAATACAATTACAGACTAAGGGACCTTGTATTCTTGGGTTTGATACCTGGTGGAAGCACATAGTGGTTCGTAACAGACTTTAAACTGTAGGTCCAGTCCAGATTAGCCTATCTGTGCATAAAGTAGACATAAAACAACAAATCAATTACAGACTACAATGAAACCCCGATTTTACGTTCCCGGATTTTACATTTTCCCGCATCATACATTTAATTCTGATGGTCCCAACATAGCAAAATGCTATAAAATTTTTCTCGATTTTACATTTTCCTGTATTTTAAGTATTTTCAGCTCGGTCCCCTGAAAAATGTAAAATCGAGGTTTTACTGTAATTATAGAAATGCTGGGTTGTAAACAGGAATCGGCAAGTTTGATACACAATGAAATAATTCTTGAAGCTTTACTGGCAGCAAATAATGAAGATGAGAGTGATGATAGCTCTCGAAAACTCGGAATCATATCCAGAATTGACCTGGTTGATATCCGGAGAGAACCTCTTTCAGATTTCATCTCTAATACACATTAAAATTCACTACTGTACCTGTATCCTTGCCAGAGCTTTCTCTCTTCGTTTTTCAGCATCTGTTTTGTGGTCTTCTTCACTAGAGCTTTCTTCTTCACTATCATCTTCATCATCATCAGATTCATCTTCAGAATCAGAGTCTTCATCTTCTTCATCATCTTCCTCTTCCTCTTTGCTCTTTTGTTTGCTTACCCTTTTTCTTTCAGTCTTTGTTTCTTCTGACTTGTCTAAAACAAAGAGAACAAAATCAGTTAGGGGCAGAGTTGAGTAAGTTTGAAAAAGTAAAAAAAAAGCATCAATGTCTAGCTAATCTTTCTGTTACTATCTGCCAATTGGAGATAATTGTCAGTCTTAACCAGCAGCGGGATTTTCAGCATGAAAGTAAACAACAGTTAACTAATCCCAACATAACACTACAAAATAGCAAGCTGACAATGCTAAAGCATGGATATATTACAAAATGCACAATTTCCCATTGTAACTTTACATGCACAAGTTTAAAACAGTGGTATCACATGGATGTGTAAGCCAGTTTCACAACAACAATTTCATGTACATTCCCATCATTGCGATTAACCATTAGCGGTAGAAAAGGAACATTATATAAGGGAGATACAAATTCAAAACCCATATCTCACCATGGTGACATGTGTGCCACATATCTCTTGGATTACATATGGTTTAGATTATGTAGTGAGTCATGGACATCCACAGAATTTTTTTCTTTTTTTCGGAAGGGGACAAGAAAGGCATTTTTTCCTTGAAGGGCTAACCAAGGCATTTTCCCTCAAAAAACAATGTTGTTCCAAGGTACTGTGACCACAATTAAATTATATGTGTCAAATGTAAGATTTCAGACCAACACTCATTTTCCCCACGGAGCATGGTGCTAACACCCTCCCTTTTATTTTCAGAATGCCTAGGATAACACCATGCTTTTACTTCTCATTATTAAGAATCATTTAAAGATGAAGCAAACAATTCCTGTACCAAGTGGTATATGTATTGCAAACATAGGCTTCCGAAGAGTTGACACGTCCTTTCCCATTGCACTATATTTATTGTTCCATCCTAATTACCTATCTCGTGGTACAGTCAACTGCAAAGATAATGGTAGGCAAATTGTCCACCACTACTTGCATTACTTTTTATTCTACATCCTGTGTTGTTTTAAGGAATGAAACTATGTTGGTTCGAAGCTGACATTGTTCTCTGCTTATTGACGTCATTATTTCAATTCATTGTCATCACATTGTGTAATACGAACCGAATGAAAATGGTGGTGGACAATTTGCCTACTGTTTCTTTCGCTGTTGGGTGTACAAATGTTTATTGTTATTAATCTTAATCTCTTGTTATTCATTTTGTGATTCTTGTGGTATTTTATATTTTACCTATCACTGTTAATGTCAAGATAGTGACTGACCTTAATGTACATATCTTGTAAGAGCTGTTGCCATGGGAATTACAATCGTGTTTTGTCTTGACTTTTAGTCCGGGCTTTGAGTTTTAAACAGTGATCAAGCTGAATTGTAATATGCTGTTCTTTCTTTGAAATTCCAATGGAACTTCGCACATAAGTATTTTTATTTTGCTAAAAAAGTAATATACTTTTTTCTTAGTGAAAACTTAATTTTGATTTGGTTTGAACAACTAACGAAGAGAGATATTACCCAATATCCTGAGAGGCATCACGTGAATGCTACGAGTCTTCATGTGATCATTTCTATTGTGTTTTAGTTAAATAATCTCGTTCTCTTGACTGAAAGAATCTGTGGGGTGATAAATTCCCATGATTTAAACAAGCTGAAGTGAGTCACTGCCAGGTGGTGTTATGTAGCAGAAGAGCGAGAATGACAAGTTACAAGCAACAGTTGTCCACTCTCGCAGTCTACCAACTGCAACTTGACAGATGATGTCACATAGCTGAATTTTCTGCAGTTTCTAGCCCAGAAAGGTTCACAGTACTTCAGTGAAGTAGGTGTAATATTTTACCCATTTCTCCCTGGAGTTTTGAACAGAGCTGCTTGTGCTCCTTACTCTATTAGTCGAGTACAAGTAAAGTCATAGATATTAGAAACCTTTGCCTCTCTGAAGAAGGATATGAGTAGATCTAAAAATTCTAATTCTATCTAAATTATTTTATGCAGCTTTTCTTCCTCTTGGATTAATTGTCACCATGAGAATGAATGATGAATTGATAAAACGGATGCCTGAAAAGGGTTCGAACTGGGGACCTCTGGCTTTGTGGAATGTTATGATGACCACTCTGCATGGAGACAGTTAAAAATTCAATTGCAAATTGTAGGCATGTGTTGTTTAGTAGGGATGGTACAGATTAATTGGTACTCTATTGGTATCAGCTGATATAGGCATATGGGTGTATCAGTTTATCAGTAAAATTACAAATAATTTTACAGATCCAATATATCTATAAGTAATATTGTGCCACTTTGTTTATGGGTATCAGCCAAAATTTCATGTCAGTCCATCCCTATTGTTTAGGCTATTTTAAAAGTATTACAGGAAAAGAACTCTCTACTTCAATAAAAAAATTACTGGTACGTACAATACTTAATGTCCTTCCAATTCAACACCTTGTGCTAATGCTCTGCTGATTTCAAATCTCTAATTGAAGACAATGTGTGCAAGTGACTGTGGAAAATGTGTGTGTTCACTACCTATTTTGTGCTTGTTAAAAAATTTCTTAGTGATTATTTTCACAATTTTTGGTGCCTATTTTACAAGTTTAGTGCCATTAAATCTACATTCTAGTAATACCCAAGTTTTAAGTGACCAATTGTGTTTGCTATTTGTGAGAATAAAGTATATCCAACATTCTTCAAAATAAATTAATATATGAGGCATCCAGAAAGTAAGTTTCCCTATTTTTTTCCCATGAAAGTTAACATAATGAGCCGTGTAAATTGCACATGCGCAGCAGAGCTAAGACGTATCAATCATATGCCAGGCGGACAGATCCCGCCCGGTGCCAGTAACGAGGCAGCAGTGGTCCGAAGTGGAAGCTCGTATTCCTTCTCCCGCCTCATACCAGTAGCGAGGCAGCAGTGGTCCGAAATGGAAGCTCGTATTCCTTCTCCCGCCGCATGCGAGGTTCGGTTGGTGATAAAGTTCCTGAATGCACAAAGCATTGCGCCAATTGACATTCATCGTCAGCTCTGTGAGGTCTATGGGCCGAACATTATGAGTAAGCAGATGGTGCGTCGCTGGTGTCGGCAGTTTTCGGAAGGTCGTCAAAGTGTCCATGATGAAGAGCGCAGTGGGCGTCCATCCCTCATCACTGATGATCTGGTTGAGCTGGTGCGGCAGCGCATCGTAGAGAACCGTCGCTTCACGATTACGGAGTTGAGTAGCCTTTTTCAGCAGATATCGCGATCCGTGTTGCATGAGATTCTCACGCAGCACCTGCTGTTCAAAAAATTGTGTGCCAGGTGGGTGCCGAAAAACCTGACACCTTTACACAAAATGAAACGTTCAAGAGCAGCACTGACATTCCTGCAAATGGTACCATGATGACGGCGATGATTTCCTCGACAGGATCGTCACGGGCGATGAGACGTGGATTTCGCACTTCACCCCGGAAACCAAGTAGCAGTCAATGCATTGGCGGCATAGTGGATCTCCGGTCAAGAAGAAATTCAAACAGACTCTGTCGGTACAGAAAGTGATGTGCACCGTGTTTTGGAACAGGAAGGGCATTTTGCTCATTGACTTCCTCCCCAGAGGTGAAACGGTGAACGCTGACCATTACTGTGAAACACTAAGGAAATTGCGACGTGCCATTCAAAACAAGAGGCGTGGCATTGTTACTACAGGTGTTGTGCTCCTCCATGACAATGCTCGTCCACATACGGCTCGGCGCACAGCAGCTGTTTTGACGGAATTTGGCTGGGAGTTGTTTGATCATCCACCTTACAATCCTGATCTAGCTCCCAGCGATTTTCACGTTTTCTTGCACCTCAAGAAATTCCTGTCCTCCGGTGAGCATTTTGGCAACGACGAAGAGCTGAAGACGTCTGTCACATGCTGGTTCCATTCACAGGCGGCAGAGTTCTACGACAGTGGGATCCAAAAGTTGATACCACGATACAACAAGTGTCTCAATTCTGGTGGTTGCTATGTTGAAAAATAGCTGAACCTTTGCTGTACCTGTTGCCAATAAATGGTTTCCTGAAACCGTGTTGTTTTTTTTTTTTTAAAAAATAGGGAAACTTACTTTCTGGATGCACCTCGTAAAAAACATTTTTATATAGAATATCTCCCATCAAGAATATAAAGCGATGAAATACCTGCTACTTCTTTACATTTTTGAATATAAATAAACAACCAAATTATTCACAAGTTTCCCTTCTCTACTCACAAGTACTCACCTTCATCTTCTGTTGATTCGGCATCCCATGTATCCTTGACTTCACCTTCACTTTCTTGATCCCAACTATCCTTAACATCATCCGCTGGTTTTGGCACTTCTTTTTCTGCATCTACAATTTCTACTTCTACTTTAGTTTCTTCTATTTCTTCATCTTTATGCTCCCCAGAAACTAGAAAGAGGAAAACTTAAAATAGAACAAGATCTCCAAAGCAGAAATCAACATTATATACAATGGAATTCTGACTTTACATTCCAGAATTTTAAGTTTTCACACAAATATAACTAATACTGTTCCCATACTGTAGTAGATTTCTACTTGAAAATAGTGCAAAACATGACACCTTTTTCTGGTATAATTAATATGGAATCAGTGGCGGCGATTGGGTTACAAAACCAGAGGGGCAACGTACCAAAACTGGAGCGGCAAAGACAGTATATTTCCCTTTGTAGATAAGGATTAGCATAGTATGGGTGCAAAAGTAGCGAATTCCCTCCCGCTAATTGCTGCCACTGTATGCAGTTTGTCTGCAACAAATTTAAAATCTCTTGCTAGTCATTTTTCACTTTATTCATAAACCTACTTTTTAGTGCAGTACTCCAAAAAATTGCCCCCCCCCCCCAGAAAAACAATAAATTTCCTGACATTTCCAGGTTTTCCAGATTGGTAGACACACTGTCTAGTTTCAAAAGCCAGAAAACAGAGGTGATGGGACACAAAGCACTGACCATGCATCACCCAACGAAAAGCTGTTTGGCAGGCCTTGGGCATCAGCATACTTTTTGCATTGTGGAGTTAAAATGTAATTGTTTGTTAATATCTTAGATATTATTAAATACATTTTGTTGAGCTAACTCAAGTTCTCCACATAAGGAATAACAACTAATACTAATTTTATTGTATCTAAAAGTATCTGTTTGGCGGTTACATGGAGTTAGGTAATTAATTTACTCTGATAAGCTTACTTTTCATTTTTCCGCGCAAAATTTTCTTTGCGATTGATTTTGCCACCCGTCTGGTGGCTTCGTCAGGCATGTCAGATGGGTGGCGAAATCGATCGCAAAGAAAATTTGTGCGGAAAAATGAAAAGTAAGCTTATCAGAGTAAATTACTAATTTTATTGTTTTTTAACATGCATATAATTAACATATATAATCACCTTTTTCCACTGATTCAATTGAATGCTGCTGCTTAACTTTATTTGGACGAATTCTCGTTCCTGGTCTGTGTTTCTTTTCTCCCACCTCTGGCAAATCCATCCCTTGTGCTTTTAGAGCATCAATCATGGCCTGGGCTTTCGCACGATCAGCCCTCTGTTTTTTTGTCAGAAGCTTTCCTTCCTGCTTCAGACGTTCACGCCTCTCCTTCTCCTTCTGCTTTCTCTTCTCTTTCTTTTCTTGTTCTAACCTTATCTATAAAGAAAAAGGTAAATCTAAATTAACATTACTGACAAAAAAATCCTGAACGAAGGTCATATCGTGATAGTTCAAATTTCGAACACCGAAACTTCCTTCACACAAAGTGGCACATTTTGGCCAACAAACAGAACATCTTTAGAATGGGGTGGTGTGTTTTAGCTACCTGTGACCATGCCTGAAGATCACAATTTGAGTCAATTTATTTACGTATTTCTAACATGGCTCCACAAAATGTCAAAAAAATACATGGGTGGAGTCTTAGACAGTCACATTTTTCATTAGCCATTCCAAAAAATGTATAACTGTTTGGGTTGTCCTGACACTAACATTAATGAATTTTTATTGGAAAGTACCCGCCATAATCGCCATACCAGCTGCTACTCTCCTCAAGTCTAATAAAACTGAATATTTTCACTAATTTTAGACCAGTATTGTGTGGAAAATTGGATTTTGCAATTAAACAGCTATATCTTTTAATACTCATATTATCTCATATGTAAAATTATAAATATATTATAATTAAATTGATACTATATTTACAATGTATCAGTGAAAATCAAATGGGCAAAAATGTGCAAAACAGTTGTTAAAACCATTCGAACCAATCCTCCCACCCAGTCATATTATTTTGCATGGAACTGGAAAAAGCATCTTTACCCATCCCTTGTGCTGTCAAAACAACAGCAAAACAACAGCATGTGCCATGGCTGACAGTCGAAAGTGTTGCCACATATTTTCGCTATGCTCGTCAGTGCTGGAAGGGACTGGACTGAATATAGATGTAGATTGCATATTTATGTGATTTACACCTTCAACATACACACACGTAGGGAAAGCAGGGGGAATTGGAGGTATGTTTTTAAAACGAAGCTGGTAGACCCTGATACTTGTTTTAAGACTTTGGACCCAATTTATTATCTTGAGAACCTTCAATTACCATCTGTTAAAAACCCTAATTCTTTTAGCTCTTTATTTTATGCATTAAAAAAATTAAAAAGTAATTTACAACCCAATTACCCCCATGGGGGTAATTTGAAGGTATACCTAGAACTTAAGATATTAGTGCTACAGTCTGTGGAGAAAAGGGTGTTAAAAATACATTTTACACTCAGTTTTAATACTAGAAAAAAATTTAAATATATTTTTTTCAATTACAAATAGTTGTAAGAAAACTTCGCAATTTTCTTAAAACTAAATAAAACAATATTATCCCAGTATTCTAGGGCTTTGAAAAACCTACTGCTTACAGTTTATATATGTAGGTAAATGATAATACATACAGTCAACTTTTTGGTACAACCTAGAATATTTTAGAGTATCTCAAAACTTTGAAAAACATGTGGGTAATTGGGAGGTAGTTTTCTCCCCTCCTCAACCCCACCTTTAAAATGCATGTATTAAGATTTTTAAAAATGCTTCATACTTATTGGAGTACATTTACTTGTTTTAAGGCTAAAAAATCAAACAATTCCCACTTGACAAAAAAATTAGTGTTACATTTACGTAGTTAAGGCAGGACAAACACAGTTTTTCACTTTTAAAGTCAGGAAAGTGCAATAGTCGAAACAATATTTTTTTACTCGCTAGAGAATTGCAGGAAAATGCTGAAAAAAATATAATTAGTGCCCAATGAATAAAGCTATCATTCCATGTACTAGTTATTGTTTTATGACAATACAGGAAATTAATAAAAATAAAATAAAATGATACCACCCAGTTACCCCACCCACCCAATTCCCCCCACTTACCCTACATTTTAAAACTTTCTCCCTAGGTTCAACAAATATATAGTATCTGAAGTTCTGTGGAAATACAGCAGTAACTATTGGCAATAGACAGGTATTCCTTCAAATCATCATACGTCCATTTGCCTTTAGATATATTGAGATTTATTTATTGTAAATTATTTACATAAGAATTTAATACTTGGCCGTAATACTGAAAATTCCCATCACGGTGTATCCTGTCCCCCCCCCCCCATCCCGAAGAGAGTGTGTAGACTAGTGTAGCCACCCTTTGCCCCACTCTCCTGTCCTGTTTAATGGAGGGACAGTGGTAAGATGCTTGGCAACTAAGAACTAGCCATTCTTTGTCGTCGTGTACTACATCCAAAGACTTATGGTTGTGGTTTTCCCTCTCATGAGGGAAATGGAGAATGTTTAAAGTAGTCGAGAAGAGTAATAGTCATGAAGAGAGAGTTGTAATTCGAAATTCAACTCTGAGTAATGGCTACAGTACAACCATCCAATCGAGGACATTTGTGGAAGTCCGAAACTTGTCCCTCTCCTCAGCAAGTACCACTAACTCTTCCTCTCCCCCTTCCAGGCCACTAGTTCACTTCTAGTACACTTACTTCATAAACCCAGGCTGTCAACCTCAACATAGCACACGGAGATGTAACATAGTCAAGTGGAAGAAAAGGCTCCACAGTCTAACTTCTTTGCCATGAAAAACAAGGCCAAATAAATAAATATAAACCTCATTATTTTCATCTACATACATGTTTTACTTCTAATTGTTACCTGCTCTTGCTTTCTATTTTCGGCTTCTTCTATTTTTCTTATTCTCTCCTCTTCTTCCTTTTGTTGCCTCTCCTGCTCCTCTTTCATTTTCTTTAAAGCTTCCTGCATGGCTGCCACAGCCTTCTTGCCAGGGCCCTTCTTTTCTTTTTCTTTCTTCTCTTCCTCCTTGCCTTTCTCTTTCTTTTTCTTCTTCTTCTTCTTATCATCATCTTCATCACCTACAATACAACAGAAGAAGAAAGAGAGAAAACACAACTGCACTGATAATTGCATAGAGAATACTAGTACAAATTTTATATGGTGCCAAGTATGAAATAAAATAATATTTGTAGAGCCAGATACATATGTATACGAGGGTCACTCTGAAAGTTTTGAGAATCGACCAGAATAAGCCAACGCAACAGGCTGCTGGTGTTTCCATATTTAGATTGGCCATCCAATAGCAAACTCTGCAAGTTTCAACTTGCTCCAACAATGGGCTGAGTCAGAATGATAGTTTACACAGCAGCAGTTAAGGTTTCGTTTCGAGCAAGGATAGATCTAAAACGAGAGCATTTCCACGCTATGATTTTTTATGACTTCAAAGTTGGTTTAGGCAAAAGTGAGTGTGAAAACAGATGAAAATGTGGCGAAAGTTGAACAAATGTTGAGAGAATATCAACGATGTACATATGTGCAGATTCAGACAAGCCTAAATATTGGATCAGCAGCAGTTAGACAGATCCTAGATGTAAAAGTTCATGTCAGGAAGATTTGCAGTCGCTGGATTTCCCACAACCTAACAAATTAGCAGAAAAGGACACGTGTGGATTGGTGCCAGGAAATGTTGGACAAATTCAGTGGAGGAAGATCAAAAAACATTTTTAACATCATAACAGGTGACGAAAGCTGGATATACCAATATGATCCTGAAACGAAGCGGCAGTCATCAGTCTGGGTCTTTCCTGGGGAGGATCCTCCAACAAAAGTGAAGCGATCAAGAAGTGTTGGCAAAACGATGATCTGTTCTTTTTTCTCTGCTAGTGGGCACATTGTGACAGTTCCACTTGAAGAACAAAAAACAGTCACTGCCAGATGGTACACGACAAAATGTCTGCCCAAAGTGTTCGATGTGTTGGGGAGGAACCATCCAAAGACAGGCCTGCGTGGAATCATGCTGCATCATGACAATCCCTCTGCTCACACCGGAAGAGAGACAACAGATTTTCTGAATGAGTCAGGAGTCAAAACATTACACCATCCCCCTTACAGCCCAGATCTGGCCCCTTGATTTTTTATTTTTCCTAAAGTGAAAGAAAACATTCGTGGTCGTCGATCTGACTCATCTGAAGCTGCGGTGGCTGCATATGAACAGTATCTTTGTAGCATGCCGCATGACATTCAACATTCAAAAAGTGGTTTGAATGGATGACACGTTGTAAAGTGTGTGATGGAGGGTACTTTGAGAAGATGTAATGGAAAGAATAGATTTTTTTCATTTTAAGGCTTCCATTCTCAAAACTTTCAGAGTGACCCTCGTATACAGACATATTCACACACACACGTCTATCTACTCCTGAAGATGTGACATAACATCATGAAAATTTGAATTTTTTCTTTGTCCGGTGAGTGTTTCCTCTCTCCTCTTTCACTTTTTATTTAGCCGTTGTGGCCCTCCTTCCTTTTATCATATATATATATATATATATATACACACATGCTCACTCATATATAAACACATATGCACACAAATATATTTACATACATTCTCATGTACACAGAACATATATAATTCTTTTAGAGGTTTAATATACTCTAAATGTTCCTTGAAGAGAAGAAACTGCTTGAAAGGCATAGTGAAATCCAAGTCTCTACCGTTTCTGACTATGTCTTTGCATTTAATACATAGTCTTAGACTACACAAATTCTGGTGTACTGTTGAGTAGGATTTGCCATAGGAAAAAGGCTGAATGAACCATAACATATCATTTTTAGAATTAACATTTAATGTTTGGAAGAGGCTTGCACTGTCGACTAGCCAGTTAACTAACTCATACAAATACAATTAATTGCATTAGAAAACAACCTGTAATATTCACACTGTTTCTGTGGGAGCATGTATCACATTCAGTGCAGGCAAATGAAGATTTTACACCGAAGTAATAAGGGGCTGCTATTTGTGCCCCAATAGGTAATTCAATTGTACCACCATTCACAACTGACTGTATGTATACAAGGGTGCCCTGAAGGGGCCATCTTGATATGTATTGCATCATGGGTACGATTTTTGGGAGGGGGACAAAATTAATTGAACATAGGTAATGTAATTAATAGAAATGAGCCAACACCGATGCTGATGTAAGAATCGGTTGGAATTTATTTACCGATACTGACTGAAACTTTTTCAGCATTTTCATCTTGCACAGGGTCCACAAAAATGCCACTTTCAAGGAGTAAAATTATCCTGGGAATTATGCAAAGTTTCAGATTTCTTTTAATTTTGCATTGGTTATGTGTGAAAAGCTGGATTTTGTGTAATATTCTCATGTACTACTTGAATATTTTTAAAGCAAAAACTCTTGGTAAATGAAAGTGGAATACTTACACACTAATATTAATCAACATGCTGAACAACTTTTAATCATTATAATTTCAGTGGACCGATGAAATTTTGGCCAATACCGATAAAGTACTGGCCAGTGTTAATTGCTGCAGTAAAAGAAGTGGTGTGTCTGACCACTATCTATGTATTATTTTCTATTAGTTTCGGTAGCCACTGCCACCGCCTCGTTGGAATTCGTTGTGGTCAGGCACACCACGCCTGACTTCAGTTACTGCAGCAATTAACACCGGTGAACAGCAGACTACATATACGCAGACATACAGGTGGCAGCAGCACACCTAGCGGCGAATTAGGAAAAAAACAACAGAAACGCGCCAAGCAACAACACAACGAATTCCAACGAGGATGGTGGCAGTGGCTACCAAAATTAATAGAAAATAATGTAAAACAACTTCGCAGAAAAAGTGAGTACTTTAATTATAAAATTCAAAATGGTTCTTGAAGACCTGAGTTGTTCATTGACCTCTTTAATAAATGTGCATTTCAAGGTGACTGCAGTGCAAAAGAAGTTGCATATTAAAATGTAGGGTATGGAGATTATCCATAAAAATTATAACAAAATCGTAGAATTTTCTACGTATAAGATATTATAAGATATGTTGGATCGGTAAAATAATCTGTAACTTTACCGATAAATCAATATGCCAATACCAACCGTTACCGACAGAGTACCGATTAATCTGTCCCATCCCTAAATTTCAGTACTGGTATCAATTCTCAAACTGATATTGGTTATGCCCCAATATGTTATCTTATTAAGTAACTTTTTATTTTTTGTATAGGGAAAAGTGTTTATTTAATTGTTCTTCAAAATATGGAACATGTAAAAAAAAAGTACAACTACAAACAAACATGTCTTCCATTAGCATTTAATACAAAATAACCATGGTTACACAGGCAAGCTGTGAAAATTTGTAGTCATTATAGTCTGTTGAAAGCTGCATAGTAAATCTTGAATGTTGCAGTTAAATTCATTCATTGGTTCAATTGTAACTGATAAAAGTATTATTTACATGTGTATGAGCTTAAAAATGATGAAGTCCAAAATAACAAAATATTTGGACTGTAATATTCCAAGTTATTGTATTTTAATTAAGGATTGGATATTTTAACCCATTAACTGCAGTGGAGCTATATATGGACTCTCTAAAATTGGGCCTTTTTTGCGAAGCATCTATATACAGATGGTATTTCAAAATTAACGGTTCTTGTATTGCGGCAAGTCATTTTTATAGACACCACTTTTTTGTGCTATTATTAGACTATAGACTATATGGGCTATTGGCAATCAAATAATCCATTGTTGATGCTCTGTCAATTCCTGTAAAATATTTTTTTGGCAATATGGAATTAAGAGCTGTGGTGTTGTAGTTTGTAGGGTGTCTGACTGCAATGCAGGAGACCCGGGTTAGATTCCTGGGGTGGATGTTTTGAGGTCAGAATTTTACCAGCCTAGTCCCTGCATAAAGCAGCTCTGGGGCTCTCACAGCCTCAAATCAAAGTGTACCTGGGAACAACCCTGGAGGGTAAAGGTGGTTGGAGCATGGTGCTGATCATATCACCTCCAAAATGTCAGAGATCGAGAATATGTAGTGGGGGTGTGGGGCCCTTACCCTCACATACCCTAAATGTGCCTTCAAGGCATGGTGTTGTATGCAGTAAGGAAACTTAACTTTGACCTTACCTAATATGGAATGTTTATTTGCAGCAGAGCCTATATATAGATTGTTTTCCTTAGCTTCATTTTGCGGCAAGTCTTTTATAGTTATCTTTTGCATTATTTACGATGACACAAATTTGCGGTTGCATCTAAATATAGAAGACTTTTTTTGGTTGCACTTCACTTCAACGTCACCGCAGGGGAGGGGTTAATTACTACTCAATCAATATTCGTCAATATTGGTGTATTAGTTTATCTGCACACACTCACAAAGAACACCCATGATCAGGTTTGGATTCGAACCCAGGACCCCTGATATTGTAGCATGCTGTGCTAACCACTCTGCCATGGAGGTCGGCCTTCAATTGCTTTAAATCATTGCTTCTCCTGCAAATCATGGAATATAAACAAAAGGCTTACCTTCTTTCTCTTCTCCATCTTTGCTCGGTGGAGGCTTTCCTTCAGTCTGTTCGGTTTCTGAAGGTTTTGCCTGTTCGGTTTCTGAAGGTTCTGCCTGTTCGGTTTCTGAAGGTTCTGCCTGTTTGGTTTCTGGAGGTTCTGCCTGTTTGGTTTCTGGAGGTTTTGCCTGTCTAGTTTTTGGAGGTTTTGCTGGTTCTGTTTCTGGAGATTTTTCCTTATCTATGGAGTCCTGTTTCTCTATCGTAGGCTTTGGCTCTTCCTGATCTTTCTTTGCAGCTTCCTTAAAATAAAATTTAAAAAAATAAAATGAATAGAAATTATTATAAAACAATACAGCTTAACCTCAATTATTTGTTTTTCACGATGATCAAGTTAAAAAATCTTAAAATTAAGAAAAAAAAATCCAGGAAATGGGACAACCAAGACTGAAGAAAATCTAAAAATTCAGATTCTATTGCATTTTTCTCAACAAAAAATACTCTGATGTATAATAACAATATAAGTACATTGTACAGACAATCAGTGTGTCTACAATTTTCTTAATACAGTGGAACCTTAATAACTCAAACTTGAGGGGAGGAAAAAATCGAGGTATCAAGAATTTCGACTTACCAAGGTTCGAGTTATGGAGGGACAAAATCACCGACTTCGAGTTATAGAGGTCTAAAGTTTACTACACTTCGACTTATTGAGGTCTGTAGGACTAAAACTTCGAGTTATAGAGGTGATTATAATTTAACTTTGACTCATAGAGCTTTTCCATAGTGTCTACTTTTGAGTTATTGAGCTCGAACGGCATCCCATAAACTACAAAAATTCATCTTATCCAGGTTTTATTCGAGTTGTTGAGGTTCGAGTTATCAACGTTCCACTGTAATAAGTCCTTGATTTCTCCAGATTTTTCAGACCAACAAAAAAGTTCCAGACGACATCATAACGGAAATTAGTTCACATGGACATGTCTGGAAGAAAGTTTCACTAAATTTTACCTAAACACTTGGTGGAAACGTTACGTTTTTAGTGTATATATTTTTTATACTATAAATTTTACCTTGGTGAGTATTTTAATGTTTTAATATATTACTCTAGATAACCATCTACCAAGCACCCCCTCCCACATTGCAACAAGCTGTAAATACTAAGTCACTCATTATTGTAGATTTCTACATGGAAGTAATTCAAATCATTAGTGCTTTTCCTAGAAAAATGTTGTTTTTTCACAGATATTTCCTGGAAAAGCAAATACCTTCCAGGATTTCCAGGTTTTCCAACTAGTAGAGACTCTTGACAACATTTTATGTAGTGAATAAACCAACAAAACCAACCACACTTCCAGTTCAAAATAGATACAGTGGAACACTGACTTAAATGCAGAAAATTGTAAAACCTGGGAATTTTTTATCACGTTATGCTCTATTGGGACATTGAATGTTTAAAGCAGAAAAATGTAAAATCTGGCAACAAAGATCATGGTTATTATGATAACTAAAATCTCAAATTTGATGCAGGAACTTTACACACACAAATCAGTCTATAAGGCGTATTTTCATGTATTTCATGTATCACCTATGTGTAGAGGCACATATTTTTGGTAACTAAAAAAGCAATATATCGGTATAAAAACTGAGTCAATTTCGGGTTCAAAAGCAGTAAATAAAATAAAATATCGGTGTTATAGCGGTGAAAAATTGGATCAAAAGTGGTATATAAAAAGACATTTTGGTTTTAAAATTGTGAATATAATCCTAAATTTGATTTAAAAACTACACTTATTCCACAGAATTAACATTTCACTTCTAATAGCCCATTTATGTAGTTATCCGAGTATTAAGTTTATTTCTGTGTAAAGGAGTCAATTTTTGTTTCTCCAATATTAACAGCAGAATTAATCAATTTTCCGGGAATTGTATAACTCGCAGGATAATTCAGACCTCAGAAGGTGCCGCGTCGGTGAATAAACCCTAAATTTCGTGTTTAAGAGTTAATTTTGCTTTTTGCAGTTCATTTCGCATTATTTCGTGACAAAACATGGTCACAAAATGCATCTCACACCTTTCAAAAACATGAAAAATTTATACTGCAATGGGTTTTTTGAAATTTCGTTTTTTCGTCAAAAACTATGTGAAATAAATACAAGGAAATATCACCAATTTCATAGTGAATTTATTATTGCAATAGAAAGAGAATTCATGATTCTTTTTAAAAAATAAGATGGTAAAACAGTACAATTATTGAGCTGTGATAAAAACCATATCAATACTACTTCGATATTTCTCGTCAAGACAATATTTTTTTCTAAAATATTTTTAGATTAATTAAATATTATAAATATTTCATATTTTCAAACAAAAAAACTATGTGCCATCTTACGTTTTCCCACATAATTTCAGTGTTGAAGAATTGTGCATAGCTTTGCAAGAAGAATGGACACCATCCAATAGGTGTAAAGCTGAATGAAATACGAACACACCAAAGTCTACGTTTAAAGGAAGTGACATCAGAGCACATTGTCATTGATTCTTCTCGAATTTGTGGTTTTAACATCCAAGAATTTCTATTTAGGAATGAAAATCTTAAATGTTTGCATAACCAGAGGCGCTAATTATTAAAGATAAAAACACAGATATCCAAGCTGACAAATAAAATTAGATTGTGATCATGGATACACAGGACTATAAGACAAGAATAAAATAGAGTTTTGATAATGAGGACTTTGACATTTGTGAAGATGACCCCATGAAAACCATTAGTCACAAAGTTAATAAAATAATCAATTCCAGTTGGATCATTAATGATGCTGAAAAAGATACGTTAATAATGCCAAGATTTGGAGTCCTTGAAGCTTTCGGTCTACCAAAGACACATAAAGAAGGATGACTGATGCAACTGATCATATCAATGTACTCTCATCCAGTGTACCTGTTATATATATATATATATATATATATACACAAATAATGAAGGAGACAGTAAACACTTACCACACGAATAGAAATAATTCAATATTTCGCGATCTGAGTCGCATTTTCAAGAAGGTAGATAAAAGATCGACGACACTTCGAGTAGAGGCACAGAATACTGACCGTAGTGTCTCTACGGTCAGTGTTGCCAGAAGCAGTTGAAAGGAAACACGAAATACTTTAGCCAGTGTTTACTGTAAGGTGGGTGGGTAGTTTCGGGGAGGAGAGGAAAGAGTTACTGGTTGGCTAGGTTGAGTCCGGGGGGTATAGTGGTGTGCATGCCTGCTACATAGGCCCTTTCCCATCGCCTGCGGAAAGATGTGTCAGAGCGGGGGGGGGGGGGGGTAAAAGGTGGATGATGGCAACACGGAAGCAGTTATTGAAGGTGGTGTTATGGCTGTTGGTGTGGATGGCAACTGTGAAATCGGAGTTTTGGGTGGAGGAACGGTGATTATTTATCCTTAGATTCAAGGGGGTGGAGGTTTCGCCTAGGTAGAAGTTGCCGCAGATTTGACAGATGAGGGTGTAAATTAGGTTGGATGAGTGGCAGGTGCCCTTAGGGTGAAGGGTGAACTCATCTGCCGCTGTAGGGATCAGGAGGGTGGGGGAGGTGATAAGTATGGGGCAGGTCTTGCATCTGGGTTTGTTGCACCTGTGGGCTGGGGGAAGGGGTGCGGAAGGGGTGGGGGTGTTTCGGACCAAGATGTTTTGGAGGTTGGGGTGGCGAGGGAAGACGACCCTAGGTTTTTCCCGAAAGATGTCTCTGGTCTCGGGATCACTGTGCAGGATGGGGAGGAGGGAGTGGAGGGTATGTCTGATTTTCGTAATGTGAGGGTGGTATTGGGTGATCAGAGTTGGAGGGTTGGTTTTGGGTTGTTTGGTGCGGTTGTGGGAGTTAGCTCTAGTGATTTGTTTGTTGATGAGGGTGGAGGGGTAGCCACGGTTGGTTAGGGCTTGGTGCAGGCGTAGGTTGTAGTTTTGGCGGGATGAGGGGGATGAGTTGAGGCGCTGGCCTCTGAGGGCAAGGGAAAATGGGATGGCTTTTTTGGTGTGGTAGGGGTGTGAGCTGGAGTAGTGGAGATACTGGAGGTGGTTGGTTGGTTTGATGTGTATGGATGTTTCCAAGTGGTCTCCCGCAATGTGGATGTCCACATCGAGGAAGGTCACTTGGTCTTTGGAGTGTCCACCTGGACACACTCCCTCAACCAGATCACCTTCCTGGATGTGGACGTGCACATCGAGGGAGGACACCTGACTACCTCCATCCACATAAAACCCACCAACCACATGCAATACCTACACTTCTCCAGCTCCCACCCATTCCACACCAAAAAAGCAATTCCATTCTCTCTGGCCCTCAGGGGACAGCGCCTGAACACTTCACCCACCTCCCGCCAGAATTATAACCTCCGCCTACACCAGGCCCTGGTTAACCGTGGATATCCCTCCATCCTGGTCACCAAGCAAATATCACGAGCTGCCTCACATACCACTACCACCAAGAAACCTGCTGCCACCAACCCACCTGCACTCATCACCCAATATCATCCCCACCTCAACAAAATCAGGCACACACTGCACTCTCTTCTCCCAATCCTCAACAGTGATCCCGAAACCAAAAACATATTTCCCGACAAACCAAGGGTGGTTTTCAAACGCCCCCCTAACCTCCAAAACATCCTGGTCCACAACACTCCTTCACCACCCATCCAACACCCCCCTGCCCATAAATGCAACCGACCCAGGTGCAAAACCTGCCCCATCCTCATCACTTCTCACACCCTCCAGGTGCACACGGCCACTGGCAAATTTACCCTCCATCCCAAAGGGACCTGCCATGCCTCAAACCTTATCTACATCCTCACCTGCAACATCTGTGGTGATTTTTACCTGGGGGAAACATCAACGGCCCTCAACCTCCGCATCAATAACCACCGCTCCTCCACCCACAACCTGGACTTCACTGTCGCCGTCCACACCAACCACCACAACATCAGTTTCAACGACTGCTTCCGGGTAGCGATCATCCACCTCCTACCCCAACGAGCCAACACCTCTGTTCGCAAAAGATGGGAGATGGCCTATATATCGGCCATGAGTGCAACCACTCCACCTGGCCTGAACAAGGCCACCCAGTAATGCCCAACCCTCACCCACCCTCCCAACTCATCCTACACACTCACAGTTTACGATGAGCCTGGTGACGAAACAGTGTTTTTTTCGTTCTACGCACCGCTTCTTCTTCAATGGGGACCTGGCAACTCTGCAGGACCCCAACTTCCGGTTCCGTCTTCTGTTTCTTCTCACACCGATGATGCTATAAATTAGCGAAAATTTTGAATTTTCCTACTGTCCGGTGAGTGTTTCCTTTTACCTTATTTGATTTTTACTTAGCCCTTTTGGCCCTCCTTGCTTTTATCCATTATATATATATATATATATATATATATATATATATAAAGTCGTGTTAGCGATAAATACAAAACCCTGTTACTCCGTCAAAAATTCAATGGAAAGCAAGAAGATGATAGAATAGAAAAATGAGTTTTGCCTTTTGAGTTTTCACATTAAGAACCTGTATCCAAGTGTTCCTACAGTTCAAGCCCTTGAGACTCGAGGATTATAACTAAGAGACCACCAAAGTGAAGAGCCACAAGCATGAGACCTGTTGAGATGGGCTGATGCTTGTACCTCCATGTAACGTATTTTGCTTCAAAGGAGTAATTTACAGTCAAAACAAAGGATTATCAATGGAAAACTTCCTTTTCTCAACTTTTGCCAGCATATTTTTTCATTACGTTGAAAAGGAGGTTTTGGAAAGTGGAAATAGTAATGTAGTTGATGACAAAACTTGTATTTGCAAAAATAAACTAAAAACCAGCTACTTTCCAAATTAAATCAGGAACATTCTAGAATTATATTCACTGAAGAAGGAGTGATGGCATGTTGAATTACTTAGACCTTGAAATAAGAATCCGCAACAACAAAGTTGAGATTGGAGTGTTTCATAAAACATTGAGTGGGGGAAACCTTCATACACAATGAATCTGTGCACGATGATAGACTAAAAGACAATTTAGGGTTTAATTTTATTTGAAGAGGTAAGAAATTGTGCAATAACGAATAAAGTTATAACTAAGAGATTGAATGAATATTTTTCTGAAGTTTAACATCACTCTCTTCAAGACAAACTGCGCAAAACAATCGATTACTCTCTTGATAAGACTCCACTACTGTGTAGCATCACAAGGTGAACACTTGTGAACTAATCTCCAACAAGTGTACAGATTAATTGTTTCTGTTTCTTGAATTAATCTCCAGAAGTGTAGAATTTATTCCATTTACATAATATGCTCTAGTGAAACATGGCTGTTTTATTTCTACTATTTTAAAACCGTGAGCTAATTATGCTCATTTTCGTAGAAACTTACATTTTATGTGTGAATGTCACACACGCAAAACACTGAACTGCCCCAAATGCATAACTTGTAAATGTTTTCCTGCATTTTCTAGAAAGTTTTCCACAAGGACTTAATTTTCCGGAATTTACAATTGAATAACATTTTTTAAAGATGTCTTTAAAGATGTCAACATTTATTAAGCAGCACAAAAAACTTCTTGCATTACGTGCCGGCAACATACTTGTTAAAAACAATACAAAACACACGGACAGCATAATAAAAGACACTAAAAAGTTTGTCCAAGCATTCGACTCCATCTCCGAGTCATCATCAGGGCTGGTCAAGAAACGGCAAAGAAGACGCAGTTAAGTTCCGTTGAACGATACCTGCTAACACAGCGAGTTTCTTGGACAAACTTTTACAGTATCTTATCGTGCTGCTTGTGTTATTTTTAACAAAATCTATTAAGCACTTACCTGTTTCTTTTGGGCTTTCTTCTGCTTTTCTCTTTCCTTCTTTTCCTTTTTCTTCTGAGCAGCAGTTTTCACAGTCAACTCCAATTCTTCACCATCGACAACTTCTTTCAGTTTTTCTTCACCTTCCTGAACTTCCTCGTTACCTTTTCCTTTCTTTTTCTTCTTCTTCTTATCATCCTTTGCATCACTTTCCTTGGATTCCTTCCCTGCTTGCTCCACCGGAGTATCTTCCTTCTTCACACCTTGGTACTCAAGCTCTAATTCAGCTAATATTTTCTCTATGTCGTCTTCGTCATCATCGTCCCTTTTCTTCTTCTTCTTGCCTTTCTTCCCACCCTTCTCCTCCTTAGTTCTTTCACTTTTATTCACTTCTGCTTCCTCAACACTGTCCGTCCTCTCCACTTTGGCACCTTTCTTACCCTTTTTCTTAACATCCTCTTCAACCTCATCACCACTACCCCCACTTCCCATGTCAACCTCCTCCACTTCTAACAGAGAAAAACCACCCTTCAGTTTTGATTTGGCTTGGGGTTTCTCATCGCCATCATCCTCCATCACAAAACCTTTCTTCTTTTCGGACTTCACGGGGACTTCTCCATCACTTGATTCCTCGACTGTTGCTTTGCCAGATTTCTGTGCAGGGAAGAGAGGACAAAGGAAATCAAAAATTTTATTTCACTGTTGCAATACTGTACTAAAAAAGTGTGAGATATGTAAATATTAGGGCTGAGTCATACCGATGTATCAATATTGGCAACTATCGGTTGGAATTTATTTACCAATACCTGCCGATACTTTTTGGCACTTTGGTCTTTCACGGACTCCGCAACAATGCTGAGAGACACTTTCCCAGTGTCTTATTATACTGGAAAATATGCAAAATTCGCAATTGATTTTTATTTTGCAGCAGTTTTGTGTGAAAAAACTGAATTTTGGGATAATTTAACATGTAATTTAATATTCTGATGTAATTCTCAAATATGTAAAGCAAAAATCCTGGTAAATTGATGCATAAAATTAGAATGGAATACTTAAAACGCTAATATTAATCTATATTTTCAACAACTTTTGATTATTACACATTTCAAGCATTAGTATCGGTAGGAATCGGTGAGAGTATCAGTATCGGTTCAAAGTGGTATTGACTCAGCCCTAATAATATTAATTTGTTTACTTCAAATGATAACTAATTTGTAGTAGCACACTTAATTTTGTTGTTCATATGAAATTGTTCCTTGAAACCAAAGAGTTGGAACAAATTAATATTATTTATTTTTACACAAAAACATAAATTGCAAACAATTTTCTTTTGCCGAATTCTTTGCACACATTTTTTGAACAAAATTCGTTTTTACAATGTTCTCAACGGAAATCAAAACTGTTATTACATTAAGGGAACAAAATGAAACTGAAACTACCAAATGTTTAGAAATGTTCGAAGGTTGCAATTTTTTTACAAAATTTTTCGAACAAAAAATACTTCTTTTTCAACATGGAATCCAAATATGTAAAACGAATGGGGGTGTTCCATTTGAAATTTCCCTAAGGGGTGGGTGGCGGTGACGAAATTTTTGCGGCATTGACTTACCCCCTCAATAGTATCAAATAAATTGCATATTTAGGCATTTAATTTTTTAAAAAGTAAGGCATGGAGATTATCCATAAAAATTACAAAAAAAATGAATTTTGCACTAAATTATCAGATATTTATCGATATATCGGATTGGTAAAATAATCGGTAATTTTACCAATACACCGTTACACCAATATCGGCCGATACCGATAGAGTACCAATTAATCGGTCCCATACCTAATAAATATAAAAAATGGCAATTTTCATTAAGCAAGTGGCTCACATAGTTAAATAAAATGCATTACGCTTACATGACATTAATTGTAATGCTACATGGAAATTTTCAGCCAAAAATGCAGGACTTGAACCCAGGTCTTTGGCATACCGTGCCATTGCTCTACCACTCAGCAACGAGCCAGTCTGGCCTCGTCTGATTCTTCGCTGTTGCTGTTTTACCTGCATGGAATAGTCTCTGCCAGTGGGTTCGAGTCCTGGTTGAGCCTGCATTTTTTGCTGAAAATTTCCTGTGTGTGCCTAATCTTCAATAATTAACATCCCTACAATGGGAGGAACCAGGCAACGTTGAAGTCTACTGTGTTTCAAAGGCAACAGATCCCGTTGCGGAAGCACTGGCAGAGACGATTCGACGCAGGTAAAACAGCGATAGCGAAAAATCAGGCAAGGCCAGGCTGGCTTATTAGCTAAGTAGTAGAGTAATGGCATGGTATGCCGGAGACCCAGGTTCGAGTCCTGACCGTGGCTGCATTTTTCGCTGAAAATTTCTACGTAGTACACCTTCTGTGTGTGCCTACTCTTCAATAATTGTGATGCAAAATTGAAATACATAATGAACTTTATTTTCGATATTTAATTTGCTTTATGTTCAATAATTGCATTTTTATTCTGTTTGTAGATTGTATGTAAAATGTATCCTGACAAGGGTTAGGTGGAAGAACAGTACGTGCTGAACCTCACCTGCTGAATAAAGATATAATGTTATTATTATCCTTATCATTTTCAAAATAAAGAAACTGTGAGGCAATGTTAAATAATCAACTACAATGCTCTTAATTATTAAGGAGTGTTCGGAACACACACAAAAAAATATTACAGAGATAACCAATTTTTTTTATTTATTATTATTATTCATTTTTTCTTCACTAATATGCTACTTTTGTCTGTGTACATTAGGAGGCCCACAAAGGATGAAGTAAGACTCATAAAGGAACATCCATATTCCCACGCTGGTACTCAAACTTCAAGTGTATAGTGGTGAGATAGTAAGTTGACGACTAAACATGCTGTCACGTGGTTGATACAAAATGACAAATGGCAAATATGATATGCTTCTGTGTCCTATTTCATTATGTGTAAAAACAAACAATGAACTCAAGAATAAACTGTTGTGTGTATATTTTCTTAAACTGTTCTTAATCTCCGATTATGACTGGTGAATTTACTTATGATATTGTGGAATGAAAAATTCTCAATCTCAGGTTGATACATTGACTGGTTTTGAAATCACAGTCCCTAAAGTTGCCAAATCTTAACATAAAATTAGCGAACAACATTAAATAAAAATGACATTTAAAGCTCACATAGTTGAGATAAAAATTTGGGAAAGGTCTAGAAATGAAGAACCAGCTGTGGACTTTTATTTTCTGACAGGTAAGACAAACATGTTATGCTCAGTATGTGATGTTAAAGCTATTTGTGTGAATGATACTGTTTTCAAATCAAATTTTTTACTTTTGATATTTTTTGTAAACCTTTATTTTGAAAATATTTTCATTGGCTTTCTCTTGGGTTTATTTGTTGCAAGAGTTATTAGTATATGCTTCAGCTGGTCTTAAAGCTTGACAAGCTGACAAGCAATAAACTGTAAACCACAATCTTAAGATTCAGCTGTGAAAAATATACAAAATTAATTTTCTTGTTTCTGCCAACACAAAATCTCTCTTTGTGATGTAAGATTCAGAAGCAGAAACTGCTTACCTTTGGTTTCTTTTCCTTCTTTGATTTTGTCTGAGTTTTTTCAATTGCCAATTCTTGAATATCATCTGCCAGTTCATCTACATCTTCGTCTTTACTTTTCTTTTTGTCCTTTTTCCCCTTCTTCTTCTTAGCTGCCCCACCATCATCTTCGTCAATCATCTCTGAAGCTTCTTCATCTTTGACCCTGGAAGAGAAAATATTTTTTATGTACACTGTATTATGAATAATAATTATGCAACATAAAAGTATCAGCATGGTTTTAAGGCTTGGCTGAACATTTAGTAGATGACAGGGCCGCCATTTTCAATTTGTCCTCTTCTTTCGAAAAACTGCTATCATATTCCAAAATATGTAAAATTACGTATGCTACAATTCCTTCTAGAACATTTGTATCAATCTTCATGTAGTTTGCAGTCGTAGATATCCTCATCAGTTTTATGGCTAGGTAAATCTATTAAATTATCGATAATATCTCGACTAGAGTGATTTATCACGTGAATGCTCTAGAAGGAATTCAAAGCATATGTTTTTCTTTAGCTTTTGGAATATATTAGTGGTTTTCAAAAGGAGAGAAAAGTTCGAAAACATCTTCCCTGGCATCATCCAAAGGTCCAGCTGTAAAAATAAATTCAACACACTGAGAAAATGAAATTAAATGATTGACCATGGATAACTTAAAAAACATACATGAATGGGTGCTAGTGGGCTGGAGCACTCCCCACCCCCACCTATAAAATTGTGTTCAAACCAAAATAGAACTACAGTAGGTGATCTCTAGTTCGGCCACCTCCGGACCGAACCATAGGCCAAACTAAAAAATGGCTGAACGAACCGAAGAAATGCAAAAAAAACCCAATAAATCCTATAAACGGTACGGCCATACATTAAAATTAGTTATATGGTAGTTTAAACCATGTTTAAGTGTATTTTACTGTACAAAGAACAAACTACATCTGGCCTAGTTAGTACTTACTGACAACGTGATGTTTTTCTCGTTGTCAGGTGTCGTCTACTTTCTTTACCTTCACTCACAAATGCAACTGTTGATAGCTGGTTCGTTAAGTATGAAAATGAAACTAAAAACACAAAGCACAACAGTATAAACACTGTCACTAATTTATGAGACAATAAAAAAAGTCAATGCTGTATAGTATTCCTCTTTACCGAGTAGAAAACACTTTTCAGTGCTAGACAAACAAGTGGCGACTTATCGCCTGCAAGGTGGCGGGGGCAGGCTGCTGAACCAACCGAAGTTAACTGTTGATTAAAAATCAGTTGTGCATTCTCCCATGTTATCTGGCTTACCACTGGTAAATGAACTTTTATCAAAATATATAAAAATTTCTGGAAAATTTGAAGTTGTCACACTTCTGTTTTTGTCTTTCTTGAATGCCTTCATTGGTGCTTTATTTATATTATATCTTATCAATGTATAATAACAGTAACTGTGGCTGTGCGGTCTAAAGCACAAGCTTTGGGCTCTTGACTACAGGACATGCACAGATTCGAGTCTCCCCGGGAAAATGTAACAACTTTTCTGAAGATTTCGACCTGTGTACGGGAACAGTGGCCACCCACCATCGTGAGGAAATTGGGGAGATGCGAATGAGTAGCGTAACCCGGTCATAGAAAAGCTACAACAAGGACTGGGGGTTTATTGTGCTGACCACACGTCACACCATAACCGGTCAGATGGTCTCCCATCTCTGGTGGGAGTGGTTCCGGCAGTCGGTACATAGGCACTGGCTGTCACAGGCTGTTACGCAGTGAGTCATTATTATTAATAACTATATACAATAAATAAAAATTGTTGCAGTAAACCAGGTCGAAATTTCAGAATATGCCACTGCTAAAATGCGTTCTGGAAATTGTTGCTCATATATTATAAATGATAGAAGCAAGAAATTTGATGCAATGATGTTTCAAAGAAGAGTGCCATGGTTCTTGTGTACAGATGCAGTGCCATACTGGGAACACCAACAACAATGTAGCATTTCAGTAGTAAGGCACTTTGAGGAAAATATGCCCCTTCCAACAAAAAAAATTAGCCTCATCAGCAAAGCTAGTGTGGCTTCCCAGAAGTCACCATACTGGTTAACCAAAAATGACATCAAATTCGGTGAAAATCCGGAAAGCTTCATACTGAAACAAATTAGACTAGTTTTGGAATGCGCACGTATCTTCGTGTCTGTTAGGAAAAATTCAGATAATGCCTAAATTTGTAAAAATATTGAATATTGCGAATGGAGGCTTTCCTGTATATTGCAGCAGAACACAGGATGCATGATCTGATGCATCAAGAAACTTTATTTCACTTCACATGCAAGTGAAGGGGCAGTACTATTAAAAATGTCGACAGTTTATACCTGCATCCAGTTTATTTGCCCTCGATGCTGTAAAATCGGCGTGACATTCCGTACCAATGCTTATAGAATGGATGTAATGAGTCAGAGCACATTTTAAAGCAAACGAAGCTATTTTGCTTCACCAGCCACCAGTTCTGCAAGCTGGTGTAAAATGATGATGTCATGGTTTAACCTGGTGAAAGCTTTGGTAGACACCAGTGAAATACGGAACGCCGAAGCGTGCATCAGTGATGCACCAGCCCGTCCACCGGTGGATTGTGGAAAGTACGAATAGTTATACAGACTGTGCATGCAACTTGGCTTGAAATCGCATTAGTGGCATTTGGCAATGTGCTAGTTTTTAGGTTCAACAGCTCTTTAACCATACAGAGAACAATACGAAAAATAATATTTTATAATTTGCTGATCTATGGTTTGAAGTTCTGTGGAAATGAGTTAACTTAATATCAGTGACAATGAGGGAATAATTTGTAAATAGCTGAGCAAAATAAACATATTTTTGCTGGTGAAAATAACTCTTTCTGCTATTCTCATGGCCTGGTGACATTATTCTACTAAGAACTTCAACCTATACTTACTTTCCTTTTTCTTTCTTTTCTTTTCCTTTACTTGGTTTCGTTTCTGCTACAGATTCTGTCGCCACATCCAACTCATCATCACTACAAAGGAAATAATAGTATTTCTTAGAATTATTCAGTTACATATTAACACTTTCATCGCACAATCAACACACACACCTGAGTAGTTTGTCAATTGCTTACTATTGGTTTAAGTTGGTGTTTTAAGTCCACTTTATGCACAGTAAGGCTAATCGGGACTGGACCTAGTTTAAAGTGGGATCCGAACAACTATGTGCCTCCACTGGATATCGAACCTGGGACCCCTTGATTTAAAGGCGGCGACGAATTGCTTACTGAGCTTTTGATGAACTCACTTCAAATATATGAATGAGGAAGACCTGTCTCTCCCTTCCGAACAGCTCTCTTCAGAAACTACTGTATGGTGAGAGAGCTCTGGTCTTGGACTCAGTATGTGTCAATGCTAAAGGAAAGCTGTCTGCAAGAGACGGCTCTACCTTGCCCACATATTGGAAATTTTGCACATTGAAATCTCAATCATTAAAACAACAATAAGCAATGGACATAACAGGCGGTAAACAAATACAGGGCACCCGGTCACCATGGTGCTTGAAAATTCTCACCTGGTGCCTGAATTTTTAAGTTCAGTTCCAAATTATCATTTTTTAATATTTCAAGTTCGCTTATGGAAATTTCCATGACCTTTTTTTACAATAATTAGTACAGAATGTGTTTTCTAATATTGGTGGGTTTTCTGTGTATCATTAAATCAGAATAATAAACATGCCATTACAAATTTTTGACTGTTGCTATCTGTATTGCACAGTTATTCATAATGTTAGCAGTTGAGCCTTCTTCAGGATGCTTCTGATGTTAGAATTAATTACTTTTAATCCAATCTTGTATTAGTTAATAAATTAAATGTCTTAATATCACATTTCAAAATGTGTAACTTTAACTTAGCTGGATTTGTGGCTTTCTTAGCCATACTTGAAAATTAAAAAAGGCTGGCTCCTGTGAAAAAAGGACTGGCAAATGAATTATTTGAAATATTGTCTATCCCTGGACATAAACTACTTCACGATAAAAAAAAAAAAATTGCAGCCTATAATATGCAGAATCACATGAGAGTATAAAATATTCTGCAATTAACTCCTTACCTTAAATCATTTGCTTGAACATAAACTCTATTCTTCTCTCCATTTTTGTGAATTTCTGGGTCGTTTTCATAAAATGTTCAGTTTTTTTTTTTAGATTCAGAACAATATTTTTCTCAATTGACACAACAGACACATTGGTCAACTGGGCTTATCCTTGTGTGGCTCCGAGATATGATCTAATCCTCTTTAGAGCAGATAAACTTTTTTCAACAGTTGCAGTCGTATAGTAACGGACCCTTCTGCATTGCAATGATCCCACTGAAGTCAGTCAATGGGATTGTTAAAATCCAGAAATTTTACATTCACGGCATCACTACTTGTAGTTCCATCCCCCTAAAATTTTGACTGTAGAATGTGAAAAAAGCTAGGAATTCCTGACAAAGTGGTGAAACAGCATCTACATTCTCTTATGCTTGTTCGTAGACTATGACAAAATCAAATTTAACCTGGGACTATAGCAATGTTTGTGGAAAGTTATTATTTACCAAGCCATGAAGTTCAGATATATGACCAGCCATAATAGCTGCTCTATCAAAATTTTGCACTACAAGTTCCTTCAAACAATTTAAATCATCTACAACCATCGTGACATGTTGGAACAATCCTTGTGCTACTTGGTCTAAACTGGCATCATCAGTGAAATGCAAAAATCATTCCCGATAGTTTCCTTCATCATCTATAAATAGGGACGTGAAGTTTTTGTTTTATTTTCACCTGAATTTCGATGTTTATTTTTTACTGCAATTACGTGCTATTTTTCGTTGTTATTAATTTTAAATGTATTTTTACTGTTCCTTCTATGCTTAAGATATTCACATTTCTTTAGTTCTGAAAAATTGAGACAAATTTTAGTTTTAATGACAAAAAACTAAATTTAAGGGTTACCTTTGTGAAAAATCACCAAATTTCTTCCATTCTGAAAACTATTTCATCTCATCAGCCAGTAAATATGAAATGTTTAATACCCAAATCTTTGAAAATAGTCATACATATCACTTTCCCCAACAATGCCAAGAAAATCCCTCTGCGACATCAAAATATCCTTGTGTACACACACACACACACAGCCTCCCCCAAAATACAACGGGTGCTTCTTCCTGAAAATTTTCTCGTTCCTAACAAATGTCCCTTCTGGGAAGATCACCCCTCTGATCAAATTCTATTTCAGGAAGAGGTTCAGCACTGTCAGTTATGTCTGCACCAAACTGCAATAAATGAAGCATGACAATTTCTATTGAATCGAACTTTCACCAGTTACAGTAGAAACGACAGATCAAATAGCACTTGAGGTAGTTCTGCTTGAGCAAAGAAGTGTTATCCCTAGTTTATATTGAATATTTCGTGGAGTATCTCGTGTTGAAGTGCAAAATTCGGAGTTTTTTCTGAAAAATGTCATAATTCGCATTATGTCGCGATTCCAAAACACCAAAAACTGCCCCTTTTACCTACCCAAATACATTTTAGACACTTTATTCAGCTTTCCTCAACTTTTTGGTGTTATTGTTAAGACAAAAACTTCACGTCCCTATCTATAAATCATATAACTGTTGATAACTGACTTTTATGTGTTGCATCAGTTGTCTCGTGAGAAAATATTGCATCTGATTGTTTTCATTTGATTTCATCTGTAATTATTTCGCCCACGTAGGGACAAATTTTGCCAAATGAGGGAAAACGTATGGACTTTTTTCAATCTTCGAAAATAACATTTTATTGTGCAAAGGTGCAAAGCTTATTTCCCAGTCAGTTGCACTTGCTTTGCGCTCGGTTTGGAATAAATTGATTAGTTTAGCTGGATACTTCAGCGAGGAGGAGAAAAAGAAAACTAACTAACATATCTCCATCAGATTTTTGGCCACATTCTAACGTGGAAACTGAAAGAATATTTACAACGTTAAGTGATACAAAAACAAAAAAGAGAAATAAAATGGGACCTGAATTGTTAAAGACTGCAGGATATACAGCATCACCAACCAACATCTATCTCTTCACAGCAGCAGCATGTATGACTTCAAATAACATAATCAACAGTAAACGACTCCTCAATGTTATTCATTAAGGCAAGAAATTACAATACCGGACCCTTCTGTAATTTCTATGCTACGTCTTATACTCACGAAATAATTAGTCGTGATGATTTATCTCAGGTTAACATGTTGGGGTGAGGTGAAAAAATTGTTCATTAACGTGTAGAAGTTGTAAAATAAGCTTTTTAATTCTCGCAATGATTCTCCGTATACAAGTATGGTAGCCATTAATGTTGATATGAACAATTGACGTTTGCAATTAGTTACGCTATCTACAGCATTGCCACACTGTTGATTTCATACTTGGAGAGCATGGATCGTGAATGGCGGAAGAGAACAGTAAAAAAGTTGTTAATGTTGTACAGATTGTTAGGTGGAGTGTGCAGGAGGATGGCCATGGGCTAATTAATAAACTTATGGATTTCGGTATTTTGACCAAAGAAGGTGCTTACATGTGACAGTGACAATCACGATGTAGAAGAACATGTGGAATGTGGACTGATTTGATTACAGGCAAGTTTGGCAACAGTGCATTGATCGTAAAATTGCAGGATACGAAAATGCCATCTTCGATGATGAACGTTTGCTGTTAAAGTGATACGAAAATAAGATTTTTTATCGGTTCGTACTCACAATTAGTGCGAAACCATACATGGAAAGCCCCACTGACCATTCTCGGTAAGGAGGTTAGGCAAGGCAACCATAGTTAAAATTTGGGGTCGAAAAACCATGCACAGGTAGCCCCACAAACCATTGACGGATAGCCCCACGAACCATTCACAGTAAGGCTAAGATAGGCAAACATAGTTATAATTTGGGGTCATAGTAATATCAGGAATATATATTTCGTTTTTTAAGTATTGGAAGCACCAAATCTTCTGGTAAATAATGAGGAATCGTTTGTTGTTTATACTGTGTTACTGAGTTAGTGTGCTATTCAGTGCTAGTGCTTTATTGTGTGTTAATTGTTATTCATTCATTAGTTATGCTGCTAAACAAATATAGTCTTGAACAGAGAGTTTTTATGTATGATAATTACGTGGTCAGGCCATTACGAGACAGAGGATCATTTGTACCTAAGAAACGAGTTGTATTGCTGTTGAAGGAGGTCATTTTCAACATCTCTTACAACACAGGAGGTTAGTGATTATCATTATTATTACTTTTAAATATAATTTTATGCTTTCGGTTTGCTTTATGCGCCGGGATGCTGTCTTCCCTTTCTGTCAACTGAGGATAAAGTAGCGATGTCTAATCTAAGATTAGATGTCAGAAATAGGGTGCCAGAAATACTTGTATTTGGGAGGACACCTTTTCCAGCATCCTTGCGACAAGGTACGTGCTTATTTCAATTGTAACTGCCATAGTGAAAAGTGGAAACATTACAAAACAAGCGGTTTCTGTTACGCAGACAGGACAACACAACACATGGAACACTTCACACATAAGCTCCTCCCCAGTGGTCAGTACATTACATGATACTCGACAGATAAGACTATAAATTCTCTTTTTGAACCTTGCACTGGTGGGGACAGAGCATGTTTCACTGGAAAAATCAGGAGAGAGGTAAATATTGCTATGTAGCAATAATATTGTGGTTGCCAAATATATTTCAATTAGCAAAATCTTCAGGCTGTCGTGCTAGGACAGCCTCACGTAAAGCAAAGCATCAATGCCAATTACACAGGTCTACAAAAAAATTTTGAACGAATTTATGGTATTTTTGTTGTGCTGAATCTGAAAACAGTTTTGCCAAGTTGGGTCTAGTTCTTGAGATACTTGGTATCCTTTGATTTTAAGTTTATCTCAATAAGAGCTGCAGATGTCGACATGAAATAGGGCATAGTTTTTATTTTAGAATATAACAATATTTCCAGTGGCGAAGCGTAGAGTTCCTAGCAGGGTAGGCACAGAAGTGCGATAATTTCCATTAGTTGCTTAAATCTGTAAAAAGAAAGGGAGGGGGGGGGGGGGGGGCTATGTCATGGAGAGTGGTTCAATGTCTCTCCAGACCGCTTCTTTACTTGGCAGTGGCATGACGTTTTCAAAAGTGATGTTACCGGCCATCAGCACGATAATTGTGTCTTAGACGTTCTCCCCCACCCACCAGATGTCATCGATCTAGATTTTTGTTCACTTCTGTTTTTTTTATTTGTTTGTATTTTTTCAACCCCTGATTTATGCACACACCTCCAGAAAGAACTACCAATCATGAGACATCGCGAAAATCCAACGAATAGTGCTCGAGCCCTGTTGTCAATTCTTCATCACTTTTTTCTAAATTTATTTATTTATTTTGCAATTGAGGTGAAAAGGGCTAGAAGAACCCCATAATTTTCGGGTTAGTCTGACGTTTGTGCCGTGAGCAGACGACAGAATTCCGCACTTTCAGCGACTGTCAGTTTGGTATGTTCTATTGCTGCCAACTTAGTTTTTGTAGCAAGACTTCCTCGCACCGAGGAAAACACCACTGTTATCTGTTGTCTAACTAAAGGAATGGTTGTAGTTAATTCCAGTCTTGGCTTTCTAGATAAATGAATTTCTGACACCTGTATGTGCAAGTAAACATAATTTAAATTTTGAATATTTTCGTCTCATTTGTTCTGATCTATGCTAATCGTGACAATGAGAATGTATGGAGAATGAATTAAAGATGACCAGGAAACATTGACATGACCACAATTAGGTCACCTGGCTTCGTAACGTGTTAGGATGACGACTACGGGGCTTTCAAGAAAAAACATAAGTAAAGGTGACCTCTCTCATTCAGTGTGTATACTTCGCATCCTAGTTTGTTCTACCCCTTGTGTTAGTAGACACCCTTACGTGATAACAGAACATAGGATCCTTGTTTGGGACCCGGCAACACGACAGGTTACTATGTAACATATAAACAGGTTATAATAAATGTAGTTGCTTGAGAGAATAGAATCCCAATTTTAGGCGCAATTTAGTTCTTTTCTGCCAATCCAATGTGACAACACTGGCATGTTCCGCCAGACCTGAAACAGACATGGCCCGCGCAATAACCCCATAACCCTCTTTGTCCTAAACCCAAAAAAAGTCTTCCCTTGCATTGTACTTTATTTGGCCGCCCTCTTCTCTTGTTATCCCTTCAGGGTAAACGAAACTGCCTACCTCTTCGCTTGTGTCGGCTGCATAAAAAAAATATCTGCTTGTAATATTTATTCAACGACAGTGTTAACGCATTAAATAACGTTTCAACTTTGAATTTTTAAAAATATTTTGCTGTCACTTGCCACTGCTACTTGCAAAGGAAAATATACTTGAAAACATTTTAGAAATGATTGTTATAAGAAGGAAATATGAAAGACCAAAAGTGGGTCCTACCTTACCGATGATTACTTCTTCACTCAATTAAGAACTCGATTGTTCTTGTTCTTGCATTTCAGTCCAGCACTTCTTGCATAAATCTGATCGCTGCACACGACACCAATCAAAAACAAAGCTCTACCGCCATGAACCTCGCGCTCCGAGCCAAGCGCCAAGCTCCCTTCTAGCGTCGTGAGCAGGAGGCAAGTTTTCCCAGAGGGTGAACGAGAGGGGAATCCCCGTTTACGATAAAAATAAAAAGAGAAAGTAAAACTACTTTGTAAATATAAAGCGTAACTATCATTTTAATTTACGTAATTTGGTATGAAGACTTACTTTACAAATATAAGTTCTTTGGACTTTCTGTTTACGCTACGGTGTTGGGTGAATCGACAAGACCATCAGCACTCTGACCAGAAAACGAAGTCAGAACTACAGTACTCCGTAATTTTCAATTTCACTTACACTTGTCGGTGAAAGGAAGGAAAACCTAAGTTTCGTACAAAATATGGAGAATGTACAATGAAATAGAAGTCTCTCTGCACGAACACAGGCTAATGTTTATAAAAAATGCCGGCACACCACAAATTTCCAACCCTGGCGGAAATGCAGTGTTGCTGATATGCTGTTCGTCCTAGTGGGTAACACCGGGAGGCCGGCCTCAGGAGCGCGTTATAAGCATACGTACAGTACTCGTAAGATTAGGCTTCCTGCATATACCACCGTAGGACGGAATGTGAAGAGAAGAGGCCCCAGCAAATGTGCCTCACTCCGTGGAAAGTTCGTATACTGACTGGACAGGGTTAGAATCTTTTTGTAATTATCATAAATGAAAATTCCAAACTTTTCCATTGCATTGCATGTGTTTTGACGAAATAAGTAAATACACATTTAAAAGAGTAATGGCGTGGGTAGGCCCAGCCTCCTGGCCTCATAGGACGCTTCGCCACTGAATATTTCTCTAGCCCATCCATTGCACAGAATATATTTATTAAAAGTTTGTTTTTCTTTATTTGTTTTATTTCTATTGTTGAGGGGAATGAAACATGCATTCTTGAATGAGCAGGCTGTGTAAATGATTGTGCTACATTTGTGATGAATATTCTGTGCAGAAACAAAGAAAACAGTCACTGACTTTGTGATGGAAGCATATCTTGCATATTGAAGTAGTTTGTTAAGTCTTAGATAAAGGTGGCAAGTGTTTCATTACATCCATAGATCCTTTCATGGACTGAGTACTGAGAAACTCAAAACGGAGATTCTTTGATGGGCCTCAAATTCGTAAACTTATTAATGATGCAAATCTCCCAAATTTTAAGAATGATATTGAAGCTTCTACATGATTCAGTTATGTCTGAGATGTCAAGAACTTTTTCGGCAATCACAAACACAAAAACTATGAAGAACTGGTGCAAAACTTGCCCCAAATTTTAACTTCAAATTCGTGATTAAGAGGCCTCAATTAGTGAGTATGCAAAATATAACAAAATTCGGGGAGGGGTCTGGAATTCTAAATTCGCTCCAACTGTTTTCCATATAATCTTGGTGATTTTAATGGAAAACAAGGGAAGAGGTTCCACCAAGATATAAAGGAGATGAAGGAAATATTTCAAAGCAGATGGGACAGATACGAGAAAGCAGATCAATGGTGGCAATTAGGAGGGGTGTGGAGGACATTTCCCACCCACTTTTTGCCTCTGCACTATGGTCTCTTCATGATAAGCAAGGTCTACTAAGGGAGACTAAACTGTCCTTGCACCTGCCCTCTTCGCCCTCCCAGTTTTGGTATCCAATCGTCGCTAGTGTGGCAGATTATTGATGGATCTTCAATGTGATTGTTCCGACACCCTACACACAACAAAATCTCAAAAATAACATCTTTCTCATCATTAAGAGTGATTAACAATTCATGCTTTTTAATGTTTTTTAAAGACAGCCATTACTCAAAAACTAGAGCCAATGTAGAAAAACTAATATCATATTCGAAATCACAATGGCAAAGATACTCTAAAATGACTATAATTTCGTTGGCAATAAAATGTGTGTTTACCAGTGTTATCAAAGGGATGTCTTGTGTTGACCCCCAATGTGAGCCAGAGGTATATGTTGAAGGGGAAGAATCTGATTTGCGACTGATGGAAACATACTTGTCTGGCAACGTGCCTGACATCATCGAAATGCTAAATCTGGCACATTTGTAATTCTTGTTTGCAACAAAATTCATGGAAAAGTGATCACTGGTGCTTGAAGGTAAGATAATCTGCACAAACATACACCTGCAAATGTTACAGCTCATCCACATAACATGTAATGAAGGGAAATGTTTCCTTACATAAACTTTAATGTGAATTTCTCTCTGCCATCAATGAAATATGTTTTACATTTTTATACACATTTCATTTAGCTACTTACCAATAGATTTAAAATATGTTATCAGTCATGCCATGCTACGTGTGAGGAAATCTTCACGAGGAAGTTGTGTGAAATTTAAAGTAAAGATGCCTACAAAGTAAATCTTTTTGTGTGGTTGTTATGAGAGTGAAACAGTCACATTTGGCAGTGGATTATTTCGTATATTTTAGTTTTGGCTTCGGAAATAGACAAGCTAGCCTAGAATATACGTAAACACACACACAAACATTGTTTGTGTTTAGAACAGTGCTTGAAGTGAGAGGGGAATGGTATCCCCAGCTAGCAAAATTTTCACAAAACTTCCATCCACCATGGCTCGACTAAACATCCCTCCGGCCAACATTTTCCACCCAAGCACTGGTTTACAAATGAATGTAATGATTGAAATGGTCAGGTCGATTTGATCACGATAAAATTATAGCAATAATGTATTGTACTTGGGATTTTTTTTTTGTATAAGAACAAAAGATAACCCGCTTAACTGGTCGAAAGTAAGGCACTACCATTAAAAAATAACAGACTCAAGTAATGTTGACTTTACTACAAAGATTAATGGTCGAATACTAAAGAATGCTCATTCAACTAGAATCACTCTGATATGCCACATGTACCTCATAGAATTAACTCCCGATTTGATTGACATTCACATGCGATATACTTACTATCAATTTTTATTGCTCATATTTAACATTAACAAACCACAAAGGTGCCTTCGTTCATTAGTATAACTTGGAGGATAACATATGTGGCATAACAATTGCTGCAGTTGGCTCAATTTCAACTTATATTTTGTGTTTTCCAATACTCCATACATGACGTTCGCACTTCTGCTAATTTAGGACTTCGAAAACTACAATGTTATTGTTTTTCGCAGATTAACTTTTAAAGGGTTGCAGTTACCCCCCAATATTGGATTCCAGATTGTGCGTTCGAATACTCACATTTCGTCCTCCTTTCCTCCCTTTTTCCCCTTCTTGGCCTTGCCCATGGCGATCTAACGTGGTTTTCACTATTAAGTTCTTTATAACGATGAACTGAACAACGATACGCTGAAGAAGCGAATTTCATAAATATTATTTTCCTTTCCACAACAATGCAACCTTCTAGCAGCACCGTGGTGCTCTCTGTGCGCTCACAGGAAGTAGATTTCTACATGCGGTAGACAGTTGAATAGCGTTGTGCAAAGTGCCATTGCTGCTTTGTCAAAATAAATTGCAACATACTCTAAATTATTGACATAGGGCCCGTTCCGAAAGTCGCACGAGTTTAACGCGTTAAACGAGTTATGGTAACTGGGCGTTCCATAAGTGCTTCCGTGCGTCTCGTGAGTTTCATTATGCTGTCCCAAAAGTCGCATTCCGTGCGTTTCGTGAAAGAACGAGATTCACCAAATGCACGAGCTCTGAGGCAAGTTAGTTGCGTTAAAATCGTCTGCTAGTTGCAGAAACGCGGGAAGACGTACTCGTTTTCTATTTCTATTATGCTGTGACTGTGCTTTTAGGATGAGCGTAAGCGAAACGTGCGTGATGTTCAAGTGTGGGAATTGTAATATAATTGGAGAGCAAGAGGAGATTATGCAGCATGCTTGTTCTTTGAGTAAGTATTGCAGATTTTTATAGGAAAATCAATTAGTAATAACACAGCAGATTTTTTTTTTTTTTTTGGCTAAACGTTCAGAACAAAACTAGAGCAGGAATGTTTTCTTTTTCATTCTTTTTTTCAAAAGGTCGTAGCAAAATTGCCAACAGATTGTGTTAAACACACAATAAACAGCATTGCTTGAAAAATTATGTAGGTTGTGTTAAATACACTTAAACAACATTGCTTCCAGAATTATGCAGGTAGTAATGTGGACATACATGTAGGTGTTGGGCCAGGGCAAAGCATGCGCGAAATGTGCTAACGTGCAAGTGAAATTCGCACAAGTGTTCCAAGTTAATAAATGATGAAAGTTGTTAAGGATTTTTGTAACAGCTTGTATTAATAATATTTTCATACTTTTTACTTCCTTTGCTAACCAAATCTTGGTGTTTCTTATTAAGATGACTGTGATATGCATTGAAAGGTCGAAAATTAATATGGTTCAAACATACCTTTCCTAACTGTTCATGGACATCATTACATGAAGTAAGGAAGTGTCACGTTGTTGTACACTTACAGAACCTGAATTTGGGCCAAGAGGGAAATTCAGACGATGGCACCACCAAGGTAGTAATATTAATTATTTATTCCTTTCTTGCTTGGTGTCATAAATTCTATCCAAATAAAAATTAGCCTATGAACAATTTTGAACCTTCCTGCACTGTAGTAGTTGTGTGGGTGTTGTGAGGAGTATGGGGAAATAGTATAAAATTGAAACGAAGTGTGTGTGTTTGTGAAAAAAAATAGTGCAGAACATAATAATTTATTGGCTTGCTACCAGGTGCATAACAATAATTTATTGGCTTGCTACCAGGCAGGTGCCTCCAATGCTGTCAGCCCCCTTGATATTAGGTAAAGCTCCTGGGTTTAGAGTAATCCACCATGTAATTTTTGTCCGCTACACAGTTTCTCTTAGAATTTATGTTCCAGCAAAAATTAAACAGATGATGTAAAAATGGAACTTGCATGTAAGCCAATTTTAACTTAATTATGAACATACGTAATTTGGTTGTCAATTACAAAACTGACTATCACATATATTAATTTATATTTGCAGGTGTAATCGTTGGCACGCAAGAATCTGATGGTGCTGCCATTGCAGGAGGAAGTTCAGAGGTGCATAAAAAACCAGCTACCGAGGGAAGAGAAGGGACGTTCTATTGGAACGACAATGCAACCAGGCTCCTCTTGTCTTTGTACCAAGATAATAAATCGAAAATTAACTCACCATATTTTACAAAAAAAAAGGTGTGGGGCATAATTTGCCAGAGCATGAATGCTTTTGGCTATTGTGTCAAGCCGTTGCAGTGCGAAAATAAAGTGAAATCTATGGTGAACAGCTACAAGAAGGCTAAAGACAATAACAAGGTGTCCGGTGCTGCCAAGAAATCTTGTGCATTCTTTGTGGAACTTGATGAGATGTTTGCAGGTGATCCTGCAGTTAGCCCGGTCTCATCTGCATCATCGTCATCGGGGTTTCAGGTCCACAAAGAATGTGTTCAGAGTGCGGAACCTGCATCCGATTCTCCACAAACTAGTGAATGTGGAGATGAGGTACAAAAAAATACTCCGAAAAGGAGAGTTAAGAGGCGAAGTGTTGGTGAGGAAGATGATGAACCTTCCTGGTTCAAGTCATTTAGGGAAGACTGCAATAAGAGACATGAGGAACAATTGAATGTTCAGAAGAACTTTTTGTCTCTGTTTGAGCAACTAGAGCAAAAAATGTAAAATATTGTATGCATTATGGATAAAGTAGAATATAACATTTTTGACCATTTTATTCTTTTTATGTAGCTTTACAGATTTTTAGAACTATCGTTGAGTGCAACATCAGGAGAGTATTTGTTTCCTGACACACATTTTAGGCAGTTTATCTTATGGATTTGTTGGAAAATTATCTTTTTCTTCTCATTGTTAATTTGTATTTGTGTCATATGTCCCTTTTTGACTAATCACTTCAATTGGAGGAAAAATGATTTGATGATTGATGGAGGAGTCACTCACAAAGACCACCCATGCCCACAGAAATTTGAATCGAGGAATTTTGGTGGCAAGATAAAATGTAAACTACTTAATGCACTTGGCCACTGGACCAGCACCCTCATTGTTGAGAGAATTGTTCATCAAAACTGAGGATGTTTTGTTACATCAGGAATTCTGAATACATTTGTGCCCGTGCTCTTGACAGGTTTGTAGATGTAGAACTTTGGACATATTTTATAATGTGAAAGAATATAAATTTCGGGAAACATACTTTGGGTTCTTCCTATATTCACAATGGAAGTAGTCGAATTTTTACAATATGCTTTAGTTATTTTCTCAAAGAATTGAGTGTCTTTAGACACTTTTTCTTTGACTTAGATGTAAAAGTAAGTAATTTCACGCAATTTGAGGACAAGATTTTGCCTTCTATCTAGAGTTACTATATCTGTTCATTTTGACCAATGTTGTTACTTATAAAAAATCAGTGGCGTAGCGTTATAGTATGCCCTTTACGCCCGGCGTTCCCAGATTTAAAATTTCAAAAATCTGTAAAAGCTGTAAATATAAAGTAAAACTTGACTAATTTCATATATGTTTGACCTTCATGGCATTATAATAGCTATTTTTCGCGATCCGCTTGCAACGCTCCACTAACAACACTTGTTCTAGCATTTTTTCAATGCCTTTCCTGGCCGGACGCCGAGCTGGTTTGGCGTAAAGGACCCTATATTCCTTGCTGGCCTTCTGGAGGGAAAGCTTGTATCTCTACAGAACGTGCGTAAATCTTCTCTCGTACGCCAGCGTACGAAGCAGAAGAGGTCTACCGTGATTGGTTCATGTGAACTTTCCTGCCTTCTGAAGCAGACAGCGGTACAATTCCTACCCGGTTCTTCGCATGATGTTACAATAAGCAATATTGACTGACGTAACTTTACCAAACTCAAATATACCACTTCTTAATTGCCACTGCATTGTATAATTTATTGCACGAACGGCGATGTGCATTAAAAACTAAAAGATCAACACAGTTTTTGTCAAATAACTTTGGTGAAGTCCTCGTGGTAGAAGTTCAGCCTGTGGCTGCTCTACCACGTAACATGCAAAACTATTCTTCTTCTTATTATTATTATATCGTTAGTATCTAACTGCTTAATATTGTGTCAGTGGAAATGTTTAGCATTCATTTGAAAACTCTCTGGACAAAATTATTTTAAAATGTTTATCACCATTCCAAGATGCAATAAACAGTGGTCTGAATTACTAATCAGCACTGTTACGTCAGTGGAGTGTACGATAGTTGGATCATCCACCCACTTCCATGTCAGAGTGTTTTGCACAGCGTGCCAAGACGACAGAGGTCCCTGATTAGAATCCCGACGTTAGCACAGGTGTACTTTGAGAGTGTCCCTTCATCAATATCATCACTCATATTCATATTCGCGATTAACCAAAAGTGGTAGAAAATTGAAGTATTGTGAAATAAACCAAATCAATCAGTAGTTGGATCATCCACAACAATGTCTACTGTTGTTCAGAGGTGCTTGTGATTCAGGTAGGTTTTTTAATGACTTGTGTCATGCAGAAAGGTATAAAAAGAGGTATAAAGCACCAGAGTTCAAAACATTTGTGCCATAGTGAGGCATCTAATTTTCTAACTAAAACATCCATGATGTTTTATTGAAAACCCAGCCGACTTTAGACAAACAATACCTGTGGCGACTAATATCATAAGTAAATTATTAAGCAAGAAAGGGCCGACCCTTCCTTCGGACTTGGCATTCCCACCCGAAATGTCCATGCTACGCCACTGTAAAAAATGTCCGTAACATTTTCTACATATTCTTCATTACAGCTATTATCTTGCTACATGCTTCAATAAATGTAACCACCATCTGTTTTCTGTTATCTTCCCACCTTGTACATTCATTTTTGATGGTCCCAATTCAGACTAGTTGCAAAATAAGATTGTGTTTTGAAGTGAACTTGTTTTTTCCTGATAAAAGCCAGCTTCATTGGGGTAAATGCTGTCCTTTTTTTTTTTTTTTTTTTTACCAATTGCAGCCAACTAACTTATTTTATTTGCAATTTCTATTTTGAGTGTTGAGGTTTGTAATGTCTTATTTTGCAAATAGCTAAATGATTTGACATGGATATTGGCCATTGCTTCGTTAAGAATTCACATATGCATGCGAACTGGACGGCATAGTGTTAATGCTGCTGTATTGCAATGTTCCGAGCCTAAAATACAACCACCTGAAGAAGGAAGCAGTAAAGCTTCCGAAACTTAGTTTACAACGAATATATACTCACTTATGTAAGTAAACGAAAGTTAATACTTTTGACATATTTTTGTTTATAGATAGTGAGGAATACGCACGTAACCAATATGCTATTACAATCAAGCAATACTAGGTTTGATCCCATTGGAGACACATTACGTATTGGTTCAGATTCCATTCTAAAACTACATACAGTTCTGATTAGCATATCAGACCATACAAAGTAACTTGAAACTGACTTTTAACATAATTGTCCCCCCTAATATAAAATGTAAATATTGATGTCATGAAGTTTTCATATCAAACTATTAGACATTTCAAGACAATTAAATACCTTTACTATTTGCAACACATGCAGAAGTATGCCTATTATGTTTCAGGCTGGTACAAAAGGCGACATGTCTCTTTTGGAAACCAACTCTCAGAACATAAAATACTTTATTTTATGGTGGTGCTTTTTGGGCACCATCAATTTTGACATTAACTTGTTACAATGCTAAAGGTGTATTTGTACCAGCTTCACCACGGAAGCAAGCAGAGAAGTTCTAGTATGCCAGAAGAGAAAAAAAAGTTATACCATGCAGACACCATCAGCCACTTGTACAGGAATGCAGCCATGATTGCCAGTGTCCAGTTTGTAAGTGTGTGATTGTTTTTTTTTTTTTGCTAACACAGTTCCTTGCTGTCAACAATGTGAATCTTAAAACATGTTAATACAAACCAAATTGTGCACGGCAATTTTATGAACTTTTACTATGGATATCATCAAGAGATGGTCATTGCTGTAGTGAATGTAAATGAAAAATTTATTTCTTGTGTGTTGGGGGGAATTGCAAAAATGTAATGCAGACAAGGGGGGGGGGGATGCATAAGTGTAAGTTTTCTCTTCCTTCGTAGAGCAATTGTGATGTTCCAAAATCTGAAACATTCCATCAGCTTAGAACTCCTAAAGCATTGACGTGTATTTTTTTGTGGTTAGCTTCCTCTGTTATCTAGATATTCACAAGTTTTGCTATCACATAAATCTTTTAAGCTATTGATAATAGTAATAATTGTGTCCTTTTGCATTTTCAAGAACCCTGCATAATATACTGTCATTTAACAGTGTTTTTTTTTTTTTGGCAGAAATTGTGTTATACATGCCATGTAGATATTTCAGTGAAAATTGAAAGTTCACCTGGGAATCTGGCATACCATGCGATTGCACAGAGAACAGAGCTACAAAACCAGCCTTGGTTTTGCCAGATTTTCCATTAGATTCATATTTCACCACATAGTTAAACATGACTGCAACTTATGTTTACACTCTATTACCAATTTCTCTTGAGTGTAAGAGACAATATATATGCCAATGGGCTGCCGTAATCTTCAGTTTACTTGGCCCACTTCCCTAGGTGCCTATAAAAGGTGGTTGGTAATTAATTATTTGATGTATTGGATTTAACACACACACACAGGTTTCATGATTGTTTCGAACATTGCTCCCCCTTGATGAATAATCCTGACACCACCAATGACCATATCCTTATCTGGGAAAGCAATTTCATTGTGTATTGTCTCTTGATTTTTACGCTTACCTAGTTAATCTGCCACAAGGGAGCATAAAATATAGCAATTTTTGAGCATTGTAATTGTTTCTGTAATAGCGGCGATTTCCTCCTACCGTACAAGCTAAAGAACATAGGCAGGGAAGGAAAGAACTAAAATGGTGGAATTGTCTGGTTTTCTAGGGCAGGACTACACACACACAGAGGAAGGGGGTGCAATTCCTTTGGGGCTTATGATTTTACCAAAGTTTTCTTTAGGTGCAATAGATTCCAGGTTAAGTACTCACAGATAAAACCACAGGCATGCTTTTGTAACCATCTTATCAGATTTGAAAGGCAAAGGTATTAAAATTACAACAGCGGACCATAGTTTCAAATTATATGGAAAGGGGGGGGGTCAATCTCGCACGACTATTATTGTTGACTATGCTATTCTATATTTCAGGTTATTTTCAACCAAGATGATGAGTAGATGAATGTAATCAAATTATTTGGATTACACATGTGCAAGGCTGAAAATCATTTTGCATGTAAAACAATGCAAATGAGTTCCATACGAAATTGCATGCTCAACGCCTCAGCATTGGCTTGGTTGTAATATTGTCACCTTGTAATCTAAGGATGTCTGGTTTTATATCCTGTGGAGGCACATTGAATGTGGCACAGATAACACTTTAAACTGTACGTCCAGTCCCCTTTAGCCTATCTGTGCATAAAGTTCTCAAAAATTAGAAATAAAAATTGTGGGATACATAGCCTATTCATTAATACTGTAAAACTGGTGTCTGAAATTAGCAGGTAGATCTGCATATACAGGGTGGCTCAAAAAGTCACTTAACACCCTCGGTACAAGGCCACTGCAGCTCGCAACATGGAAATGGTGATGACCAATCGTTGCCAGGCCAAGGGGGAACCACATTGCCGCCACCCGCACAGTCGGCGGCTATCTTTATGTCCGCCATCTTGAATTCAACTTTAGAATTTTAAATGGGAAGGGGGTGATATGATATATCAAATCATGCTAGAATTTCATGAGAAATGCAATGGTGAAGTTTTTTTTTTTAAATGTATCTTGAACCAATAAAAAGTTATGACTGAATCCTTGTACCAATTTGCTCCTTTTCGAGGTGTTACAAAAATACCTTAAAATTTGTTTAGCGCATCGGTAATGCATCAAGATCAAAGTGACGTCTAGGGAAAGAAGTTCGCATGCCATTGCTCAAGATTTTAATCGGATACATCCATGAAGAGCTGTGCATTATGATTGGTTGTCGCGAACAATTTTAGTGTGACGCTTCCATTAAATGAAAAATCCTTCACAGTGACAAGGCTAATGTTTATGTTCATAACCCATTTTCGACAGATCAAAGCTGAATGGTTAGTGCTGTGTGGAACACAATTGGTTAGTCAATTTTCCATCAACGGAACTTTAAATGCTTAAGGCTACTTGGATTTGTTAAATGAACAGGTTTTGTCATCCTTGCTTATGGAAGAAGGTACTTTTTACAGTTTTTTTTTTTCAATAGGGAGGAACACCAGAACACTATGGGAACATTACGAAGCACTTTCTGTCCAAAGTTAGTTATCAGATGACTAGGGTCGCATATTCTGTTTATGAACTTCCTTATGAACATAAACATCAGCCTTGTCACTGTGAAGGACTTTTAATTCAATGGAAGTGTCACACTGTAAATTGTTTGCGACAACCATTCATAATGCACAGCTCTTCGTGGATGTATCCGATTACAATTGTGTGCAATGGCATGCAAACTTCTCTCCCTAGACATCTCTGATCTCGATACGCTAAACAAATTTTAAGGCATTTTTCTAATACTGATCACATAACCTCCAAGGTGACCAACATCGAAAATAACCATGTGCCTCGAGGCACGGTGCTGTATTCATAGGGGACTTTAACTTTAAATTTTCCTGTTGTATTCGTTTCTGCTCCCGAGTAACTACATTTATTTTACATATGCATATATGAACCCTCTACTATGTCAATGACTGAGGGCCCTCTAAAGGCTTGCTTTTCTCTGGGTGCCCCCGCGCTGCAGGGTTTTGCGGCTTGTAGATCCGGCACTGACTGAAAGTAACACCCTTTTAACTGTTGGTCACGGAAATCATCTGGTACAGTTGGATGTTATTCAGTAGCATGTCAGACATTGCTCAGTTTGCACGAAATCACACTTGATATTTGTTCCACTCTTTTTGTTTTATTATTATTAAAAGATTGATACATCCATAAATAAATACCACAGTTACGCACGTTTGCTCTTGCAATGTATTTACATTCTTGTAATGAAAGTAGAAAATGTACAAGTCTCTAATTCAATGCGTTACAGAGAAAAAAAAAACAACCAGAAACAATGTTTGTCGCCAGGGTGTGAAATCATTGAATACTGGTGGGGAGGAGGAAGATCTACACACACACATTTTTATGATGGTTCTCTCCTAAGAACCGAACCAAACCCAACTAGCCTAACCTAACCACCACAGCCAATGGGAATGCTTGAAACAGTTGTAACAGCAATCGCTACCTTTTATGATATACATATTTATAATGTTATTAAATGTAAATATAAAAATACTAAATAATTGAAAATGCATTATTATTATTAAATATATATAAAGAAATTATAATTTCCTACTTTTATAATTATCATGATATTTATAAAGTACCAAACTAATTCCTTTTGCTAACTGGTTAAAGATGGCAATAAATTTCAAAATAGTTTAAATGATTTTTATGATGTATAAGTTTTCTTTAGTTTTCACTTAAAATTAATGCACAGTATATAAATTAGATTTCATAGTTTTTTCTGTCTTGCCACACATCACACTTCTTACGTCACCTGAGTGACCAAAAGCTAAGAGGAGATGCACTTGCATCTACCTGTTCAGTCCTTCCACCATGACCAATACCTACATGATGTGCACTACACGTTGAATGTTCTAGAAGAGTACCACATAACTCATTTTAATGGAATATAAGAATTTTCCCTATTGGAATTTTAAAAAAACAAAAAAAAAGCACATACTTTCCACAATATAACTAATATTATTTACATGTACATTGACAAAATACACTATACTCTAAATTTAGCACATAAGACTGTCACACTTGCAGGTGCATTTATAGAATTACACATGTGAGAAACATCAACATCATCTTACTGGAGTGAAAGGATATTGCTAATGTAATCGCGTTTTGTGGCTCCTGAGTCTGAAACATTGGCAAAGATCAATGTTTGCTCATCATCATCACAAGGTGAATGATCATACTCCTCAAATGTATCTCGGTAAAGTATACAAAAATTATGCAGAACACATGATGTAAGAACATACAGTGGAATATCCTTGATATTAGCATCAAAATACTTCAGCCGGCGAAACCTGCCCTTCAGCAAAGCAAAAGCTCTTTCAATGACCACTCTAACCTTTGCATGTTTCTTGTTATAGTTCCTTTGTCGAGGAGTCAGATGGCCATTGTCCTTATATGGTGGGAGCAATTTCATGGACAGGGGATATGCAGCATCCCCCACAATATGCATTTCTTCAGATAAAAAGTTATTGTCCATCATTTTAACATGCAAATCAGACATTCGGTAAACTCGTGCATCATGCACAGAGCCTGGAATAGAACAGAAACAATCTGTGAATGCCATATTCTTTTTGCACACAGCTTGCAATATCAAAGCAGGGAAACCTTTCCTGTTGACGTATTGCTCTGGTTGAACACTTGGTGCCTTAATTGGTATGTATGAGGCATCAATTGCACCAACCACTCCAGGAAACTGATTCACGCGTCTGAATTCGGCTTCTGTCTTGACTAGCTCCTCTCCTCTTGGCCAGGAAATAAAGTTCTCAGCTATCTGGACTAACAACCGGCAAAATAGTGTCAAATACCGGTGCAATGATGATTTTGATAAGTCAAACCTGTCGGCAACAGATCTGGAAAAAAAAATACAAATTCAAAGATCAGACCACTGATTGGTACATAATGTTGTTATTTTGAAAATGAAAGGCACCTAAATACAACAGAGGTAGTGGGCTGGCAGCCCTAAGTGAGTTCTCACACTAAAGTGATATGCTGCATGTAGCACAGTTCATTTGGAAGCAAAACAATGAGATGCCATATGTGGCATATCACCTCATTCTAATGCAAAAGGTATGATTACCTGGTTTGATTTTCAGATACAGTACATCTAGAGCATATCCATTTGGTGCAAAAGCTCCTTAACATAAAATCATCGGCTAGTTGCAGAAACAAAGTAAAACATGTGTGAACAAAAAGCACAGACCAAAAGCCTCTGCAAACTCCAGAAAGCATAGTTAGGATGAAGAGTATGAGTGAAATGTGTGTGATGTATAAGTGTGGAAATTGTAATGTAATTGAAAAGAAAAGGGAAATTATGCAGCATGCTAGTTCTTTGAGCAAGAATTGAAGTTTCTTTTTTCCCTTTTTGTAGTAGTATCATTTGCACAAGTATTCAAGATGAAAATTGTTAAGATTAAAAAAAATGTATTTAATAGTTCATTGAAATCCATGATGAACAGCTCGCATAATATTTGTGATAGTGGTACAAGTATACATCATGGTGTAGATTTGAGTGTTTTATTTTACAAGCAAACTTCAATGCAGCTGCCGATTTTTCATTTTCATAGTTCAATTTTATTAACACTGACATCTGTAGCACATTTTATTGCCGCTAATATAGCAGCCCGTCCACTGTCCTCCATTTGTAAATATTCCAAACAAAACGGTCGATGTTCCAAAAGTCTGAATAATAACTATTATTGTTTCATTTGTAGTTAATGACTTCAAAAGAAAGGGAAATTTATTGAAAAGCAAGTTGGCTGTGATTTCACAGGAAAATAATTACTTTAATCATACAATCTTATTTTCTTATATTCATTGGCAGTGTTGCTGAAGTTACTGCTTAAAAATGTGTGTAACTTCTACTGTCATCAGGTAGTGAGAATAGCAGAAAGTGCTTATCAGGTGTTGGAAAGTATATACCTAAGTAATTCTAATGCTAATGGCCCTAAACCTGACCTGCCTAACCTAGCAAAAATATAATTTAAGAACTATCTGGGTTTAGGAACATCATACCCTTTCATACTTATGTCATGTGACGTATTAGTAGCAACAGTCCTTGTCTCCTGCACGAAAATAAATGCACATTGCCGTAAGCTTCACACATATCAAAAACTATAGAATACACACATTGTGCAGCAGGCCAGGCGAGGTTGTAGATCATGCACATGCAAGTTAAAATCTGGTGAAAATAGTCACTCGGAAATTAAAATGCACCAGTTTTCTGTTGCATTTATGTAGATTTCTTTAGATTTTTATGGAGTACATTCACACTCAAATGTCCTTAAACATGTAGGGTCTCCCTCCCTATTTTTAATTCTTTCAGGTTCTGTTTAACTGGTTTCATAATTGTTTTGGGAAGTTGAAATTTAGACCATGCTTTTAAAATCTGTGTCATTGTGAGATTTTTTTTTCTTCAAATGATGGTAACAACAAAAATAGCATGTTCCAACAATACTTTTGATTGAAATTGGAAATTTCAGAACTGATAGGTGTGTAATTTCTAAAATGAAACTGGTAGCATACATTTGACACAGATACTCTACATTACTGTCCTGTAATGTGTATAAATTACGATGAATCTGCAAAGAGCATTCCTCTTGTTGGATAATATAAACTGGAAAATATCTATCACAAATGTCAATGGTTGCAAAAGTACAGTTTCGTGAATGTTGATGAAACTTAAAATGCAAGGAAAAGGTTGTTGGTGACAGGAAAAACACAAGCAAAAATCAAGAAATGTAGGGATGAAATGTTTTTATTGTCTTTTTTACTCTTTATTTTATCTTGTGGGAACGCTAATATATATATTAATCAAAAAGTTCATTTTTGCATCTATCTAAATGTGACATGCATTCGGTTTGTGCTCTTTTCTTTCAAATTTTCTTGTGAGCATAAATGTATATCAGTCCTAACATATACTTGTGGTTGTATATTTCTAATATCGGTAAATATGCGATATCGCCCAGACGGATTTCTTCAAATTTACAGGAGAAAGTACTTACTGAAATGAGTTTCTTTAGCATTCTGGACGTTCTTGGAGGTATTTTCTTTCACGGAAAGTAAAAACTTCGTACTTTAATGCTGCTGAACAAGAATTAATCACTTTTTACGTAAGAAATTGGCATTGCCTGCCACATTATGCCGTTGTTTCCATTGCGTGCGTGCAGATGGCGAGAGTGTTGAAAGTCACGCGATCTCTGCAGTATTTCCAAACGTGCCTTCTTTTTACGAAAATTTCTATTTTTAACTATGTTCGCCGCGCTTTCTCTTTTTGATGAATTTAGGGGTGAAATGAGTGCTAATGGAACCTAACCTAACAGGTCTAACCTAACCTTGTGTGAAATTTTCTCAATAAATAAATGGTTTGTGGGGCTACCCGTGGATGGTTTTTGGGGCTAACGTGCATGGTTTGCGGAGGTAAACATGAAAAAAAAATCGAAATAGTACGTAATTTTCAGTCATGAAGGTTTGAAACACTGCTTGCACACTGAAAATCGACAAAACACAAGCTGGCACGTCATGATGCGCGATGATCCATTACGAGTGCACACCATATTGTCTATTACAGGAGCGGAACAAGTAACACAAATAATCAATCGTAATATGAAAGGTTGACAGTATTTTATGGAAAAAGGCATAACTTCACCTTAAAGAATGTTCCGCAAGGCAAAATAGGTAAGTACCAGTGGTGAAATTAAGGTGTCCGGGCGTTATCGCATATTTACCCTAATATCACCTAGTCACATATATCTAATTTGATTACGTGTTCTATGCTACCAGGGAACTAAATCAGAAACTAAAATAAAATATATAGAACTTCGACATCTACTTTAAAAAAAGGGGGAGATTTGTTCTCACCTGAAACACTCCTGGTTTGCCAAAACCCACAGTGATGAGAGGCAAATTTTTTCTACAGCTCTCCTTGGTCGTCCAAACATATTTATCACTTTCGGTGCTAGGAGTTCAATCAGAAATTGAAAAGTTTCTCGTGACATGCGAAAGTGAGACTGAAAATCGTCACCGTTGTACAAGGGAACAGTTACCTCTACATAATTCTCTATACGTCGTCTCTTCGTTTTCCTGTCTTTTATTTTAAACGCACACTTTAATGCAGCTGCAGATTCTTTTTCATTCTGTACTTCATTGTTATTAAGAATAACATCTGCAGCACATTTTATTGCTGGTAATATAGCAGCTTTTCTGTTGTCCGCCATTTGTAAATATTCCAACCAAAAAAAAAACACTGTCGATGTCGTTCCATAAGTCTTCACAATAACTACTTTCACCAGGTTCACGAGGCCAGTTCTTTTCGTTCGATTCGTTCGTTTCGTTAAGACTTTTGGAACGCACCCATAGAGTTAGATGATTCATCCATAGAATGTATAAATATTTATTTGTTTACTCTATGGTTCAGTTCTCGGTTGCTGACTATTTGTAAACTTCTACTTCTACGGTTCTACCATATAGCTTCTGAACGGTGTTTTTATGAATTCGAAATTAAATTGCAACATATTAACAGATTCGATCTGTGATACTAATTCATAAAATAATCGTGATTTGATTTTAAATTAAATTTAGCCGAACGACATTTTCCTTATATCTGTATATGTAGAATTTCTTATTCGTGACGTCTTCATGCTGGCGTGATTTGAAGAGTTATTTTTTTAACAGTATTTAATTATCGCAATATTGATAAACATATTGCAGTTGTTTCTTAACACAACTGGATACGTAATGAATGCCATCATCTTGCATTTTGCGTAGTAAATTCCCGTAAAGTCGTGTCTGTTTCGCTGGGCGCATACTATCAGTGTTGCAAACTAAGTTGTTTTCTGTGTGTCTAATGTGTATGCAGTGTGTGCACGCGTGAAAATGGATTTTGGAGAAAGTTTTTATACTCTGTCGCCAAGAATTGCTGTCACTGGGGAAAGTATCCGCACAGATGGGTACAGTGGTATATCCTTGGGAAAAGTGACACAGATGTGATGTGGCATGGTGCGGTTGTAGGACAACCTTAACCTTGAATCAAAGTGGTATTTCATTATGTACATAACAATTTTAGATATCGCATTTCTGACTCTCACTGTACCAGTTTTTGTAGTCGGATGCTTGGTTAATACGAAAAGTATTGAAAAGCATTTGCCTGTAGCTGTTGTCCAAGGGTTTAGATATGGAAAATTTGCATACCAAGGAGCGACATCTAAAATTGCGGGGAAAATCGAAGTACCAAAAAGGTGAGATTTGGTTATTACCGGAAGCATATATATATCTGTGTGTGTGTGTATCTCGAGAGATAAAGGATATTGTATGAACTAAGCGTACATATAGTGAAGAACGATCAATTCTTCAATGTCAACTTTCATTTAAGTACAAGGGGAAAATATCAGCATATTCTGCAACACGCCTCTAAAATGCAGCAGTTTTATATATTTCTAGATATGTGTTTTTTGATGGAAAGTGTGTGTACAGTATGCATGATTTTTCCACAGTGTACAGTGTAAATTCATATCTTTTTTTTTATGTATTTAACTCTGATCATGGTGATTTTTAACATGTTATAATCTGGCAGCTTAAAATGTGTTTTATCAAACCTTTTTCGGTACTTGTTTACTATCCTACGGACACATTTATTTATTTTTACAGAAGAAACTATTTACCGTAATAAGTTCCTGTAGCATTGTCGAACATCGGGAAGGTGTTTTGTGTGATGTGGGAATGTTTCATAGCTGAAATTCATGTTGTTTGTTGAAAATTAATTCTCCGACGGAGAATAGTGAGCCCCACGAACCATTGGCACGTGGATAGGTTAGTTCTGTTAGGTTAGGAAACATAGTTAAAATTTGGTGTCGTGTTAGTATCAGGATCTAGAAATTGAAAATAATTGCAAACCATCGGCGCGTGGTTAGGTTAGTTCTGTTAGATTAGGAAACATAGTTAAAATTTGGTGTCGTGTTAGTATCAGGATCTAGAAATTGGAAATAATTGCGAACCATTGGCACGAGGTTAGGTTAGTTCGTCTCAGGCAAGCGAAAAGGCCTATCAGAAAGACTTACTGGTAATGTGAAAAATTGTAATTTAATCAAAACAACGTTGATACACCTTCAGGAATGTTCCTCGAAGCAGATACGTAAGTACGAATGTCAAAAATTGAAGAAACTAAGTAGTTATAGGTGTCCGAAGGATAGTAAACAATTACCGTAAGTTTGCAGTGTTGCAACCTTCTTCACCGAAAAATTCCTACTTTCATGTTACTCATTTTGTATTTTTTTCCAGGTTCGAAAACCCCAAGGAACCATGCACGGATAGCCCCACGAACTATGCACGTGTAGCCCCACGCACCATTCACGTATAGCCACACAAACCATTCTAATAGCCCCACAAACCAATCATAAATAGCCCCACGAACCATGTACGCAAGGTAAGGTTAGGCAAACATAATTAAAATTGACATGTTCTGGCAAAACAATGGCGAGTTTGGAAACACTGACCGGGGGTTACGTCATTGAACGCACAAAACATTTGGTTCACGTAGTCGAACGTTATGGAGGGAAGAGCTTTTGTGCATCGGAGAGACATTAATGTCGAAAAATACATGATTTACCAGTCGAATAAGTTGAACGAAGGGAGAAAACACTTCCGCGAGCTTTCAAAAGTCTACAGAAACTCAGTTCTGTAAGTAGTTTCTCCTGTAAATTTGAAGAAATGTGTTTTCCCTATACCATACTGTTACCAGGGTAAATTATTGTTGGAAAACTGCTAAATCAAATTGAGATTTCAGCTTGTTGGTAGTGCTTGGAATACACAATTATGTAAACAGTGAATTATTTTTACAATTTAATTTAATTTGTAACATTTGTAAAGGTTTATAATTTAATTAACAATCAAATCATGTCATCTGTTTACTGTTATAAGTCTATAAATAAACAAACAATGTTTGTGTGCTATGTTCCTTCTATGCTATTATTTTTGTTGTTGTTGCCTTGAAGGGATGAGGCAATAACAGTACAGGTAACAGTCTGTTATAGGTAATCACATTTCTTCAATTTTACAGGAGAAAGTACTTACGGAACTGAGTTTCTGTAGACTTTTGAAAGGTCGTGGAAGTGTTTTCTCCCTTCGTTCAATTTATTTGGCCGGTAAAACATGTATTTTTCGACATTAATGTCTGCGATGCACAAAACTCTTGCCTCCATTACCTTCGACTACGTGAACCAAATGTTCCGTGCATTCGAGGATGTAACCCCCCGGTCAGTGTTTCCAACGATGCCATTGTTTTCCCAGAAAATGGCAATTTTCAACTATGTTTGCCTAACCTAACAGAACCTAACCTAACCTTGCTGTGAATGGTTCGTGGGGCTATTTATGAATGGCTTTGTGGAGCTATGCGTTTATGGTGTGTGGGGCTATGCATGCATGGTTCGTGGGGCTATCCGTGCATGGTTCGTGGGGTTTTGGAACCCGGAAAAAAAATATGTAACACGAACGTAGGAATTTTTCGGTTAAGATGGTCTGAAACACTGCATACCTCAGATGATAGACAACACTAGTCAAGATTTGCCCACCATATTGCGTGTAACAGAAGCGAAAAAGCAACGAACAATAGATACTCGTAATGTGAAAATTACAATTATTTCAGTGAAAAAAGCAAAATCCCACCTTAAATAATGTTTCACAATGCATAATAGGTAAGTACGAATGTGAAAAGAGACGAAATGGACTAGTGAAATGTGTTTTCCCTATAACAGACTGGTAACATATCTTCTTGTTAAATGTTGCTGTGCAGCAACTTAGGCTATATTTTGGTGTTGGTATACAAATTATTTTTAACTGAGTTATGTTCAGTGCATAGCAACATATCGCGAGGCCCGCATTCGTCTTTTAAATTTGAAAAATCAGTGTGATACTATACAAAATCTTCAGGAATACATAATCAGATTATCATATTTAAAAGTAGTAGTAATAGTATGCTTTTAAAGATGTTCTTCAGTCACTAAGACATATCTGAAATATCCTTAAATATACTGAACATTTTTTTTTTTAAATCAGAAATGCAAACTGCGAATGATTTAAATATAACCTACATTTTTTTTAATGAGTAGACACCGGAGTTTGAAGGGAAATATTTTTCTCTAAAAAAGGACAAGAAATCTTCATAGATTACAACTCATACTTCTTTGACATTTGTGTTTTAAAAAGAAAAAAAATATAAATACTTAGACTCTCCCCTTCCCCTCTTAACAGAAGACTGACTTCTCGGCTGCGAATCACAACTTTTACTTCACAATGTGATTAGATCTTGCCCTTTCATGGTCAATGTTGAGGTTACTGAGTGCTAAATTTTACCTACATTTTACCAGGGGTTCTTCGTAAGTTTCAATTTTGAGAAAAGTTGTTGTTCTGTTGCGACTGTTACTGGAAGAGTAAGAAGCAAACAGAAGGTGGTACAGAGCACACTGGAAGCCAGTGTAGAGTTATGAAGGAGAAGTTGCCAAAGCACTTATGGATGTTGTTGAGGTGATTTCAGATTTAAACACATTCCTGAAATGTAAAACTTGATCAGGAAATTCGGAGGATAAATCATCTTCGTACTCGTCACAGAGGGCAAACGCTGCATCTGAAACTGTAGGAAGGAAAGGATTGCTAATATTATCTTGAGTTGAAAACAACACAAGCATTTAAATGCCCCACACCTTGCTCTGTGAAAGTTGGAGGTGCTTTATTGTTAACATTAAAATTGGGAGTGCAAGGTCAAGAGAAGGAAGAAAAGACAAGACAATGTGCTTTTTATTCGAGAAAAGAATAAATGGATAAAAATGTCCAAGCAAGCTACCATCCATTCTTGTGTAAACATTTCATATGAGAGATACGAAAATAATTTAAAAAAAAAAAATTCGGGTCCCTTTTGGGCTTGGCCTGTATGTTACGCCTCTGATTTGACATATTCACAAAGATTATAATGTTAAACTAGAATTTAAAGCCAGATAAAAACAATGTTTTAATTTTATTGTCCACAAAAATTATCCTTAATTTACATCAACCCCATGGGATGCGAGGCCCCGGCCAGTCACCCACTCCTTGCTACACCACTGGTTATGTTGTCTTCGTTGGAGGTAGTTTAGTGGTGGATTCATGAGCTAACCATTAGAGGCTCCAGATTCAACTCCCAGCCTGGGTGCTATTTTTCCCTTGTGAACAATCCTTCATTAGTTTCATCCTCACCAGACCTGATTAGCCTAGATCTGAAAATAGGTGTAAACAAAACCAGTTCCTAATACTTGTATAAAACTGCACATTTCACAAATCAAAAGTGGCACATGCTTTCACAAAAGTACTTTTGATGCATTCCATGTTGACAGTGACATTACCTGTGAAACGTGAGAAAAGAATTTCTATAACCCAAATCTGTGGTAGACATTGTAATTTTTATTGTGAATGTATTTTTAAAATGTTTTAGATTAATGTTCAGTATAGCTATCTGTAGCTTCACAAATGAAATTTAGTAACAGCACATTGTTCTATTTACAGCTGGTTCAAGCATTTTTACATCTTTGGATCTATATTTTCAACATTCGTGACGTACGTGGCATTAGATATTTATTTTTTGGGAGGACAACCACCTACATGGTTAGTGAAGACCATGGATGTGCTAAACATATGGGACAGAAGTGTTCAAGGTATGACATACATATGTATGTATGTATTTACATTTTGTCAAACTGAATGTGATTCATTTGTATAGTTGTTATTTACAGTGTTTTTCACTCAAATGAAGAGCACTAGATTTTGGATAAGGATTCTAACAAAGTGCACTGAGAGTTAGTAATATTAAATTTCTAGAGCAGTATAAAAAGAATCCATTCTGCAAATTCACATTGCTATCACCTCCCCATCCTGCTTTAAATGGAACCATTCTCTTCGATGGGTGCCAGCAAAATTACTTACGGAGATGTACACTCAGAAGAGGATGCACTGTGAATACAGTTCATTCCCAGATTCTTATCATACTTTTGTTAACATTGGCAATGCTTTTTATTAAATTCTAATAAAAAATCACATTAATACTTGAAAAATTGTAGTTTTATCATTGCAGATATGTTATTAGTTAATCTTTCACTACTTGCACTGCGTACGGAGTACATGTGCAACAGTTGTTCTTAAAAATGTATATTTTGTATGTGTCTCCTTTCATCCATGCCTTATATCTTTTATTTAAACATAAAAATAATGGTTTTCCCATACTTTCGCGTGTTCAAACATATTTTGTTATTTTTTTGTTTTTTGCAAACAAAGAAAATATAACAGTGTGTGCATGGACTTGCTCGAGCACACTTGACTTTGTGGTAATGGCCTTGCAACTTAATTATCATTTAACATTTGTGAAGAATCTCTACTTGACTCCAATACTAATCAAATGGATATTGGATCGTATTTAGATTTGAATTCCCATGCTGATGAAGTTCATGTGAAATGATTAAGAGAACCTGTAGCTCTTAGTCAAAAGTTCCATTTTTGAAAGGATGGGGCCCTCCCTGATGGCGAAGTGGTAGCGTCGTCTTCTTGTAATGAAGGGGTCCCGGGTTATACCCGGTGGAGGCACATAGTGGTTTGGATCCCACTTTAAACTGTAGGTCGAGTCCCAATTAGCCTTGCTGTGTATAAAGTAGATTTTAAAAATAAATTAAAAGGACATAAGCCATTAATATAAACACTTTAGTCTGCATGGCCCACAACCTGCCCGTGGTTGGCCTACTCATCTATCGTGAAGAGACCTGTGTCTTGTTTCGGTCTCCAGCTCAGCTCGATGTACAAGGACAATTCATCATAAAGAGGTTTTCTTGGGATATCGGCAAGATGATTTCCGGATAGGCTTTCAAGAGCAAACGTCACACTCTCGAAAGATCGGAAGCCTATCCGGAAATCACCAGGCTGATATTCTGAGAAATCCTTTTTATTATTCACTGCCAGGAAAGCTTCAAGAATTTACCATATCCCCTTGCCTCAAATATCACAAGTTTCATGTTCATGAAGCTGCACAATTGCATGGGACAACCCAGAGACATAGTGATGTGATTGTTTCTTCCAAAAAAATTCAGAAAATTATGGATAGAAAAGGTAGCTAATATATAATAGCTTGTATTTGTTTAACTCTCGCTGCAGGAAGCAACTTCAGTCAATTTGCTTCAATATGCCTAACATACGAAAGCAATTGCAGTTGATTTCAAATATTCTCGTCACTGCTGGTGTCGAGCAAAGCATTACCAGAATATGCTGCCATCTAGTCTCTTGTCATTTGAGCTATTTTCGAAGGAAATGACTTGTTTTGGTTCTCAACAAATAAAAAATGTGTGCCACCATGTGTATGTAAACAGAAATGGCAACAAGGATCATTTATCTGCTCACTGGCGTGCCCAAGATCTTCGAAAGAGGGTGAGGGTACATGCACTTTTCTTCAGTAGTCAGCCTTCATTTCGATATCTTCCCAACTTTTAACATTCTCTTCTTCTATGATGGACCAAAAGGAAGGGTTATGAGCCCTACCAACCCCTTCATGCTGCTCCCCACCCCCTTGGGCACACCACTGCATCCACTTCAATAACAATCAAATCTAACACCAAGGGTAACTCCCGGCTATGGCCCTTTTTCAAAGAATAGGGGAAGAATTCGTATTAGTACTACAGAATACTTTTTTTTTTTTTTTACAAATTTATGCAATTGTCGGAGTGCCAAAATTCTGCAGTGAGAGAGTTAAAATATCATAAGAAGGCGTATGACTTCATTTTATTATAATAAGGACTGAGCCGATACTCTCACCAATTCAGATGCTTCAAAACTAATAATTAAAAGTTGTTCAAAATATATTTTAATGTTAGTAAGTATGCCACTCTAAATATACATCAATTTACCAAGAGTTTTGCTTTAAAATATTTGAGAATTACATCAGAATATTAAATTACATATGTTATTACAAAAATCTTTTTTTTTAGACAAAACTGGTGTAAAGTCAAAAGAAACTAGAATTTTCCATAATTTACAGGATAATTACACTCTTCGAAAGTGCCACACAGCATTTTTGAGGATACTGTGAAAGACCAAAATGCTGGAAAAGTATCTGCAAATAAACTCCAACCAATGCCACTGGTATGGGCCGGTACCAATACATTGGCGTCTGTATCAGCACAGCCCTAATTATAATATAACCAACACAAATTTAGTTCAAATTGTAGTGGTTAGATGAGAGAGCATGTAGTTTTGTATATATTGTGTTGTTTTCTTTCATATTTCAGTGAATGCTGCTTCAACCATGATTGCATTACTGCTGATAACGGTGCATATATATCAGCGTTTGTATGAAACAGCATTTGTAAGCGTATTCTCATCAGCAAAGATGAACCTGGTTCAGTACTCAGTGGGGATATTTCATTATTTTGGAACTTTAATGGCTTGTGTTATGCACTCACAGGGATTTATTCCTTCAGGTAAGTTATGCAGACAAAATGTGTGAATGATTGAGAAAGAGCACATACAAATATGGATAATCAGTGTAGGATAGGATGCTGAAACTCATCATCATCCTTTGCCATTTCCTGCCTTTACCTGGGTCGGCATAGAAGTCAAGCCTCTCCATTTTTTCCTGGTCTTCCACCACTCGTCTCTTCAGTGTTCCAATATTCAATGTCCCTATTCGTAGCCTGCGTTGTCTCCAATTTTCAGTCTGGCTTGCTTCTTTCTTTTCCCGAATATTTTATGTTTTCGGCTGTCAACTAATTGGGCCTGTCACAGCCTACACCTGGGTGGTGGGGCTGCCACCTGTGGGTTCACAGGTACACCCTTCTTTTCTGTTAAGGTTCCTGCTCCCTTAGCCTTTCAGGATCCCTCCAGGCCCACAAGGCTGTCGATGGGTATTTGTGGTATTTGCTGAGTATGACCATGCCACTGGACACCCTCCAAACCCTGATAGCCTTGCTGCCTCGGCCCGGGACTGCTGATTTGGATTTCCCCTCATATCTGAGGGAGGTTTCACTATCCGCCACCTGTGACCCGTCCAGTGTGCTGGAACTCAAAGATTCTCGAAGCGGGAGGGTGGGCAAACTTTTATCCTCAGGTTTTTCCACATATGTATTCATGATATTCTACTATTATGTGATGTTTTCGTGTGAAAAATGTGTGTGATTCCATACTTAACATTGTACACAGTGCTCAAAGTGGAAATTGTTAGGTGGGGAGATGCGTAATTTTTCCTAGTTGGGGGATATTGCCCCTTTCATCCCCTACACTGATTATATACACAGACCCAAGGTTAATATTATCAGTGATTTAATTGGAAAAGCTTTCATTGCATGACTGAGGATCCACCTAACCAAAATTCTAATTTGTATTTAATGAACTAAATTCAGCTTTATTTTCTTCCTACAGTTCTGTTACCTCTAGGTTTCCCAATGAGAATCTTATAAATCTTCTTTCATTTGTCATGCATGGCAGATAGTTTGTCCATTGAAGTATTCTTGATCTAATTAATTTACTAATAATTGAAATCTTGAATTTATCATTGGTAAGAAAATTACATGAAATGAAATTTTGATCTTGTTCAGTGTCAATAAAATGTCTTTTGTCACATGCCAAAGTCTGATAATATGTCACCTCATTGAAGTAAAATGGTGAATGTGTGGAAAATGTAAGCATTATTTCTGAAAATATTTCACCAATGTATTATATATATTTTTAAAAGGTTAAATTTCTACTTGCCACAGTGAAATTAATAATTTCAATATGATGTTCTATCTGTAATTTCACCTGGTGGTGGCACACTGATCATTGGTTCGGATCTTGAAACTGTAGGTCCAGTCCCAATTAGCCTATTTGTTCATAAAGTGGATTTAAAATTGAATTCAACAATTCTCTGCAATTTCAACAATGTACTTCTGTCTGTGTACATTGTAACAGACCCTTTAGAAAACAAATCAACTTCGTACAATGGAAGTTGAGTATGCACTTCAGTTTTATAATGTGCTTTATTTTCACCATATGATTAGTAAATTCTCATTATTACTGCAATATAATCAGCATTTAGTGCCAATGGCCATTGTTGTTATCACATTGTGATTTGTGCATTTGAATATGATGTATTTGTATCTTTACATGATTCTCTTCTGATTTATAGAAAGAAAGGCTGTGATTGACATAACTGGAGTCTCATCAGCTGATATTGTGGCAATCCTTTTGTTTTTCTGGGCTACATATCATCAATTTAAAGCTGCATCCATATTAGCAGGCTTGAGGAAAGATGCAACAGGTGAGTTGCATAATTTGCGAGTTACAAACTGTTGCTAATTTCAACTTCAACTTCCTGGCTGCAGCTCATGTTACTGCTTATGATAAAACCCAGGTACCTGAAGCTATCATCTATATCAATTCTTTCGCCTCGAGTTCTTATTCATTTTCATTTGTTCCCTTCTGTAACCATTGCACTTGTCTTGTTAGAGTATATTTAAAAGTGCTAAAAATAATGCATCACCTTGTTGCTAAATCATTTATCCTTATTTACAGGTAAAACTGTGAATTACAAATATTCCATTCCGAGGGGAGATTGGTTTGAGTATGTGTCAGCACCACACTATCTAGCTGAGGTTCTTGTTTACATTGCTTTGACCATTATTCTGAGCCATAACCAAACTTGGTGGTTTGTATTATTCTGGGTGGTAGGAAATCAGGTGTGTATAGTCAAGTATATGTGGAGTGTATAGATTGATAGTGAATTGATTATTGTTATTGATTAAGTCCTTACATGTAATTTTGTAAGTCAATGGTGTAGTAATAATTTAATATTAGATTTGACCAGAAACTGTAATTAACTTCAAGAAGTTTTTGAGCACTGAACTTTAAAAGTGTTTTGTTTTCAAAAATGATATTGCATAATGCAGATAAGTTTACAACTTTAATGTTGCAGTACTTTTATTTGCTTGACGCATGCAGTGAAAGATTTAAAAAATTGGGAATAAATATAAATTGAGACATAGTAATATTTGCCAAATATCATATTGAGTATTTAAATCAGGGAAGCCCAAATGTTTTTATCTGCAGGTCTAGTCAAAACTTGAGCAACTGATCACAAGCCATTTTTCTTTCAGTAAAGATAGTGCCTCAGAATGGAATTAGTTTTATAAAGTAGGCCATATAAAAATGTGACCAGTATAACAGGATTATTATTATTATTATTATTATTTTTTTGGAGTAGGGATGGAATTGTAATGGTGGATAGTACATATATGCATTCTACTAGAGCAGTATATACAACAAAATATTTTGTATATTTGGAGCACATCCCATTAAAATTGTACTCCAAGATAAATATAGTACTCAGGGGTGATTTTAACGTAGTGTTGCATTTACCACTTTTTTTTTTTTTTTTTTTTTTTAGTTCTTTACTGTTTTCATTTGGAAATTTTTATTTTCTCAAAATTTGGGACATGTAGCCCCAGCTGCACCTCCCATGTACTCCTTTGGATGCAGCCCATAGGTTCAGCAGCCTTGATTTAAAGAATAAAAAAATAACAAGCTCCACAAAAAACTTGAAGTATATTAATCATCTTTCTACCAGTCTGGAAATCCAGGGAAATTTACTGATTTTCAGGTGGAAAAATCATGGTATTTTGTTTTTATGAAATTGTAGACTAGGGTGGCTACTCACCAGGAATTCTGCATGAATTATTGGTTCTGGGAATTATGCGTGAATATTTCTCCGTAGACATGAAAAATTGCAACTTTTATTCATCCAAATCCCATTGAATTATATACATATTTGTAATTGCCCTGAGGCTAAGTTTTCACAGTTTAACTTTTATTTTTATCGAGAAGGAAAATAAAGCTGCATGGTAAATAAAACAGAATTCTCTCAGTACGTTTAGTTTACTTTGTTAATGTCCCTTGCAGAACGATCTATCTGACATACGGAAGATTATTGCAAGATAAGTTATCTTGAAGTCGATTAGTTAAATTTGACTTTGAAATTATTATACAATTAACAATTTTTCATAGATTAGTATATCCTGTAAAATTTGTGACTTGTGGTTGTACATATTTTTCATGTCTGAAATGCTAGATGTAAACTCTACACCTTAAATTCAATATTTTAAATGTACAAGATACCGTTTAATTGAATTGAATTAGAATTTTTGGATACATTGGAATGACACAGACCTTATATTGTTAATATATGTATGTGTGCATGTGTAGTGACAGGTGGTAATACGTAAGGTTGAAGCAGAGAGAACATCTGCTTGTATGCTTGAATTTTTGGAAAGTTTGCCTTGAAAACCGGGAATTATGCGTGAATTTTTTATCATCGTCCTAGAGTGGCCACCCTGTCAATGTGTTACTATATTTTTAATTCCCTGAGATATTAATCTACATTTATTATTATTTAAAATTATCACTAGTTTAATTTTCTTTTTTGTACTTCTCAGATTCAGGTGGCCTTGATGAATCACAAGTGGTACAAGGAAAAATTTGAAGATTATCCAGCGAATAGAAAAGCAATAATCCCTTACATTCTGTAATTCATGATTCACATAGAGAAAATCTGCAATATATATTTTTTTTTGCATAAATATTATGACATGATGATTATATGTATTTTTACTTTTAATTAACCATAGTGAAACATGCATTGTGTTTTTTCTTGATGCATTTAGAAATTTTATCAGATGTTTTTCATTGCAATGTGATTTGCAATTACTTTCAATAAGTACTTTGTAACTATAATTAAAATGTATTTAGTAATACAGAGAAGAACCTTGATTTCATGGAGATAAGTTTCATTAAATGCATTGCCATTAACCATCAATGATATATCTACAAGTATGTTATTTTCTAAAGTTCTTTCATTTTTAGTTGTATTGTGGAATTAGGACAAAGCCGAAAAGAAAATTTGTTAAGTGTTGGAAGGCTATTGCGAACAAATAAATGGTTTTATAATTGGTGTGATTGCTTTCAAAATTGAGATATGCTTCTGTCTGGTGACGATATAGGTTATGTATTGTCAGTGCCTCCATTATTTTTACACTTCTAGCTGAAATATAAACAAAAAAAATATGCAAAAATAACACTTGCTAATTTCTTTTTATTCATCATCATCTTCTATCTTAATAGATGGAATTCAAAACCATACTTTTCTGCATTTTGTCTTGTAAGGCACCCATATTCATGTAAACATGGATACACCATCAAAAGTATTTTCTTTTGCTGGAACTGCACATTATGTGTAATGTTTATGATGACATGCAATGGATCTCTAATGTTAATTGTAATCATATGATACAATTGGATGTTTTAAAAAAAATATTTGTCATACATTTAAATAATAAACAGGTTTAAGATATGGAGGTTTTCTACCCTCAGAATTAAAGCTACATACAGACCAAAGATCACAAGACTTTTGATACTTATTGTATTATTAAGAGTTTAATTATAATTAAATAATTTTTTTGCAGTATCTGTTTTAATTGCATTGTTATTTGAATACAGGAATGCTAGTAATTTGAATTTTATGGTACAATGTAATGAATATACATATATATTCAAATGTTTCATGAAGATATGAAATGATATGTTCCTTTTTACTATGTTGTTAGGATCATGTATTGTTCCTAGGGTATCGTATATATAAAAATTTTTGTATATGTTGTTTTTCTCTCAATAGTAATAAATTGTTTTTGTATTTTTGTATTAATACTTTTGTTTTAAATGAATACTGGTATGTATGAATATTTGGACTGAATTACTGCAGTTTCATAATAACTCATATTAACTGTGGGTTCTACAAACAGTATGTCATATGCATGTAACTCTGTTGATATTTCAGGAAAAAGAATTGTGATCACAGCCTATTTTGTAGGGATGAGAAAGGTAAACTGCAGATATAGAAAGTAGAACTGTAACTCCAACATTCATGACGAATTTTAATTAAACCCATAGAATATGATTGTTGCGAAGAGAAAGCTTTTGGCAGATGCTGGATCACAAAGGCTGTTGCACCATTTTTTTAAAAAGCAATCATCGATTATGGGCTCATTTTAAAGAATGAAGCACCAAACTTGAAGGTAGATATTTATTGAATACTTTTTTTTTATAGTAAAAACAGGATGCACCAATAGAAAATGATAGCATTTCTTCACAATTTCCCTAAATTTGTAGTTTACGTTATCAGGTGTTCAGAAACACTTGAAATGTATTTTTCAAGTAATTTAGCTAATCAATATTCAAGTAACAAGTCTTCCCACCTTCTACTACCCACCCACCAGGTGAACTGTTTAGGTATGGTATTAGATTAGCATGGAATAGTTTAATAATATACCATACCCCTTTCCCAATTGACACCCTCATACTCAACCCACACACCCACCCAGAAAAAAAATATATAGTTCCACAATCCATCAACCCAACTGGTTTTCATGCTAAGGGAAAGTTTCCATCATTCAACAAACAACATTGTTATTCACAGTTAGATCTGGAACTGAAGAGCAGCTAAATAAGGACATTTTTATTAAGGAATTGTTATTATCATGTGACAGTTTATTTATTTGGTTCTCACATCTGCTGCATAAAAATAATATTTTATGGATGAATACAAATCTTACATATTTACTAGCTTCCAAAGATTCAAAAATTGATGAAGGTAACATTAGGTTTATGTCTTAGGCAAATCTGCAATAGGAAATCTTGATTTCATTCAGGTTTAAACCATGTGTTACAATAAATATGAATATTCTCATCGATGTTTAAACTTTCCATTCATCATGCTAGAACATGCAAGTGCCAATATATCAATATTTGAACATTGATTTACTTTTATTAAGATTTACATTTTTATAATTCTACTAAAAGAAACAATTGCATGCAAGACCAAACTATTTTACTCAGTGTGGAGAAACAAATCCAAATTATAAAACTATATGAAAACTAACATTATATAACGCTTATCCATAAAAATGTTGCACACACCATCTTTCATATATGCATGTTAGGATTGAGGTAACTGGCACTTTTCCACCATCTTCCAAAGACATTATGGGAAATTAACTCGAAAAAATATCTTTATCGGAAGAGTAATCTAAAAAGAAAACGAGACTCAATGTAAACATAGTGATAACACTATTAAGCTTAGTTTCCATGTTTACTAAAACACTCAAAAAGTTTTCAAATTTGCAGTATAATAAATATCAAATTTTACAATTTTCGTAGGAGAATTTTTTGCAAGTTCTTCAATATCCATTCCAAAAAATTCTGCTAAATTATCAAGATCAAGAATTTGGTTCAGAGTGTGAAGGAGACCTTGGTATAAGATTGAAACATTACGTTTATGGTGTGTTTATTTGACAATAAATTCTGCCTTGGTCAGCATTTTGAGTGTTTTGATAAACATAGGGCATTTTAACGACGAAAATTACAGAAGTGTTTATTAAACACATCCTCACTTTCTCACTGATCACGCATCACCTAGCAAAAAAACAGTTGGCAGGTCAGATAAAGTTGAGTACATACATTAACCATGGTATCATCATTAGTATAGTCTACTTTACATACTGATAACAATCTGTAGACAGATTAATGAACTGATATGAAATTTGTCATGATAACCAATAAAATGGCAAGTATTTTGTGAAGAACCCAAATGCTTAATTCACCTCATTAATTAATATATTACTGAGGGCTTAGGATTCGAGCCTAGAAAGAATCTGCACATCAGAAATTTACATGACAAAACAAGAATACAAGAACCAAACATTTATATCCAGATTCAGGTTATTTATGGAAATTTAAATTTGGTAAAATGGTGAGTTCATATGGGCTAATACTAATACCAATAGTGTGTTGATTTTCTGTTATTTACGATATTTGAATTATTAGAAGAAATTTTATTACATACTTGCATGCTATCTTCTAGTGTGTTTATGTTCCCTGATTAACCACTGTGCACAAATGGATGTAAATATTATTTCAAGAGAAATGTAAGCAAAATCCACTCCAAGGTCATGGTTTTTCCACTCATCTTTCCTACCCTATTACAGTGTTGCTTACTCTAAGACCCTGTCACTGGAACTAAATAATTTGTTTCTTTTCTATTAAAAGTAAGCACCAAAATATTCTAAGTGAAGTGGAACTATGGCTTCAGATTTTCAGAACACTTTATCTTTTGATGGAGCATGCAGAAAGCAACAAATCCATTAGAATATTCTATGAGAACTTCGGAAAAATCTAAGCAAGCAGCCTCTCCTCAGTGCAAGCTACTGCAAAATATCACTTGCATCATCTCAAAATAATTTTGTTTACTGTGTAATATGCAGCAGTAAAAAATATTATAAAAGCTCAAGAGAAAATTTGGCAGTTTTTTAATGTGTGAATCTTTCTATTAAGATAAAACTGATGCAAACAATCCAGGAATCAAACCTGAGACCAGGCATGTATCTAGAAATATGTTTTGGGGGTCCAAACCAAGTGCCTCTGGAATAATAATAATAATGTTTAAATTTTAAAAAAAATATATGAAATCAAATTAATACTAATTACAATACCTAAATTAATATTTTATTATTACACGATTAGGTAAAAAGACTAAGAATAGAGATATAACGGCGCATATTCATTATGTAGCTTACCTGTAGTTAAAATCGAAATAACTTGCATAAAAACAAGCACACTGGCAATGAAATTAATGTCAAATAGATGAATAATTGAATATGTATAGAATAACAAAAATGATGTTACATGTAGTTGGAGAAAAGTATGTTTCTGATTAAAATTTTATGCATATTATTTTGAGTAGTAGTGTACATAAATCTTCTTTGTAATGTCATTCAAAGCCGTATGATTCCAATATAATCCTTGTCTTCCAATAAGTTCAGAGGAAATTATACAACAAATGCTAAACGAGTATATTTTCATTATTTAATTTTCGTACTTAATAAGTCTGTCAGGTGTGTGTGTGTGTGTGCGGTGGGGGTCCGGACCCCCTAAATATGTCCTTCAAAGCCGTATGATCCCAATATAATCCTTGTCTTCCAATAAGTTCAGAGGAAATTATATAACAACGGTAAAAGAAATAAATTTTTCATTATTTAATTTTAGTACTTGATAAATCTTTCGGGGGGGACCCCCCTAAATACGTCCTTGCCTGAGACTGCTTGTACAAAAGGCAAGAGTGGTAACTATTTGGCCACATGGGAACTCTCCCTCTAGTACTTCATGATACAAAATGTGATGTTTGTAAAACATGCGAAACCTTCAAGAAGGTGTCCATTTTTAGGCGCTGTATATTACATGAAGAAACTAATGATAAGTATGTGGAATGATGTATTTTAATAATGATAAGTATGTGGAATGATGTATTTTAATTTTGTTAAGAATACAAAGCAAAAATAAATAAAATGTAATGTATTCCATGGATTGATTGTTGTTTAACTACTTCAATTTACAAGGTGCATTCAAGTTCTAAGGTATCCTATTTGTTTTCATGAATTGAAGCAGTTATATATTGGACAGTTGTTTGAGAAGAAGCATCTATTCTTGAAGGTTGATGAGGCCAGATGGCAGCATGATACAGCTCATAGGAAGCTAGTGGCGCTATCTAACGACTGACATGTTTTTGATACTAGAAATGACATCATTTACATTGAAAGAGCAACATGTTGTTATCCATTTTCTTCACCTGCGTGGAGTAACACCCACCTATATTCATCTTCAATTGACAGACAAACTGTGACAGTGTACTGGACATGAAAAATGTACGTTTGTGGCTGTGACAGTTCAAGGAAGACCGAATGTCGTGTGAAAAAAAACAACAAAAAAACAAAGCCTTGGTAAAGGCGTTATACTCACGAATTGTTATCCTAAGGGTACCACAATGACGGGTATAAACAATGATACGGTTTTGTCGACCACTGTGCTTTCAGCATTGCGAGAGAAGCTGCCGGAAAAGGCTGCAGCTGTGTTCTTTCATAAGGACAACACATCTCCTCATCGAGCGGTCATTGTTCACACGTTTTGCACTGAAAACAAATTTGTGATTCCACATGATCCCTCCATACTCACCTGATCTTGCACCTAGTGATTTTGGGTTCTTTCCGATGCTCAAGGACAGTATCTGTGGTTTCACATTTTCAAGCTGTTTCACTCTTTCATCAAGGATTTTTCAGTACACAAAACAGACCCCTAAAGAAGTGTTTGCAGAGGCCATGCTATTGTGGCATCAGCTTTGTGAAAAATGTGTTCGTCTAGAGGGTGATTATGTTAAGAAGTACCAGCAGTTCCAGCTTTCTGAGATGAGTGCTTTTTTCAAAATAGATTAGGTGACCTTAGAACTTGAATGCACCTCGTAGTAAAAAAATACACATCATGAAAGTAACAAACTTACCTGAAAGGATAGCGAGACTTCTTTCCAAATATGGAAAGTAGCAAACTGAAGAAAACAACCAGCAGAACAACACCAAAAAGTGAAAGATTTCTTTTCATGCTTGCATCTTTCTTCAGGGAAGCTGCTTCGATAAGGATCACCATTCCAGCTACTGCAGCAGCATCTAAACATATTGAGGACAAATTCAAGTCATGTTTGCATACAGTGATAAATTGTCAATGTTTATGTCTGCATCATTTAATTGGAATGAAAAAGAGTTGTGTGGAAAATCAAATCTGTTCAAGAAACAACTATCAGTTGACAGTTGTTGGTTGATTTCTGATACTTAAATAGGGTTTCTGCATGAATTTTGTTCATAAACGTGAACACTTTCATGAAGATTTAATTTCAAACAGTTGCAGCAAACTATTCATAAATGTTCATCATTACAGTTCCATGTTAGTCTACTCAGGCCCGTAGCCAGGAATTCTTTGTAGGGGGGGCGAAGTCAATCCTAGAGGGGGCAAAATTTTAATATATTGTGTCGCATTGGCAGATGTAGCAGGTTACACACTTGCCCCCCCCCCCAAAAAAAGAGATAAGGAACAGAAAAGGAATGATATCTTGAAACTCAATGAACAAAAAACTTCGAGCAACATCAAAAAGCAATATTTCGATAATGACCTTTCCAGATTGCCAAAGAATATAAAGTTTAACATAAATAGGCTAATAGGGACTGTATCTACTTGATATTTACAGGTCGATAATGTTAATAGACGATTAATATGTACCAACAGCTTTGGGCCTCTCTGCAGAACTGATTAAGGGAGCCCTTTATAAATCATGCTTCATAATGATTCCCTCTAGTTTTCAGTATGAAGATTTTTATTCACAAAGGAATCTAACAAGAATTCAACAACACCATTGTGTTGTGTTATGCAAGAAAAATCAAATTACTTAAATAATAATGGTTACATATTATCTACACTTTGATGAATTGTGTAAAAATTTGTAATACATTTTTTGTAGGCCTACTTGCTAAAACATTAAAACATGGGTCCCTTACTCCACCACGGATTCTATTTGCTTCAAATGAAAGACTCTTGCATCATTACAGACAATGTCTGTCTACTGGTTACGTTAATCAGTTTGCAAAATATTGTGTTGTTGAAATACATGTGTTTGACACCCGAAAAACAAATAGGAATCCCTTGATTGATCAATGACTTCTTGGATTACAGTGTCATCATTAACATTTTATATCAAGTTTTATAGAAGGAAATGTTGTATCCTCTTTACATTATGAAAAAATCTTCCTTAATGGCTATGGTACGAAACCGAACGATATAAGGTGCCTCCTTAACCTTACCCCATTTCCGCGGCACAAGTTCTCTGGGCTGTATCACCATCACTTTTTGAGCAGAAGCGTACAAACCCCAATTATCAGGGTTTTTCATTATGCTGATACTGATTTCTGCCAGTCACACAATGGCTTAAGATATATGAATAAAATTAGGAGAGTCCACTCCATAGAAGAAGAGTTGACATAATTATTTGTCAAAAAATTAGGTTGTGCCTGAGGTACTACAGGCACAATGAATTGTCATTTTCAACCTATATTCATAGGGTGCCGCCTGATAGCACCGACAATTTTCACAGTCTGTACAGGACATCAAGGCAAGCAAGTTTTCTCAGTCACTATTTGCTCGTCTAATTCTTCTTTCGATGTTACAAGGAATCGAAATATGGCATCTTCTGTCCTCAATGTATGCAATCCCATTGACAGCTTCACAGTTGCAAATGTCATTTATTTTTACTGCAGTTTACAATACTGAGAGCAATATATCAGATGCTATGGAAATGATATCATGAAAACAGTCAGGGTTAATACTTAACTTTTCCTTTATAAACTGGATATCATAACATACGCCTATGTTGCTTATCTTATTCATGTATGCGAGCAAAGCGAGCAAGAAAATTTTACGAAATGTACTTTCATTTGTATAAAATTTGAAATCGAGGGGATAATTGCCCCTCTGTGCCCCCTGCAAGTGCCTTTAGCCATCTGGAAGGAAAATGCAAGAAACACTTGAAAACTAATTCCATCTTGAGTATCCATTTGTCTTGCTATTCTTAGAGTCTGCTAGTCAGGTTTCTTTACTTCAATGTTTGCCCCCCCCCCTAGACTGGACTTCCTTCCAAGATTGGGGGGACAATGCCCCTGCCCCCCTGTGGTTGCAGCACTGTTTGTAAGTGCCTCATCATAAATTTCACGTCAACACTCATTGTCACGATTAGCTAGATGTGGCAGAAAATCAACGGTAAGTAAAAAAAATCAAATATGCACTTCCTCTCTCTATCACATGAATCGCTATTACCAAAAGGTAGACTTAAGGAAACAAAAAATTATGCTGTTGAAACTTCACAGCAACACATCCAAGAAAAACATCCAAATACATTAGGCATTTTTAATACAAGACTACTCAAAATGTCACAACTGTTCTAGAAAATTGAACTTTGAAAATTGCAAAATCATTTCACGAAGTCTGAATCTGGAAGGGAATTTTTCCCCAAATCCTGATACGACATTATATGGAATCCCACACACCTTCATAAATCACAAAATCAATAAATGTCTTTGTTATGTTGCTAGACTAATACAGGATATAATTGTAAAGATTAGTGAGAATTCCAGGTAGAAATGTGTTCTGTATTTTTCACAGGGGGGGGGGGGGGGGCAGTTGCCCCCCCTACCCCCCTCTAGCTACAGGCCTGAGTCTACTGCAGTGGCGTGGTGACTTTTTCAAAAGTGTTACTGGCCATCAGACGTTATCATCTCCACCCTACCCCCACCCCCTCCCCCTCAAAAATATGCCTTTGATCTAGATTTTTGTTCATTTTGTTGTTCTTTTTTTTTTTTAATTTGCTCAGTGATTTAGCCACAATCACTCCTAGAAAGAACTACCACTTACGAGAGAGTTACCGTGAAAATCCAGTGAATAGTAGTCGAGCCTTGTCAACCATCTGTGTTTCTTTGCAAAGAGGTGAAAAGGGGAAGAACCACACATTCGGATCAGTTTGACTAGCTATCACTAGCTTTCAGCCAAGATCCGGGTATCAAAATGAGATCATAATCTATTCTAAGTAGCAAAGTCAGTTGGCCATCTAACTTGAAGCAACTGGCAAATATTATTTCCATTTAGAAAGTTCATTGAAGAGCTGTTGGGTGTGTATTAGTCAGAAACATATGCATTAACAAGGATACAAATTACTATGATCATGTAGGTTTCCAATAAAAATTGTCCATGAGATGAGGGATATATTAATATTAATTCTCCTCTTGGTGTCATTTGAGCAACAGGAGCATCACGTATATGATTCCACATTGTACCAGAAGTCATCATAAATGTAAATAACTGAAAAAAACAAAAAAACATTGTTATTAACTTCAATACAATAAAATATATGTTATGCAAAAAAGCATATATTAATATTTCTTGAATTGGCAATGTGCATTTATGGTGCTTTTTATCAAGCCCTGTAACTCATCTGAGTGTTAGTGACAAATGCTTCTACATGAGCATGCAATGTTAATTGGGCATTATCCTTTGTCTAGTGCTTTTAACAATATTTATTCTAACACTACATTTCGAGAGAGCACATCTTCTCTCTTCTCAGGTGAAATTTATTTTGCCGGTGGTGGGAATCGAAACTACAACAGACCTGTGATTTTACTACAAATCCGGTATGCTAACCAAGTACTAGATGGCGACTCCCTCTGGAATCCTGTACTAATGTTTGCTCCACTTATGCTACTATTTCTAATTTTTGAGTAGAGGGGACCATATTTGCTTGTATTCTACATATTTCAAATCATGCAAAGATGGTATTGCTGCCCTATAGGAATATCATTACTACTAAACTCTATGTAATAATATATTCATTTAAGTGATTAGCACAATATGACACAACCAAGTACAGGGTGACAATTAATGAAATATGAAATAAAACCATCATAATTTCTGAACGGTGATGACGTCCAAACTGCGTGGCTGGCCACAGGGCATGATGGGAATTCGTATGCGTATGCGCACGCAACGTGTTGATGTCGGCCATTTGCAAGTGAAAATGTCCTGGAGGAGTATTTTGGGGACCGCATTCTGGCTCTGGGGTACCCAGAGGCCACTGGAAGGGGGCTATGTTAAGGACAAGGTGGGTACAGAAATAACCCCAAAACCATTGCCGAGCTGAAAACTGCCATTCAGGAGGCCATCGACACTTCAGCGGGTAATGCAGAATTTTGCTGTTCGTCTGCCCCACATCATCGCCAGAGATGGCAGACATATCGAACATGTCATAACCTAAATCCGAATGTCTGTAGTGCCGTTTACATGTGCAATACAGTTTGTGTACTACGTGGTTTGTCACTAATTTCCGTTTTATTTCATATAGTTCATTAATTGTCACCCTGTACCTCACTATGTCAAAATATGAGATACAAAATTGAATACATAATTTAGTATTATAATAATTAAACATTAGTTTTGACATCCATTATAATGATTGTAATTTGATGAACATATCACATGTAGAGGAATTCATTTTTAGTTGCCCATGATACCAGAAGATGCTTTTTGTGCAAATAATAAATAAAAAATAAATTGAAAACTTTTACTCTCATCATCACTCTTCTACTTTTACTACTATGCTACTAGTTTCTCTAATTCCTTTGACAACCCTCTAAATGCATTTCTAAAACTGATCCTGCTAGAACATTACATTAAGAGCGTTACAACTAATGTCATCCTCACATAATTCATATTTAATTAAAAATGCTGGCATACCAAACAGTTAATAGCCCACATTGTTGTGCTATTAAGATGACTCAGGTTATATTTTCTACAGAACAGTGCTGTTGCTAATAAAATTAGAATATATGAAGTTAGATTTCCTTTGAAGATCCATTCTGGCAACATGCTAACCTGAAATAAAAATATAGCATACATGGCGTAAACATTTGAATTATTTCCATGTGTTCAATACATTCGTTAGTTTAAAATACTTTGCAATTATCCATGCAACAATCCCACAGAAGGAACATTGTTTTTATAAATAAATCAGAAGTTCACAAATTGCATTAGTTTAATTTAAATGGCTCATCATACCCTTTCAATATTTTTTGGTCACTTCTCTTTTATCGATAGCCGGCCCCTGTGGAGTAGTAGTTAGCACATCATGCTACGATGCCAGGGGTCCCGTGTTCAAATCCTGGCCTGGATGTTTGTGAGTGTCCATTCATCAATTTCATCATATCATCATTCATCCCAATCTTCGCAAATTAGCCAAAAGTGGCACAAGAAGCGAAGTAAAATAAAGCAAATCAATCAACCAATCTTTTATCGATACCCCTCTGTCTCTGTACGAGGTGGTTTGCAGAAAAGTTAATTCTGTAGTGTAAAACTGTTATGTTCATAATATTTCAATTGTACTCAAATTAGGAAATAAAATTATTTTTACTGTATATTTTATAATTTTATATATGCGTGATCTTTTATCATTGTTGGCACATTAGAAGCTTTCTTGTTTGCCTGTTCATCTATATAGAAATATAAGTTATTAAGTGAAAATGTACTTTTATATTTTCTGAGTTATGTCTGTAACAGTATGCTTTTTATTAATACATATACGTGGGTTGGAAATTTAATAGTGGCAACTATTTATTCTCAAATGATACAAAAGAGATACTTCTGTAAAACTTTTACAGCCCTTCGATGTTGTCACCAGCATTATGTACAACTGTTGCCAGCGATGTGCAAGTTGTAGTATTTCAGTAGCAGCGCCTGTTCTGTTGATTGTTTGAATGGAGCGGTGTATTGCCTGAAGAATCTCTGGAACAGTTCGGAAGCTTCATCTTAGGGATCAAATCAAAGTCACTGGGGCTGGTAGAGCATCTGCCAGCCCCATCGAGCTAACAAATCAGCCACAGGTTCCAATGCAGGTCGCAGGTTATGTTTAAAAACTGAACAATAGTACTGCACATTGACGGCCTGTCCTGGAGGTACGGTGAGAATCACAAGAACTTTAATATTAGTGGGGTTCTGATTACACAACTTTAGACCAGGGACTCCAACGATACTCTATTCCTCACATCACTGCGCATGCACCTAATGTTGGAAGGAAGAATCAATTTACTGGGAGGTAGCTTAGGTATCAAACTAACATGTGGTATAAGTGAGAAGCATCAGTTCAGTTTCATGGTGCATATACAGCAGTGTTGCTACTATTAAATTTCCAACCCACAAATAAATAATAATTACAATGTGTAAAATACCTGTCACTGGTAATCGTGAAAAGTAAAATCAAAGCTTTCATATGATTACTTTAAAGAACACACAAGGTCAAACTTTCAAAATCTTTACGGTGTACAAATATAAAATCTGAGTATTGCACTTGAGTATAGGGGTGTTTTAATTTAACCCTTAAAGACCAAATGAATTGAACTGTGTGTTTGTTATTTTTATCTTGGATTGTGTATTTTTACACGTACGTTAAAGCTGACAAATGGAGTAGTATACAAGTATCTATCATATTGCACAAAAAAAAAGGATCTATGCATTTCTAAGTTTGCATCATCTTTAAATTTAAGAACATATTTTATTCCAACAGCAATTTAATATTGTTCTCAGGAGCCAAAATGTAAGAGCTACATTTATTTTATTTATTTTTGTAAGCACTGAGAATCAATTCTCTATTTCTAAATGCCTGCACACTTGGTTGAATATAATTTTCCTTCTTGGCATGTGAGAGATGAAAGTGTCTTTCAAGAACGACAGTTTTATCATAAATTAAAATAACTCAATAGAAAGTAAAATTCATAAAATATGCATGCACAATTGTCAAAAATCATTATTGACAGCTTAATATACAGACTAGCATTAATAACATTTTTACCTATGGATAAAAGTAAATATTCAATCACAATTTTGCAATGATAATGTGCTGTTTGTTTCTATTCTGTAAATTAATTTGATTCATAGCCACCAAAGGAGGGTGGATAACAGGCAACTTAATAAAGGGTGTTCATTGGGTATTGGCTGGTTGGTTATGTACAGGAATGAGAGCTTTTAATTGAGGACATTAGAACAAATCAAACAGTTGATTTCATAAAATTCATTTCAAAAGGTTTGATAACTCAGGAATATGAACAATCATTTAACATATTCTTTCATGAATTTTACTATAATGGAGGTCAGAATCAATCAATCAAAATAAAATATGATTCATACATATACATAGCAATATTCTGAAGCAGTATAAGTGAGCTGTCGGAATTCAAAATCCTCAAAATGCCTTCAAAGAAAAGAACACATAATAGTTAAAACGTTTCGAGCACATAGGCGTAACTATGCAGGTGCAAGGAGGGCACCTGCCCCCCCCCCCCCAAATTTTCAGGTTTATGAAAAATTTACAAGCTAATGGTACTTTTGTTAACCTCCTGGAACCTGAGGTGTAAAGTAATGAGTAAATTTTACGATTTTGCAAATGTAACAGTTATTTGTCAAATAATCCTGGATGGTATTTTTATGGGCTTGAAAAACTTTTTGATTCTGCCCCACCCCCAAAGTTAGGTCCCAAGTTATGCATATGGCTGAGCTGATACCAATGTATCGGTTGGAATTTATTTAGAGATACTTTTCTTTCATGGTGGCTGACATAAATACCATACAACACTTTCATGGAGTTTAATTATTCAAATTATGCAAAATTCGAGGTTTCTTTTTATTTTGTGCCAGTTTTGTGTGAAAACGGGATTTTGTGATTGCCTAAAATGTATTTTAATATTCTGATGTAATTCTCATATGTTTTAAAGCTCTTGGTAAATTGATGCATGTAATTGGAGTGAAATATTTACGAACAAATATTAATAAAAAATTTGAACTTATAATTATTACAATTTTCAAGCATTGACATTGGTTCAAAACGGTATTCACTCAGCTTCTGTGTTATATATTATTGTTAAAAGGTACGATCACAGTACATGCAATCATTTTGACTTAATTTTTTTTAACAGATGATGGAAGAAAATATGCAGTCAGTCTACAAAAGCGCTATGCATAAAGCTGACCTCAACAACTTTAGAAATTATTACATTAAAGCTGACCTCAACAACTTTAGAAATTATTACATTTCAAAGTTAGTCTTGATGCCAGAGTGCTAACTAAGAACTTTGCTTTCATCATGTAAATCTGTCCATCACACCAGAGTTCATAAAAAAATTCAAAATTTCCCTTTCTCACGTTAGTCGATTTGTTCACAAATGCCATTGGCCTGCACCAAAAAATCATTTTTGAAAATAATTCTCAATTTGGAAAAAACAAAACAAAAAAAAACCCTAGTATTCTCAATTCTGAAAAATTACATCCGTTTAGAATCGAGTGAATCATTATATGGTTTGCTCTTGCTGTTGTTTTGATATTTTCATGGCACCATAAATCTATTTTCTATCACAGATATCAAGACAATGGTAAAAGCAACAGACATCAAAATAACAACCAAAACAATACCCGACAATTTATGATTCCTACACAAGGAATTCTAAATAGATGTAGTTTTTTAGAATTTGGAACCTGATAGCAGTTGTTCAAATTTTCGAAAAATGAATGCTGGCACAGGCAGAAGTCCAGCACAGCCTTTATGTATTTACATTTGTGGACAATAGTGGTTAAAATGTTGGAAGCCATCTTCGTTTATTGCCACCAATGCAAATAAAATACTCTCATTAAGCTTTCTGAGACATCTGATAGAATATGTTTTGTTTCTACGAGGGAGAGTCCGAAAATAAGTTTCCCCTGTCGACTGTGGACAGAGATGGGAAGGAAAAGCAAAAAACGTAAATGAGAAAAGGAATAGAATACTTACTTTATTTTTCCATATAGGAACCCCGGACATTCAGACATTTGTCATACCGCTTGATAAGCCTCAAAAAACCCTCTTGGAAAAAATGAGTGTCCTGTATACGGAAGAAGTGTTGCACGAAATGTGTCACCTCAGCATTGCTTCCAAATCGCCTTCCTCCGAGAGCCTTCTTCAAAGCCGGAAGCAGATGGAAGTCACTTGGTGCGAGATCGGGACTGTACGGCGGATGGGTAAAGCGTTCCCAACCAAGGGTTACAAGATGGTGTTGCGTAGCCCTCGCCGAGTGCGGTTTCGCATTGTCATCCAACAACAGCATGCCAGATGTGAGAAGGCCAGGTAGCCTACACCGAATAGCCTGCTTCAATTTGGACAGAGTGTGACAGTAACGTGCAGCGTTGATGGTTCCTTGTTCCAAAAAGTCCAGCAACAAAACACCATGGATGTCCCAAAAAAAACTGTGAGAAGCACCTTACCTGCCGAGGGAGTTGTCTTGAACTTCTTCTGAATAGGAGATGACGGATGTTTCCACTCCATTGATGCGGCCTTCGATTCGGGTTCCACTAGGCGCAGGCGCGTATATTCTAGGCTACCTAGGCTATCACCGAAGCCCAGATTAAATACAGAAAATAATCGACTATCAAATGTGACTGATGCTTCATTCTCAAACAATGACCGCGGTAAAAAATGATAGTATAAAACCCACGACTCCTGTGCACCGTATTCCCGTGAGGAGAGGAGCGGGAGAGTGGACCATGCTTCCTTATGGACTGCACGGGGATTTTTCGTCCAAGGTTTGTTTTCCTTGTGCTCGCTCTATACATGGGGATGGACTCCTTTCCTTTAAAACTACCACCAGGCTTCAGCGGTTAAATTCTTCCCCGACCAGCACCTGGAGGCGGTCGGTGACGTATTTGTAGTGGCTTCTTAGACAGGGATCTCTTCGTTTTACAACGGAGGTAAAACCTTACAGCGATGCCAATGCGATAACCAGCATGGGATTTTTCCCAGGTACGGGAAATTTTGAAACTAAACTACTATTACAGGAATGGGAAAAGAGTGGCTGGCATGTGATAGGGAATTTGTCCTCTAGGCCAAAACAACACTGTCCAATCGAACACATGCAGAACTCACAGGCCGCTGACCTTCAACCAACAAACCACGCTTTACGATGTTTTCAACCCCTCTGTTGCTTTGTTTATGACTGGCTGGGGTAGACTGACTGGCCGGAGATGACAAAGGGCATTTTGCGAGTGGAAATCGCGTTGAAGGAAGTTTAAGAGAATTAGGTTTCTTACTGTGTGGATTTTCTTAAGTGTATGGAGTGCGTGAATTACGTATATATGTTTTGAATGATCTGTGCTGCGTCATGTAGTGAACGAAAATGAATGACATAATTAACGAACTATTGCCGAAACAATTTATTCTGCTTTTGTATGAGGACAAACTTCAAATCGTGAAGATATGTAGGCCTCTGGCATCGCAAAGAAGAGAAGAATGGATTTGATTTGTTATTTTGCGTTGCTCTTCTGCCACTTTAGCTAATCGCGATGATGAGAATGAGTGACGATACGATGAAATTCATGAAGGGTCATTCACAAAGAATACCCATGTCCATGCCTGGATATGAACCTGGTTCCCCTGGCATCATAGTGCACTGTGCTAATAACCATCTTACCATAGAGTTTGCCAAGAGAATAATGGTGTTCCTTTCTAAATTAAATATTCAAGATAAGAAGTTTATTATGCGCGTATATTTTATTCTCGCATGTAGGCCTACATAAATATTTCACAATATTGGCCTCTACATATATTTTATAAATAACCATGAAATATTTGAAATGTTTTCCTTATTGTTTTTATATTAATGAAAAGTGTTATTTTTATAATTATTAGTAAATTATAATGTATGTATTTTAATCGCAATGTCGGATCACCTTAAAATTCAAGAAATTGAACAAAAAAGAGCCTCCCATTTTAACATGATAAAAAGAGGTAGCCCAGGTTTTAAACCCAGCATACGCCACTGACTAGGCGGTTATGAATTTCTGCTCCCGACACTCCACGTGCCCATTCATACCGGACAACTGCTCTCACTTCCTCCTTTGACAACAAATTCAACACGCACCTTCTCTCCATATCTGCCGGGCCACGACTGAGAGGCACCTCCCCTCGTTTCCATGCACTATGCTCACACCATCTGTTGGATCGTGGTTGTACTTTATCCACTGGTGTATGGGTGTCTGTTGTGTACCAACACGGCCTGGTTTCCCCCATTGCTGTACGATTTCCCTGGCAAAACTGGGGGAAACTTATTTTTGGACTTTCCCTCGTAGGTTGGAGTAGATTTAGTGAGGTTCAAGTACTGTCGTGTACATATCACCTGGTTAATTCATCATTCGTCAAGTCAAAAAGCTGATTCAGGGCCTTTTAAATTTCCCTTTCAATGTCAGGTCCTCACCAAGGACTAGGGGAGATCTGGTGCTTCTAGGTTCTGACTAGGGATGGCACAAAATTATCTGATATCCATTTCAGATGCAATGGATAATTTGGATAGTACAATTCAATGAAAGATTTGTAGAAAATCTGTACAGTGAAATATGAACATGACTAATAAAAGAATATGTGTATAGCCTGTTACACGGATAAATGATAAAACTGTCTGGATAATTCATTTCAGATATCTGCAAATTTTTTATAACCCAAATATCCTGATAGAAAATATATATCCAGACAGAAAATTATTTGATATCCAAATATAATTTTATCCGAATTTGGCCATCCCTTGTTCTGCCCTTTCTTGTAATTTCCAATTGTTTTTATGTTTTAGTCAAGCAAGTCTGGCTCAATTCGGGCCTGAATGCAGTTCTCCATTGGTAGAATCCACTGACTTTTGTGAAAGGGCAATTGTGTTGTGAATTTCGGTGCTGGCACACTGGTTCACCTGATCAGTCGTGGATATATTTGGCCACTGAAATCTTGGAGTTGCTTGCAACAAGACGACTACGATCATCTCGCCACTTGCAGTTCGACATCAGAAATGGTGAGGAGCTGAACAAGCTCTTGCCAAGGGTTACGATCACCCAAAGTGGCATGGTGCCCAACTTCCAGGCAGTCATTCTTCCCAAGAAGAAGTTTAAGCTGACATTCTCATAAGTTTCTAGCAAATGTATTAGCTGTCAGCAAGGTTTCTCCCAGCAAAATGTTTCAGGTACGAATGCAGACACCAGTTTTCATGCATTCCATTTCAACTCCTTCCATCCTCGTTGAGATATGTGATTACACTGGGAGGGGGCGAGGAGCAGTAGCATATTCATAAAGTACAAAAAATAAATTTACCATTATTGCAAAGACATTTGTATATTTCGTATTGAACAAACTAGTTACAATTACATTTTTTTTTACATGTTCCTCTCATAAAATCAGCATGTACATACATCAATAAAAACACACATAAATATTAAGAAACAAAACTTAATACCTTTGCATCACTCTTGTCAATCATGCAACAATTCAAAATATTCCAATTGCATCCCTTGATCCAAATTATTCTTCGTGCATAAAAACACAAACGTTCACAACGTGCACTCGCATGTCTTCACTACGTGCTGACCACTGACTGCAGAAACGTGAAACCCTTGTACCATCTCAAGCAATTGCTACAGGAAACAACAATGACTAATCTGTCTTTTCATTACTTCAAGAGGAAGCTGAAGGTAGGAAAAAAAAACAGAGAAAGGAATTAATAAATGCTATTTGTACCCATTGTAAAATATCACATTTTTGTAAGTGAAACAATGAGAGCAGAGCATCTCAGATAAAGTGTCATATATGTCAACTGCCCAACCTTATAATATGTGTCACTTTATGTGAACAGGAGTGTACATATGTTTGGTTTCTAGTGTATGTCACCTAGGTGCCTCAGTTGAAATTATAACATGTGAGCATATCATGAAAGCAATGTGTAACAAATAAATAAAATGAGCTTTTAAAATACAGTAAAAATAATTATAATATGTACATGAAATTATCTTATTTCACATTGCTTCTCTGCTTCTATTGGATAATTACAACAATAAGGATGAATGATGGAATACCTATATCCAAGCCAGGACTTAAAAACAAGAACCTTCAGTAGCAAGGCTGTAAGCTTGAGTTTTTAAGTCCAACTATATCAACAGAAAGCTAATCAGGGCTGGACCGACAGTTTAAAGTGGTATCCAAACTACTATGTGCCTCCATCAGGTATAGAACCTGGAACCCCTTGATTACAAGGCGACGATATTACCACTATGCCATCGGGGAGGTCCTACATGCATGCAGACCACCTAATACACTTAACTGCAGTTGCCCTAGGTTAATTCAGCAGTAACAATAAATATTAAATAAAGAGATCACTAATTCTTTACTTGGATATCAAATAGTGTTGGGCGATATATCATCACAATACTTTGGTGATTTATAGTGTCGGAGATACATCATCATGATATTTGGCGATATATATATATATCATGGAGACGATATATCACCAATATCACAATACTGAAAAATTATCGTATCATATAATCAGTGACGATATATTGTGATATCAAATTTCCGATATCGTCCATCCCTAATTTCAAATACAGGACTCCTGCTTTTGTACTACACTCATTACTAGAGTGCGCGTCAAATCTCCTGCATATGGCCTTGAACTGCTGAACAGCACCAGCGAATCACAGACGTGCGGCGTTGCCTAGTTCAGAACCTGTTTCACCTCGCTACTAAATCGTGTACCTGGCGCTCAGATATAAATATATTATTTCAAGTGTCAGTAGTTCAACAGATGGAAAGATAATGAATTTGCGAGTATGTACGAAAAACAAGCGTGATTGTAGCTTGTACCGTTCCCTCTGTAGAAGCAATGTCATTATAAACGTATTTGCATTGTATCGTTTTTGTTCTCCCTTCGTTCCTGTTGCATTCCGAAACTTTCCGATTAGCGAAGGGAACAGGGCAGGTTCGTTCCCAGTGATGGTAGAAGGAGAAATTGACGAAGAGGATACCGTCACTGTTCGTTTTTCCCACGTTTTTAGTGTGTGTGTGTGTGTGTGTGTGTGTGTGTGCAGCATGTTGTTGAGTAAACCAAGTGGTAGTGATACCGAGAGAAGAGAGAACAATACAGTGTTGTACGAAGCCAGGCACGACGGGTGATTTTTCAGGTGTACAATTTTTTTTAAAAAAAATGTTCGAGTGAAGAAGAGAGCAGTAAAATTGACTTTAAGAAGTGCCAGGCTCTAACAGCTCAAGCGTGTGGTGTGAATCAAGCTACCGTTTCTCGGATATGTTCGGGGGCAAAACAATGTGGATCGGGGCCTGCTCCAATGTTTCAATCACCTAGAAAGCACATTAACGTACCGAAAAGAACGACAAACTTAGATGACTTTGAAAAATACGTAGTTCGTAGAACCGTCTTTGAAATTTACGATTGTGGCGAATTTTCTACTGCCAAAAGGATAACGTACTCTTTACGGGACAAAATATCTTACAAAGGCTGTACAACTTCCACCTTGAGAATATTGAAACAATTATGCAGTCCCTCTGGAATAATCAGGTATGTTCTTCTCTTCCATTAAGTTTATTATATGTTATATTATCTAATGTTCCGTGCTCTCCGTGACAAGGTGTTTCGCTCAACCACGCTGTCTCTTTTCCGTGTGAGATTTCGACATGGCACCGCTGCAGAGCGCTGCTATTGGCTATCGCCATATGCAGGAGATTTGACGCGCACTATAGATCTCAGTTCTTTCTTATAACCATAATAAAAGCTTTATTAATTTACAAATATGCATTCACTTCAGCAACAGTCTTGTGAAGTGCTATACTGATTGGTTAAATAAAAGTAAAATAAAAGTAAATGATTATGAATACAGTTATTGATGAATCATCTGAAAACAACAATTATATTATATTCTAGAACCGAAACAAGCATAATATAGTTTGTAGATTTGCTCAACATGTTCTTGTAAGTGTACAGAATATTATAACTGAACTAGCTGTATGATATAGCGTTAGTCACACAGACGATATATAATGGCTAGAGGCACATATTTTTGGTAAATAAAAAATCAAAATTTCGGTTCAAAAACAGAGTCCATTTCGGGTTCAAAAGTGGTAAATAAAATAAAATTTCGGTGTTATAGCGGTGAATAATCACATGAAAAGTGCTATATAAAATGACATTTTGGTTTCAAAATTGTGAATATAATCCTAAATTTAATTTTAAACTGCACTTATTACACAAAATAAACTTTTCCCTTCTAATAGCACATTTATTTAGTTACCAGAGCATTAAGTGTATTCCTGTATAAAGGGGTCCATTTATGCTTCTCAAATATTTACAGCAGAATTAATCAATTTTCCATGAATTGCATAACTCTCAGGGTACTTCAGACTTCAGAAAGTGTCGCGTCGGTATATAAACGGTAAATTTCGTGTTTAAGAGTATATTTCGCATTTTGCAGTTCATTTCGCATTATTTAGTGACAAAATAGGGTAGCAAAATGCACCTCACACCTTTCAGAAACATGAAAAATGAACATTACAGCATGTTATTCCATATTTCGTGTTTTCGTCAAATACGAAATATGCATGCCTCTAATAATGGCTTACTGAAAAATTGTGTGTTGTTCACATGTTGAAGGGTTCAAAATAGCAATGAGCAATGGAGGATACCTGGAATGGATATATTTGCAGAGATCCAAGTTGTGGTTATTGCGTGGAGGCCAGAGATGGGTTTAATAGAGAGAGAGAGAGCACTGACTGTTACGATATGCCAAAGATGTAGGTTCAGTCACAATTTTCACATAACTTTTTAGTTAATTGATTGATTGAGTTTGTGTTTGAAGTCCACTTTATGCACAGACCTACAGTTTAAAAGTGGAATCTGAACCACTATATGCCTCCACTAGGTATCAAACCTGGGAAACTTTTTAGTGAAGTTCTTAAAACCCGCTTGATGAAAGAACCAACACAGGCTTCTCGTTTCCAAGTGCAAAAAGCAGTGTTGCTGCATGTCTGATTTTTGCTGTCGTAAAATGTCAACATGCACCCCTTTGCTCGCAATTCAGGAAGAAGCAGAGAAAGGAAGACCCATTCATTTGCTAACTGGTAGCGACCGTGAGGCTCAGTGGTATCTTGGACCCTGAACTATTGCTCCGAGGCATAAGTTTGGCAATGCAGTAAACCACAAGAATTTCCTGAGACCATGACAACTGGACCAACCTGCCTGATTCAAGGGTTCATGTAACCTCTTTCTGTCTTCCGATGCAAAAGGCAAAAAAGCAATTCCAAGTCAGTTTTTTCATCTTGAGGGCTTTAATAATTATATAGTTGTCAAAATTGGCAAATTTATGTTTTTACACAGGAACCAAACAAGAAGCCTTGGTTGAAATTTATAAATGTTAAACTTCAAACCCTTGTAGAGTACTGACAAGCAGTGGTGGATCCTTGTGAACCAAACTGGAGGGGTCTGGTAATGTGAGTTTAAATGATGAATTAAAATTTATTTAATAGCTAATGTGATAAGAAATTACGATATTTGTGTTTATCATGCTCCTAAAAAATTGTTTATTTTACTTTGCTTTTCTGCGACTTTTGGCTAATCGCAAAGATGAGGATGAGTGATGATACTGATGAAGGGACACGTCCAAAGAACATTCATGCCCAGGCCGGGATTCGAAACTGGGACCCCTGGCATTGTAGCATGGTACGCTAACCACTGCACCATGATACAAGAAAATACAATTCCATTCATTTGGCTAGGATTCATAGATTACATTTTCATTCTCTGGAGACATAGAGACCTTTACACTTGCCTGGACCAACTGAGATCACAGCACCCTTAAAAATTCACTTGTCCACTCTACCAATCTAATTATTTTAAATTATGTGATAAAATAGTTTACCTGTAAGGATAACCATGAGCCTTAGATCGGAATATGGATAGAATGAAACTGAAGAAAAGGGCCAGCATTGCAAGACCAACTATCGAGAGAATCCTCCTCTTCCTTACATCATCCTTCCTAGCAGCTGCTTCGGTTAGGAGAACCATACCAACTACAACAGCACCATCTGGGCAAGTTAAGGAATTCATCCTATTTCTGTATACAGTTCTATATTTCCTGAATTTCTGTTCTTTTACTTTCAAAGGAAAATTATGGTTAATTCTAGTCTAGTGAAAGAAGTGGTAAATTTACTGACTTCTATTCCAATATTGAACTTACACCAACACATAGGATTATTGAGTCTGCCTTAAGCATACCTTTGTGATCGATTACTTTGGGTCACGTATATAATGCACACGTAGGACGAAAGGGTGATTGCGAGGAACAGGAATTGTGCGTAGGAAGAGTGTTTGATTTCAGTGAGTGTGTTTAGTTACATGTGCTGAGCCGTGATCCTAGCAAAGCAAAACAACTAGGACAATGGATTGCGGATTGCATAGTGTCGCAATAAAAGCTGTAGCTAGGCGGGTAAGAGCCTGAATGCCATTGGATAAAATTGCATGGTGTGATTATGCTAAGACCAATCACAGTCTTAGAGTTGTAATGGGTGGTGAAAAAAGGACGAGAACAGTGCAGTTGGGGACACAAAAGGCTTAACATCAACTTCCTCGGTGAGCAAAGATTTTCCTCGATTGGCAGTAGTGTCATCAGACGTCGCGCTGCGAATTCCCCGCGGCTGACCAAAGGCCGAAAACAGTTTAGTTCGGGACACAGAAAGATTAAGAACTACTTCCTTGGTTGGCAGTATTGCCATCAGACGTCATGTTGCAAGTTCCCCGTGATTGACCAAACTTTATCCGGGAAAATAGAACAGCATAAGAAGAAAAGTTGATATTGATTATTGGAAATACCACTGTTTATAGTGTAAAATGTAGTGAATATTGGATTTGAAGGTTTATTTTCAAATACAAGGTAAAAATTAGATATTATTAGTAGTTTATTTCCTTTTGTGTTAATCTTATTTACTCTTCACTAATTAGCTACTAAAGACTTGCGAGTGACTGGTCGGTCTGGTACTATAAACCCAGAGCTCGCAAGCCGAACCAGGTCAATATATTCAAAGCAACGGTAAAATGCCACGACTAAATTAGAAAAAAAAAGATAATGGAAATTTCCATAAATGAACTTGAAATATTAAAAGAAAAAAAGTTGCACTGAATTTGAAAATTCAGGTGCTGTAGCGATACACCCTGCATTTTTCTACTCCTGCCAATAAGAGTCTTCATTTTTTTTTTCCTTGTAGAATTAAACGTTCAAAGCTTAGTCAAGTAAGAACTGAAAAACTATAAATTGAAAGGATACTGAGCACCATGATGATGTATGTTTCCAATATAAGCTGTGCATGGGAGGAGCCATGGATATATCCCACTCCTCCTGAAGATGTCTTCTGAACAAAGGGAGGGCCACGTATATGATTCCACATCATCCCTGATGTCATTGTAAATGCAAATGACTGAAATAGAAATTAATTTTAATTACTTACAATACATTTTATTTATATCAAAAACAGAAATATGTAAGTACAGGAGTTCAATGCAGTTTGTCAGTCTAGTGATGACAGGACAAAAATCAAATACAGATTAAGTCAAATAAAAGCGAGTGAAAAAAATGTTTATTTAATTTCTATCACCAAGGCAATTGTCCCACTGACTAACAAGTCTGCTGACTCCGAGGTCATAGTAGTCACCTGGTTTCTAGAATTCATGTGACATTCTGTTGCACTTCTGCATCGGATTCAAATCAATGACCCTTCAACTGCTTATTCAACTTGCCAAACAAGTGAAAAATTACAAGATGAAAGGTCTAGGTTGTAGGGTGGGTGTGCACTTGAATTTCTGCAGTATTTACACAGTCAACTGAGCCTTATGCAATCATGAGTAGAGTGTTGTTAGCTACTGAGGCAGCTCTATTGTTATAAAATTACATAGGCTTTACAGAAAAGAATTACATAAACTTTACAATTCTTCAATACTACTCAGGAGCAGTAGTGACTAGCTACTGAAATTTGATTGATTGAGTTGGTATTTGAAGTCCACTTTATGCACAGTAAGGCTAATCGGGACTGGACCTACAGTTTAAAGTGGGATCTGAATCACTATGTGCCTCCACTGGGTATCGAATCCAGGACCTCTTCATTACAAAGCAACGGCACTTTCACTGTGCCATCGGGGAGGCCTAGCGAGTAGCTACTGAAATGTCAGTACTTTCACAATACCTTCAGAAAATTAATGAAAATATTTGACAGTACAGTAACCTACTAATTTAAAGAAAATAGCATTTTTTTTCATTAAAAAATTCAACGCTCACTTATAAACACCAGAAAATAATCAAAATAAATAGCAACAGTGAAAGATAATGCTTACCACTGCCGCAACAGCCCAGACGGTTTTGTTATAGATGAAATCCAAATTGTTTCTCTTCAGGTACAAAAAGGCAGCCACCAATGCAAAAAGCACAAACAATGCCAAGGTTCCTGAATAATTCGGTGGTCGGAAAACTCTGATCTGAAATCCAAAAATTGACCAGGCATTAGGATTTCAAAAGAAAATATCATGGATATATTTTCATATTCAACAAACGTTCCATAAAGCTGTAGGACTGAGTCCCACTGATACCAGTACTAGAAAACTAAAATTTCAAAGGAGTTCATAATATTTATAAAATTTAACATACAAGGTTTCCATTAAAACTATAATATTTTAAAATATTAAAAATTTCACATAAGAGAATCATTTATTCATATATTCACTAAGTGATTACATTCCAGCCAATAATTTTCCAAAAAACCGATACATCAATACCAGAATCAGCTCAGCTCTGCTATAGAGCAATTTAGTCTCTAAATGTATCTGTTGCAAAATACCATGCAAACAAAATATTCCCTTACTTGATGCAATATTGGCCATACTCTGACACTCTCTTAACACAATTAACATATTTTACTATTCTCATGTTTGTACATTTTTTGTTTTTCAGCCACTCTACACTAATTACGACCAATAGGATGAGTGATGAAATTAATGAAGGACCAAAAATGCTCAGGCTGGGACTTAAACCCATTCCAATGTATCCACTTAGCGATTCAGTCACAAGCTTGCCCAGAAATGCAATTAAAGAACTAACCTATATATGATTACCAGTCTTTATAAAAGATTTTGAATTCTGTTAGGTAATCCAAAATCACACAAAATACATGCGCATGTTTATTCTATAGAAAATCATATGCTACATATCTTAAGTTCAAAAAATGATACAGTAAAACCTCGTTAATCCAGACTAATGGGGGGGGATAAGTTGACCGGTTTAACGAAAGTCCGGTTTAACTGAAATAGCCTAAAAGAACAGTAGAAAGTGCATTAAAACTATGTTTATACCAACAAAACACGTTTATTATGGTGTATTTAAAGGGCATAGGCCTAAATACTCTTTACAGTACAGTACAAAGTCTGCGGTAAACAGAACATCATCAGTGGTTGACTGCCTTTTCTTTGGGAAGTTCTCTTGTTGACTTCTAGCCACATTAAAAACCTTGCATTCTGTTGTTTTCTTTTTCCTTTTGCCTGTTCGGATTAAGCGAAGTCCGGTTTATCGGAGTCCGGATTAACGAGGTTTTTACTGTACAAAGAAATATGCACAAAACAAACGCATTTATCACATGAATGAAATAAATTCTTTGTAATATCCTGTAATAAGATTTACCTGAATGTCTGTCCTTTCAGCTATCCATCTTGCTATAGTCTCTGCAGCCAAACCAAGTCTCTGTAGATCCATCATATCACTTTGCTTTGGTTTACCCTTTGGAGGAAAGTGCATAAAGACTGGAGCAGAAGTTATACGCAGCTGTAATAAACATTTAATATTAATAATTAGATGTGTGTATATTGTATATAGAAAAGTATTGTCCCATCATTAGACAGGAATTGTTAACGATATAATATCAATGTATTTCAGGTTACATGGTTCAGTACATTGATTTAAATAATGTAGTTTATTTACACAGATCAGTTAACTACAATGGGATCATGGTGTTCTATTTTGCACAATCTACAGTCAAACTCTGATTTAATGTCCCTAGATTTTACATTTACATAGAATTCGACTCCTTTTAGTTACATGTTTCCGAAAAACATATACTTGATGTTCTGTTGTTTCTTAATCAAATATTACTGGTCAAAGTTATTGAGTTTTCCAGTTGTTTTTTTCCTCTCTTGCTACTATTTTTTGAATTTGATGAAAAAACCTACATATTCCAGCAAAAAGCTACATTTTCCAGTAGCGACTTGTTCAACAAAATCCACACTTGAGGTGTTAAATAAATATCCAGATAATTTGTGATGCTTTACTTTAACTGTTTGAAGTATCTTTTTAGCGGAAAAAATAAATATTGGTATTAATACCATATTTTTCAAGTAGTAACTGAAGCTTTCATGGTGACATAATACAATGGAGTTCCCATAAGGAATCGCCTGCACAAAAGACATGCTATGTGAGCGCTCTTTACAGATATTTATGTGAAAAATACATATTCATCACATTTACAACACACTCATATTTAATATGGATGCGGTATTGGTATTGCCTGATATAGGTCTATCAGTGTATGTGTAAAATTATACATAATATTACTGATCCAATATCTCTATAAACAGCATGTAATTTAATAACAAATTCTGCCATTTTGTTGTTATTTTTATGAATAAAAACATGATTCATATGTCCTGGTATTGCAAAGCAAATCCCTAAACAGTTTATTTAAAATCAAAAGCCAATGCAATCCACAGGTCCATACGTTAAAGAGGTTAATGATTATTAGGCTTGTAATTTTGTATAGGATAGGAAGTATTTCGGTTATTGGTCTAAGAAAAATCACACAACTAAAAGAAGCTATAAAAATATTAGCATGGAATATTAATTGACACCTATTGTCTAGCACTTTTGAATATACTTATTCTAATATTATACTTCGCCAGAGCACTTCTTCTCTTGTCTTCGGGTGAACAAATTTCTTTTGGCTGATGGTGGACATCGAACCTGCACAGACCTGTGATTTTACTACAGATATGGCATGCTAACCAACTAATAGTTGGTTCGTATCACCTAAAGACAAGGGAAGAGCTGCTCTCTCGAAACATAGATTAAGTATAGCAGTATGATTACATATTAATTTAGAACCATTTTCACTAACATTCAGAGAATTAATTATTCAATAAAAAATATTACTTACTGCTTGAAAGACATCTGGGCCTTCATCAAAATCAACCACAGCAAAAAACAGTTTATTGGAATAAACTTGAGAATACCTGAAGGAGTTTGCTACAATTTGAAATTCATCATATGCATGCCTGAAAAAAGAAAATGATAATTAAAAATACAGTAAATTATGAATTAATGTTTATAGGGAAGTGCATACACATACAAAAAATGTTGTTACGTATTAATTGAGTGTATTTCAGTATATTATATATATATATATATAACCATAGGCGCCGGATCCACGGGACTTGGGGGGCTTGAGCCCTTCCCCCCACAATGTTAACGATGTGGGGGCAGAGCCCCCAAAATAATTTTGCTTAAGAGGATCTAATGTATTTGGTCTAGGAATTAATTTGTGCGGTTGTTACGCACACATTGAAGCTGTAGTTCAAACACAAAATACATAAATACCTTAAGAAAAATATTGTCCATTGCGAGCCACCACTTTCGCCCATCTGTCAGGCAAGTTACGGATTCCGTGGTGAAAGAAGTCCTCATCCTTTGAAGCGATCCAGTCAGAGACCCATTTTTCGATATCTTCTGAAGAAATGAACCGCTGTCCAATCAAATCGTTATTCATGCAATCGAACAAGTAGTAGTCCGAAGGAGCAACGACTGGTGAATACGGCGGGTGGGGTAAAACTTCCCATCCGACATTTTCTAAATAGGTTTTGACCAGTTTTGCGACATGTGGGCGAGCGTTATCATGTTGAAAAATAAGTTTATCATGTCTGTTCTCCCATTCTGGTCGTTTCCTGGCCAGAGATTGCTTCAAACACATTAATTGTCGTCGATAACATTCTCCATTAATAGTTTCACCCGGTTGCAGAAGCTCATAGTACACCACACCTTTCATATCCCACCATATGTACAGCATAACCTTTGCACAGTGAATATCTCGTTTCGGTTGTGATGGACCTGGTTCACCTGGCTTCACCCAGGTCTTTTTTCGTTTCGGGTTCTCGCAATGGATCCACTTCTCATCGCCAGTAACAATGCGATGCAAAAACCCCTTTCTTTTCTGTCTTTGAAGCAGCAATTCGCAAATGGTTTTTCGTCTTTCAACGTCTCTGTCTTTCAATTCATGTGGAACCCAATGTGACATCTTTTGAATCATTCCCATGGCTTTGAGGCGTTTGGAAACTGTTGTTTGATCAACGCCTAATGCTTCTGCAAGTTCTTCCTGCGTTTGACACAATTCTTCTCAATTCTTCGTCTTCAAATTCTTTTGGCTGTCCAGGTCGCTCTTGGTCTTCCAGGCCGAAATCACCACTTCTAAACCGTGCAAACCACTTCTGACACGTTCGCTCAGCTAGCACATGGTCACCATACGCTTCCACCAAAATATGATGACTTTCGGTAGCACTTTTCTGCATGTTAAAGTAATGAAGCAGAACACCCCGCAAAAACACTTTATCTGGCACGAACTGCGCCATGTTCAGTTGACTACAAAATGCTGTTGTTGAGGCGTCAATCAACTGCCCTATACTACGAACGATGCACGGTGACAGGAGTTTTCAACGCATGTGTGGCTACACGGAACTGTGGGATGACACGCTCGTTACGCCATCTCTAGTCCAGACGCACGAATTAATTCCTAGACCAAATATTATTTTGCTTCTCTTGTAAAGTTAACTGAATTGTGCCACATGAACTTAACTGTAAATACACATTTGAAATGTTCTAGACCATCAACTTTGGGGGGGGGGGGGGGCTATGACCAGAGACAGCAAAACACATGACTTATTACTATATTCTAAGTATGTAATTATGAGTATTGTTAAAATTTTTGCTAAAAAGAGTTTCAAAAGATGATGTGCATGAACTAGGGTAGTGGATGGGATGTTCGGGCTACAAATGGCTCTCACATGACATTCAGAACGAGATCATTGATATATTACGGAGATCTGTTTTACGCTCCGTGGTAGCAGATATTAAAGTCGGGAATATTTTGCTATTATGGTTGACGAAACTTGTGACATATCCATCCATGGACAATTAATATTCTGCATTCGAACTGTGAATAAAAATGTTAATATTTTTGAGGAATTCATGGGTTTTTATGAGATTCCGAACACTGAAGCCAAAACTTAAAAAAGGGAGAGAGTGAGTCATTCATTAACTTATCAGAGCCCCTTCCCCCAATAATTTTGACAAGTCGGCGCCCCTGTATATAACAATATATGAAAATAAACAACTTTGAGGTTCAACTGGCTTTCTAGACCGGAGACTAGTACTTTGTCATTTCAGGTATTATTCTGGATAAAAACAGACATGTTGAATCTTGTAGTTGGAATTGAATCCAGGATCTCTTAAATACAAGGCAAGAGTGTTATCACTATACCAACTGGTGACCTCAAAAACTGTGATAGTAATGGGGCACTTGACTTACTGTAACACACCCCAACCCAAAAATTACATCGTAATATTTTATGTAACACAAAATTTATTTCACAGCACAGAAACCACAGATAGCCAACCAACATACTTGATCCTGAAACATGGTCCACGTAAGAAAAATCCTATGTTGGACTACTTTCACCATTTCACTACTCAGAAAGCAAAAAAAAAAAAAAAACATGGTCATGTAACACCACCAAACTTAGCACTCCTCAACTAAAAAAAAACTTCAAAAATTTCCATCAGTATCAAGATTAACACTCCTCACCAAACATAAAACATTAAAAATTACTATAAGCATTGAACCTAATGAGGCAACTGAACATTGCAATCAGCATGAAATGCAACACCCCTAACTTAACAACATCAAGTTATTAACTACATTAAATCTAATACTATCTAATGCTTCTAATGAAATAAAACAGGCAGTATCTAAAAGAAAACCACAGTCAAGAATTACACACATACAGGTAATGGACAAAATAATATGAACACCAATGCAATTGCAGAAAACTTGTATTAGTAGGGGGTTGCCCCCCCCCCCCCCTTGCCTGAATGACAGCTTGCATCCTACGTGGGATAGACAAATAAAGGTCCTGTACAGTGTGAACTGGAATACGTAGCCACTCCTCGCACAAAACAGTCTCAAGTTCCGAAAGTGTCATTGGAGGTGGAAACCGATTACGCACTTTGGCCTCCAAAACACCCCACAAAGGCTCAATGATGTTAAGATCAGGGGACTGTGGATACCAGATGAGATGTTCTACCTCATCACTGTGCTCATCAACGCACCTAGCAGTGTGAATAGGGGCGTTATCATCTTGGAAGATGGGGCATGCATCGGGAAACAAAGTCTGAACCATGGGATGGAGGTGGTCACCGAGGATGGTGCAGAACTTATCTGCGTTGATTCTCCCACGCAGGACGACAAGTGGGCCAACACCATTCCAAGATATAGGCCCCCAAACCATCACAGACCCCCCACCATGTTTCACGGTAGGCACTAAGCAGTCAATATCAAATGCTTCAGCAGGAATTCTCCACACATAAATACGTCCTGTGGTCTGAAATAATGTGAAAGACGATTCGTCTGACCATATCACATGTTCCCATTGCTACTGTGTCCAATTCTTGTGCTCTTGGCACCACCTTCTTCGTGTCACTGCATTACGTGGAGTCACCAACGGTTTGGGGATGGCAACTCTACCATGAATGTTCACAGAATGCAGCTTTCTTTGAATTAATTTCGTTGATACAGGGTCCTGGAGGTGATTGTTCATCCCTGCGGTTATCTGGGACAGTGTTGTTTTGTGCTTTCGAGTCATTATTCGCTTCAACACACGTCGATCCCTGTTGGATAACTTTGTTTTTCGCCCACTATTCTCCTTTGCAGACGTTGTCTTTCCATGTTGTCTGTAGGCTGTCAGAACAGTTGACACTGTGCTCCGTGCTACACCAACAAGTGTAGCTGTTTTTGTCACAGATGCTCCAGCCAGGCAGGCTCCTATGATCATGCCTCTTTTGAAGTCTGAAAGGTCGGACATACCTGCATTTGATGGATAGCTGACTGCTCGCATGCAACTCTCACACCAGCTTCTGATAGACTGATATGTTTGCTTTCATCGCCACTAGATGGTTGAAATCTCTGCTGAGTGTTGTTCCTTTTCCACGACGGCGTATATAGGCCTTTGCAAACCAAGGTGTTCATATTATTTTGTCCATTACCTGTATATCTCTAAAATATGCATTTTTCACCATGTGGTTGCAGGGTAAAATGTGTGTGTAACATGTTAATGATGTACTACATTTACAGTTTTTATTCATAAAAACTGGTTGCATGAGCACTCTAAAAGCAAAAAACAAATGCCTCTTTAATCGATATTTCAATGTTTCATGTAACATAAAATTTATTTTCCTGTAGTTTACGGTTATTACAAGCATAAGAAAACAGTTTTTTCTTTGTGACGTTTCAGGAGAACACACGCTCCTTTCATCAGACATTTATTTTCATTTTGACTAAAGATACAGTTATAACAATGGTTAGTAATTTTTAAGAGTGGGCTGGAGGTTGGCATGAAAGTAGTTTCCTGGCCCGATGCGATACAGAGACACCTAGCGACATATCAGAGGACTAGGAATTCTTTTCGGCTGTCCTAAGCCTGAGGCCAGAGAACCTTCCTTCCTTCACCACCCCCTCCCCTCCGCGTGACTCCCGCAGCGAGGTTTCCAGGAAAAGGACACCCACCTGTTTCTTTTAATTCTGGTTTCGGAGGCTAAAATTTCTCCACTGGCAAAGCAATTCGCATTTCTCTGCTTGCTGGCTGACTCTTGCATGGAGCGAGACGAGTGGCAGGCTCCAGAGACAGAACATTCATGACTAAAGTTTTGATTGAATAAATTTGGTTGATTACAGTGGCTACTATAATTATGTTGAATTTTCTTGTTGAGGTTGGAATTTTATCAATTGAGAGTAAAGAAGGCGGTAGAGAATATCAGTTGAAAGAAAGTATTTTCCTTTGAAGGGGGTGTTTTTTTATACAAAATCAATATAATAATAATAATAAGGCAAGAATTAGTAACAATTATTATTTCAACTATTAACGAATCGAGTCCCTATTAGAGATGGGCAGGAGCGAAACTACCTGGAATTTAAAAAGGGGAAACGTGGACATGCGTAATAACATATGGAAAAACTGAAAAGGAGAAAGACGGACAAAACAATGTAACAAAATGTACAGTAGTAACAAAGATGTCAGGAAACAATAGTATAATATTGAACATACACTTTGATGAATTAGTTTTCTTTGTTATGATCTGAATTAAGTCCCTTTGCACAGTTCTCATCGTTGGAGTTCACAGCAGCTTTAATCGGCCAAGATTGATTGATTTTGTTTATTTTACTTCGCCTTTCTGCCTTTCTGCCGAGCCTCTGTGGACCCACACTTGGTTACGCCAATATACGTAAGTAAACCCGTGGTGCTACAGCCCCTGAGGGCCAGAGCCCACCTACCGACTGTAGGCCTCACTTCCAGTCCAACCAGTTATGTGCGGTCAGCACGACGAACCCCTAATCTTTGTTGTAGGTTTCCGTGACTCACGATGGTGGGTGGCAACCGGCCCTATACACAGGCCGAAATCTCAGGAGAAAAGTTGATACGTTTCCCCTAAGAGACTCGAACCTGCGCGCGTCCCGTAGACGGAGCTCAAACCATGATGCATCGGACCATACAGTCACGATGCAGAACAGCAGGGCCGTAGCCAGAATTTTATTTCGGGGGGAAGGCTCATCCCTTATCAGCAGCTGCCATCTAAGGGCGAAAAAGTGGGGAATAGAACCTCTGAAAATGAATTTCTCAGTATATTACAAGTTATTGTACAGGATGTTTAATGTAAGTAAAATTAATCACCGCTATACCCTATTTTAATTACATATTTGTAGGATTTCGGAACGGTCTTCAGCTTCACCCTCCCCCCCCCCCCCCCGGTCACGTGCCTGCGGGAGAAAATATACATAAGTGCTGATTCCTTATTCTGATTGGCGTTTTAAGAATAGAATATCCTTCAGAGCTTCTCTAAGACATGGTCTTTTAAAAATCAGTTCTAGAGAAGAAACCTTGTCCAATTTACGTTTTCAACTTGTTTCCTTGTGTAGTTTTTAAAGAAGAGAAAAGTTATCACAATTGGTAATCTGCTGGACAAGATCAACGTCGAATATGTAATTGAAACAAAAATGTTAATGTTCGTACCACGATGGTTTTACTGACTGAAAAGTTTATGTTTCATAATTTTGATTGAGCAGAGGGGGCTCTCTAACTGCACCAATCGCCGCCAACCCTATGATAATCGTTTGAGTATCTTGAGTTTCTGTTTTAAGTCTACTTTATATACAGATATACTAATCGGGACTGGATCTATATTTATAGTGGGATTGAACTAACTATTAGGCATCCACCGGATACCAAACTCAGGATATTTTAAATTACAAGGGTCACCTTTACCATTATGTATAGGGGATGCAAAATATATCTGAAACTAAGAAGAAATTTTGAATGCAATGTAGAACGAAGGAGGCACCATTCACATTGAAGGGGAAGACGCCAGGAAATCCTCCCTCCACTTTCCTAACCTGTACATCTCTAATTTGATTCTCAGCGAAGGCAAGAATTTTATCCAACATTTTATATCACTTTTGTTATTTTTAATGAAGAATTCGAAGTAATAATTTGTCTTTAAATCTCAAGTTAGAAAGTCAGCAAAAATTATGTTTTTATACTAAATTTTACATTAATTGAAGATTTGCAAAGAAACGGTAAACCGTTTTGTTGGTTGATTGATTTAGTGTTTTAAGCCCACTTTATGCACAGTAAGGCTAAGCGGGACTGGACCTACAGTTTAAAGTTGAATCCGAACCACTATGTGCCTCCACCGGGTATCGAACCTGGAACCCCTTGATAACAAGGCTACGACGCTACCACTGCACCATCGGGGAGGCCAGTGTAAACTTTTCGTCATTGTTCCACTCCAAAACAGATGTTTCTGTAAGAGCCACATCAAGTTTGTTTGGAAGTAGTGATGTTCTATGACACACACACACACACACGCATATATCTCCTCAACAGGTACTATAGACCAGCAATGTCAAACTCAATTCGTGAGTAGGGCCGCATAACGATAATGTCAAAACTATCCGGGCCACATATCTAGAACCCCAACACCTTAAAATCCAGAACTAAGTGGTTCGACCCAATGGGGTTGGGGAGGGGGGGATTCCAGTGATTATTATTGCAGCATCGATATGTAAATTATATAGACCTCCACCCATATTTTTTCATGGTTATAGTATTTTACATGTTAGTTTCGAGTATAAATTGGTTACAATTGTAACTGTTTGTGTGCAATTAAAGTTTCGTTTCGCACAGATTTCACTGTTTTTTTTTTTTTTAACAAGCTTCTCATAAGTCTGCAATAAGTTTTTTGTTAGCATGAAACTCTTAATGCAGACAACAAATGTTTTGTCAGTCATTCTTGATCATTCGGCTGTTTCATTAATCTTCATTATGGAAAACAACTTTTCACCAAGGCAAGTGCAACCAAAATTAATAAAATTTCTACAGCAAAATAGCTTATTCGAGGGTACTGCTATTGGAGATATAAGAAAAATCAAGGATAGCCCACCTCGCAATATTTATTTTTCAATACGAGTTGCACTGCAATTAAATAAGTTCCATTCGAAGTCAGGACTTTCACACGCACCATCTTAAAGAAAAGGGAGCAGAGCAGAACAAGATTATTGCCCTTCGCACCCTATGAAGTCTTGAAACCTGTTTCCAACTTCATCACGTAGTATTTTTACTTTGGACAAATTATAACTTTATTAAAAAGTTTTAATATAACGGAAGACTGTAACTTTGCAAAATGGCCTCCACTTCCTTCAAAATATCAGCTCTTGTGTCACGGGGAGGAATCATTCAAGTAGTTTTACTGTCATATCGAGATAAGAATCGCATCCACGAGTGAAGGGAGCAAACCGAGCTAGCTCACAGACGTCCGTAATATCGCATATTGTGAGCGAAAAGGCAACAACACGAACAATTTTCGCTTTCAATTGTTCGTTGACTAAATAATAAATCCTCTCCTCTGATTTTTTTATTAGCGTTTCTTTTCTGCAACGTTTGGCTAATGGCGACGATGAGGATGAGTAATGATATGATGAAATTGATGAAGGGACACATACAAAGAAAACCCATGCTCAGGCCAGGATTCGAACCCGCAACCTCTGGTGTCGCGACGGGTTGTGCTAACCACTCCGCCACAGATTATGGCAAATTTATTTCGTGATAAAGAAATATTTCTGAATGAATTTACTTTATCAGGGTACAAAATTTCTACGCTTTTCAGTATTCACTTCACAACAAAAGTAAGCATTTCACTTGAAAAATTTGCATTCCTCTTCTATAGTCCTTTTCTTACTCCCACGAAGTTTGGGCAGCGATATGGTTCTCTGAAACTTTTACAGAAACTGGCTTTTCTTCCAGGTAAATCCTTAAAAATCAAGAAACAGACTCATAGGCGACAGAAAGTATGCACGCTGCCCTCCCCCAGCTGGCAAGATATTTTCGTACTTCAGAAGTAACCTGTCAATCAGCTTGCTTAGTTGACACAACACCTACTCTATAAGGGAATGTATACCTGTGTAGGGAAAATTGGTCAATGTGTTGAAGTTTGGATGAGTCTGGTCTTGTATCACAAGAAAAGAGAAAACGGGATAACTACAAATGTATAGATAATTTCAAGCATGAAGTGTTAAGTGGGGCCAAGGCGGGCAGCATTAACGAATGCTGGGGCTCACATGCGGCCCGCGAGTTTGACTGGCCGAAATATCAGGAGAAAAGTTGTCACGCTCATCCACGAGACTCGAACCTGCGCGCGTCCCACCGTTGACTCACAAAGTACTACATGTGAGGTAAAACTATCGAAATGTAAAAAGAAGAAGCGTCACCACCCTCCCCGCCTTTTCTACATTTTATTCAAATCGAACACGAGGCACGTATCTAGATATATATTTCGGAGCGGCATCCTAACGTAATGTCTCAAAATAATAATAATAATAATGTTAAATTAAAATAAGTATAATTATATTAAATTAATTAATATATTTTTATAAGATGAATAGGTAAGAAGGCAGTATAACAACAGTGATACAGTATAACATCACGTATTCATTATCTAGCTTACGTGTAGTTAAGGTCGGCAAAATTTAAAAAAAAATAGAAACTGCCCTGGCAAGGAAATTAATGTCAAATAGATAAAGAATATAATATTTATTGAGTATGAAAAAATGATGTTAGAATCAGTTGACGAAAGTAAAATTCCTGGTAATATTTTGCATGTTATTATAAGTAGTAATAATTCTTGCATAAATCTTCTTTGGTACTGTCATTCAAAGTCGTATTACTTTCCAATATTTTTGCGGAAATAAACAATTTGCGATTAAACAACCACCTTATTTTCATTACTTAATTGAAGTTTTATGATCTCATTATTTAATTTTTTTGTACTTGGTAAGTCTTTCGGGGGGACGTTGGGACACCTGGACCCCCCTAAATACGTCCTTCGCGGTAAGATCGAGATAAAGTTACTGTGTCACTGGTTCCAATTCATGGTAAATATGCTCTGCTTCTCTACAATCAAACATACACAAACTCATGGCCTTCCTGCTTTCTTGGTTTCTTGCCTGGGAAGAGGCAATAAATCAAGCTGTGACAGCTACGGGACCTTCTGACGAGGGGACGGAACCCAGCTGTGCAGAGGATTCAAACACCCGCGCGTACTAGCCCTCACCGTCAGCCTGGGGCAATTTTGCAACAGAGGCATCTAGTGGCCAAGTGTCGAACTATGATGAATGAAATTCGGCTGAAGCGGCCGTATCTTTCGCCGTCGATAATACATGACATTTTTAAACAATCATTTTGGGCTGTGCAAGTGATTTTTAAAAGAAAAGCCCTCCCTAGCTTAGTCATAAAAGGATTGAGCATTACGTTAGTATGCATCATAATGGCCATTTTCGTTGGTGCTACCCACAAATCCTATAACCATTCTGTGCTTATTTACGTATTTCCTTATGGGAAATTGAAAAACAATAATGGAATTTGTGCACATTTATCGGACTGAAATTGCATAAATGTGTCATGTACTCAAAGTTTCATAAAGTAAGTTCACATCTACTGCGTGTTTTCCGGCAAATTTTTGTCCTAAAACGTTATATTCAACAAAATGCAAAAAAGCCCATGTTAAATTTAAGCACTTTCCACGGCGACCTTCGCCAAACTCCACCTCCCTCTTAAACAAAAAGAATCTGTTATATAATGGATGTTGTCAATGTTACATTGTTGTAATATAGCAACTTAACTGTGAAAAAAGCAGTCTATTTTATTTTTATTTTAGAATTTTTTAAATTATGAATCCCAAATATCATCAGGTAATTCAAATTCATCATTGTTTTCACAAAGTCTCTTGATGTTTTCCTGAAACGTCACTAAGAAAAAACTGTTTTCTTATGCTTGTAATAACCGTAAACTACAGGAAAATAATTCTATCATGCAAGCAATGCGTACATACAAGAAAAACATAAAATTTGTTTCAGGGTGTGGAAATCACAAAAATAAGAAAATACACCAATAAGATTGTATTTTTATATTCCTACACTTAATAAAAAGGTAAAATTTAAGTATCCCCGAAACATATTTCTTCAATTTTACAGGAGAAAGTACTTACCGAAAAGAGTTTCTGTATACTCTACGAAGGTCTGGGAAGTGTTTCTTCCCCTCGCTGAATGAATTTTCATGGAAAACCATCTATTTTTCAACATTAATGTCTCTCCGATGCACGGAACCTGTTCCATTGATGTCGTCCTACTACGTGAACCAAATTTTGAGTGCACTTGATGACGTAACAACTGGTCAGTGTTTCCAAACACGCGGTTTTCCTACTGTGTAACAGTAGTATAACGTAAATGAACGTGCATGTAACTGTGCATCATTTATGAATGGTTCGTGGGGCTATCCGTGCATGGTTCATGGGGCTATTTATGAATGGTTCGTGGAGCTATTTATGAATGGTTCGTGGGGCTATCCGTGAATGGTTCGTGGGGCTATATATGAATGTTTTTAACATTTTTTAAGATAACAATTTTAACTATGTTTGCCTAACCTTGCCTTGCATGGTTCGTGGGGCTATTTATGAATAGTTCGTGGGGTTTTTGAACCTGGAAAAAAATACAAAATCAGTAACACGAAAGTAGGTATTTTTCGATGATGAAGGTTGCAACACTGCATAACTACTGATCATAGACAACGCTAGTCAAGATTTCTCCGCCATATTGCGTAACGCAAGCGAAAACGAACAAACAAGAATTACTCCTTATGTCGAAAATTGAGATTATTTGTGTGAAAAAAACGAAATGGCACCTTAAAGAATCCTTAGGAATGCAGAATACTTAACACATTGGGGTCTCACGACGGGCGTAGCCCGCAGTGCACTTAAAGTCAATGTGGACGAACGACGGGCATAGCCTGTCCTGCGGTATGCAATCGCTTTGCCGATTGAACGACGGGCTATGCTCGTACTTCGTCTCATGCGCGTGTTCATTCAAGCCCCTCTGTTGAAATTCCAACCACTAGGTGACTCATGTGCTATTTTTATCTCGCACCTGCGACTGTTTGTTGTCGGGTTGATGTACTGTGCATTGTTTAGAATGGCATCGTTAGATTCAGACTTCGTAGAGGATTCCGACTCAGAGTTTGAAGTTAGCGACGATTTTGATGATGCAGATGAATTTGAAGATTTGGAAGGTATGTTATATTCGTAATAATTATTGTCGACAACATAAACAGTGTTGCAAACTCTAGTATTTTATGAATGAAGTGAGAAGAGGTAATTTTTTTGGGTCTATTCATCTTGCCTCTTGCTCGATTCTCCTACATGCACTGATGTATTTTTAGTTTTCCATTTATTATTTTGTATAGTGTGTCAAATGAACATTTATTTTATTTGTTTAATTTTTACAGATGGCGCAGAACCAACTGATACATCGTCTGGTCCTGTCCTGCAGCCACTTTTTCATACAAAAGATAATTACTTGTAATTTGTAATTATTTTTTGTTATGTGCACATAAGAAGTATTCTTATGCAAGATTCAAAAGATGTATTGATAGTTTATGTAGTTAATTATTGAAATTTCCAGATTACGAACTTAAAATATCTCTATATTAACATTTGTTACAATGTTGCACTTTTTCTTCTTCACAAAACATTGCTGAAAAAAATATTAAAAAATGTGTGAAAATGAAAATAAAATTTAACAAATTTTTGTTCATTGAAAAGAGGAAGTTTTGTAATTTAAGAAATATGTGGCAAATAAAAACAAATTAAAAATATTCTTTCTATGACTTTTTGAAGAACAACCAAAAACCACAGACCAGCGGTAAAAATGCTGTATTATGAGGCCAGACCCGAATGTACCAATGTGAAAAAGAAGAAAATAAAGGAATTACAGACGTTTCGGGGATACTTAACATTTAATAATAAAAATCTGGCAATTAAAAACACCGCGAGACTATTTTAATGTCATCACTCACACCTACCTGCACACCATACATTGTCGATGGGTTGCCATTGCAGTGAATAACAAAATAACAGAATAATTCCTAGGGGTAGCTTTCACATAATCACGGAACTTATTGCCATTTAAATGTAGGAGTGGTCTCTTAGCAGTCATTTCCATCAAGTGCTGAACACGTTCATTCAGTGTCTGGCCCTACATAAACAAAACAACAGTTACTACTAAATTTTATAACAAGGCCATCATTAAACTGTGTGCCACAATTCAAAATCAAATTTAAAATAAGAATATATATATGAATATATTTAAAATGAATCATAAACAATTCATTTCAATAAAATAACTTCTACAAACTGGCAATTCCTAATTTTTAATCTTTCTTTTGGCAATATTTTACATTTTATTCCCAACATGAAGTTTGGTACTTGCATGCAGTGGTGCATTAAGAAACCACTTTTTTCATGTTAAAAGAGCATCCAGGTGCTTGGAGGGAACAGGGAGTCAGCCCAGACTTATTGTTAAGCCAGAGTGTTGTAGAAAAAGATAATTAAAATACTGAACATTTAAAGATAAAATTAACCAGATAATGACAAAAATTAATTTACAGGTGAGTTAATATGAAAGGAATACACTTGTATTGCATGAAAATTAAAAAAAAAAAAAACTTTTTTTCTGAACCCCGTGCTCGCAACAAGTCTCCCTGGATTGTTTCTTAATGGGCAAAATGGTCAACTTTGATTTAATAGTCCTACAGCAAATGATAAATGAACCATTAACATCTGAACAACATCTACTGTACAATGCTTTGATTATAATATTTAAATCTTACCTCTTTTCTTCTTGGTTGGGCCATGGAATAGTGCATCACAAAAAGCAGGCACAGCCACAAGATACACCATCTCACACATGGAGTCATCATTTTCACTAATTACAAGACTGGAGTTTCTATGAAATACTTAGCCTATTTGGTCTTTTAAGCCTGGAAGAAAAAAGTTAGTTCACAGCTCCATCATTTAAATAACAGTACTATTTGTACTATGGCAATTAACATGCTTAAACAATAATTTTTTTAAAAAAATATCTTTATTCTCGCTTCATTAATGTTATTTTCAGACAAAAAGTTCCATTTCTTCTGTGGAATCCCATGGACATCTACTTTTGCAACCATCTCACTCCAGAAACACTATTTTATACAGAAAACAAAGTCAATGTCTAAGAAGAAATAAATTAACAAACAATATTTATAGGGATTCCATTATTATGATGTTATGTGAATTCATCCACAAAGTAGATCATCTTACAAAGATGTATTCATAAGTACTTTCTACCTTTATCATCTACCTCCTTTTAATTATGGGAAACATTATAAAATTTCACAAAAATCTAAACAAAAGTTTACAACATGCTTCCAAACTAAACATGAAAGAAAAGTATGCACGAAAATGCATTCAGATTCTTCCATGAATGTCTGTTATTAATTACGATACAATGATCTTTCTCGTAAAATGCGACAGAAATCAAGGAAGGATAAATGTGCCATGCACAATAAATTCTTTCAGTTGGCCTTACGAAATTGAACATTATATTTATCTAGTGTCCAGTCACGGAGACCTACTATAACGGCTGGGGATACGTCGGGCTGACCCCCCGATTATTCCACTACTGGTTGAAGATCTCCACGCTTCGAGGTGAGGAAGAAAAGTGTGGGAGGGAGACCGGCAGTAGGTAGGTATGCCTAGGCCCTTCATGGACTGTTGCGCGACTTATTATTTATTATTTATCTAGTGTCCTGGGAAATAGTCTTGGAGTACGGAATGCCTTATGGTACCCTTGACATAAGATTAGTCTGTCTTAGGGTTTCAATATAAAGTGTGATGGGTTATGTATAGAAAATATGGCATTGCTTTACACAGTCAAGCATTACTTTGTAAACTACGTTGGTATATTGTAAATTTCATTATATTACAATGTTTATTTAATTTATAAAGTATCAAGTTGTTTTTTAAAAATGTACATTTGCATTAAAAAAATGTTTTTGGACCATACGAAACAACATACCCTTCTAAGGTAAAGCAAGTTTGTACTGATAAGCACATTGAACACACTATTTACGTCATTTTATATTGCTTTCTACTTTTTACTTCTTGGGTTAATCGTGGCAAAAGAACATCTATGCCTTAACCAGGGCTGCTCCTCCATAGCGACTGGAACTATGTTCATACAGTCATTGCTTTCAGAATAAAAGCTGTTACCATATTTATAAGCAAAATTTATATATTTTTTAAAACATATTAATGTTATTAACTCTCTCGCTGCGGTCGTCGCTTTTATGCACAGCACGCCAGGTGCCTTGCTCCGCGGAAGACGCATTATTGCGAGTTCATACTTCCACTCGCTGCGGATGTCACATTTCCGAAGTACATCGCTTTTAGTAGCCTTATAACAGCTGTTGATAGTATTTTGAACTATTTGAACTTGTAGTTTTGTTTTTATCCGTATGATGTCGCTAATTACGCTTCCGTTTAGAATTCTTTGACATACGAGCGTTGAGTGCTCTGACATGTCAGTTTCAAATGCATGTTCGAATGTAAACAACATGGCTTCGTCAAGTCGTCAACACTTGTCCGATAATGATGTTACTCAACTGTTATTTGCCAACTCAGAATCAGAAGGTGAATAAAGTTGTGACAATAATAGCGACAGTTTTTATGAGATTGTGTAGTGTCTGATGAATAATTTGTACCGTCGTCCGTAACATCATGGAGCAGAGTGCAAAACAGCATTGATCTAGGTGCGGAAATTTCAAATTTTTTCAAAATATCATACCACCATGGACTACAGAATGGTTTGTCAGTGCAAGGAATGACTTTAGTAAGTTCTCTATAACATATTTTGCAATGTAATTTTGTAAAATTCTTCTTTCTAAAAAAAGTTTTTTTTTTTCAAAATATCATACCACCAGGGACTACAGAATGGTTTTCCAGTGCAAGGAATGACTTTTGTAAGTTCTCTATAACATATTTTGCAATGTAATTGTGTAAAATTATTGTTTCTAAAAAAATGCTTGTAAAATTATGATTTCTAAAAAAATGTTTTTTTCAAAATTTCAAAATTTTTCAAAATAACATACCACCAGGGACTACAGAATGGTTTTACAGTGCAAGGAATGACTTTTGTAAGTTCTCTCTCATATATAATGCAATGTAATTGTGAAAACTATTTTTTTATAAAAAAAAATATATTTTCAAATTTAATTACGCAGCCAAGGGATAGTGTGTGCCAGAGAATTCCGCAGCGAAAGAGTTAACAATTGACATTTGCTAAAACTAACAAAAAAAAAAAAAGACCCAAGATCCTCTTATCTCATTGCAATTTCATCATGCTACGACATGTAATTTTCACATGGTTCGATTTCGATTTACATCTGTTGGTTACACTTTTTGACTCGCTTTGACTCTCTTTGCACCGAAGCGTCTAGTTGGTTGCACGGTGCAACACCGAGTCTTCTAGTTCGTTGATTTGGAGTCAAGTAATGTATTTGGTGTCTGCATCACCTTCCGGACCGGTGCAAGTATGGTCACGTGGTGCGTGCTAACTAATCAAATGACCGTTTAAAGCAGCAGACACGCATTTGTTGAATATTCTGAACTTTAACAACGCTTTCCGTCTAGTTGGTTGATCGTCATTTCTTTGCACCACCTGACACTGGATACACCTGCACTGCACCGAGTGTCAAAAAGTGCAGCCAACTAGACAGGGCTACTGTGGAGTTCTAGCTATTACTTACTGTGTGTTTCCTTGACACTAGCTTTTTCATTTCATATACTTCTATATAATTCTGTACTTGCCAAAAACAATTCGTTTACTATCGTATGGTTAGAAATGAATGTTTTAGGTTAGGTGGGTCAGGTTTAGTTTTCTTAGCATGAAAATAATATCCCTAATTAGCACAGTTAAGTATTAGCTCTGGTGTTATTTACCAGAGAAATTAGGATTTGAAATGTAGCTTAGATGACTAAGTGTTCTTGGTTTCTGGTATTTAAAGCATTTAGGGACGTTATTTTAATGTTAAGAACCTCATCTAACCTGAACCACATAACAACGAAAGGATTTAGGAATATGTTATTAATGCTACGAGCGTAAAACCCGATCCGCCTAACAACGAAATCATTTCCACTTTCTCGTTAGTGTACTGAGGGTCACAAGCACCAACGAATGGCTCCTCGCAAAGAATCATATAGAAATATATGACAAGAAAAAGTCGTTCTCCAGAAAACACGCAGTAAGTAATCACTACTAAGACTGAAGTATGTGTTATATTAGAATTCGAACCACGTAAAAGATGCCTGTGCACTATGATAAATTCGGAATTAAACAATCAGAACTTGGACCAAATTTTAGTGGGGAAAACAAGCAACCCTACAGATTTAGCAAACATACCGATTTGTTGGGAATGTGTACCTACGAAGGAATGTACGCTGGTGACAAATGGTCCAAATTTACGTCTCATTGTATTGACCTGATAATATATTTTGGTACATGTGAAAATGATACTACTAATACAGACTAGAACACTGTACACTCTATTATAATGATTCTTTTTACATACGTCAATTAAGAACTACAAAAATCTATTATCCGGCAACTGCAGTATGTGGCATTTTTCATCGACTGATAGACAACCGTCAACGCACAAGTAGTAGTGATAATGGTATAAATCTTTCGTATCAGAGCTCGACGCACATACGTGTTTCCGTACTGAGTAAGTTCCAAGGCCATATATGTAACACATGCTTCGTTTCCGTCAATCTTTCCAAGAAAACCCGTCACAGGGGCGCCGACTTGTCAAAATTATTGGGGGGGGGGCTCTGATCACTGAAATAAATTAATGAATAACTCACTCTCTCCCTTTTTAAAGTTTTGGCCTCAGTGTTCGGAATCTCATAAAAGCCCATGAATTCCTCAAAAATATCAACATTTTTATTCACAGTTCTAATGCAGAATATTAATTGTCCACGGATGGATAGGCTATGTCACAAGTTTCGTCAAGCATAATAGCAAAATATTCCCGACTTTTAATATCTGCTACCACGGAGCTCAAAACAGATCTCCCTAATATATCAATGATATAGTAATAAGGGCCGGTTGCACCATCTCCGCTTAACGTCTTATCCCCCACTTAAGAACATTTTGCGGTTGTTCAATGTCCGCCTAACGTTACCTAGCACTTAAAGTCCCGTGTAACGTAAGTGGCGGTCGGGGCTCCGCCTAACGCGTTAAGTGCCAGGTAAACATGGAAAAGCAGTACACTGTGCAGCCAACAGATACGTGCAGCACCTAGTATAATCTGTGTTTACACTTTTATAGTTGATAAAATGGCAAAGTCTCGATCAGCTGTTGCAAATTGCGAAAGTTTGCTGCATGTTTTGCATTACCAAATAACAGCAAAAAAAGGCGGATTTGTTAATTATCCCAGGAGCGGCAATAAATAAAGCAACGTTTGTAAATATATGTGTAGAAATGAATATTAGATGGTCATTTTCGTGTGTGTTCCGAAAATGTTGTATATTGATATTAGCATTATCAGTTTCACTGTAATTTCGTATGTAGGATTTGAGCTTGAGTGCATGCGGGTACAGAAAATAAAACCAGGTTAAAGTAATGCGTTTGATGCTTGCAAAATTGTATTAAAATGCCGTTCCAAATAAATGAATGTGTGTTTGCTGTAACATTTTTTTCAACCAAACGCAATACACGAAATGTACACCATGCATCAGTTGCTTTTTCGCAATCCTGGTAATTTGTAATCTTTAAGATTAAAACACGTGTAATATTATTAGAGTCACTTCCGTCGCCATTGGTGTGAATGTAACATTGCAAATAAACAAGTAATATGTTGTTTCCGAATAACAACTGGCAAAGAATGCACGTATAATATTTAGCAGTAGCTACTCTTACCGTCCAGTTCATACATATGTACGTACAAGGTACAATTCCGAATAGTGGTGTGTTTTTTTACAAACACACACATTTACAATAATAACCTTGCAAGAAACTACATACCTAGTAGTACATAAGACGTAATACCAATCTTTTAAGAAACGTATACATTGTATATGTGTGATTTTATATGTTAACTTCCAAAATTGGCAAAAAAAAGTTTACTGTTAACAAGCATCCTTACGATGTTGACATGCATGTACAAGGAACAATTTCCTACTGGTTTTGTACCTAACCTAACCAACCCTACCCTAATATTCATGGGAGAGCATAAGACGTAAATGCCAAAGTTTTTTTTTCAGTATTTACTACTTAGAGGAAACGTTTTATGCGAAGTAACATATTTTTCATTACATTGTGCGAGATTTTGTACTTTAACTTTAAAACTGGCAAAAAAAAAATAATAATAGAGACAGATACAGCAGTATCTTTACGGTGTTGATACGTATATACAAGGAACAATTTCTGAATGGTGTTACGTTTCGTAGATACAAAGAAAATGCACGATTGTAATAAACCTTGCACGAATCTATATGCCTGAAGATGCATAAAACGTGCATGCATAAAAGTTTTTCCTGTTGTTTTTTTTAAACATTCATATGCAATACACATGATCTTGTATTTGATTTTTCAAAATAACTGGCCTAAAAAGACGAGCGGCTAGGGGCAGCATTAGCACCTTGGGAAATACATGCTAACAACACCAAACCTGGCCTGCCTAACCTATCCACGTAGGCATATAATAGCATAAATAAGCATGTAAATAGGTTTGGCAAATTACAATTTGTTTATTTAAGCTATTATATACATACGTGGATAGGTTAGGCAGGCCATGTTTGGTGTTCTTAGCATGTATTACCCAAGGTGCTAATACTGTCCCTATCCGCTCGTCTAAAAACGACCACAGCTTGTACGTATGTACAATGTATATTTTCCTGGTGAATATTACTGTTTTTTGTAAAGAAATATATACGTTCTTGCATTGCACTAGCATATAACGTTGCACGAAACTACCTATCTGAAAGTATACACAGCCTGGAGTTTCTTCTTTTTCTTAATTAGAATAAAACATGCGTACATACAGTACTACGGTACTTTACATTACTATTTGATTCTTCCTTTTGTGCTAAGATGATAGTAATTCCCAAAATGTTCCTTGTACATGGAACCGTTGATTAACGATTTTTTTTGTGCTATTCAAATTTGTTGTGAATACAAAAATTTAATTTTCATCTGCATCGTTAACCAACTTTCACAAAAGCTACATTATAAATAAAGAAGAAACCTATAAGATGGTCAACGTTGATAATACTAATACTCGCTATTCGCTAAAGAAGGGGTTACGGATTGATAAATTATTAACAGAAACTAATGATAAATTAGTAAGAGCAGAATAGAAGATTGCTCTTCTCATTCCGTATATTTACACAAACTCAGATATGTCAGCCTTGCACTAAAAATTGAATAAATGTAACTTGCCTTTGTTACGACTTCGTAAAATTTTGGTCACTGTTTAGTAGTGTTTAATATTTTTTAAAAAGTGACCGTATGTCTTACTGAAAGATAAGACGAGGAATATTCGTTTTTGCATTATGTTAATTGGAGTACGTGAAAAATAAATTGAAAATTTTGTAAGCTTCCCACTACTTCGAAAGATTACGGGTTATATTGTATCATATAACATACATTTGATATTATATGAGAGTACGACACATGCATTACCTACTTCTATCAGCTGTTTCATTTTATTGCAATAAATATTTAGTTTTTTTAAACATATTTCAGTTGAAAAAGCATGCATTTGGAATTGACAAGCAGATATTAGCACGTAATAAAGAAACAAAACACAATCGAAAACACAACTTTCTCCAGTTTCTGTTGCCAGGTCGTACGGCAAGCAGGAGAAAGTTCCACCTTACAAGGCCGAGGATAAAAATGCTTGGTGCAACCCACCGCTGCCTAAATCTCCCGCCTGTCGTTATCCAGCACTTTGTAAAGTGGCAGATTAAGTGGCGATGGTGCAACCGGCCCTTAGTCATGTGTTTTGCTGTCTCTGGCCATAGCCCCCCCAAAGTTGATGGTTTAGCGGTCTCAGCCACCCCAAATTGATGGTCTAGAATATTTCAAATGTGTATCTATAGTTAAGTTCATGTGGCACAATTCAGAGTAAACTTTACAAGAGAAGCAAAATAATACATTAGATCCTCTTAAGCAAAATTATTTGAGAGCTCTGCCCCAACATCGTTAACATTGGGGGGCTCGAGCCCCCCCAAGCCCCATGAAGTCGGCGCCTATGCCGTCACTTATTGCATCTATACATTTTTTTTACTCTAGGTCAAGTTAAAACCTTATGGCGACGAAGGTGGGATGGATGGGTGAGTAGGGACTTGTATAGTTTTAGATTTTTATCCCAAATAACCATATTTACTTATGAGTCCCTTACTTTTGGCAGCGTTATTGGAAAGCAGCTAATAACACTTGATACTAACTTTACCTTAGAGTATGGTCACATTTGATCCGGTTTTGTTCAAATTTTTACACCACCACATCCAGTGGCGACGATTGGGTTCCAAATCCGGTGGTGCAAGGTGCCAAAACTGAAGGGCAAAGACAGTATATTTGCCTTTGTAGATAAGGTTCAGCATAGTGCAGGGGCATAAATTAAGTGGGGGGAGGCAAATGCCTTCCCTCGCCCCCTAATCGCCGCCACTGACCCCAACTTGAGGCAAAAAATGTTCCTGTAATAATATTTTATTACAATTATTATTTATTATCTTAATAGCGTTACAGTTAATCTGCAAAATATCTTTATAAACAACGTAAAAGCAAACAATGTCTTGATGCATGTTACTTTTCAAAATAATAACATAAATATGCGTATATATATACCGTAAAGAAGAGTCATTTTCTAAACGTCAACTTTTAGTGTTGGCGAAAAATTGTTTTGTACGAAATGCTAGCATAATGCTAGTGAGGGAATGTTTTATTCATAAATCATAGAAATATAAATAAGGAACTATTACAAGTAGATGTACGTTAGATGTATGTTTGAAAACTTCTTTAAATTTCCATTACTTTAGTATGAAAATAGTGGTTTCCATAGTAATAAAATGAAAATAACAGAGTTAGCCTGCTTCAGCAAAACATTTTCTGCCTGCAGGAAATTTAAGTATTTCTTCGCCATGACATTTTGATTCAGTAGTGAATGTCTAGAGATCATCGATAGAAAATAAACAAGATATTTATATAAAGTAATTTCAGAAGGTAGGGAAATATTTCATAGGATTATATTGGTAAAATTTATGTGGATATTTTGTAGTGCAATATTCTTTTTTTTTAGCATAGCTCTGTAATAAAACTAACCACGATAGAATTAAATTATGAGAAGGACAGGATGATTGCCTAAATTTTTGAGAATCATGTAGAGATTTGAATGTAGAATGGTGACAGTTGTGGGTATTTCATTTTATTAGTATATTGCAATGTGAACAGGAATTGACATGTCCAATATCACAGCAAATCACAAACATGTGATTCATATTGGACATGTCAATTTCTGTTCACATTGCAAGATACTAATAAAATGAAATACCCACAACTGTCACCATTCTACATTCAAATCTCTACATGATTCTCAAATATTTAGGCAATAATCCTGTCCTTCTCATCATTTAATGATGCAGTGGTAACGTCTTTGCCTTGTAATCAAGGGGTCCCGGGTTCGATACCCGGTGGAGGCACAAGTGGTTCGGATCCCACTTTAAACTGTAGGTCCAGTCCCGATTAGCCTTACTGTGCATAAAGTGGACTTAAAACAGCAACTCAAACTCAATATATATATAAATGGGTCATTCCATGCCAAATCAGGCAGGAGTTGACCCTCATAATCACAGATTTTGATGATATTTGGTTCACAGCTTTGTTTTGCTCCAAAATCGATACCTGTGAAAGGATTTTGCTGAAATATGATTATTACGAATTATATGAGGGTTGTTCAAAATGTAATTTTTGAGCAACATGCTCTTTTCAATTAAGTATATCTCAGGAACGAATGAAGATACAGAAGCTTTCTTGAGCTCGTTGTAAAGAGGAAAAACGGTTGTATATTATGAGATGATCAAATGTTGAAACGTAGTAAAATTTGAACACTCTGTTCAAATATTAAAAATTTCAAGTTTGAACGGATCAAAACACTCCCCTCCAAATCGATTTTTCTCATTTTTGGATTTTTTTATCGAGGAGTTTTTTGATATAAGGGAGAAAAATGAGATTGAAATTTGTCCTGCATCAGCAATGAACTAAGCTGCAGCGTCCCTATGATGAGACTTTTAATTTGTGTCGCGCTAAAGGATATATATACTTACTGTTCAGGGAAAGATAATATTCCACTTGATAATTGGCTTCATTCTGTGCTGTTATTGCTAATTTATACGTTACTGTTTCCATATTTTTAGCCGCGTTCCTGGGGACGAGATGTGGGCGAATTGTGAAAACTTCTGTGTTAGCCAAATAAAATGAACGGGGGAAAACGACGAAAATTTTTTCACAAAAGATTCGTTTATTTTTTAAAAATAGATTTATTGATTTAGTGTGAAACTTTATACTATTTGGAGCACTTCTGAGAAAACCAGACCTTGATAGCTGTCACCGTTCCTGAGATATATCAAACCAGAGTATATATATATATAATACGACGGACCCTTTTTGAACATCGGAGGCATCAGTTCGCACAGAGCGATTGGTTCCTCGACTGAAAATACCTTAAATGGCATAACAATTATACTACCAAGTCTCTTGCTTTTAGCAGACAGTGTAACATTTCGTCAATCATTAAGGACTTACCCGCTAGACAGTAATCAAGATGGTGGGTGTCCTCTATTTGGGGACACATCTCATGGCGATCTTTCATTAAATACATTAAAACTTATATAAGTTTAACGCTTATAAATTAGGATATAACTTTTATTCCAAATAATTTTCTGTCGCATAATTTATTCGAAGGTTACAATGGAGAAACTTTCAAAAGTACAGGAAGACTTGTCTTTTTTTAAAAGATGATTTCTTAATAACATGAAAACCACTTGCATTGTTGAACAACAAAACATTACCTTTTCTTCAGTCCATCTAATGGGGATCAAAACTTTAATAGGAAATAACGGCTTAAGTCCCTATCACACGGAACTTGATTTCTAGTAGGAATGCCCTAGTTGGCGCTGGACTGGCTACCCATTTGCTAGTTTTCGCCTCACACGGTACTTGTTATACCGTACTTGTCGATAGTCTTTCGTTCCCATAATGGCGGCCGCGCGAGATGTAAACAACGTATCACTTCACACTTTTAAAATACGATAACTATTCAACCGAGAGGAATATCGCTTCGTTTTAAATGGTTTTAGGTAGAGAAGAACGGCGCTGATAAAATACATACTTTACAACGTTTACTATACACGTATGGAAGAATATTTTAGCTTTTTCAATTGTAAACTAGCCTTTCGTGCTGTATGCACTCGGAAACCACAGACAAAAAAGGCTACTTTGCTAACTCACAGATTATCTTCATATGGCCAAACTTTGCTCTGATTGGCTGTTTCACAGAATCTAGTCGAAGAAGTTAGTAGCAATTAGAACATGTCCTATTCCTCAAAACCAGTCAAGCAGTCAGCCAGGCGGCCATGATTTCTACCTAGAAAGTCAGTTCATCACCAATTAGGGCATTCCAACTAGATATCCAGTTCCGTGTGATAGGGGCTTTAGATATAGGCCAGTAACTAAGAGTCTGTGAATCCGATGCTTGAGGGGAAGCACAGGGGAGAAGGGCTTGAATTTTTGAGATTTTGTACTTCTAGTAGTGGTCTAACAACTGACCAAAATCCATCTTTTACGGAATTATTCCCGACATTCACAGAATGAAGCCAAATATCAAGTGGAATATCATCTGTCCCTGAACAGTAAGTGTATATATATCCTTTAGCGCGACACAAATTAAAAGTCTCATCATAGGGACGCTGCAGCTTAGTTCATTGCTGATGCAGGACAAATTTCAATCTCATTTTTATCCCTTATATCAAAGAAACACCTCGATAAAACGTTCTCAGTATGAAGAGGAAGGGTGGTAGTTAAAAATATCCAAAAATGAGAAAAATCGATTTGGGGGGTGTTTTGAGCTGTTCAAACTTGAAATTTGAATATTTGAACAGAGTGTTCAAATTTTACTACGTTTCAACATTTGATCATCTCATAATATGCAACCGTTTTTCCTCTTTACAACGAGCTCAAGAACGCTTCTGTATCTTCATTCGTTCCCGAGATATACTTAATTGAAAAGAGCATGTTGCTCAAAAATTACATTTTGAACAACTCTCATATAATTCGTAATAATCATATTTCAGCAAAATCCTTTCACAGATATCGGTTTTGGAGCAAAACAAAGCTGTGAACCAAATATCATCAAAGTCTGTGACTATGAGGGTCAACTCCTGCCTGATTTGACATGGAATGACCCATATATATATATACAGGGTGGCTCAATAAGTCACTTAACACCCTCAGTACAAAGCCACTGCGGCGCGCAACATGGAAATGGTGATGACCAATCGTTGCCAGGCCAAGGGGGAACCACATTGACGCCACCCACACGGTCGGCGGCCATCTTGATGTCCGCCATCTTGAATTCAACTTCAGAATTTTAAATGGGAAGGGGGTCGTGCGACATATCAAAATGGGATAGAATTTCACGAGAAATGCAATGGTGAAGGTTTTTTCGACGTATCTTTAACCAGTAAAAAGTTATGACTGAATTCTTGTACCAATTAGCTCCTTTTCGAGGTGTTAGAAAAATGCCTTAAAATTTGTTTAGCGCATCGGTAATGCATCGAGATCAAAGTGACGTCTAGGGAGAGACGTTCGCATGCCATTGCACATTATTTTAATCGGATACATCCATGAAGAGCTAGCTGCTCATTATGAATGGTTGTCGCGAACAATTTACAGTGTGACGCTTCGATTGAATTAAAAGTCCTTCACAGTGACAAGGCTAATGTTTATGTTCAGAAGGAAGTTCATAAACAGAATATTCGATGCTTTTTATCTGATAACCCATTTTTGACAGATCAAAGCTGAATGGTTAGTGTTGGTAAGTTAATGGTGTGACGTGCTGTGTGGAACACGATTGGTTAGTCAATTTTCCATCAACGGAACCTTAAATGCTTAGGGATACTTGGATTTGTTAAATAAACAGTTTTTTTCATCCTTGCTTATGGAAGAAGGTACTTTTTACAGAGTTTTTCAATAGGGAAGAACACCAGAACACTTATGGGAACGTTATGAACCAGTTTTTGTCCAAAGTTAGTTATCAGATGACAAGGGTCACATATTCTGTTTATGAACTTCCTTCTGAACATAAACATTAGCCTTGTCACTGTGAAGGACTTTTAATTCAATGGAAGCGTCACACTGTAAATTGTTCGCGACAACAATTCATAATGAGCAGCTCTTCATGGATGTATCCGATTAAAATCGTGTGCAATGGCATGCGAACTTCTCTCCCTAGACGTCACTTTGATCTCGATGCATTACCGATGCGCTAAACAAATTTTAAGGCATTTTTCTAACACCTCGAAAAGGAGCTAATTGGTACAAGAATTCAGTCATAACTTTTTACTGGTTAAAGATACGTCGAAAAAACCTTCACCATTGCATTTCTCGTGAAATTCTAGCCCATTTTGATATGTCGCACGACCCCTTCCCATTTAAAATTCTGAAGTTGAATTCAAGATGGCGGACATCACGATGGCCGCCGACCGTGTGGGTGGCGTCAATGTGGTTTCCCCTTGGCCAGGCAATAATTGGTCATCGCCAATTTTAAATTCCATGCCGCAGTGGCCTTGTACTGAGGGTGTTAAGTGACTTATTGAGCCACCCTGTATATATGTATGTTTGTGTGTGTGTATTATATAGGATACATATATTTTACACACACACACACAGTGATTTCTTTTAGGTAGAAACGTTCCGGGTTTGTGTTAATCATAAAAATTACTCAAAATTCCCCAGTTCTTAACTCCAAGCGAGTTCAGGTCCTTCTCCACGTCAAACCATCTCACTGATGGTCTTCTCACTCTTCTTGTTATTTGTCCTTCCATACTTGTGATTATGGAAGTTTTGTGCATGTTGAACCACCTGAGCACAAAGTCTTTCCCGGAGGATTATGAAAAAATTCGTGGAATGCCCCTATATCGCTTGCTCTAATTCATGCTCTAAGCGATGAAAGTAAATATTGCCCTACTGTTGAAACTTACTTTACATGGTGAGTAAATAAACCCAGGGGCGGTTACTGATATTGTTGCAGTGTTGCACAACGACCGTATATTTTACCATGAAATTTCATACTTTTTGTTAGTATTTTCTTCATTGCTTTCCTATTAAATATATTGAACGTAAACAAATAATTTTACCCTTGATTGCTTCAAAAAAGCTAATTCCATTATGATCCGTTAAAAAGAAGGAAGCAACTATAAACCTTTTCTCGAGCAGGCCTCGTCTCCAGGAAGCTATCAACTCGGGGCAAGCACCGGCACCTGTTGGGTGAGATGAGTCATGGCAAGGAGATTTCACAGTATATGAGCAGACGTACAGGTCGAAGTTGAAGCGCCGAAGCAGCGGCCTGATCTCTACAGCAAGGAGTATTGGAGCGAGGTTCAACGTCGTTGTTCCTATCATCGTGCCTAAGCCAACTCCTCGTTGCAGAGACTGTACAACAAACCAAGGTCACCCACCAGGCGCAGGCACCGCAGGCAGGGAAGAATACCTCACGACGAACCGGCAGGAAACGCTGGGATGTTAATTCTTTTTTACGCCTTTAGAGAGCAACAGACAAAATGTCCACGTTAGGTAAAAATATTTTCTTTTTGGGAGAATTTTAACCTAATTTACTAACCTTACCACCAATCACCAATCCAAATTCAGTTTAAAATATAATTTATCGTATTAGGGGTGCCCCCCCCCAAAGGCCTATGACGCAGTGCCCCCAAAAGGTATAACACCCCCCCCTATATCCCGAATTATTTACTCAAATTATTTTTGTCAGACAAAATTTGCGGAACAATATAATACAGACATATTAAAGCAATATATGTTACGGTACTTTAGGTAATGATTACAATATAGACATCTACATGTTATATTACTTTGTAATTGATTGAGATAACATTTTACATAAATGATAATAACCTCTGACGTTGCAAAGTTGTTGCAGTAAACTTATTGATAATTTCTTCATTTTGCACCACTTTTGAAATATCGGACTCACGGTGTTGAATTAACAAGACATTAACCACTCATCAGCCATACACGAACATAATTAGTATGTCTTTAATGATTCTTGTGCATGCTCACTGCCACCGATTCGACCATCAAAAGGAAGGCAAACACCAATGTCCTGTTATGATAATTTATTTTTCTGATTTTCAGGCATATTCTGAAGATGTTACCTGGAAGCCAATTTGTTACTACTTACAGGCAGAATTTCTTGTGGGAATCTGAAAAAGCCAAAGTAGCCAAGTAAGTTTGTTGTAAAATAAATACACACACAAATAGTACGCTATAATTATTCCAACACTCAAACACACGCAAACGTATGTGTATAGGTTGAACTTTGTATCCTTCAAATCAAAGAAGTTCCTCCGCCACTCATGTCGATCAAGAATACGAACTCAGAACCTTCGGCGGAAAGATGGTGAATCGAGCACCCTACTCGAAGAGACCAGAAAGGTCTATTGAAAAATGCCGCATTGGTGGCCAGATACGTTGAGTGAGCGAGTCACGATCTTGGCAACAAACGTTCAGTGATCAAGTCATTTTTGTAGGTCAATTTCATGTAATCATAATTCATTTTCAGTAGCCAAAAGTAACAGAAAATAATGGTAAATAATAACAATAAAAATGCAAATATAAATGTGTTTGTGTCAGTTCTCAACATTTTCCAATTCTTTCAATTCTAGGCCTCCACTTTCACCTCCGAATCCAGAGTCAGACAACCCAATCAGCGAGCCTTTCAAAGAACACGTTCCTGCAGCCAGTCAGGATGAAGCTATCAAAGAGGGCGAGGAACGACCTGAAGTAGTAGTTAAACGTGTAAGTAATTACGCTTTGTTGTCTAGCTAGACTCAGTAGCTGAGTAGTTAGCGTGTTTGTCCGAGATCCGGATTCGAATTCTGAAAGTGTTTAATGTTCCTTCCCATTCATCAGAAGACGTTTGGTTGGGGTTCAAACCACCAGAAATGCCTTGTATTAATAGCTTCCACTGTGCGAACTAAGCTTTTTGCTTTGGGGGGGATGTCCACTCCAGTGGCGTGTCCATGAAATTGGGGGGTTGGTGGCGGTCATAACCCGTCCTCCGACTCCTCCCTTTGGTTTAGTATTCCTAAAAAAATGAACGTCAAAGATAGGAAAAGATGGCAAAATGAGGACTGACTATTGAAAGAAGTATACGTAACTACCCCAACATCCCCTTCCGAAAATTATGGGCACTCCACTGGCTCACTCAGTGGCGTATTTGTGTTTTTATTTCGGGAGGTAGGTTTTCTAAGGTATGCAAATTTGTATACCAGTTAATTAACTAAACTATTGCCTTGCGGTTCTAAGTACCTTAAAACATTGTTTCTAACCTTGGTCATGGAATCTTATGATAACATTTAGAAGTAATTTAGAAACAGTATATTTACATTCTAAGAAAACCCAAATTCATACACAAAAGGAGTTATCAAACTACAGAGCATTCCCTGACATTCGCTACGAGACTCGGCGGCAAGCGGCCCGGCATCAGAGCTTGTCTTTCCCGGTGAACGGGGTCCGCGACACAGAAAACTTGATCAAATTTCTATTGCCACGTTCAAACTTAACCTCCACCTAATCTACCTACAGTTTCTTGTGAACACTTTAATTCTTGTAAAATATCGACTCCTTGAGGTTGGTCAGTTGTAGAATGGTGTACTTCTTTAATTCAAAAGGCTGTATACTTTCGGCAGGAATAACTGATGATGGCGCATTAATAGACACAAATGATTTTTCACTTGTATTGTTACATTGTGTTAAGAAATAGTATATTATATTCTTTCAATCCAATTTTCATTGAGGGGGCTAAAAACATCCATGGCAGTGATACAAATATTTTTTTGTCGGGGATAACATTTTTTGTGTGGGGAAATTCCCCGGCATTCCCCCGTTAATTCGCATACTGATAGCTCCTAATAATAAAATCTTAAAATTTAGATTTATTTGTACACTTGTTTAATATTGCAACGTTTAATTCTCAAGGCTGCCAAACATTACAAATTTTAAAAAAATAAATAAAATGGGTTCTTCTTAAAGCCCTAAAGAAGATTATATTGGCTGTGAATTTAGACGCCAGAGTCTGGGTAGCCTGCAACACACAGTCCACGGTGTACTGCATGGAAGAAAAGTTGACATTTGTGTATTTTCACAAGACGATCACACCTTAACCCCTTGGAGAATGAAGAAAATTATTTACTCTGCAGTGCAGTTTAGTATATTCTGTACGTATACTGATCACTAGGGAACGCATTTTAAGGTGAAGCACCTTTCCAAAAATATAGCTCTTTTCATACCGATCACTGGACATGAAATCAAGCAAAATGAACACACTTAGTTGCACCTTTTTCTAGATTAGCACATTTATCCCCTCTTCACCTCATCTTTGATGCTTCAGCACCCTTTTTCTTCCTTTTCTTTCATGTTGTGTTAAAAAATTGGTCAGAAAAATTAATTATTTTCACTCTTCTTGAGCAGCTACATGATATCATATAGTCTCATTTTGTAGAACAATACGAGAGCTATGAAATGGTATAATATAATCATTGCAACCCAAATAATTCCCAAGATAATGTAGCAAAACCCGCGAAAGAAAACACAAACTTCAACAAAATCTATTCGGCAGAACCACAGTTTTCTATGCGGTCCGCGCGCATTACATACAGAAGTGGTGAAAAAGAGAGCATTTATCAGCACCTTTTTTCGCACCTTTTTGACCATAATTTTACACCTTAAAATCCATTCCATACTGGTCACTATACTATTTTTTCATCAAATTCCTCTACAAGGTGTGATGGTAAAGAGATATCTGCAGTGTGGAATGAAAATTGTGCAGTTGGAATTCCAGGAGTGATTTACAGAAACCTGAAGTGTGTAAATACACTTTCTTCATTTGTTGCAATGTCAAGTTAAATTAGTATTCACTTATTGTGCATGACAACTGGCGGAATTTTCGAGTTCCGCGCGTCTGGCACGTCTGGCAATTCTTATAACTTAAGTTGATTTAAAGTTTAAGAAGGGCAGTCAGTCATTTATATAACAACACCTCTACTTCATCTATAGAAAGATGAAGGACAGCTTTGATTTATTGTTATTTGAGGACCAAAAGTGGTAAACGTTGTAAGTGCCAAAAGCGAAAGTGTTGGGAAATCACATCGTTCCGCACATAAGCCCGTAAGAACGTGCACATTAGTGATCTCTTTTACACACCCTGTGAACAACTTAGAGGGTTAGCAGCCACATTTTACGTTTACCACATTATAAAGCATGGCACATTTCACAGTTTAACGTGGAAAACGGTGTATGAATTATTGTGGCACTTAGAGCGTTTACCAACTTTAGTCTTCATTTAACGTCGCTTTTCGGACATTTTTGGCCAATCGCTACGATGAGAATAGATGATCATTAAGTGAAATTGATGCACAAGTCGGGATTCGAACCCGGGAGCTGCGATGGTGAGTCCGAAAGGCGAACAATCAACGCTCCCGGCGACCGAGCCGGCAAGGCGGGTGGTGGGGGCATCCTTGAGAATTAAACGTAGCAATATTAAAACTTCATGCTATATTGTGAACTGTCTTTGCACTGTCATCCTTGATTTGCTCTCGTGGTACCACAGAACACGCTGTGTTTCCACGCACGCACACACACTAGCACTCGCACAATTACAACATTCACACGCACATTTACGCTTCCGAATGATTAGCAATTTTAATAATATGTATTTTTTTAAAATTACAGCTGAACGAAAAACGGCCATATGTAACACACGGAGTGCCTCCAATAGAAGTTGTAAAGAGACAGCTGGAAGATGCAAGGAAAACTAGCTACCAGTACGACCATCCTATGAGTGGTGAGTAAATATTACTTTTTCGTTTCCTGGTTAGTTGAGACTTATTTACATACCTGTTGTATCTTTACCTCTTTTGAATTGTTTGTAAATTATCTATCGGAGCACTCAAATTTTTCTAAAGCAGTGTTTTAAAATGCATACACGTTTGAACATCCCCCCAAAACACACAAACAAAAGAGCTTGTCAACTCCTTCTTTGATTTCTTGTTTCAATTCATGAAGCTCGAATTGTAAAAAGACAAAGTAAATGAACATAATGATGGACAATTTGCTTGATAATACTGTATAAAACAAGGTGCAGGAGCGTGGGGATGCACAATTTGACTAAAATAATTTTGCCGCCGACTGTACATTCATTACAAACGGATGCACTACATTTTAGATCCTCTTCTCCTCGGCGCTACAATCCACCAACCACCTCTTCCCTTTGCCTTTCTCCTCCAGCTCTTTTCGCGATTAGCCAAAAGTGGCAGAAAAGCGAAGTAAAATAAACTAAATCAAATCAAAGATCAAAATACTCCAGATCTTGACTGCAAAGGAGTTCAGGTTCAGGCGTTCCTCCACAGTATCTATCCATCTCACTGGTGGTCTTCTCACTCTTCTAGTTATTTGTCCTTTCGTACTTGTGAATGGAAGTTTTGTTCATGTTGTACCAGGTGAGCACAAAGTCGAAAGCACATGTCTGTGCCTAACATAACACTTTTTGAGTTTTGTGCCATTTCTAATTAATTACATGTCTCTACCTAGCGCACTTTTTGTGCAATTAATGCTTGAAATCAGGGAAATGCTATGCTAACCATTTGTCATTCTGTAGATATAACTAAATCATTTTTGTCGTTCTAATTGAATTTCCTTCACTATCGCTGTATCTCGATGAAGTTGGTATAGTTAGTTCTTTATTGTATCTTATCGTCCACACTTCATTTCCATACACAGGCCCATAGATCTTCATGCACAGCTCCATTTCTTGTTTGTCCATGACTCACGTCCATACATTAAGACAGGTCTTATTGTAGGATGTTTTTGTCAATAAACATATAAAGTGTATAAACGAGAGTTCAAGAGTTGATATACTACATGGGTTGTAGTCTGTGCGAGGCTACACTATCGATGTTCAACTGTTTTGGTTCTCGAATATTTTTTTTTAGCACTTGTGTTCGTCCGAGTGAGAAGCACAATAAACTTCTCGGAATAAACTGTAGATGTTCTTTTATTAACCCAACACTTATTACATTCTCAATCACAACTTCTAAATTTATATTGTTCTTTTGTTACAGATGAATTGCGCGCACGACTGGACACCAAAGCGAAGACGTTGAACCTGCCGTTGTCTTACTCCCTTCCTCCAACTGTCAACAGGGCTTCATACCGTTGGCCAGGCGATGTCTGCCCGATTGATTTGAACGCGATAAAAATTACACAGGAGAAGCCTAATACCTTTGAACGAAGTATGAACCAAATTGTTGGGGCGATTTACACTTTTAAGTCGTCTTAGATATTCTAAAATGGAGAAATGGAAAACTTATTATACTCTGCCTTGCAGACAACATGGGTGACGTAAGAATATTTTGGGGAGGGAGGGGGTGTAAAATGAAATTTGGCACTAATATGATAATTTAAGCTAAGCTTTGTGGAAAATTTGGAGTTATTTAAAGGGAAAGTAAGTTTTTAGTTCACATTAAGCTCAGAAGAGCTAATCGGGACTGAACCTCCTGTATAAAGTGGGATCCGAACATGTGTACAATGTGCTCCCACCCACCGTGAATAGAACCCGGTGTACATGCAAATTTATCGAATGAAAATATTCCAATATTAAATATAAATTGTCAAACATCGATTATATTAATAGTCTCTTTCCAAACAAGTAATGATGTAATCTTTTGCGTTAAAACTATCTGTTAAAATTATTATTATTATTATTTACTAATACTTATTTTAAATACAAATACATTTTAGTCCCACGTTCCTGTTTTAATTCTCGACACATACGCAATTTGCATACATATATCGGACAGATGAGTGGTGTCAGACTATAGTAATGTCGTCCCGGGTTCGAATCCCGACCTGGGCATGGCTGTGTTTCTCTGAGCGTCCCTTCATGAGTTTCATCATATCATCACTCATCCTCATCTTCGCAATTAGCCAAAAGTGGCAGAAATGCGATATTAAATAACAAAAATACAAATACATTTGTGTATTTACTGTTATGTTATATTGCAAAGTGAGCAAGAAATGTTGAAAAATATTACAAAGCTTTAGAAAATGAAGTTACTGGATTCTTTGTGATCTTAGTGGGCACATGAATGAAAATACGTGTAATCTATTCTTAACAACCAAGAGCCCCCAAAATGCAACTTGGACTCGTGTAGCAATACAGGCACTCCGATACCAACCAAATCAAAACAAGCGACAAAATCAGGAACCCACCAACATAACAGCAAAGCTACTAACTCTACCAAAGAAGGAACTAAGACACAACACCAAAGAACTGGAGAAAATATGGTTACGCCATACAAACTCTAGGCCTTTGTGTTAGAGAGAAAGATAAACATTCAAAAGTAATTGCACTGCCAAGTTAGTTAAAGTTTATTGACAAATAGCTGCGAAATTGATGAAACTTTCTATATTGCAGCTGTGATTCAGTGCCCTGAACATTTGAAGACCAAGGAAAGCGAATATGAGGACGTCTTATGCAAAGTCGCACAAATTGTCATGGAAGAAAAATTGTTTCACAAAAGTTGATGTGCGTGTTTATTAAATCATTTTGGGAAATAAAGGACTTGGCCTGATATTTATAGTTTATTGTAATGTGTGGGTTCACATATTTCAAAAATAGACAGCTTTGCGATTGAAATAATACTAATTTTTATGCTTTATTATAATTACGTATTATTAAGGGTATTTTGGTATTGAAGTCTTTAATTTTGCCTTAGAATATGCTGTTAGGAACGTAAAAGAAACTAATGAAGGACTAAAATTAAACGGCGTGACTCAGTTGTTAGCATATGCAGACAAGGTGGATTGATATAAATCAAGATTAAAATCACTGGTTTAAATCAATTTAAATAAATAATTTATAAAATCATGTACATAAGGATTGTGTAGGTATCAGAATCACTTTTGCTGAAAGTACATCAATCTCCTAATCATTTTATGGTGTTTATTAGGCTCTATGAAAGGAAAAGAAAGGAAACAAAATATATGTACTGATGGGGTGAAGCTCATACGAAAGGAAATATAATATGTAAACTGCAAAGGTACTTAAATTTCTCTTGATTAAAAATTCAACAATTTTTATAGGCAAAAATAGGATACATTTTATGTGGAAATATATACAAAATACTAATATTATACCGTAAATAGTGTCATTATCATTAAACTGTAAATAAACATGTCAGCTGATATTTTGCAAACTATAATTAAAAAAATTTCCAAAATTCAGCTACAAAGACTTTAAAAAATAGTTCCAGTTAAAGAATACATCCAGAATGTTTTATTTTCACTGGAAGAAAAGTTACTGAAATTATTATAGTTTTGTTAACAAGTGAACAAACATTTCCGTAGTAGGTTCATATATACAGTATCAGAAACAGAAAAATGTATATTTATATTTCTTTTTATTTGCTTTAATTAAACTTTTTAAATGTTTTATAGGGCCGTTTACTAGAAACAGCTTTACTATAAAAAACATATCTATATGTATGGTGCCAAAACCTGCAATTTTAAGCGTGTTTTTTTTAAAAATCTATTTAAAAAAAGTCATCAAAAATTATTTTTTAAAATAGAAAGCATGATTTTATTCACCCTCTATGCAAATGATGTAGACTAACTAGGGGATGATGTAAATACAATTAAGAATAATTCTAAAGTATTTTTCAAAGCAGCTAAAAGAGATAGGTTTGGAAGTTAGCAAAGAGAAAACTAAATATGTTCTTACAGGTCTAAACCAAGTCTTTGGTAATAATCAGTGGCGGCGATTACGGAGGGTGGGCGTGGTGGGCTGTTGCCCTCACCTCTTGCCACCTTTGCCCCCGCACTATGCTAATCCTTATCTACTAAGGTTAGGTAAACTGTTCTTGCGCCCCCAGTTTTGGCACCTTCGCCTCTTAGATTTGGAACCCAACCTTCGCCATTGGTAATAATCAAAATCTAATTATTGATAACAACTCGATGAAAAACAGTTTCCAAATTCAAGTACTTAGGAGTAATACTAACAAATGAAAATGGTATTAAAGAGGAAATTAAAAGCAGGCTTAATTCAGGAAATACGTGTTACTTTTCTCTTCATAAACTTTTATCTTCTCGTATAATACGAGAAGAAACTAAAAGTTAAAATATACAAAACAATAATTTGCCTGTAGTGTTATATGAACGCTAAACTTGGTCCCTTACATTGAAAGAGGAACATAAATTAAGAGTGTTTGAAAATAAAATCCTTACTTATAAAAATATTTGGACCTAAAAGGGAGAGACAGGTGAGTGGAGAAGGTTACATAATTTGTATTCCTGTCCAGATATTATTAGCATGATTAAATTAAGAAGACTTAGGTGGGCAGGCCATGTGGCATGAATGGGAGAGGAAAGAGGAGTTTACAGGATCCTTGCTGGGAAGCCTGATAGTAAGAGACCTGTAGGAAGGCCAAGACGAAGATGGAGGGATAACGTTGAGAGCAACCTAAAGGAAATCAGTAAGGATGGAAAAGATTGGATTGATTTTGTCCAGGATAGGGACAGATGGAAGGCTTGTGTTGCTGCAGTCATAAACCTTCGTGTTTAAGACGGCTAGAGAGTTAGTTATTTTGGTATTGAAACCTAAAATCTCTTCCTGAGAATCATTTATATATAGTAGAGCAAGAATTATTAAGTTACATAACGGAAGAAAGGAGAGAGAGAGAGAGAGAGAGAGAGAGAGAGAGAGAGAGAGAGAGAGAGAGAGAGAGAGAGAGAGAGAGAGAGACAAAGAGAGTGATTTGAAGAAAGATAATGTAAATTTAGAAAGAGATGAGCAGAGAAACAAAGTGATTGAGAGAGAGAGAGAAGGAGAAAGAGACAGACACACACACACACACACACACACACACACACACACAGAGAGAGAGAGAGAGAGAGAGGGAGAAAGAGAGAAGAGAGAGAAAGCCAGGGAGAAAGAGAGAAAAGAGAGAGAGATAGACATTGAAGAAAGTAAGTGAAGCAGAGAATGAAAGAGTATAGAAAGAATGATAATCACAGAAAGAAAGGGAGAAAAGCAGAATGCTGGAAAGAAGAACAAGAATAAGAAAGAGAAAGAGAAAGATAAACAGAAAAGAAAGAGAGAGAGAGAAAGAGAGAGAGAGAGAGAAACAGAGCAAGAAATTGAGGGGGAGAGAAAGAAAAGACAGGATAAAAGAGGATAGAGAAACAAAGGGAAAAGAAATACAAAGAGAGAGAGAGAGAAAGGTATAAAGCAAAATCAAGAAAGAGAAGCAGGGCTAACTAACCCAGAACCTAGAAATATCTCGTATATCCTTAATCCTACCTTATAGAAATTCTGTGACACCTTTTGCTTGTAGTAGAGCATGTCAAAGCCGAATGCATTTCTTACGAAGTATTTTCCAGGAACGAAACAACAATAGAATTGTTATTACTTATCATTGTTGGTTAATCCGTGACAACGCGGATGATCTAAATTTTAGCTGTTTTAATATAAAATTTATGTTAGGTTTTTAAATTTCCCACACAAGTGGGCTTATTCTTCGTAAACATTTTCGCTAGAAATAAGATCGAGCCTGCTCGATGTAAATTATTGGAAGTTGGAGGTAAATATCTGATTAACAAATATAAATATGACTGTGAAAATATATGTGATAATGTCGTGAAATTTTGATGAAGAGTTATTCAGTCGTCCGAATATATTTCGGAACCTTCTAACATCTATGTACAACCTATTATTCAGCCTAATACTGTGTGCTATTTTGATTGATTGATTTAGTTTATTCTACTTCGCTCTTTTGTATGACATGATAAAATTGAATTTGAATTTGAATTCGAAACTTTGGGTGCATCAGGACATAAAGGATAATTTGCACCATTAACTGTAATGTTGTTAACTAAAATATTAAAACATTCTGACTTCGGTTGAAAGCTGAGGCTGTAAAGGGACACTCAGCACACAGAAGGACAAAACAGAGGCACCAGAGCCTCGTTAGTCTGCAAAATGCAGTCCAGGGTGTACTACGTGGAAGTGAGGTTGACAATTGGGTGTTCTACGTGAAAGAATATTGATTTCCATTATTTTACTTCGCTTTTGTGCCACTTTTTGCTAATTTGCGAAGATGGGAATGAGTGATGATATGATGAAATTGATGAATGGACACTCACAAACATCTATGCCCAGGCCGAGATTCGAACCCAGGACCCCTGGCGTCGTAGCGCGATGTGCTAACCACTTCATCACGGAGGTCGGCTCTATTCGCTTTTTGTCACCGAACTCGAACACAACATTCTAGATATAAGTACAGAGAAGTAAAAATTAAAACTGATATGTTAGATTGTTGGACAAGATTTGCTTCAATTACATTTCATGCTCAGATAGGCAAATTTGGACTGGACCTAAAATTTATAACGATATCTGATCCACTGTGCAATGAGCGTCCACTGGGAATTGAACATTGTCTAAATACAGTACAAGATAATGAACATTACATTATAAACAATAATAGTATCATAATTAGAGCACTGTGGTGAACACTACATTTTCCATGCATTAAAATACTTTACAAAGATATAAAAATTATTATAGCCTATTCTAAAATCTCTAACAATTTTTAAAACAACTAATGCAAATAGTAGTTTTAACTGTTCGTTGATCATGACTATAGAGTATTTTGTAAAGCTAAAATATGTTGAAAATTAATCTTCCCTTTGGTGAAGTTGATATTAACAAAACAAAGGTTTATATTTGATGTATGAAAGAAAACAACTAGTCAATATGTGTACGGAAATAATTTATGTCCACAATGCTGTTCACAAGTCTATGTATTGAAATGTCATTTCAGGAATTGTTATTGCACCTATTTATTTGTTGAGAAAATTTCAGATACATCACAGATGGCCATTTTACACTGAAACTGAAATTGTCAACAATGAAAAGAGCAAAATTAAAAGTAACAAGATAACACAAATATGATTCACAAGCTACCAAAAAATAAGTTACCTCTCAAATAAGTATTTGATATTTACCGGCATTGCTTCTGGTGGAAGACCGAAAGGCAAAATCCGAGGTTTCTCGGTGTAAAATAGGTTCGTGTTACATGTGCGAATAGGCACTAGACGGTGGAATTCCTGGAGGAGCATGTTGCAGCGGATTTTGCCATTGACAGTCTTGTACAGATAATTGAAGTCATTCAGCAAATAGCGCTGATAGGGAGTCTGACGTTTAGAAAAAAAAAGATATGCAGTGTTGAAGCAATGTGAAATTAGGGAACCCTGTAACGAACTACAGCTAGGAAAAAGTGAAAGGCTGAATCGATTCTAGAGAGCTTAACTCATACTAACATGAATTAGCAAGTATTGTAGGTTTGTTCAGAATATTGTAGTCCAAACTTGCGAAAAAAAGTCTTGAAGATGAAAAGAAAAATGTATCGCCAAACAAACGAAAGTAAATGCTTTCTTATTTGTATGCCTTGACTAGATTGAAATAGGGGTAAATATTGCTTTTTGGTAATACATTCAAACAATGACTTTGACTGACTTCTAAGTTGCATTAAGAAACTTATCGACGACCACCATCGTTTATTAGATGTTATATGATTTGGTTTAATTTTACATTCTAGAAGTTTAGTTAATAATGCCTTTTCTTTCTTCAGAAATTTTATCACCGTGAGCAAATATGTCAGCCTACCTGACAACCTACCACCGGGACTACATTTGGCCAAATGCAAACAGATACAATCTCAAGTAAGCGACTTTTATAGTTAACTATCGTTTACTCAGAAACCGACAGTGATAGAAAGATAAAATTTAGTGTTACTGAAAGACGTTGCAACATATTCTCGAACGAATCATGTCTATCTCTAAAACTGCTAAAACTACAAATATCCAATTCAGGGGATAGAAAGATCTCTAAATTTACAAATTCATGCGTGTTAAATACCGTCATTGACCCCTTGGAATAAAATCGAACGAATGGAACGAATCGACATATTTTGACTACTCAGTAACTATTGTAGATATAACTAACTGCAATTGGCCAGTTCGTTCAGAAATTTGCAACCAATGAAATATCGGTTTGCCAATATTTGATCGGTAAAATATGCCAGTATAAAAACCCGTTTCCATTTCTTCAGGGCGTCCCCATTCCAGAATGTTCCTGTCATCGGAGCACCTTTGAAGAAGCCGCGTGAGTATGACGCGTGTGAGTGCCCGAAGGATGTCTGTCGCCCCGCGGAGGGGCATCCACCCTCGGCCAGAGTGGGCGCCGCCCCCGAGGTGGACACCTCCAGACACGATCAACCGAACCAGTATTTGAAGAAGGTAAGATTCTGAGCGAATGCAACGATCTATGTAGAGTGAAAGGATCTGAAGTCAATTCGTTAGTGAAATTGTGAGCTTGCTGCTTGAGGATTAAGGGTTGGTAGAGTCGAAACGAGGCGTCAGATAGAAGAACAAGATTCATGAAAGATTATTTACCGTAAGGACGTCTATAGTTGTTGAATTTGGCCGGTTGCACGTAGTAAGCGTTGATACTATGTAGTATGTATGTACCAGGTGGTTATAATTAAAGTGACGGTGTTCAGAGTGGTACAGCACGGGCTGTAATGAGAGTAGCAGTCTGAAACTTCGTAGATATGATAATGAAGCAATGCGCTCGCGAATTATGCAAAAAAAAAAAAAAAAAAAGTTCCAATTCTCGCCACCAGGGTAAAAAACGGCGCTGTAAGCAGTCAAAACGTGGAAATTTCCATAACTCTGACGTCAAAGTCGGTGAAATTGCCTAACCATTGTGTGAGCTCCCTGGTCGTTGTTGGTGACGCTTGTTGCTTTTTCCTTTAGTAATGTTCATGTAATTCGAATAGTGAAATTGTAGCGATATTTTATTACAAAGAGCATTGTTTTCTGCGATTTATAGTGTTTTTCCTGTAACTATACCAAGTTTTGACTGCTTACAGCGCCATTTTTTACCCTGGTGGCGAGAATTGGAACTATTTTTTTTTTGCATAATTCGCGAGCGCATTGCTTCATTAGCATATCTACGAAGTTTCAGACTGCTACTCTCATTACAGCCCGTGCTATACCACTCTGAACACCGTCACTTTAATTATAACCACCTTGTACATACATTCGCAAATATCTCGCAAACGGTTCGTTTGTGACCCCATGTTTACTGAGACTTTTTTGCTTCTACTATCAAGTACTTCCACGGTTTCCGTTTGCGCTTTCACTTTTGGTACACCCTGTGTATTTCGAGACTCTAGACATGAACGAAATTTGTTCTTCGAGGCGGATATTTATAAATCATGACGAGTCGAGACGTATCAACACCATCCTTAGACAGAGGCGTCTCGTGAACGCATGCGGTGCATCCTGCGCATGCGTCAAGTGTGGGAAAAAGGACAGCTTGCTCTGCGACGACATTAATGAGCATTTCTACATTCTAATGCATGCGTTCACGAGACACCTCTGTCCTTAGATCATAGACAAACTACTGTCGTTTTCACGTTCAGAAGACACAACGGCGCTTATGGAGAAACCGCACAGTGTTGCCAATACAGCGCTAGCTCATGTCGCCGGGAAATGATGACCTTCCTTCACAATGAAGGTGTTACGTGTTTTGTATATATAATGATAATTATATGTAATTATTAATATTAATATTATACTGTGAACGTTACAGTTACCCTTTTTACTATGATCCATTGCGATCACTACACACGCGAGTGTAATGCACGAACATGACACTTCAGAAATCACTTAAAAAAGTAAAAATCACTGAGAGCTCACACAACTGAAAACACTTTTTCGAGAGAGGGAAAAAGTCTATACAGACCAAAGCAGATCTCTCACTCAAGTAAGGGGAACCTGGCACATGGGTTAGATTCAAGTTGCAAGCCAAACAAACAAATGAGTTATGGCCCACGTGAACTGATAAGACGTGAATGACTCAAGCAAGGCATGTCATATTTCTATCTTGAAGCCCCATATTTTGTCACGTGTTGGAAAGCCTTTCAAAGGTTAATATGGTGTCTATGAATTTATGTGTACTTTGGAAACTGAAAGGTGATCTTCATTTCAGTATTAATGTCGACAGTAATGTAAACAAAAACAACGTGTATTTGCGACAGCACTAATGTTGCTCACAACAGCAGCATTGGAAATAATTGTCAATTATTAAATTTAAGTAATTTCAATTCTATTATAACAAACTGCATGAAGTTAGCCTAATATTTTTACTGAATGGAAATAAAATAACAACTCGAAAACTTGATGGTGATTAGCCGGAATGCTGCGGTGAGCCAGCTCAAGATGGCCAGACAACGTCTCCTTACTTCGCGCGCGGTTCGGGTTAAAAAGAAACTCCAAATGCATGGAAGTAATATTTCTGGGAACCTTTGAGTGGTTATAAAAAATAATTTCATTATTTTCTACACAACTTTGTCGCTGGAAGTTTTTACTTGGAATTACAGAACAAGAAATGGCCAGCGACGACATTTTCTACTGCACGAATATAAAAAATCTCCACATACTTTATTTGAATATTTTTTAATGCAAATATGCTTTAACGTATTGATACATTCTGAGTACCACCGTCACCTATAACAATTAAAAAACAGTGTCAATTTTTTAATAATGAACTCTTCAATTTTACGGCATGTTTCAACGTTAGGAATGAAAACAATGTAAAAATTGTGTTTTCACAGAAAATTTGCTTTTTTAATTTATCTAAAATTATGTAAGCAAGTTACCAGTTTTTTGTGTTCACCATTGTATTCTCTACAAAATTTCCTGCAAAACTGCAGGTACCGATTTTACTTAAGCTAAATTTGTAAATCCAGAAATTTCACAACAGCGCGCTCGTATTTCCCATAAGAGCTTATTGTGTCTTCTGAACGTGAAAACGACAAACGTCACGGACGAAACTAGCGACACCTATTGGCAGTGCACCCAACTACGTTGCCGATTTGCTTCTCTGTGGGCACGCTAGATGGCAGGCTGTGTAGAAGAGAGGGAGGGGAAAGGGTTGTACCGGTTGTACCAACAAATATATTTAAAATATTTTCTAGGTTTCTCCTTTTTACCTTTTAAATATCCTACTGTTAATATCATCTTCATTTCAATGAAAGCATGAGCGAAATAACTAAGTTTGCAGATATAGGTTACAATAACAGTGCATTAAACTGTATCCACCCACTGCCGTTACTAACGAGTCCAAAACAAAGCATCCTCCATACATCACGCTGCACCTTCGACCCTTGTCTATCCACGTCTATTGTCCAACTGGCGGTGACGGCCGTTTCAAATTCAAAGCTGAGCTCGCGGGGGCTGGCGAACGTTGAATGAGTGTTGCTAACTCTACCCGCAGAAAATGAGCTTAGCACTGGATGACAGAAAAAAAAAAATGATTTGTGAAAATAAATATCAATGTGAAGCGCTGTGTAATATAAGCTTTATATTACAAGCAGCAAATACCAAGGATTAGATATAATTCATAATTCATACTAATTAATAAATAATTACTTCTAAGATGTCTACAGTATTCTTTGGGAACTCAGGGCCAGTTTCTTATTCAAGGAAGGAAATTCAACACTGTATTTCATAATGCACATGATGCATAAGACCATGTCGCATCCCGGATGGCGTAATGGTAACTTCGTTGCCATGTAATCAAGGTGTTTCGGGTTCGATATCACACTGGTGGAGACTGGAGAGTGTGTTCGAAATGGAAGTTTTTAGATGAGGGAATGTTTGCTCGAGCCGTGAGTTCAGTTGTTGAATGCTCCTATGTTTTCAAATAATAAATTATAAACTAGGACAGATGGGGATGCTTTGCGTAGATATTTCTACCTTGGAGATACCCCGCACATCGTTGTCCATTCAAGCTTTTAATGGTGTGATTCCATTTTACCTGCTGGGACAGTCCCAACTAGCCTATCTGTGCATGAAACAAACTTAAAATTCAAGACTTCTTCTGGAGATATTCCTGCGAGAACTTTCAAGTAGATGTTCTAAAAACTTTCAATGTAACTAGGATCAGCAAATGTATATTGTGTTTGGTTTGACTGTTAGTTGGCGATGGAATGACATCTAGCGTAGAACCAGAGCGTATAGAAGAAATAGTGTGCGCACTCCCTGAGTTGCCGTGGTCCACCGCCTAGATGGCAGTGGTGACGTTTGAGACGGCGCGTTGCTTACATAAATAACTACATAAGAAACAAAAATGCATGTTACTTACGTTTGGAGAAGAGCTCAGCAGCTGGATAGTTTGGAGAATTTCCGAGATGATTTTACTGTCTTCGAGGCACTTAATTCCTTTCTTATCTCTTTGGTGCGGAAGAAAAATAGACATTTCAGATAGTGAAATACGAGTTTAGGTAGCGTACGCAGCACATGATCTTCACAGCATCCTAATTGCGTAGTTTTTACAGCAATTATATTTAAATTGTCCAAACACTCAAAAAATATATCACCCCATAAACTATTATAGTGCAGAAGGCCTTAGAAAGATCGCTTCGCGGGCTTACAGCAGACAACAATATGGGGGGGGGGGTGTCTGCGAGAACCAATCAGGTCCGCGAATGAGCGAGCCCGGTTGCCACAGCTAGCTCTCGCTGCACCCTTCTGGAAGGGTGAATGACCTCTGCCTCTTGCTACCTCGGCCTGTTTGTTCGGCTGAGGAGCAGACGACACGAGAGTATCGGCAATAGTGTGTGAGCGACGTCTGCTGTTAGCCCGCGAAACGCTCTTGCTAAGGCCTTCTGCACTATAGCACATGATAATTCTTTTTGCAACAACTTCTTCCACTCGTAGCAGAACATCATAAACACTTTTCGATACATAGGTAAGGTATTACAGCCGTCGTCCGAACCATAGGCTTGGATTAGCGTAAGTGGGGCAGGCACATTAGTTGGTTCCCCGTGCAGAAAAGTTGTACACAGTTTACAATCCGTCACTTTGGAAATATACCGCACTATGTATCCTGCCAAATGGTACGCCAAGTATTATTTACCAACACTTTGTTCATTTAAGTTCGGTATGTTGTTTTCTCAGTTCGGTATTTGAATTTCATCTTCAACAATGGAAATTTTTCCCTTATTTCATTTTCAGCTTGCTTCTTCACCGAAAGATTTTTATTTTCGGTTGCTCTTGCCAGAGTTCGCATTTGATTAACAAAAGACGTCAGAGGAGATTCAGTCCTGTATTCACAGTTTCCGCCAGAAAGTAAAGCAAGTTTTGCTGGTACGTAAATTGATTGCATAAGGACATATAAGACCCTTCACCAATTTTTCTAAGTGATCTTCAGAAGGCAAAGGTAGCAAATCGTGATGCAAACAGTGTCTATACCCCTTGGGGACTTAATTTTTAAAAGAAGAGACTCCAGTATAAACTCAGAACTGTGTCTCATTCCTGTCTTACTTTTCAGTTGGCATTTCTTTAAGATTGTATCAATTACAATTTTTTGATTTTTGCTAAGAGACGCGAACTGTTTCGACTGTGTGACCGTTGTCTTTAACGCCTTTTTCAAGCAAATTTATTTTAGCCTGTGCGACCTTTAGTTTATTCTGCGTTCTAATTAATTGCGTTTCTGATTCTTAAGTTTTTCTTTAGCAATGCTATTGTATTGCTAGCATCCGCAGTGTGAAGCAAATCATCCTCTACTGATAAGCTTAATGATACATTGCGACGAGTACTTACTTTATTATCATCTGTCCGCAAGGATTGCCTTTTCATGGGAGATTTTCGCTTCTTAACTGTCTTAGAGAGGTATTTGGGCAGATTAGGAAATATATGAGGAACAGCTTCTGGTTTTAATTTCCACCTTTGTCGTGGAATTTCTGCTGTATCGCCATCCACTATGAACGAATGCACTTTCACTAAACGGTCAGAGGAAAAATGAATATCACACACATAGCAATTATGACTTAGTTTTTTATCTGTTCTAGGGATGGCACACTCCTATTTTGTCTTTAGTGGCCTAAAACAAATGTCTACTACCTGAAGAACAGCGGTCATATCTAGATCTACAGCCGGGTACGAAACACGTAGGCATCTTGTAGTTTTCGCTCGCTGCTGTCTCAAACACAATAATAATGCGTTGAACACAACACAAACTAGTCACAACGGATCAATCACAAATCTAACGACACTAAAGTGAATAACGTAATAACGTTGTCTTTAATAAAAGTACACAATGTTATTCTGATACAACAAAACACAACTCTCTACATAAAGCGCGGCCGCACTGCAAGCAGAAGACGCTCGTCGCTAGCGAAGGTGCTGCCAGTGTTTCGGTGGGGCACCGCTCTATTCACTTGGCTTACGGGAAGAAACCGAAGTGCACACACTTTCTCTTCTATACGCTCTGGTAGAACTATGAAATACTTCGCGACTGAGAAGCGTATAACTTGGGTGCACTGCCAATAGATGTCGCTAACATCGCTGACGTCACGAAGACCACAGCTCGCGGCATTAGAGTTTCACCCCCCCCCCTGCCTTAGATACAGATATATAATATCATTGCTATTTCGGATACTCAAGTGCAATTCCAGACAACAATAGTTTATCACAGGGGTTCCCAAACTTTCTCGTTTCACGGCGTCATTTGCGTTTCAATAATTTTCCGCGGCGCCCACGTCAAAACGTAGGCCCATCTGACACTTGCAACGCTCAGTTAGTGCGGTTAGGTTGCTTGCCTAAGTTAAAAAATAAACACAAATTTCAAATTCAGAAACATTTTACATGTAAAAAGTAGTAAATAAGCATATATTTGGATTGATGCGATATGGTCAGATTCTTAAACCAAGTGTAGACTAACAAGTAAGTATCATTTCAGTGAAATGATTCAAACATTTCGCGGAGCCCCTATCAGACAGCCACGGCGCACACTTTGGGCACCACTGGCTTATCAGTTCTTTTCGCAGTCTAAATTTTGCAGAAACTTAATTTGGAAATATTTACTAATATTACAGATAATGTATTGATTGATTTCTCTCATTTTACTTCTTTGCTGCCACGTTTGGCTAATCGCGAATATGAGGATGGAAGATGATAAGACGAAATTGCTAAAAGGACAATCACGAACACGCATGGACACAACTCGCACACAGGATTATACTGCCTTTAAGTTCAGACTTCATAGCGTAACGTAAAATTCTCTACGCATTTAGCACCGTGCCATGAAGGCACATTTAGGGGATGTGGGGGTAGGGCCCCACACATTCTCGATCTCGTTCATTTTGGAGGTGTTGTGATCAGCACCACGCTCTGGGCTGCACGCAGGTAACCAATGATTTGAGGCTTTGTGAGCCCCAGAGCCGTTACATTCGGGGACAAGGCCGGAAGAAATCTGACCTTAGAGGACCCACCCCGGGAATTGAACCCGGGTCTCCCACTTGGCAGTCAGACGCCATACCGACTAGACACCCAGAGCCTCGTTAGTCTGTAATGCAAAATACCGTGTGTATACACACACACACACACACACACACACACACACGTGTCTGACTACATTCTTATTCAGCTTCCTTAGAGTTATTTATAACTCATTTCATAGAAATTTAACCAGCGTGACTCCCATACCAAATGGACCAATAATTTATATATATATATATATATATATATATATATATATATATATATATATAAAACGGGAAATCACTTAATTGTGAAATCTACTTAGCAGTACATTAAGTTTTTAATTGTATAGACAGAAAAGTAAGTAATAGTTTGATAGTTATTTTCCCAGTTATGCATAAGAAGCATTATTTCATACTTTAATTTCCTTTATTTATTTATTTGCAGCTTCAAGACAAGTATCCTTATCTGTACAAGGTTTTGAGGAGCTACCCTCCGGATGATCTTATGGCCCGTATCTACAGGGATCGACTGAGAACAACATACCAAACAGACTTCTGCAAGAAAGGTATCGTAACGAACCTTAAAGTTCGTGGGATCTTACCAAAAGGTTAACCAATTATCAATGGGTGATGTAAACTACTCATCATTCATCCTCTGATGAGTGCACTCGTCATTGGCATGACGAGTTAACGCTTGGCAATGCGAAAGGTACAAAATCACACTAAGAAACTTAACTACAGAAAAGACAATGGTCACTCGTTGGGCTTTGTGAACCGTTGAACCTGAATCATGGCTGGGTGTTAGGATAATTACCTGTCTATCTGAAGTAGTGAGCTGACTAAAATAAGCGAAATCCTCTGTAAGCTTCTCCACTATGCTGACCAAAGCGTCCTTCCACTTCTGACCTACTGCCTTGCTGACCACCTCGTCTCTCTCCACTCAATCCCAAAAGTCAGTCCCCTCTCAGCTTGTCTCACCTCTATATTACTAGGCCATCGAGCTCTTCCTCTATGCCGAATCGTGTTATTTAATTGCTACCATGCAAACCGCTGACTCTATAACCAGAAGTATTGCCTGTTTCCTGAATGCTCAGGAGGTTTGCATGGCACAACACAATGCATTGCAAACATGCCTCAGAGGCTGAGACAACTGAGGAAAACAAGTGAATGCCCTGGTCAACGTGAAGCGTTCAGAGAGACTTAATAAAATAAACATATAATCTTAGGGATTGATACGGTATGTGCGAGGACGGAACAAATAGGCAATTTCAGTGTTGCTAATTCATGAGGCACAAAAGCCACTAAACCGACAATAAACAGCTGTCTAATGAAATGTTAACAATTGCTCACGTGACCAAAAAAAGCAACAACCATATAAGAACGCATTCAACATTTGGATCGAACTAACTAGACGTATATAGCTAAACAAGAAAGGAAGTAGCGATTTGATAACAAAATAGTTTCATAAAAGGGTGGACTCGTGAGCCAACCACTCAGGTAAGTATGACACGGGTACGCTAGGGTTAAGATAGTATTTACAATTGAAAGCTCTAATTTGATTGGTTGGTTGCAGGGGAGTATCCGGCAGACGACTACAAGCATCTGAAGGAAGCGGTTGGGTTCACTTCAGACCGACGGGCTTCTGCCGGGACCGCGAAGGGCGAGTTGGTGGATCCCTGCAAGTGCGTCGGAGAGTACCTTGACCCTTCGAAGGACAAGCGGAGGATTACCTACCTTAACGCCAAGATAGGACCTGAAGGTGAGTCGGTTTGGGACTTCTGAACCCATATGAAAGTAGAAAAGGAAAGGGGAATCGCATGGTAAGATGTTTTTGATAACGACGATAGCGCCAGAGTGGGGGAAAAGAACACTACGATTGTGCCGAAGTCTTTGCACAAGTCAGTCTCAGTCTGTTTTATGGGAAAACTTATTTTCAAGCTCTCTCCCCGATCCCTTTCTGTGACGCGAATAGCTTCTTGAAATGTGACTTTTCTTGTGTGTCCTCTTCTGATCAGCTTCCCTCTCCTAATGAACAGTCAAGGTTTGTATTTCCGTCTTCATATTTTCTTTCCCTTCATCTTTTCACTTCTCCTTTGTCTTGTTTTTCCTTTCATCACCCTCTATTCTCCTTCTCCTCCTACTCTTAGTTCTATTTAATTTTCTTCTCTCCTCCTTTTTCTTTTATTTTCAGTACCCATTTTCTACTCTTTCTATGTTATTCTTTCTTCAATTTCTGTCATGTCTTGTTTCTTCTTTCATTTTCTTATCTCGTCTTATATTTTCCTTCTATTCTCCTTTCCACTTAGTTCTTTATTATCTTCTTACTTCCCTTTTATTTTATTATTCCTTCCTATTTTCTTGCTTTTCTATGTTATCCTCTCTATTATTTTTCTTTGTCTTGTTTCTCTCTTTATTTTCTTTCATCACCTTCTCTTCCTTCTCCTCCTCCTCTTAGTTCTCTTTTGTTTTCTTCTCCCTCCTTTTTCTTTTCTTTACGGTTCCAATTTTCTTGCTTTTCTATGTTATCCTTTCTTCTATCTCTCTCCTGCCTTGGTTTATTTCATTTTCCTTCCTCACTTTCTCTTCTCCTCCTTTCAACTTAGTTCTCTTTAGTTATCTTCTTCCTCCATTATCTTGTCTTTTTCCTTCCCATTTTCTTGTTTTCATATGTCCTCCTGTCTCTTATTTCTCTCGTCTTGTTTTTCTTTCATTTTCTTTCCTCGCCTTTCATTTCCTCTTCTCTCTTTCGTTCCAGTACCCTCATATTTAAGTTTCGTAATACTGACATGTGACCCGCGTTTGACCAGTCTGACAGTTCGATTCCCTGGTGTGGAATTTTTGCAGCATTGTCTCTGAACGGAGCAGATCTGGAGTTCACCCAGCCACTTATAAACATGTACTTGGGGGTAAAAGCGACTGCAGCGCGGTGCTGGTAACATCACCTCCATAAAATGCCATTATACATTTGAACTGATTTTTTTTAAACATCTTCAGCATTCGCTTTCCCATGCGTTCCACAGCCTCTATCCAAGTTTCACAACAATTCCATGCTTCGGGCTGTAAATAGAGCAACTTTAATTATGACCACCCTGTATATATATATATATATATATATATATATATATATATATATATATATATATCATACTCATCTGAAGGAGTATTTCTTCCAGGCGGGCCTCCCTCCTCAGCCAAAACCAGTCTCAAAATGAACGGGATCAGCGAGTACAAGGACGTCATAAGCCGGAACGGATACATTATCAACGACTACAAGTTGCTCCACCCCAAGAAACCAATGAAGTTCTGAGCTTCATCTTCTGGAAGAAATCTTTCCTTGCCCTGCGTAGAGGAATCTTTTACAAACTTCGCTTCTTTAAGGCTGCTCGAAAAGACACTGTAGTTTTTCGAAGAATAAATTCCTTAAAAATTACTAAGATACCATTTAACCTCTAGAATAGGCGTAAGCCAATCGCAGGGAGCAAGCTCCTCTGTTACAATCACTGATTGGTTGACTTTCTTTGTAATTTATAACTGATAGGCTGATCAATGGCACAGATTTTCTGAACTGTTTCACATACTGGAATTAATACATTAATATGATTACTGTTGTACAGCCACCGGCAAAAAGGGAATACCTAGATCCTGAAATACTGGCCACCCTGCAAAGCGTTGTGTGTGTTGCCTAACTCTGAGGCGACGGTAGGACTTCTCATTGAGAAGTTGCTATTTAAGTTGGCTCATCGGCGTATAGTTAGACAACACGCATAACGCATTGCAGTGTAGCCAGTATTTGAGGATCTAGGTATCCCATTTTTATTGACGGTGACTGTACAGTGACGTATTCTCGATGTTACCACGTTTACCACCGGCAAAAAAAACTTTTTCGTATATTTTTGAACATTTAGCTTTAATATATGTGTAAATGCTCGTTATATATTATACAAACGATTAAAAACAAACTTCTAAACCATAATTTAAGTAAATTATTCAGAGATCGTAAAGACTGCTTTGTAAACGCCACTGAAGACTGAGTCTCTTCCCCGATTGTAGGTGGAGAGGTCGAGGAAGCCGAAGCGATTGGCTATTTAAAACACGTGGACTGCGGGCGTCAGTTCCACCGCTTCAAACTGCTTTGGCAGGAGAATACTGCTTGTCCCTTCCTACTTTCTGTGTCGCGCTTGGCAGTGCTGCTACATGAAAGGAAATTTCCCTTGGTGAAGAGGAATCCAGGTCCAATTTTAGGCAAAAGGGAATTTTTTAATGAAAAATATAGATTTTTTCGGAAAATTTGAAGTTGTCAGACTTCTGTTCTTGTTTTACTTGCACGACTGCATTGCTGTTTTTATTTCTATTATATGTAATTCATCTAGATTGGGTGTATAATAAATATATACAATATATAAGAATTATTGCAGTAGACCAGTCTAAAATGAGTTGCCTTTCGATCAATTATTGTATGTGAATGGACCTGTTCTGTGTAAATTCCTTTTCGATATCCAGTTGGAATTAGTGTACGAAGGATGTTCGTTGCACGTAGTTCGTCATTTCTCCATAGATGTCTGTTTGCTTCTGCACGGTAGCGTACTCTATCGGGATACTTCAGAACTACTTTCATGTTACCTGTCTCACTTCAAGCTACGTAAGAAAGAGGGGGCAATTTCACGCTGGTCCTTTGGTGCTTGCGATAGCAGTCAATTTCCAAAATTCTTCTTCATATATATATTGTCAGAAACAATTTTTCTTCGGAAGGGGGGAGGGGGGGTCAGGTCTTCTATAAAACAAACATAGTGGAATAATAAAAATATTATTATGCCTATACCAAAGCAATCATTATAAACTAATAAAAATAAACACATTATTCCAAATATTATAATATGTACAGACCATAACATCGTCAACTTTCAATTAAGGGATTCCGGGTTCAATACCATGTAGGTTCACTAATGTCTCGGATTCCACTTTAAATAAACTGTGGGTTCAGTACCGATTAGCGTATCTGGGCGTAAAGTGGACTTAAATCAAATTTCAACAATCACAGACTTCTTATTTAAATTAAAATTGCCATGAAAGTTTCGTTGTAGTAAATGAAAGAGAAAGGAATGTGGTTATGAAATTATATAAAAATATAGAAGACGAGTAAATAAAACAGTGTTTAAATCAAAAGTAAATAAGATTAAGAAACTAAAGTCAGTGTAAAATACTATAAGTATGAAAGTCTTTATAACAGAGCCAAAAACATCATAAAATATCTAGATATAAGAAATATGGGAATTAGAACGAGTTTGTATATATTTCGGTCTCAAAGCTAGAAAACAGCGGCGATGGGACTCGATGAACTTGGTAGGTTCCTGGCCCTTAGATAATAATAATATTCCAAATATTATTATTAATGGTTTAATAGTGTTTTAATTATTAATACTTGAGGAGACTCTTCTACTCTATCCTTAAGTTAGTAAATATACATCACAACAATTTTTAAATATATATTTTTAATATTTCGTACAGTTAGGGTATAGACATGCATTCTATTCTCTTATTAACTTTTACACACGTTGTTCAAGAAAAATAAAAGTCAGCGGAATGGGGGTTTATATGTTGTGACCTCCCCCATAAAAATATGATTTTGAGAGCTTGAAAACTGTGGAATCACTTATTCTATGTAAGAATATGAGAACGAAATCTGGTTCTTGCAATTTGCACTGTTTTTTTACTTCTAAGGCATTTCTTATTTCGAATAATAACTGAACTGTGCATACTGTTATTCCACTGGCCTCTCCACTGGTTACTATTATTAAATATAAAAATAACACCCGTGCAGAATCTAATAATGCATTTTAATGGTTCGGCCTTACTCGAGTTAGAGCCGGAATCGTGTAGTGGCAACCACCTGGAAAGATGGCCTTTCATTTGGGGTCCGGAATTTTTTTCTCGATTAGATTTGATTTTTGATTTTATTCCATTTATGCACAGTAAGGCCAATCTGGACTGGACTTACAGTTTAAAGTGGAATCCGAACAACTTGCGCCTCCACCGGGTATCGAACCCGGAACCTCTTGATTACAAGGCAACGACGCTACCACTGCGCCATCGGGAGGCCCTTTCTTTCCCGACAGTGCCCAGTTATATGTAGCGCAGTTGCAAGTAACATTTACTTTTTTGAGGAACTATAACTAGCCAACTTTTAAAAACAAGTAGCTGTAACTTTAACACAGTTACTTTTTTGGAGTAGAAGTAGTTATCAACAGTTACTTTGCGACACTTGAATATGTCCTCTCTGGATGCTAAGGTGAGAGGATTTTCGTGGAAACCCTTAAGGCAAGGCACCTAGGCTCTCTTGCACGCTAATTTAGAGAATCCACACTTTATTGCAATACGTTATTTGCGGCTTTAAGAATTTTGAGTTCTGGTTTTAAGTACACTTTATGCACAGGAAGGCCTAATCGAGACTGGACCTACAGTTTAAAGTGGAATCCGAACCACTTGTGTCTCTGCCGGGTATCGAACCCAGGACCCCTTGATTAAAAGGCGACGACGTTACCACTACGACATTGGTGAGTTCCTCGGCTTTAAATAAATTCTTTATCAAGTTCAATATTAACCCCGGTCTAATTTGTGGCATTTTTTTACGCTAGGTGTAGTGCAACCAAGGACGAAGTAAAATATTCAAAACCAATCAAAATCAATCAAGTGATAACAATGGTATAATAAAAGTCATATCGTTACTATAGCTTCATAACTAAACAATATTTAGTTCACTGATGCGCAAATTATAAATGAATTCTGCATAGAGGTGCACAACTTAGTGCATCGTCTTGATTTCGGCCGCAGTTCAAAATTTTAGTGTGAATTTATATCGTGGATGCGATATTAAGGTTTGTAATTTGTAAATTCATGTACACTATGCTTAACATTAACGAATTATCATCGATTTCTATTGTTTTTACTAGTTTGTAAAATATGACAAGAGATGGCGTAAATGGTAAAAGTTCAAGGAAGCTAAAACTCTTCTTGTTGTTTTCTCTGCAATAAATAACTGTCCATAATCTATTAAAGTTTATTGGTGTGTGTTTAAGTGATTGGATATATTAAATTTATAATCCAGTGCTCAATCAGTAAAGTATCGTACGTATTAGTTTTTACTTATAACATATATACATATAATGAGATAAGAATGGTGAAATAACCATTCAACGAATTTATATCATTTCTTGACATTGCCACGTCCTTGTAGCGTTGAGTCATGATCTTACCTCCAGATATTTATATGAGTCTGGTTCCCTTTTGGGGCATTCCTTATTATAGTTTCTTTGTTCAATGCCACCTAAACATCACTGTACCTTATTGTTCAATTCTAATCTAAAGGCGACATGGAAAAGTTAATTTAAAGAACTAAAATGCAAGTGTTATTCAAATAATAACAAGAATTTGTCTAGAACTTTGTCGTAACTTTACTTTTTGAACACCCCTCGCACATCAATTTAAAGTAATATCATCTCAAAACTTTAAATCGTTACGAATGAAACATGTTTTCAAATGTACATGAAGGTTATGTTATGTGTCTTCTTCGTTATATCTTGGTAAACTGAACTGGAGAGTCTGAAATGCCAAGTGTAAAATCTGGGTTTACAACGCCGACAAATATGTTTCGATTCATAACTTCGGAGTTAAGAAAGAAATTATCCTCAAACAACTTTCAAAATAATCATGAGAAACTGTACTTTACTTTTTATCATATCCACATTTTCGATTTGATTTATATTTACCATGTTATGAAACAGAATAAATTCGAGAGAGAGAAAACTATATATATATACTATATATGAAAGGTTTTGGTTTATAGTATATTCAAGGGATAACAAGAAAACTTAGCTTGATGGTAATTTTATACTTTGTTGGACCTTTCTCTTTCGATTGGCACCAGTTTTGCAAAGCTGTATAGGATCGTAATGTTTCTATCGTGAGAAACAGTAAGCTAAGTGTATTTGACTTGCAGCCATTTTGAATCCAATATGGCGGCCAACGTTCCTGGTTTCCGCTTGTGGCGATGATGTTCCCACGAGGTGACAAGTTTTGGCCAGTTTGACGCCATCCCGTAAATCGAATTCGGGACTCCCAGGTGGCAGTCAAATGTCACACCGACTTTTTTTAATTAAAGGAAAACTCCTAAACGGCAGTTTTCCCTGTAATTCTCTTTCTCTTCCTTTTCATATCCATTTGATTTCAGTATCTACCTTTTCATTAAGGACAGAAAAATACAAACATAATTCTTGCCAGTGGCCTTCAAAGAATATGTACAAGTATGAATGTGCAATTCCGAATTGAAAAATAAAAAGTATTCTGTTTTATGACTTCTAGAATATTAAAAAAATATTCTCATTATTTCAATATATTAGGTCAGTCAAAAAGTAAATGCAATCATTTTTTTAAAATTTTCACAGCAACAATAGAAAACTTACAATGATATCATTTTCCAACATAGTCCCCCTGCACTTCAATACACTTGGTCCAACGTTCCACAAGCTTTCCGATACCCTGAGAAAAAAAGGTTTTCGGTTGAGCAGCAAGCCACGTATGCACCGCTTCCTTCACCTGTTGATCTGTGTCGAATCGACGGCCTCTTAAAGCATCTTTAAGTGGACCGAACAGATGGTAATCCGACGGGGCGAGATCGGGACTGTATGCAGGATGCTCTAACACCTCGAAGCCCAGATTCTGAAGAGTTTGAGCGGTGATGACGGCGGTATAGGGTCGCACGTTGTCATGCAACAAAAGAATGCCTTCCGACAATCGACCTCGTCGTTTGCTTCGAATTGCAGGCTTCAACTTGTTCGAAAGCATATCACTGTATCGTTCACTGTTTATTGTTGTCCCCTTTTCCACATAATGTTCCATAATTACCTCTTCTGAGTCCCAAAAAAGTGTGAGCATCACTTTTCCTGCAGAGTGTTGACGCTTGACTTTCTTTTTCACTGGAGATTCAGGGTGTTTCCATTCCATGCTCTGGCGTTTGCTCTCAGGTTCGAAGTGATGGATTCGTGTTTCATCTCCAGTGATGATTAGTTTCAAAAAGGCTTCACCTTCGTTAGCATGTCTGTCCAATAATTGCTGACAGATTCTCACACGATTTCGCTTGTTCTCGTCAGTGAGTTCTTTAGGGACCCATCTCGCACAGACTTTATGAAAGTTGAGCCTGTTATGGATAATTTCATATGCAGAACCATGACTAAAGTGCATATGGTTTGCCATTTCATCAACAGTCACTCGTCGGTTATTCAGAACCAGCTCACGGACTTGCTCAATGTTGTCATCAGTAGTGGATGTGGCTGGACGACTTGCTCTTTCCTCGTTCTTCACATTTGGTTGACCGCTTTTTAACTTTCATCCACTGGTAAACACTTCGCAGCGGTAAAACATTATCACCGTGTTGTGCTGAAAGTCTTCTATGGATTTCAGCTCCTGGTACACCTTCAGAGCACAAAAAACGGATTACAGAACGCTGTTCTTCTGTGGTGCACACGAACAGTGGCGCAGCCATGTTTACTTGGCAACACTGCAGAGCGAACCGAAGTGATGACGCTGTAACCTGCCACAGGCGAAGACAACGATACTATCTATCGGCTTGCGAGCGCAGAAAGCTGTACAGCCAACATACGGAAGAAAATAAAAACATTGCATTTACTTTTTGACTAACCTAATATATGCTTGCATGCACGGCATTAAATTATTATTTTAGCCTAACCAAAGTTAACATGAAGCAGGGCCATTTCATTTCAAATCATGCAGGTAAGTAATTCGTTTTCCGTCGAATTGTTACAGTGTTACAAGCTCACACAGAAAGACACTATTTGGTTAAAAAAATTACAAAAGGAAAATAAAGAAATTTTCGAACCACTATAAATACAAAACAAAAAAATGGTAGAGACTTAATGTTTCCTTTATTTGAAAGCTTGTTCAAAGTACTTCCAAAACCTTATTAAGGAATATATTTATTTAACCCTCGTCAACTCTAAAATTACAAATCAAAATACAAACATTTGAAATATCTTTCAAAGTTCGATTTTTTTTGGAAAAGTGAAGAATCACAGGACATGAGTTTTGCTGTGATAATAGAGTATGGAAGCTGGACTAACTATTTACAATACTATTTCTGCACTAACTTCTAACATTATGTAGGAAATTCTTTGTAAAAAATGAAAAAATAAGATATTTTGACTTCTTTTCAGAAATAATTTTCTCAAAAACACCCATCTTAAAATTTCTGAAAATTGTACAATATAGTCTTTGGTTACTGTACTTGCAGGAGGTGCAATCAGGCTGGGCAATATTTTTATGTGTAACCGGGGAGAATATTAAAGAAAATGTCCTCCATGTTCCATATCTTTATAGGCTTCTACTGTAAAATATGTTTGGCAACACTGTTTCTGACAGCTGCTTATCAGAAGAACTGTAGAGCAGCAAATATACTATTGATACAATTTCGTGCGTGCAGGCACGGATCCTCGCGCGTACGCGTGTGTATAGTGGTGAACACTTAAAATAGGGCCATTCAATACAATTTAGAGTGAGATTATATCCGTAACAGCTCTGGCCGTTCTGCGCTTGCACCTTGGGAGCGAGTCATAACTCCCGACGTCTCCAATCAAGAAGTGAACCGCTGACGTCATCTCTACTCTGCGCCTATAGCTAACTCTAATGCTCACGCTGTACACTGCTCGTAGGCTCGCTGGCTAGACTCGCGCAGTCAGCTGGAGATGTTCCGAATGCACGTGGACTCTACCAAAATTCGTGATGGTGAGTGAACAGCATGATCTGAGATGAAATCACCCAGCATTACAGCCAAAAACCTCACCTGATATAACATAACATGAAATACAGACAACGCATTCACAAATATTACTCGTTTAAATATAGAATGCTTAGGTTTAGTTATTTAGCGTCGCCTTTCTGCCAATTTTAACTAATCGCAACGATGGAGATGGTATGATGACGAAGGGACACGCAAAGAATACCCATGCCCACGCGCTTAGCTAACCACTCTGCCACGGAGATTGGCAAATGCATAATAGTAATAATAGGGAACACTAATAGATCCAACCATTTTAAATGTATTTCCACTTTTGTTGCAGAAGGCATTTCGTCCAGACTGTCACAATGTCTAAATGGACTTCTGCATACAATGAAGATTTCAGCTGGCCCGAAAATAAATCACCCACGAGAATGTGAGTTGAGTACCAAAAAGTGCTATGTCAAAATACATTGAACGACAATTGACAGAACATGTTGTCAGGGGTGTAGTCGAGGGTATGCAGCGGTATACCCTCTGGTTAACCTTACTGATTTAGTTTCGTTTATATTCATTCATGTAATTTTGGCATTACTGCAATGAGCGTATTACTGTCAAATACTTCTTTTCTCACTTGACCAGGAACATATTGAGAAGGCACAGTAGTTGATTGGTTTAGCCTCAGAAATATGTCAAAATATATAGACGTGCAACAATTGACATATCTTAAATGTCTTAACAATACTGTAAATTCCTTCAACAATAAATATAAATAGATATATTAGATAGATAGACATTGAAAGAGGAACATACATTGAGAGTATTTGAAAATAAGATCCTTAAGAAAATATTTGAACCTAAAAAGGATGAGGAGACAGTTACGTGGAGAAGGTTACATAATTTACAATTACATAATTTGTATTCATGTCCAGATATTATTAGAATGAATAAATCAAGAAGACTTAGGTGGGCAGGCCATGTGGCACGAATGGGAGAGGAGAGAAGAGTTTACAGGATTCTTGTTGGGAAACCTGATGGTAAGAGACCAGTAACAAGGCCAAGACGAATATGGAAGGATAACGTTAAGATGGATCTAAAGGAAATTGGTATTGATGGAAAATAGTATATCGATCTTGCTCAGGATAGGGACAGATGGAAGGCCTGTGTTGGTGCAGCCGTGAACCTTCGGGTTTTAGAAGGCTAGAGAGTTAGTTAGTTATATTAGATAGATAGAGTTATATAGTATATTGAAAGACAGACAGACGGATAAACAGACAGAGAGAGAGAGAGAGAGTTATTTGGTTGGGGCAGGGCGCCTCCCCGATAACGTAGTGGTAATGTCGTCGCTTTTTAATCAAAGGGTTCCGGGTTCGATACGCGGTGGAGGCACATAGTGGTTCGGATCCTACTTTAAACTGTAGGTCCAGCCCCGATTAGCCTAGTTGTGCATAAAGTCGACTTAAAACATCTCAATTTTGTTTAGGTAGAACAATGTTACTGTTGACCAGAGTAATAATACTTAATAACTTGCCCCCAATTGTTGATATCCTGATGTAAAAATCGGTCGATTCTCTATGCATGAGCTCTTTGATTGACAGGGATCCTCCACGCACGTCAACCATGTGGAAGGATACCTTCCCTTCCGCCCTCACCACCGAGCAGAAAGAGCGATTCGTCTCACCCTGCGATCCTCCCTTCAGCGAAATTGGGAGGACCGTCAAGGAAGCAGAAAAACTCGACCCCTGTCAGCACGACTGCAAGTATCAGGCCATCGCCAGGCTGGATCCCCAAGTAAGTTTTTAGTGTCAACAGGTGTAGGCCTATAAGATCGGCGGAATTGTTATGTCAGGATAAGATTTAGCAATAAGACTTACATTAATTTTGCTCAGAGTTTGGGTAAGTTATTCAGGAGGAAGAACGTGTTACCACAGGCCCGTAGCCAGAATTTTATTTCGGGAGGGGCCATTTAAAGGCGAAATAATTTGGGGCAGAAGCCTTGAAGATGAATTTCTCAGTATATTACAACTTATTATACAGCGTGTAACAAAAGTCCGGGAACACCTTAAAAAAAATATTGTAGCCAAACGAGTAGCATTACAAAGTGACAAAGTACATCATTTCAAAGTAAAGTTGTAAGTTTTTTTCTCATTGCAGGTGTTACGTGTAGTTCCATATATCGTCGCTAGGTGGTGTCATAAATAAGATGGCGCTTTCTGGAACTGAGAAGGCTTTCTGCGTGCTAGAATTTGACAACACAAAGAGCGCAACGGATGATTTTTTTTCTATAAGGTTACGTAAAGGACCATGTATATGTCCCTCCTCTTCCACGTGATGTTGTGGAACTCAAAATTAGAATTTAACAAGTAACAGCCACAGACTCGGAAGACATGTTGGGCCGTGTGTGGGAAGAGTTTGATTATCGCGTCGACATTTGTCGGGTCACACATGGTTCCCACATAGAGTGTTTGTAAAGTGAGTGTTGTTGAAGAAAACTTACAACTTTACTCTTTGAAATGATGTACTTTGTTAGTTTGTAATGCTACTCGTTAGGCTACAATAATTTCTTTTAAAGTGTTCCCGGACTTTTGTTACACGCTGTATTATAAGATGTTTAATTCTGCTAAGGTAGTAAGATTAACTACTTCCATACACTATTTACATTATAAAATTGTAGGATTTCGGGTTGGGGGGGGGGGGGGTTCAGCCCCAGAAGCCTTCTTATGGGCTACCTCCCTATGTTACCGTTACAATCACTTTGCTCCCAAAAGTAACAACGTGTTGCCTTACTTTTTCATAAAGTAAGAACGTTTAACTGTTGAAACAAATACTGCAGTGTACACAATGCATGGAAGCATGTGTATATTTGCGTGCGCGCGAGTGTTTGTTTGTGTGTGTGTGTGTGAAGTGTAGTGAACAGAAATAAAAAAGTAGGACACAGAGTGAGGAGGAAGAGGCTATTGAACTGCAGGAAGTGTGTGTGTATGTGTGTGTGAGAGAGAGAGAGAGTGAGAGAGAAAGTAAGACAGAGAGAAGAACAGAGATAGGGAAAGTAAGACAGAAAAAGAGATAGAGGAAGTTAGTCAGAGAGAGGAGGAGAGATAGAGGGAGAGAATGAGTGAAAAGAGAAAGAGAGAGTGATAGAAAAAGAAGATACAAAGAATGAGATCCGAAGAGAGTAAGAAAATCTTTGTATGCGCGTGTGTGTGTATGTATGAAGAGAGACGGAAATTTTTTCCAAAATCCACCCCTAAAACTACAATGCAAATCCAGAAATATGCCGCTCTAAATATGCTTGGGCAGGACATGAACAAATACTACAATAAAGTACGTGTGTATTTGTACAGAAATATTTAAAGTGAGCATCGTTGTTTTCTGTAACAGTATTAGTATTTTTCAAAAACATCCTTATGTTTATTACTAACAAACTAACTCTCTAGCCTTCTTAAACCCGAAGACTGCAGCAACACAAGCCTTTCATCTGTCCCCATCTTGGACAAGATCAATCCTTTCCATCCTTACCGATTTCCTTTAGGTCAATCTCAACGTTATCCCTCCACCTTCTCCTTGACCTTCCTACGGGTCTCTTACCATCAGGTTTCCCAGCAAGAATCTCGTAGACTCTTCTTTCCTCTCCCATTCGTGCCACATAGCCTGCCCATCTAAATCTTCTTGATTTAATTATTCTAATAATATCGGGACATTATCCTGTTAATCACTGTAAAACATTTTAACGGGCATGCTGTGAAACTTAAAATGCATTCCCCACTTTCCACTTCTATCTTCTTTACTATTCATCAAATACAATCGGTGACGTCAACATATTTCAAGGGTAATTAGATACATTGAACAGAATCCAGATGGAAAATATGTTTTACCAGTTGTTACATGTGCGATATAGAATCGGATAACAACAATCGTTGTATTGTTGAAAATTACATTACCATTGTTACCATTCAGCACAAATATGTAGAGCGACTTAGCTATGAACGGTAATAGAATGTTGTTGGCTTTCCAGACAATGTGTGTTTCGGTTTCAACTTTCAACGCATAAATTACAATTTCAAAATTTACAAAGTACATATTCTTGAGTTTCAAATATTCCGATTCTTGGTAGATACAGGTTTGTTTGTCAAAATTTATGATAAGTGCACACCAGTCATAACATATGAATATGCAGTGGCGTGCCCAGGTCTTTAACAATGGGATTTGCCGTATTTTTTAAAAGAAGTTAGTTCTATATTTTGTAATTCTTTCCTGCATTTGGAGTTTTTGAAAAGATAATCTGGCGTAATTAAGGGGGTTATGACTCTACCAATCGCTTACCCGGAACACACCGAATAAATTAATAGGCTACAATGTTGTCAATTTTACATTGAATCTGCAATTTAGAGAAACAGTTAATTGTTTGGTCCCATGGAATATATAAAGGATTGCTTTATGGGAAGTGAATAACAGTTGCACTTATCATTTAATACGAAATTCATTTAACTGCTACTTTTTACACATGAAAGGTACGTGATATCCTGTTTCTCGTTATCCTTCGCATACTAATGTAAGAAAAATACATTGTATAATTATTTACATTCAAAATGGAAAAATGAGATTTCTTCTTGCAGAAGAAGGTAAAAATTAGTCGCGACTTTTAAGTAAAACACTGGCGACATCTAGTTTTATTTTAGTTAGTTAAGATGAAACTATTCAAATTTATCTACATATTATGAAAACATTGAAAGGATTGGACAGTTGGGAGCTAGATATACATTTAAGAGGCACAATCCAGTGACGTCATCAGACAATTTCGTTAATGGGCTCAGGGTGGAAGGTAATATTTTCAGGTGGGATATGCTTCGATTGGCATGCTGCCGATATTCTCTTTTCCTTTAACCTCTCTATATTTCTGTTTCATTTCATTCATTCTCTCTTCTTTCTATATTTCTGTTTCTCTCTTTTTCTTTTATTATCACTTCTTTGTTTGTTTCTTTCTTCTTGTTCATTCTCCTCGTTCTTTCTTTTTCTATATTTCTGTTTCTCTCTACTTCGTTTATTATATCTTCTTTCTCTATTTCTGTTTCTTTATTCTTGTTCATTCTCTTCGTTCTTTCTCTTTCTATATTTCTGTTTCTGTCTACTTCGTTTAGTATCTCTTCTTTCTCTATTTCTGTTTCTTTCTTCATGTTCATTCTCTTCGTTCTTTCTCTTTCTATTTTTCTGTTTCTCTCTACTTCGTTTATTATATCATCTTTCTCTATTTCTGTTTCTTTATTCTTGTTCATTCTCTTCGTTCTTTCTCTTTCTATATTTCTGTTTCTCTCCACTTCGTTTATTATATCTTCTTTCTCTATTTCTGTTTCTTTCTTCATGTTCATTCTCTTTCTCTCTTTTAATTTTGTCCTCTTCTTTCCGATTCTTTCTTAATATATTTTGATTCTCTAATTTCCATTCATTCTACCTTCCTCTCGATCCTTTCTTTATATATTTCTGATTCTTTTCCGTTCATCTTTCTTTCACTTCCATTCTCTGCTTCTCCATCTCTTTCTTTCTATCGCCCTCTTTCTCTATCTTCGTCCAGTTTTCTATCTTTGTCCATTCTACCATCTCCTTCTTTCACTGCCACCTGTTGTTTGTCTCTATTTCCTTCTACCTCTTTTCATAGTTGAGTTAATTAGGTAGGCTGCATGGTGAGCTAAGATTCTTTATTGGTAGATTTGTGCCCGCCCTCCTCCAATCAGTGACCACGCCTTTGTTATAATCTATGGTGAACTTTAGAAAACGCATACCTGTGTAGTGCTAATTCATTCAACACAGGCGTATATATTGATATTTATTTATTATTTGAGTTAATTTCTTGAAGAAAATACCCACGTACATATAATATATAAATATGGATTACACAAGAGTTTCACAACTGGAGAAATAAGATGGAAAATCATTCTGCACAAATAAAACAATTTTTTAAATTTATTTTTTTCTAGGTCAAGTTTAAATGCAATTACCTTATTAAGTCCTCAGGCGTTCCTCCTAAGCAAGAGGACATTGACAGTGTTTACAAGGACAGGATGAGGACAACATACCAGGAGCAATTCTGCAAAATACGTAAGTCGCCTCTGAATTTTAAAATTTAAATGTTCACGAAGTTATGGAAGCCATGTTAGTTTACATTATAACGTAATATAACAGCCGAGAGACTGCAAATCCTACTTAAAATTATATTTAAAATTCATACCTCAAAATGTAATTTCCAAACAGAATGTATCAGAAGCATAGAACGCACTATTAGATGTAAAACTGTATGTACTTTTTCACTTTCTTGAAATAATCGAGACGATGACAATGAATGGAAAAGCCTCTTGGATGGTACAGTGGTAACTTCGTCGCCTTGTTATCAAGGAGTCCCTGGTTCAATTACCCGGGCAAGGCACATTGCGCAGTGGCTCGGATCCCACTTTAAACTGAAGGTCCAGTCCCCATTAGCCTATCTGTGCACAAACAGTGAATGGCGGGTTATTGAAATTAGTGGCGGGGAAAAAACATGGAAGTCCTACCCAGAATTTGAACCTGGGATGTCTGGATTCGCATTGCATTGCTCTAACCACTCCGCCAGGGATGCTGGAATTTCTATACCTGTCCCTTTTTCTTTATTTCTGTCCTTCACTCCCTCTCTCTTTTTCTTTCTTTATTTCTCTTTCTTCCTCTGTTGCTCTATCTCTTCCTTTCTCTGTTCTCACTCCGCTTTATTTCCTCATCTCTTCCTGCTTCTCCATTTATTTATCTCTTTTTCTTCTGTGTCTTTTCTTCTTCCTCTGTCTGCCTCACTTCTTTCCTTTCCTCCTCTCTCTTTCTGCATTTATTTATCTTTATGCATCTTTCTCTTTTCCTTTCTTATCTACTTTTCAATTTCCTGCCTTCCCTGTTTACCTTTATTATTTGTCTTCCTTTAATTATTTCTTTCTGTTTCTCTCACTCCTCTTCCTTTCTATATTTGTTTGTTGCTCCATTATCTTATCTGTTACTTCTCTTTCCTTCTTCCCCATTTACTTATCTCTTTCTATCTTACTCTTTTCCTTTCACTTTATCTCTTCCAATCATTTTCTCTTCTTTATTTCAGTCCCTCTGTTTTTATCCCCCCTCCGCCTTGATTTTTACCCTTCCATAAAATATTCTGAATTTTATTGTGAAGGCTATTTCACCTACCCTGGGATCGAACTAGGAATCTGAACGGTACTCGAACCTACAGAGTTGGTATTAATGGTAACCGAACCACTGCAATGTACCAGAAACCCCTTAATTACTAGGCAACAATATTAGCCACTGCTATATCGGGGAGGTAAATTATCAGTGATAGATGCAATTTTCGGACGATTGAAAATGTCACCTTCATTGCATTTTACAGCTCCGTCTTCAAAAAAACACATGGTCACTGTAAAAGGTGAGCCACTCAATATCCAGTTGAAGACTACCCCAAGCTGCAGTCCGCAACTGACTTCCGGTCAGCTTCCAGGCACTGGACAGATTCCTGGATCGAAGCATTACTCCAGCAGTCAGCGGTTTCCTGATTCCACGTATGGACTTAGCTACAGCAACGCCGCTGATCCTCTAGTGGCGGAGATCAACACTAGAGTTAGGGGGCAACCAAAAATCAACACGTTTGAAAGAAGTAAGCAGTAGTACCTACACATTAATATAAACAACACCAATGATGGGAATTGATATGATCTTGTTCTAGTTGTTAGAAAAATGACCGCCACACAGTGGACTCAGCTTTAACTCCCGTAGAGGCTAATTTCAAATGAAAAACTTCCCGTTAATGACCCTATACAAGTTGTTCTGGGGTGAACTCAGCCTCTCAACAATGGATATCTAAGACCAATCATCAATTGGAAGAGGGTAAGAGCCTGGTCTAGATCGAGAATGAGTGGATCCCCTACCTCCACATCACTCATGTGTCATCATGGCACGGTTCAATGACAGAAATGTATTAACAGACAGACCGCACATCTATATACAAATTCATATTCTTATTGAATACATCCATTAATCCTTTAAAATATAAGCAAAATCCATAGACCTTAATAAACATATTTTATTTTAAAGTAAAAGAGCATATTTTAAAGACTTTTATCTTTGTTATTACTTTTTGATATGTCAGACTATGAAAAAAATCCTCAATAGACGTGTCCATGTAACAGTTATCTTCCATATAATGAAAAGAAAACGTTCCTTTCTTTATTTTATTTAATGAAACATTTAATGTTCTCCTTCAAAATAGAAGAGTATATTTTATACTTTTAGTTAAATAAAGAGAGACCTCGATAATGACGTTTATGAAAATATTTAATTCCTTGAAATGTTGAAACATGTAGCGTGATTTATCCACGAGAAAGTACTCAAATTAACATCATTTATAACAATGAAAGCCTTCTCCCTCTCATGTTCGTTTCTTAAAACTGAAATTTTGCTTTAAACGGTGAGTCTATTTTTCTATTATTATTTTAAACTTTGAGTATCATATTTTGCCATCCAATAATTCAGAACCATAAGGCATGATTCACATCTACGCTCAAGCAACACTCGGGTCACTTTCCCCTAACGCTCCGCTCACGGTCAGAGTCTGGTGTTGGTTTCCTCACACAGTACACCGATTTTTCTGTATAAAAAGCCTGCCGATTGTGCTAACTACAATGTTTAAGAGATTTTCAACGACGGACTTGGCTGTGGCAGCACTGGCGTTAATTACAAGAAAATGACAAAGAAGAAAAAGAATTGCGAAAGCGGGGATTTATTGATTGGTTGATTTACGTCGCTTTTATGATAGTTTGACTAATCGCGAGGATGAGAGTGAGTGGTAATATGATTAAATTGATGATGGAACATAACAATGAACATCCATGCCAAGGCCGGGATTCGAACCAGGTGCAGCACGCTGTGCTTACCACTCGGACAGAAGGTCGGCTATTATAAATATAATGTTGTTTATATATGTTATACTTTTGGTTTGAAAGCGGCAAACGTTTATTTCCAACTACAATGTGCAAAACTGTAAATGTCAACAATGGTAACACTTCTTTGTCGGTCTAAGTTTGGCTCATTGTTTCATATTAACATTGTTGACCATTTCTTTTATTAGAAAGTTTCCGATACAACACGTCACAAACATACATCAGGCTGTAAGCCTAGTTTCAAGGAACCGATTGTTACGCACATCGTGTGAAACGTGGCCTCCCTCGACTTTAAAAAAATAAAAAATAGGGAGTAATTTTGTATCGTTTTCCGTAAACGAAGAACAAGGCTCTTTTCAGTTCTTACGTCGTGCGCTCTAGAAGCTGGCAGGCGAAGTGGGGAGCGGGGAACATGCCGCTGACCAACCAGAGAACAGACCACCTAGCGGTGGAGCCGAGAGTTACGCAGTTGCGGGAGGAAGCTGCAGCGCTAACTTCGTTCTGCACGTTGCTGTGTTGCCAATTCACCGCGTTGATGATGGTCTTTTGCCCCTGTGTTGATTCCTGTTTGTTATGAGCGGAATGTAGGAATAACATATGTGGGAGTAATTGTTGTCGCGTCGTGTATTGCCTAACTGCATTGTTTCTTCGATAAACGTGTATGTGGCATGTGATGTGACGTTTATTTGTACTCTCGCTGTTCCATTGTGACGCGAACTGTGCAGCATATTGTTAGGGAAGGCAAAGACAGTCTTGAGGCGTCGGGTTCCACGTCATTTGAATCACCGCGCAAACGAATCAAAAGGAACAGTATCAGAAAGGCAATCGACGGTTGCGATAAAGATATAATAAGAAGAATCATTCTCGGGTATTATGTAAAGGGTGAATATCCAACACTGAACAAGTTTTCGTTGATTTGCATACACAAATAAGCTTTCAGTGGAGAGTTTCGTCGTAGTGAAGGATACTGAAGCCTATGGGGTTCAAGTACAAAAAGAGCAATGACGGTAGACGATTTCTGATGGAGAGAGCCGATATAGTTACAGCCAGAGTAACGTTTTTGCGAAAAATGCATCTTCTAAAAAATAAGGAACCTTTGTCCTATATAGGTATTTTATTTAGATGAAACGTACATACATCAGAATTACGGCCCAACGAAAATGTGGCAAAATAAAGAGGGTACACGGTGTTTAAAAGTGCCCGTGGGTAAAGGTGGGCGCATTATTGTTTGTCACGTAGGTTCCAGTTACACTGGTTTTCTACAGGAATGTAAATTAGTTTTCAGTGGTTTTTGCGGTTTTTAGATACGCTTGACGAAAGGAACATCAAAGACGCAGTGATTGTAATGGACAAGGCTAGCTACCATTCGGTACAGTTGGAAAGAATTCCTACAACGTATACACTTGATATCATACACTTATCGGTATTCTACTGACCGTAAGATGGGGATAATACGCATTCTCAGGCCATACGCGAACAATGGGACGTCTGTATTTCATGGTTCTTTCGATTTCAACTCCTCTTTCCCGCTACTCTGGCAACGCTGCAGTCTCTCTCTCTAACGGGGCTGTCTCGTTGCGCTGGATAGGTCGTTTCCCCGCTCTCCACTTCCCCTGCCAGCTTTTAGAGCGCACGCCGTAACAACTGAAAAGAGCTATAATCTTGATTCACACAAAAATGACAATTTGGTTGTCCGGGAAAATATGACCGTCAATAGGTTTCCTTTGATTTAAGGATTTTATTTGATGTAACGGGTTGGGAAAAGGTGGTTACAACTAGTGTTTTTGGATCATATTTGTGGTTAATCCCCTATTTATTTTTTTCCATTGGCTATAATTTTAATTTGGTTTTTTCGGCCAGTTTGTTTTTTCTTAAATTTCTTTCACTCGGGTTCATGAAATCGCATATTTTGAACGATGTTTTACGAACAGAATTGAGGAAAATATTGTGGGATTTTTTTTTGCTCAATTGCCCCGTCAATCAATTGTATCATTACTCGCTTTTTTCTGCGTTTCAATAGGTCTTTGACTTCTGACGGCTCATCTTCAATGCACAAAACTGGGTTACGTATCCTCTGCAACGGGGCTGAAGACTGCTATTGAACCTTATCAGACGTTAACATCAATGATTGAGCTTCGCAAAGTTAAGCTCCGCCCCCTCACGCTCCGATCGTAACCGGACCCCGAGCTGAGCGCGATCGAACGAACCTTGACCGGAGCGCCAGGTGTGAATGATTCTCTTTGAAAATCATTCAACGATATTTGACCGGACCATAGGCGGAGGGTGATCTGAGCGTTACTGGAGCGTACAGGCCATTCGGTTTAGCTTGAGCTCTGACCTTCAGCTGCGCAGAAGCCCGCCGTCACCGCGAGGATGCGAGAGTTCCACTGAGAGCAGAGTTGCTAACCACGTTAACAACTACCTACATCAATAATCTGACTTCAGAGCTTATTGCTAGGGGTGTTCGGTACTTGCATTTAGTTTCTTTTTTGAAGTGACAGTTTGAGAAGGTGATTCAAGGAAAAGAATGACAGAGGATTCTTTTTGATAGTGAAACCCCCATTGATTGAGCCCCCTCGGCGAAAGAGGCATCTTCCTCCCCTCTTCCTCTCCGGGGAGGGGCAGATCCCGTTATCACTAGTAAGGTGATTGTTGACCTGTGTTGCAGGGTGTTTTTATTCAACGTTAGCTGGGGTGAAAACGAAAAAAATATTGGAGAATGCAAGGTGATTCACAGTCAAAGTAGAGAAATTATCACAACGTGCATAAGTTTATGACAGAGTGCTCTTGCATTGAATGTTAAACAAATGCAAAAGCAGGTTTCCGCTGCTACTGACGTGTCATTAAGTACTTCGAAATGCATCTAAAAAGAAAATGATCCCAACAAAGTAACTGGAAAGAAATTAGTAACGCCTAGCAAGCCACGCAGAAGGAAGGAATTTAAAGTGATGTGAACGAATTTGACAAGTGTGTTATTCGTAGAACAATTGACGAATTTCGTGATTATGAAGGACAGAGTCCTACTTTAGATTCGTATTTTTTTTTCTAATGAGACAACAGCATGTAGGCTTTGCAGTTTCATGTCTAGTAGAAGTGTAACTTCCGCGAATTGCAACACTGCTCCTATGAGTCACGTGACGTCCTCTGCAGAGGGCGCTTTGCGCATGCCAGAGCTCAGGCTAAACCGAATGCGCTGTAGATGTGAATCAAGCTTAAGTGTATGTAGCTAGTACACTTACTTGAACAGCCATGTCTAGTCTATTACTGAGTGAAAGGGGAACAGAGGAAGGGGGAGAAATAAGGACAGGCAGAGAGAAGGAATGGGGAGATAAAGAGAAAGATAAGAGGGAATTAGATTAAAAAGATAGACGAAAGGAGAGAAAGAATTTGATAAAGACATAGTGTGGGCGAGACAAAAGAGAAACAGAAGAGAAGACAGTAAAAAGATAAAATGCAAGAAAGAAATACAGAATTACAGAAATAACCAACGAGAGAAGAAATGACAGACAGATAGATGAAATACATGAGAAAGATAGAAACAGAGAGAAAGAGAGAAAGGATTTCAACTATTAATAACCTCAATAATCGACATTCCTCTTTCAGTGGGCATCATACGCGTGCTGGAACCAACACTAGGGGTCTCCGAGTACAAGACATCTTTTGGAGAAGACGTCCTGAAGCCCCTTCGAAGGACGAAGATGAAAAATCCAAAGACTCCGGTGCGATGCAAGTGTCTGCCAACTAACTAAGGAAACGGGAATGATAAAGCGTTTCACCCAAACAATTCTCTTTATGAATAAAAATAAATAACTTTTAAAATCTAGTTTGAATTTTCTTTAGGCAGTGTCTCACAAAAAAAGCATATGTAAGTAATACACATTACATAAGCATTAAGCCGAAACAAAGAGCAAACAAAGAACGCTGAGAGAGAGAGAGAGAGAGAGAGAGAGAGAGAGAGAGAGAGAGAGAGAAAGAGAGATAAAGGATGTAGAGAGAGGGAAAATAAAATATAATAAGCAAGATCAATGTGAAAAATATACAAAGAAAGACAAAAGAAGAGGAAGGAAATATAAATACATATAGTTAGAATTAGGTAAAGAAATAGTGAGGACGAGAAGAGGAGGCGGAGAGGAGAGAGAGGAGGGGGGAAGGACACCAAAAAGGGATATAGATAATACAGAGAAAGGATTGATCAAATAGGAAGTAAACACATATAAAAGATACTAACACGATTTTTTCTGTTTGATTTGACTTTTCTTATTTGGTGCCACTTTCCGCCACTTTTGTCTAATCGCGACGATGAGGATGAGTGATGATATGATGAAACCGATGAAGAGACACTTAGAAAGAAACCCCATGCCCAGGCTAGGATTCGAAACCGCGACCCCTGTTATCTTAGCTGGCTGTGTTAACCACTCCGTCACTAAGAAAAGATCGAGAGCTAGAAAGAATATACCGGCACAAGAGAAGAAAGAGCTACATGCAAAAGGGCAAGAAAAACAACAAATAACCACTCCGTAGCCCTCTTAAACAAGAAGGTTTATGGCTGCTGCAACACAAACCTTCCATCTGTCCCTATGCTGGGCAAAATCAACCCAACATTTTCCATCCTTACTTATTTCCTTTAGGTCCATCCCAACGTTATCCCTGTATCTTCGTTTTGGCATTCCTACAGATCTCTTACCATCAGGTTTCCCAACAAGAATCCCGTAAACTCTTCTTTCCTCTCCCATTTGTGCCACATGCTCTGCCCACCTAAGTCTTCTCGATTTGAATACTCTAATAATATCTGGACAAATTTCAATTTTTCAATATTCCAGAGTGTGTCAGGTGACTCCTTTGACACCCTCTGCATGCGGCCATGCATATAGATTAAAGTAACCTTACCGGAGATCGAATTGAGAACACTTTTGGTTACAAGGCGATGGCGTAGCCATTACAGTGTCCAAGAACTGGGAAGGAGCTGCAATTCTTAAGATTGGCAATGAGGAGTTTTCTACCCTTGAATTCGACATTCATATATACAACTAGATTCGTAATGTAGTTATTTTTGGGATGCTCTTCACTAAGAGAAACTTTTTAAGAGGAACTTTTTCTCCAAGTGGTAAGAAAGCGGCGTGACTCAGCGCTATGAGGCATCCAGACAAACCCAATGGAATGGGCCTATGACGCATGCGACCCAATCCTCTGTCTCCATCCTGCCTGGAATAAAGGCTTGAGTCAGTCAGGTAGAAGTAGCACTTTAAGTCATCCCGTCATCGGTGGCCGAGTGCGTTGAGAGGTCGACTCACGGTTTGGCTACAGATAGTTCTAGGGTCGAGTCCTGGTTTGGGTGGGCATAACCGTTTCTTCGTGAATGTTCCACTTAGATTTCCTGTAATCATTTTCATAGCTGCGATTTGCCGAAAGTAGTAGAAGAGAAGCGGTATAGAAATGGGGGACTGCAGGGGTACAGTCATGGAAAAAAGTTCTTCCCCATAAGGCTTTAATAGGAGCAAGTAATGCAGGAGGGTAGGCAACACATATTGCACCCTTTGATGATCGGGTGATTTTGCCTGTCTTAACACCGAGAAATGTGTTCCACGCGAAGGTCAACATGACAGGAAAGCAAAGAGGGTCACGTGACTATTGGTTACGTGGAGTGTTGTGCTTCTCCACGTCCCCAGTTCTTGATCCACATTGCAGAAAAAGTAGAGCTGCATGCAATATATGAAAATAGGTTGTTTTCAACTACACGCTTAACTATGATTTTCCCAATTGTAAATCTATCAGACGTATCTCCCGATTTAGTCGGGACAGTCTTTTACTTTGAATTCCTGTTTTTTCATAGGCGTAACTTGACGGGAGCAGAAAGGGCATTTGTAAACCCCCCACAAAAAAATCAGGTTTCTTAAAGCTGCTAAAACAGGAATTAAATACTATGATTTGACGCGTCCAAAAAAAGTATTATATTGAAAGATTGTTCCCAAATACGTAGATAGCAATTTAATACTTTGAAAGTGTCTCAGATTTGTTTATTATGTCACATCTTAGTGTGGCACAGGTCTACTACAAAAGTGGAATTTCGTAACAGAAATATGAACCCACTCCTTTTATTTCGTAGCCGATTTCATCTTGAAACTGAAATTAAGAATATTAGTTAACAAGGTAAAAAGGTAAAGTGTTCCCCTGTGCATAGCACCACGCCATGAAGGCGTATAGGGGGTGTGGGGGTAACGCCCCACACTTTCTTGATCCGGTCGTGAGTGGGGGTGATGTGATCAGCATCACGCCCCTGACCGCCTTTACCCCCCAGGGTTTCCCCCAGGTACCCATGTTATTCGACGCTGGGTAGACGCCGGGACCGCTTCCACCGTTAACAAGGTCATTGGTAAACAATAAAAAAATGTGTTAGACCCAATTCTTTAATACCTTATCATAATCTTTATCGCAATTTTAAATTTTGTTGTAAGTCCACTTTATGCAAAAAAAAAGGTAAAGTTCTCACCTGTGCTTAGCGCTACGCCATGAAGGCGTATAGGGGGTGTGGGGGTAACGCCCCACACTTTCTTGATTCGTTCGTGAGTGGGGGTGATGTGATCAGCATCACGCCGCCCCATACTTTCTTGATTCGTTCGTGAGTGGGGGGTGATGTGATCAGCATCACGCCCCTGACCGCCTTTACCCCCAGGGTTTCCCCCAGGTATCCATGTCATTCGACGCTGGGTGGGCGCCGGGGCCGCTTCCAACGTTAGAAAAGTTCCCGGGCTTGAACCGGCCGGGGATCGAACCCGGGGCCTATAGCATGGTAGTCAGACGCGTTACCGACTGAGTCACCGGCACAGATAGACTAATCTGAACTGCATACAGTTTAAAGTGGGATCCGAACCACTATGTGCGATCACCTGGTATCGTACCCGAGACCCCTTGATTACAAGGCCTTACCACCGCGATCAGTGAGGCGCACACAATCTTTGTATTTCGACCTTTTTAAACCTATATGTATCATATAAGAGGTTGTTTAACGTTGCTATGCCTCTATGGATTATATATAGCCAGTATTCGAGCACATAGCGCCAGGTTTCATAGAATATAAGCTTCTCTTGCATGTTTATGGTTTCCTGTCTGCAGTAGAAAAACTGGCAGGTTCCCGTAGCTTTTCTTTCAATAGTCTTCCAATGGTTGCATATCATATCACTCAAATTTGATTCATTCGTTGCGAACACAATCCCCGATGGCGGAGTGGGATCGTGGGCGCCTTGTAATTAAGGGATCCCGGGTTCGATACTCGGTGGAGGAACATAGTGGTTCGGATCCCCCTTTAAACTGTAGGTCCATTCACGATTAGCCTAACAGGACATAAAGTGAACTTAAGACACCAAATCAAGCAACCAACACAATCCCGTTATTGTCCAGATTATCGAATCCAGAGCCTTCGTCGCGAATAACATAAGCAGGAAGACAACGTGAAATAACCGAACAGAAACAGAACCTAAAACCTACATCGGATAGATTGGATTAAGTCGACGATACAGCACGGGTTCTGAAATGAAACAGAATACGAAAGTTGAGGGACCTCTATACGCATCCACTTTTCCTCCACTCAATGGGGAAGATATCCTTCTAGCTGAGAAGCCTTTACGTAGGAGTGCCCTGAGGGAACTTCAAGGCCACGACGATAAAGTGTTCTACGTGCAGCGGCGTATACTCTGGGTCATCTAGGTAATCGCAGATGACCCGACTGTATTTCTTTTTTTTAAATATATATATATATATATATATATATATATACATTTCCTCGCAATATTCTTCCAAACCAATTTCCTTGCTTCCAGCGCGCGAATACTTCCAATCGTTTGCCGCCGAATGTCCGGGAACCTTTCTCCAGCCGGTGGAATGACTTCAGGGAATCTCACCCTGACGTCATTCCTCCCGCTTTCCTTACAACCCTTGGCGAGGAGGGAGGAGAAAGGAAAGAGGGGGAGGAAACACTGCTTTTCAGGCGCGGTTATTCTGTGCCCAGGGTAAGCTCCTTCTTGTGAGAGTCCACCGGTCGCACTCTCAACCTTGAGAGCCCTACCGTTCCCTCCGCTCAACTAGGGAAAAAATACCCGGTAGAGTGCGAAGAACAGGAAAACTGAATAACATGGGCAAACCAATTCTACGCTAATTTTCACTTTACATTTGCTTCTGTCTTGCTGATTTCTGTTACTTGAACATAAATTTATCAAAAGGGAAAAGCTTAAATATTGAAGATGAAGCAAACTGAATTAAAATTCAAGGCTTAAGCAATTAAAGCACCTATTTGCTGACTCCCCCCATCCTTGTATTTACAAAAATAGTGATTGTTTCTCCTCTCTAATCTTCAAAAGCAGCGAGAATACTTCTCTCACGGAACTGAATATTTTTTTAAAGGGAAACCCCCCTCCCCGAAATCCTACAAATATCTAATTTAAAAAGTGTATAGTGGTAATTCATTTTACTTCATTAGCAGGATTAAACACTTTGCTTAATACGTTGTAATAATCTGAGATTCATCTTCAGGACTTCTAACCCCACTGTTTCAAATTTATGTGGCGGCTGCTAATAAGGGATGATCCCCATCCCGAAATAAAATTCTGACTCTGACCTGCAATGATTCGAACTTTTAAAAACCTGTCATTTCGAGCTCGGAAAGGGATTTTTTTTATCATTCATAGGGAATTTCATTCTGAGCCAGGAACACAACAACAGAAGTTTGGCGCGTGAAACTAAATGCGTGTAGTCGTTGGCTTCGTGCTGTGCTTCGTGTTTATTATTTATTTAGGTGTTAGTGTTTGTCGTGATAGTGCTGTGTTAAAGGGTAATGGATGTGATACAAGATTTGCTGGTGAAACCTTTTGGAACAAGATCTTTTCAGGAGAAGTTGCAAATTGTTAATACAGGTAGGCCAGTGTCATCGCTTGAACTTATTTCTACACACAAAGACAAAATCGGGAATATGTGAGGCATTTTCGCAAGCAAATTATGACAAAACACCATGGTTGACAGGAAGGATAAGTGTTAATAAGCTTTGCATTTTTGTTCGCCGTGCTTACTTTTCGGGGCTGAAAAGAATGTATGGACGCGTGACTGTAATCTTTGCAACACTTGTGCCAAACATGAAAAATCCAAAAGTCACATAATTTCCTTTGTTAAGCTGCAATCTTTCGCACAGACACGTATTGACGTGAACTGGACAAACAGCGTGCTTTGCATGTGGTACGGCACAAGTAATCGGGTCCTGGAGTAAGTTGAGTCTTGCACTTAAATTAATATTGCGGGTTTTTATTTCACTAGTGCACGTCTTTCATTTTTATATTTCACAGGCTGCTTTTTTATAGCTTTATAATACTGTCTTGTTTTATTATTTGAAATTCTACGCGTATAGTAAACTGCAATAACGAGAATTAATTGATTGTGATCGTAGCAATAAGACAAACATTCCAACACAATATTCCTAAATCCAATATGGAGCGTGACATAAATTGCACGGAAACTTTTGGAGTTTGAGGATCAAAAGGTCGGAGATTACCCACTCGTTAGAACCAGCATACGCCACTGTCTACGTGCAATGACGGGACCAAAACATACGTCAGATAGCTGTGTTCCTCCTTATTTCGTACGCCATTGATAACTGGAACACGTGACCTCGTCTTTGGTAGAGCAGAAGCCTGCTTGCTTGCCACCACCCTTTAGTTCAGTGACCTTCGCCCGTAGTCAGCAAGAGTGAATGACTCACCAGATACTTGTCTGTGAGGCTACACAAGAATAGATATTTCGTTAGTGGCTGTAAGTATTGTTTCATCTGCAGTTATATCAGTTAACATTTCAATAGTTTTCTAATGGTTACGTTAGTGATAAACATGTAAATTAGTTCTCGAGAGTGAACGTTTTATCTATTTGAACGGGGGATTTTTATAGAGCCTGCATGTATTATTTTTTCCTGAAACAAGAAGAAATTCGAAGACGCAAAAAGAGTTGTATAAGAGTAGTTAACAAAAGGAAAAAAGAAGAAGAAAACGAAAATGTAAATGCTGAAATAAATTATGGTAGAGATCGAGTGAATAACATTTTGTCATGGGGCCTCCTCGATGGAGTAGTGATAACGTCGTCGCCTTGTAATCAGTGGATCCCGGGTTTGATACACGATGGATGCACATAGTGGTTAGTATCCCACTTTAAACTGAAGGTCGAGTCCAGATTAGCATATCTGTGCACCAAACCAAAAATAAGAAAGAAATTGTCACAGTGTAAGAAAATTTCATGTTCAACCAGATACGAAACAAATGGGAATAATATATTGCAGGTTGGAGTTCACATCTGTAGCATCTAACCAGCACAATTATGAATCGCAACATATCGTATCAGATCCATTTTTATTATACATGTATGATAATATAAGAGAAGTAGAGGAAAGAGAAAACCAAGCGAAACACGGACGCCTTCTCCAGAATTTCAAATCTCGTTACATAAGGTTCTGGGTTGGAGTCCCGAACAGGCATGACTTTCTTGTTCTTGCCCTTTTATCTGCTTCATTTCATCATAATTCATCGTTATGGTTTACCTGCAGGGGAAGAATAATGACAATAATTGCCAATACAAAGCCAATGACAAACAGAACAACTCGATTACGGAGGTGCCAAGAAGAAACGAGACTTGACAGTTGCTCCGCCTCTCGGTTTGTCGAATTGAAAATTCCTCTCCCGTTCTCTGTCTCGACTAGTTAAATATAGAAATCGAAAATGTATGTGAATGAATATACATGTATTTTATATATTCCGGTTTTGTAGGAGATTTCGTGAGAGATGAAATAAGTACTCTTCCATCGTATTTATTTTTATAATTTTTATTCCCTGTTCGATGATAGCGACGATAAGGACGAGTGACCATTACATGAAATTGATGACGAGATAGTCAAACACCCCCGACAAGGACGGTACTCAAACCCGGGAACTTTGGCGACGATATCGAATGTCAATCACTTAATGAGCTTGACCACCGAGCCTGCTTAATGTTGTTTCTCTGAGGAAATTCGTAATAACTGTCAATATCCCACATTCACTATCATTTTCTTCATAATTTATCTTATTGTTGTGATTAACCTGAATTCAAAGAATTAGTTGAAAGGCAAAAATGCAAGATTGAATGTCTCTGATGTTACTTCGTGCCGAATAATATGACGTGGTATTATGATATGAATTTATTAATCATATAATATGCCTATTATTCCATTGATTGATCCCAATTGAGCACACAAAATATGCTATAATGTCCACTCCATGGAGGAGTGGTTAGCACAGCGCCCTACGATGCCATGGGTCCCTGGTTAGAATCTCGACTTGGGCGTGGGTGTCCTTGGTAAGTGTCCCTTCATCAATTTCATCATAGCATCACTCATCTTCATCGTCGCTATTTGCCAAAAGTGAAAGAATAGCAAATCTAAATAACAAACATCCAATCAAATCGAACATCTCTACCGATTTAATTCTATACGGTACCGAATTCCCACTTTATTACTGCATCTTAAGTCATTTTACAGCATCTCAATTGTTTTCCGATTCGAAAACATTTGGAATGTTGTTTTGTGCAGTTGATTGTGCATTGTTTCGTTGTTTGGATTGTTTAATTAACGTCGCATTAATTAGTTTTAGACCAATCGTGACGGGGGAAGCAAGAGCACAAAGAAAGCGAAAAAGACAAGGAAGAGACCACGGCTTTCTTTAAAGATAGCATCCCGTGAATACAACTCAAGTGACTGCAGAATATTATGAATAAAATTTATTTAGCTTTTTCCTTTTATTTCTGTTTCAGTTATTTTACTTCGCTTTTCTTCTACCACTCGCGTTACTCGTGTCGGTGAGGAAGAATTATAAACTCGTGAAATGGACGATGGTACAAAAAAATATATGCCTCTCCCACGGTTCGAAACTGTCAGTACAAAATATTGTCTTATATTTAAAATTTACGGGCAAATATGGTTTGTCAGGTAGCAATTTTCGCTTATCTCTTTCTCAAGGGGTTCCATTGCCTCTCTGATGTCGTAGTAGTAACGTCTTCGCCATGTAATGAAAGGCTTCCGAATTCAATACCAAGTAGAGAGGCATTTGGTTCGAATCCCATTTTAATCTGTAGGTCCAGTGCATGAACTAGACTTAAACAATTAACGTGTGGCATGTGGTCTGTGATGAGAACCATCATTTCAGCGAACCTTCTTGACAATGACTCTAATATCACTTGATAGAATAGTATTTCCTTACGAGTAGCTCTTGTCAAGAAACCAGTTCCTGAAATTTTCTTCTGGAGGCATCGTAGCACCCAGCTGTTTGTTGTGGCTGGGGCACGAGTCATGTGACTCATGCTATCAAAGCTCAATCCTTCCCGAGAAGTCAGAATCACCAGGCAAACTTAAGCGAATATTTTGTTATTTGGGTTGCATAAACAACAGGCTTTAAGACGTTACGAAATTCTACGTCCCGTGGCCCAAATATTTTTTTCAAAGACTGTACATTGAACCCCCGTAAATTCTTCCATCCGAATTTGAAGATTTCGTTTCCAAGAATCTCGTTTTTAATAGCTAAAAAAACAAAAAAAAAAAAAGAAACACACAGTAACAAATTCTCCACATTACCTTTATATCCAAAAGAACCATCTCTACAATTGTGATCCTATAATACGAGTACAGTGTATGACAACTAGTTACTTTACTTTATCTGCACTCTCGGAAAACTGCAAGAAAGAAAAAAACTATTTAAAATGAGTGCAAAACAATGGAAACAGGCCCAAGAATTTACCTGTTCCGGAATTGTATATATTTTTAAAAGGCGTTAAAAAACTACCTTGAACATATAAGTAATATTTTAAAAGATATAAAATTTGAAAATTATTTTGTTAATATTGTTTCTTTATTGACAGTACAAGGCTACACACACACACACACACACACACACACACACACACACACACCCACCCACACACACACACACACACACACACACACACACACACACACACACACACACATTACGCACATGCAACACACAAGGAGCATTTGAGAGAAAGTGATTATATCCATGCATTGATTGCCACTGGTAGCAACAACGAATTATGGATTCAGAAAAAAAGAGCAAGAAAATACAGGGTGTCCATAAATTATCTTTACAACTTTAGACTTTAACATGAAAACTATACTAGATAATGACAAACTGTTTTCAACATGTGACAAGAAAACTCATAAAGTTTTTTATTTTCCAGGTGACGCAGATTTGACGAAAAATGTGGACGCCACAGGAAAAAGCTCAGTGTGTAGCCTGGTTTATAGAGACGAAGTCCGATACCCAAGTACCTTGTAAGCATACATACGTAATCTCTTATGCAAGACTTTGTGCACTGTTGCTCGTGGCATTTCCAACTCTCTGACCGCCGTACGCACTGATTTTGTCGGACTCCTTGTAAACGCCTGCCGCACCCTGTCCACGTTGGCGTCTGACACAGATGGTCGACCCGCCCCCTGTATATGGAGAACACTACCCGTTTCCATGAATGACGTATGCGAAGCCCGAATGGTGGGTCGGGATGGTGGTTCCCTTCCATTCTGTGTCCGAAAGTTTCGTTGCACTTGGGTATCGGACTTCGACTCTATAAACCAGGCTACACACTGAGCTTTTTCCTGTGGCGTCCACATTTTTCGTCAAATCTGCGTCACCTGGAAAATAAAAAAAAAACTTTATGAGTTTTCTTGTCACATGTTGAAAACCGTTTGTCATTATCTAGTATAGTTTTCAAGTTATTCAAGTCTAAAGTTGTAAAGATAATATATGGACACCCTGTACAATCACAAATCCCATTTTTTAAATTTGCACTAAGTTATAGTCATTAACTGACATTTTTACTCATTTAATCTAGTTCTGTTGCATAAAAAGCACTCTTTTCTTGCTTCGTTTCTCTTCTCCTCACATTGTACAGTCACAGACTATAAAAATACACTGTGTTCTTGCTTTTTAATGTTAACAGTCATTGTTTGTAGAATGTCGATAATGTTTAATATTTAATAATGGTTTTCTTTATTGTCGAACGTTGTTGTCACAGAGATCATTCAATACAGGCGGCCATACGTACCTCGTGGCCATGGGCCGCTTTCCATAATAACTTATAATCTAAAAATTCTTGTGTTGTTTTATCGAATCTACAGGAAAGATGGCTCTTCCCTCTCGGCAGAAAGCATCGATTGTACGTACACATCATTCCACAATATATATTAGGACTCACGAACACTTCTGGGTTGTAACGATTGATTTGAAATTTAATGAGAGCGTTATAACCATGTTGGCATCAGAGGGGAGGCAGGAGGGAGGATGCCCCCAACCAGAGCATCCCTAACCCCAGAAAACATTTGTATAAACACATACTATTTCAGGCTAAATATGAATTTTTGTGTGTATTTAGTGTTATATTATGGGGTAAGAGGCATACTAATTCTGTTGCCTTCCTGCCAGGGCATACACTATACACGCGGTATGTAATCAAAATTTTTCATTGGTCTCGAAAACTCAGAGATTTTTGTTTCCTCGTCTGAAGTACAGGTGCCCAGTGGCGGCAATTGGGTTCCAAAACTGGGGGGCAAGGACAGTTTACTTTCCCTTAGTGACCCCCCTAATCGCCGCCACTGCAGGTGCCCTACATAATCACAATACAAACAATATTACAATTAATAAACAATTAATTTATATATTTCATTAATGACCTAACAGCAACAAGCATAATATGTTTAAGGTTAAAAACCAACAATTATGGAAGGCTAATAAATGTTTCTAAATAAGTTGTTTTTTAATTTCGGATACGCTACTGATGATACGTTATTATGCTTACTTACAAGACTGGGTATGTTAAATATCAAACTATTACTTTATCTATGAAAATAGCATTTTTTTAAAATCTCTCCCATGATGTTCTCTGTCATAATTCTCTTCTGTTTACTTTTCATTGAATTTTGACACTAGTGAATTTACATTTGTTAAAGTTACTTGAATAAATAGTCAAAGTATCAATTTAAAGCACTAGCATATATTGTGTTTAGCGTACAAGAATATTACAGACAGAAAAAAAAACGAACAAGAAAAATCAACGTCCATGCAGTCGAGACTGCTAACACAGAATACTCCGTGATTTACCACACATACTACTCACCAACATTGATAAGTTCTACACTCAGCCACCAGTTGGCAGCACCAAACAAATACACATCATAGAATGCAGTGTTTCTATTATTCTTAGCAACATAGTTTTTTATAAAATGGCATTTTCGCTTCATGATTTCCATTTACAATTAAAGGAATAGTGTTCATGAGGTATTTTTGATTGAAATATTTGAGTTTTATGTAACACATTTAGAATATGTTTTCAGTAAATTTTGGATATTTTTAAGCATGTCAAAACAATACATCAGGTCAGGAAATATGAGAATCGTTGCTAAATTGGAAGCAGCAGCGTTATGTGACGTCAGGATGCTCACAGCCGCCATGTTTGCGGCCAATTATGTTTGTCGTTCGCAAGGAAATATCCACCACGTAGCGTTCGTTACATCTGCACGAACTGCACGTTCGTTTTATGTCACGAATGTCGGTGTTAGTGTCTACCGGCCGCCCACTTGAATTCCGTATGCTTACAAGAACTAGCTTCAATCACGCCTGCTCGAAGCCACATTGCAGCAGTTCGTGACGTAGGTGAAACACACCTTAGTGAACCTGAGGCATTTTTGATTGAAATATTTGATTTTTTGTAGCATTTTACTTAGAATATGATTTTCGTAAGTAATATGTCAAAACAATATGTGAGGCCAGGAAATATCAAAATCATTACTTTATTGGAAGCAACAGCGTCCTATAAACTTGTAGTAATAATAAACCGTACACAATTTTTTTTTCATCTGGCACGGGCCCCTTGAAGGGCGGCCCTTCCCAGGGTCGGCTCTGCTTCCCGCCACAACAGCAAATGACTCTAATGCATTAACAACAGGGTCAAACGTTGTTTCGAACGTTTCATAGTTTAATAATATATTATATTATACTTCTTGCAGTGGAGTTACTGATCTCGATCTGCAATGGACACCAGCAACTACAAGGATGATTACAAGTGTCCCTGCCCCCAGAAGAAGCTGGCAATGTAAGTCGATTCCAATCAATCGCATAAAATTTAATGTACGCTGTAGTCATTTTCTTTGACTATCTTACAAAATAAGACGATAGATGGCAGTACGTTAACATTTTCTTAATTTTGATTTACCTTAAGCACTTATTATCTGCAAAAAGAATATGTTTTCAGAAATTCAATACTTTTTTATGGTTTTCTATATTATTCCTAGATTGTTTTATAGTGGTACAATGTTATAATAAAAGGTACATTGAGCGATAAGTCGTGGAAATTACTTTTAAGAATATGAGATAATTACTGAGAACAAATTAAGCGCAAATTGAAATTATCGAAATTCCTTATTCATACAATAGTAGTGTATATTAGCCGGTTCAAAATAATACTTGGTACGAGCCCTTTTTTTATTTGGATTTAACCTCAGTGGTAGCATATTTTGACGATTTTTTTGTTGATTTTATAGCGTTTTATGACTTTGCAGTGCAATTTTCACCGCATCTAATTTTTTTCCCACTCATACTTGGTACGAATGCCACGATCTTACCTGATATAACTTAACCTATTTATTTTTTTTCGTGCTAAACTACACGAGAGCCTGTACGTGCTTTGACCTACTTTAGAGTAGGACCATAAAGACAGTTCTGCAACCGAAAGTGAGGCTCGAAGTGAGGCTCGGTGAGGCTCGACTTAATGGTTTGCTCTTGTAAGGCATAAGCCTTATTTTCTCGCAGTGTTGCCAACACCTTACTCGAAATAAAATCACCAAGGTTTTTTTCTTGTCTAACCTATGTTATTGAACTGCGTCGTCACGTCCAAACCCGCATGACTTCCGGACACTAGTGGTTCTATTCATACTTTTTCTTACGTATAGGTGTACATGATGAATCCCCAAACAGATTTTTCCTAAGTCTTACCGTTTTCGAGGTAACCCCACTTCCGGTCGCCATTTTCGATTTCCGAGCATAGGTTCTATTCATACGTTTTCTCACGTATAGGTGTACATGATGAATCTGCAAACAGATTTTTTCTAAGTCTTACAGTTTCCAAGATAACCCCACTTCCGGTCGCCATTTTGGATTTCCGAACATAGGTTCTATTCATACTTTTTCTCACGTATAGGTGTACATGACGAATCCGCAAACAGATTTTTCCTAAGTCTTACCGTTTCCAAGATAACCCCACTTCCGGTCGCCATTTTGGATTTCCGATCATAGGTTCTATTCATACTTTTTCTCACATATAGGTGTACATGATGAATCACCAAACAAATTTTTCCTAAGTCTTACCGTTTCCAAGATAACCCCACTTCCGGTTGCCATTTTGGATTTCCGAACATAGGTTAGTAGGTCACAAATGTATCTTTGACAACAACCCTGATTTTTCGACCTCTAAGAAAATCGCACCAAAACCTCAAAAACTCACTTTCTCTCCACGTTCCGCGCCTCATTTATTGCGCTGACGATGTTTCACAGCGTAGAAAAGCAGTGATGAGTAAATGCACTTTCTCATCCTTGAAGGATGAATGCGCCTTATCGTAATTTTTTTCCAAGTCTCGGCCAATGTTTATATATCGTGACCTTTGTAAACCTCTCGGGAACGATGTGATCTCTCTGCCACACAAACGCACACACACGCGCGCGCGCGTGCCTCTCATTATTTCTGTATTGTGACGCAAGCAAACAAACAAATAATAATTGTTCTTTTTCTTCTTAGGATTCCTGGCCCCTATAACCCCGCCAGGGTGCGTGGTGCCCAACCCAGTTCTAATGGCCATGGCTATCAAAGCCATACCTCTGTAGAGTTTCACGTGCTTTTTTTTGTCCTATGGGACACCTCTGTTTGTCAAAAATTCGAGATATTTGCAATTTAACGCAGGACTTGGAAAATTTTCGGGACGACCTAGGTTTATTTTGGTATGGGAGGACAGAGGACACCGAGACTCGACCGACGCACTAAACCCGACCTTTCTACGACTATTCGTTCAAAAGTTACGAGTGATCAAAGTTTTTGGGAGAGGGTAGGCTAACTTCTTACCCCTTGACCCCAGGACCACCAAAACTTGGTATACGTATTCTACACCTCCAAAATCGACAGGGGGCATCTAACGATGCCGTATGGGGGTGTTTTTCGATATATTTTTTCGATAACTCTTACCATTTTCGAGATATTTGCAATTTAAAATTTTTTTAACGCTGGACAGAAAATTTTCGGTACATTTTTTTTTGTTCCATGACGACCTATGTTTATTTTGGTATGGGAGGACAGAGGACACCGAGACTCGACCGACACACTAAACCCAACCTCTCTACGCGTACTCTACGTCACCAAAAAAGGTTAAAGGTTCCAAATAACAATAGTTAGAGTTTCCCCAATCTAGTAAAGTGGATTGGTTGAAATCTCCAAGGCGTATTTTGCATTTTTTTTTCAAATATGAACACGTTAAAACTGAACTGTCTCGGATTTTTGAGTTTTGTATTCGACCTGAGAAAATTCTATATAAAATAACATACCTGAAAATTATATTCACAGTAGATTGATTTTTTTTTAGTTTTGTAATCACCTCAAGAAATTCTATATAAAATAACATACCTGAAAATTGTATTCACAGTAGATTGAATTCTTGAGTTTTTGTATTCGCACACAAGAAATTCTATATAAATAACATACCTGAAATTCTATTTACAGTAGATTGAATTTTTGAGTTTTGTAATCACTCCAAGAAATTCTATATAAAATAACATACCTGAAAATTGTATCGCTATATACTAGACTTTTTGATTTCTGTGATTTTGGAGAAAGCAATGGCATCCACCACCAGTTTCAATCATAAAAATGATAAAACTGAATGTGTTACTTGCGAAAAATTAATATCTAAAACTAATATTAGCAAACACAGGGCAAGATGTAGCGAAACAGCTTCGAGTTTAAATCGTTCGTTACCTTCTAAGCCCTGTGCTCGATGCGGAAAGATGATCAGCATTGCAAATTTAAGTAAACACCTCAAAATTTGCAAACCATCGACCGGACAAGCATCGAAAAGGAAAATCGATGATTCAGAAACGGAGGCTTCCACTTCTAAGCAAATTAAATTATCCAATGAACCCAAACCAATTAGATCTGCATTCAACGACCAACTCCAGGATTTTTCAATTAAGTCAGAACCAGGCCGTGACATCCTTAGTTTCTTGGATGAAACGAAAACATCTGTACTAAATATTTTGAAAGATAAACTTGAAAACAACTCTATAAAAGTATATGTTGTTCTGTTTTCTGAATACGAGAAAGTTGATGGCACAACGAGTATTTTTTATCATCGTACAAAAAACCAGACACTTTATTTTGCTGACGTCGAAAATTTAGACAACTTCTATTATAAAGTTTCCAAAGAGCTGGTTAAGAAACATGACGATTTCGAGGCTAAAGGGTCGGGATGGTCTTTATGTGGAAGTCCTCACACGTTAACTGTTTACGTGAACCAATTCTCGCCTCTTCGCGCTTCCAGCTACGCTCCTCTTCCACCGAACATTCAACACAAGAGGGCTGTGTTAAATATACAGAACAGCGATAAAAAGTGTTTCCTTTGGTGTATATTGGCTGCACTGCATCCTGTTTATTGCAAAAATAATCCACAGTGGGTTGGACATTACAAACAATACGAGACCGACTTTCAAAGTGTAATGTCTGACATTGAATACCCGGTGACATTGTCGGATATAACAAAGTTCGAAAATCGTGCAGGAAAACGCACCGCTATTAATGTATATTCCTTCACGTCAGATAAATATCTCGTGCATCCCGTCAGGATAAGCGATATCGACGATGACGATGCTTGTGTAATAAATCTTCTTCTCATTTCCAACGAGGATGTTCATCATTACACGCTAATTCGTTCAATGTCTCGATTACTAGGAAGCCAAACAACCAAGCATGAACATTGCATCGAAGTTTGCCCGAGATGCCTAACCACGTTCGACGATCAAAAACAACTCAATTATCGAAAATACACCGGACGTCAAACTGCTATCGATAAACTTGCCGAACATAAAATTTATTGCGGTGACAACAGACCGGCTAAAATGTTGATGCCCGAAACGAACGAAGTCGAAGAATTCAAAATGCACAAGGCATTGTTGGAACATCCCGCAATCATCGTCGCAGATTTCGAGTCTTTCCTGAAACCACTCTCCTACTGCGAACCGGATCCTGAAATTTCCTTCACAACGCCGTACCAGCTTCATCAACCTAATAGTTTCGGCTATGTTGTTGTGCGACATGATAAAATAAATGAAGCATATATATACCGCGGGCCAAATGTAATCGAACACTTCCTGGAAAAAATGGTGGAGGAGGTTGAGGTAATTGGTAGCGTACTGCTTACATGAAAACCGATGGCACCTTTAACTGAAAATGAACTTCAAAATTACAATTCCACTGAGGTGTGTCCGGTATGTGATCAAAGTTTCACTGATGAGAACAAAAAAATATTCCACCACGATCATTTCAGCGGAAACTACATAGGTGGAATTTGCAACACGTGCAATCTTAAAATCCAGAAACCTAAATTCATCCCCATATTCTTTCACAACGGAAGCGGATATGATTTTCACCACCTGGTGAGACATCTTGGCTACGATCCGAAACGTATAGGTGTCTTGGCCGAAAATGAAGAACGCTACATTAGTCTCAGCAAGCAAGTGTCGATTCCGGGAACGAAAAATACAATCGAGATGCGCTTCCTGGATTCGTATAGATTTCTCTCTGCAAGTCTGGATGCTTTAGCGAACAAACTCACCGACGATCAATTTAAAATAACTAGAGCTAGTTTTCCCAACGTAGACATAGAACTCGTTAGACGTAAAGGGGTTTATCCTTACGAATATGTTAGTGATGGTTCTAAATTTAACGACGACGCTCTTCCACTTCCAAGAGAATTTTACAGCAGACTCAGAGAGAAAGGAATCACGGACGAAGAATACCAACACGCGCAAATCATGTGGGAGAAATTAGAATGTAGGACACTCGGAGACTACCACGACGCATACTTAAAATTAGACGTGACGATACTCGCGGATGTTTCTCAAGCGTTCAGGAAAACGGCAACGAATATTTATAAATTAGATCCAGCGTATTTCTACAGTCTACCGGGATTAGCGTGGTCGGCAATGTTATTCCAGACAAAGGTCAAGCTGGAACTGATATCGGACGTTGACATGTTGCTATTTATCGAAAGAGGGATACGAGGTGGAATGGTGCAATGCGTACAGAGACATGCAAAAGCTAATAACGTACACATGAAAGAAGATTACGATTCAAATCGAGCATCGAATTACATCTTCTACGCCGACGTTAATAATCTCTACGGACATGCCATGGTTCAGAAACTTCCTTACGGGGGATTCGAATGGTTAGATCCAACTTCGATAGACATTATTCATTTCGACGATAGCGAGTGTGGTTTCCTCGCAGAGGTAGATCTCCAATTCTCCGACCACCTGCACGACACGTTTTCGGATTTGCCTCCGACTCCCGAAATCAAATGTCCACCCGACTCGGTTCAAGACAAGCTTTTGTTAACATTGGACCCTAAACAGAGATACGTCGTCCACTACAAGAATCTCCGGTTTTTGATTGGGAAGGGTGTTCAGATAGTAAATGTTAGAAGAATACTAAAGTTTAAACATTCCACGTGGTTAAGACCTTACATAGAAACTAACACACAACATAGAACAGCTGCCACTTCCGATTTAGACAAGGACTTCTTTAAATTAATGAATAATGCGGTGTACGGAAAGACCATGGAGAATGTTAGAAAGCACGTAGACGTGAAATTAATTTCCGATAAGAATAAATGTCGGAAGTGGATAGCCGATCCTAGATTCAAGTCGAGAAAAATTTACAACGAGAATTTGGCACTTTTCAATCTAGATATAAAATTGATGAAATTCAGAAAACCAATTTACGTTGGCGCAACGGTTCTCGACTTGTCGAAACTTTACATGTTCGAATTTCATTATGACGTGATGAAACCCTTCTACAATGATAAAATATCACTTTTGTACACGGACACCGACAGCTTTATTTACAGCATACAAACACCTAACCTATACGAAGACATAAAAAATCCTTCCATGCTTGAGTATTTCGATACTTCTGCGTATCCTCAACCCAACAGATTTGGAATTCCATCTCGTAACAAAAAAGTCCTAGGTAAACTGAAAGATGAATGTAACGGTGATATTATTGTCAAGTTCGCGGGTTTGCGTTCGAAAATGTATGCCATGAGAACAGAGAGTAGCGTCACGAAGAAAGCAAAAGGTGTGGGCAAAAATACGGTGGAGAACAAACTCACCTTCCACGATTACATCGATTGCCTTTACTCACAATCGACGATACTAAGTATAGAACAAAGAATCCTAAGTGTAGACCACGTGATTACAACAAACAAAGTTAGGAAAGTAGCATTAGATCCGCATGACGATAAAAGATGTATTTTGTCTTGTGGAATCCACACGTTGCCTTGGGAACACTATCGTTTAGAAATTAGTAAAAATTGTAGGCAATGCAATTGAAAAAAAATAAACTTAAATAACTATAACTAAAATAAAAAAAACTTTAACTGTCTCAAATTATCACATACACAATAAAGAACTAGCAAGGACAATGAATCTTTTTGGTTTCCGAAAGCAAACAATGGAGACTGTACATCGCAAGGCAGATCATGAATTTCTACCTTCCATGTTATCTAAACTCAACGGCCTGTTGATCAATCAATTTTCGGAACGCTGCTCTACTTGCTGGAACAGTGACGATTTCGGATTCGCGACGATCGACATGACGAGGAAACCCAACGACGGAAAATACAGAAACAAAATCAACGACTTTCTAAACGTTTAAATAATCTCATCGAAGCTCCTTTGCAACGTTGCAATTTTTGACAAACAGAGGTGTCCCATAGGACAAAAAAAAGCACGTGAAACTCTACAGAGGTATGGCTTTGATAGCCATGGCCATTAGAACTGGGTTGGGCACCACGCACCCTGGCGGGGTTATAGGGGCCAGGAATCCTAAGAAGAAAAAGAACAATTATTATTTGTTTGTTTGCTTGCGTCACAATACAGAAATAATGAGAGGCACGCGCGCGCGCGTGTGTGTGCGTTTGTGTGGCAGAGAGATCACATCGTTCCCGAGAGGTTTACAAAGGTCACGATATATAAACATTGGCCGAGACTTGGAAAAAAATTACGATAAGGCGCATTCATCCTTCAAGGATGAGAAAGTGCATTTACTCATCACTGCTTTTCTACGCTGTGAAACATCGTCAGCGCAATAAATGAGGCGCGGAACGTGGAGAGAAAGTGAGTTTTTGAGGTTTTGGTGCGATTTTCTTAGAGGTCCAAAAATCAGGGTTGTTGTCAAAGATACATTTGTGACCTACTAACCTATGTTCGGAAATCCAAAATGGCAACCGGAAGTGGGGTTATCTTGGAAACGGTAAGACTTAGGAAAAATTTGTTTGGTGATTCATCATGTACACCTATATGTGAGAAAAAGTATGAATAGAACCTATGATCGGAAATCCAAAATGGCGACCGGAAGTGGGGTTATCTTGGAAACGGTAAGACTTAGGAAAAATCTGTTTGCGGATTCGTCATGTACACCTATACGTGAGAAAAAGTATGAATAGAACCTATGTTCGGAAATCCAAAATGGCGACCGGAAGTGGGGTTATCTTGGAAACGGTAAGACTTAGGAAAAATCTGTTTGGTGATTCATCATGTACACCTATATGTAAGTAAAATATGAATAGAACCTATGCTCGGAAATCCAAAATGGCGACCGGAAGTGGGGTTATCTTGGAAACGGTAAGACTTAGGAGAAATCTGTTTGCGGATTCATCACGTACGCCTATATGTAAGTAAAATATGAATAGAACCTATGCTCGGAAATCCAAAATGGCGACCGGAAGTGGGGTTATCTTGGAAACTGTAAGACTTAGAAAAAATCTGTTTGCAGATTCATCATGTACACCTATACGTGAGAAAACGTATGAATAGAACCTATGCTCGGAAATCGAAAATGGCGACCGGAAGTGGGGTTACCTTGAAAACGGTAAGACTTAGGAAAAATCTGTTTGGGGATTCATCATGTACACCTATACGTAAGAAAAAGTATGAATAGAACCACTAGTGTCCGGAAGTCATGCGGGTTTGGACGTGACGACGCAGTTCAATAACATAGGTTAGACAAGAAAAAAACCTTGGTGATTTTATTTCGAGTAAGGTGTTGGCAACACTGCGAGAAAATAAGGCTTATGCCTTACAAGAGCAAACCATTAAGTCGAGCCTCACCGAGCCTCACTTCGAGCCTCACTTTCGGTTCCAGAACTGTCTTTATGGTCCTACTCTAAAGTAGGTCAAAGCACGTACAGGCTCTCGTGTAGTTTAGCACGAAAAAAAATAAATAGGTTAAGTTATATCAGGTAAGATCGTGGCATTCGTACCAAGTATGAGTGGGAAAAAAATTAGATGCGGTGAAAATTGCACTGCAAAGTCATAAAACGCTATAAAATCAACAAAAAAATCGTCAAAATATGCTACCACTGAGGTTAAATCCATATAAAAAAAGGGCTCGTACCAAGTATTATTTTGAACCGGCTAATATACACTACTTACAACTGTAATTGAAAATGATAAGTAACGATATTATTTATTATAATAATTTCGTATTTCTACATTTTAAAGGCTAATCGCGACTACGAACAGTCTATCGTGATATCGTGAGTCCATCACTCAACGCTCTCTGCCGACGAGATACAGTACTCATATTTCGATAGTGGTTTATTTTACTGACGCAGAAAACGTGTCAGATGTATTTCAAGGGGTGATTTTATGTATGGTTTTATGATACCAGGTAGCAGGAATACGTTGAAAACTTGTCTAAAGTTGAATTCAGTGTCAGTGTGTGTGGGAGGGGGATTGTTTGGAGTTATATATTCATTGCACAAAACATCTATTGCATGCATAGCAGCTATTTAGGTATTTTAATTCACAACGTAGTGTAACGAAACTTCAGATATAATTCTTTAAAGCCTTTCATTGACATTTCATTCATAACGTCTTTTAAACTGTAGATCCAGTTAAGATTAGTCGGTCTGAGATTGAAAACAAAATTTTGAAAACCTATATCAAGTACTCTGCGCAATAAAATATCCGTTTAGTTCTCAGTGGGTAACACATTGCACCTCAAGGCCTCCTGCCTCACACTTACAACGTTACAGTAACCTTGTTCACTTGAAGTTCCACGCGTGCATATGAGAGCGCTCTTTCACAACCAAGACGAGTTGCCCATGTCCATAGATAGGGGAGATCGGGTATGGTTGCAATACTTCTTGTTTTCGAGGGCATTGCTGATATGTACATGACGAAACGAAATTTTACACACAAGAAACTATATATATATAATTAAAGAACAAAAGTAACCTTGTAATTGTCGGAACCTGCCCCACGAAGGGGGTTGGTTGTTACACTGAATGGGGTAGGTTGAACACACAGGAATATCTGAATATGGACGACAAAACACAAAATATGTAAACTTTTAGTTATAATTGTACATTAAAGTACAGTGAAACAACCAAATACTTTAGTACGGGAGTTATTAACTCTGTTACAACCAGACCAGACCCGCTCTCCCCTATCATTGTATGCTAAATCCAACCAATTCAACAAAATTTAAAATTCCGAGTCCATTGTGATATACACATATAATGTTATCTTACGCCCTACTCAAATAAAATGGCGTGATTATCCTTATTACTCTTTCCACAGCCCTGCCAGACCTCCGATGGGGACGCAGGCGGTGCCCCTCCCTTCCGGACAGGACAGCAAGGTCCCCGAGAGGCTGCTGGAGGAGCAGAGAAAGATGCTGCACAGATACTCGGATTTGCAGGGGGCACAGAACAAGCTCTGCAATGCCCTCGGTACTTTACGGCGGGAGGTAAGTGCTCATGGGGCAAGCAAAGGTTTAAGTGTAGTTTTCACTATGTAATGATCAATGGAAATCATGTCAGCAAATTTGATGTGCATTTTGGTAGTGATGTCTGCATGGCTGAAGGATGATGAAATATTTATGGCACCCGTATTTAAATCATAGTTACCACAACCAGAAAGTAAAATTTCCCTCCTAACGGTTTAACATTTCCCTTTTCATCACATTTTCTCTCAATCTCATGTTAGAAAAATTGAAACCGCGGTTATGAAACTTCATTATTTTTTTATTGCTAATATTAGTAGAATAATTACTAATACTATATCCGCCATTTCACAGAAAACATTATTTCTCCGAAATAGGATTTATTGAATGGATGAAAATAATCAAGCATTAAGGATTAGAATAGGAAATTGTATGCCTCGCAAAAAAAAAATCGAATTATAAAAATTTTCACCAATATTAGATTTATAATTGCCGACTTATTACAATAATTTTGAAAGGTAGATGGTTATTGGACGGTATTAATTGTATTCCCAAGCTGAATTGATTTTTTTTTTTTTGGTTCATTTTGGAGGATATATTTCGGTGTGAAGGAAACAGGAATATATTCCACACGTCAGCTTGACTTTAATATATGGCCAGTATATCTTCAAATTCCCCTGCAATTTTGATATTTTCCATGAAATTTCTCATTTCTTTTTTTGCGTAAACTTTTACCCGAATATCCCCACAATGAGAAAATATTCCTTGATGCTTCGTATTGCCAATTTTGTTTTTAACATCTGACAACAACACGCCTCACAATGAACATGTTTTAAATGCTTGAGAAATAGGCATACAGCGTACATCTTAAGTTCCCTCCTTGCTCCCCGCTGGATATGCCCATGCCTAACATAATGAGTTATATGTCAAGTCATGTTATGTATTTTGCTTATGGAAAAGTACATCTTATCCTCAAAGCTTTCTACATGTGGATTTTTTCAAATTGAATCGTTTTCATCTCTCACCGACGAACCAAACTCACTTGTATAATAAGAAGGTTTCTTAATCTGAAGAAAGATAAACATTCCATAAACATTGCAGCCTAATATAACCCTCAAGCTCTTTCATCTTTTGCGGCATGTAGCTCATAACTGCTTTATTACTGCATCTATTTAGAACATTGATTTACACTTGCGCCAGCTGGCGACCGCTGCGCGCACTATCCACGTGACACGAGAAACTGTAGCAAGAATTCGGCCCAATTTTGTTTTTTGTATTCCAGCACTTTACTAAAAGAAGCCCGAAATAGATGACTCGTTTGCGAATCTAAAGTCTGCAAAATCCAAGTCTGTAGAGCTTTAATCTTGTCTTAATTTAGATATTTATTGTGCTTTATTGAAAGTTATATTTTGGCCTTCTTTGGTGGCAAAATTAACAGTAACAAATTGTTAGTGTCTAATTTAATCCCTCTTCTATTTTTCCAATATGGCGTACTTAGCGGTAGGGTGATAGCCGGGGACTTTTTATATTGTTATTAATGTTATAAAAAGGCTATATACCAAGTTTCACCTTGTTAGTAGTTCCTGCATTTTGTGAAAACTTGAATTCGTCCGCCATTTTTCAATATGGCCGACTTAGCGGCAGGGCGATCAACTTGTTATGAATTAGTTCCTTTATTTTTGCTATTTTGACTGCTCAAGATGTGTTTTTAGGAATGGAACTGTAGGGATAATTGATTGGTTTATTGAGATAGTGTTTCAAGTCCACTTTATGCACGGTAAGGCTAATCGGGACTGGACCTGCAGTTTAAAGTGAGTTCCAACTGTAGGGATAACAATAAAGTTCTGCTTCCTTGGCGAGTATCTTCAAAAGTTTATTTGTTTAAGTCCACTTGATGCTCAGATAGGCTAATCGGGATGGGGGGGGGGGCAAAGGCGGTCGGAGCGTGGTGCTGATCACATCACCTCTACGGATGGAGATTGTGAGTGACGACATGCTGCAAGGCACATTGGTAGTACTTTCATCTGGTATTCTTGTTCTAACTATCCTCTCCCTTTAAGATGCGTGACATTGACAACGGAATCATGGACTTGAGGTCTGAGTATGAGAAGGCTAGTGACGGTCGGTGTGCACCAATGGAGAGCGTCTATCAGACTGACTACTCCAAGAAACGTAAGTTCCTTTATATATTATTGAAATCATTGGTTTCATTAAGCCATATACTGTGCCTATGTAGCCAATAAATTATTCATGTAAGTTCCAAGCTTACCAAGTCTGGACAACGCATCATACTTATTTTCATACATTTATCAGGTACATGGATTTTACAACTTGTCTTTGCTGTTTTTGTAAGATTACTTTCTATATCTTCATTTTGTTGATAGTGTCTTGATTTGTTTCAAGATTACTATTCAGAGAATTCAGTTTGTATCCAAATTTTCTGGAACCTGATGTAGTGAAATGTATAGAAGAAAAACACAGAGAGAGAGAGAGAAAGCGACAGAAAGAGAGTGAAAGATAAATATATAGAAATAAGGAAATAGGATATAGCAATAGAAAAGATAGATTTTTAAACCAGGCAGAGAAAGAAAGTGGGTGAGACAGAGCAAAAGGAAGGGAGAGAGAGAAATAGGAAGAGAGAGAGAAGGAAATAGAGAGAGGCAGGAAGAAAGATAGAAAATAAGTGAGAGGAAAAAAGGAATGCAGAGCTAAAGAGACAAAATAAATATAGGGAAGACAAGAGATACATCAAGATAGGTAGCCAAATACAGAGACCAGAAGACAGAGAATAAGCGAGCGAGCGAGCGAGCGAGAGAGAGAGAGAGAGAGAGAGAGAGAGAGAGAGAGATAGAGAGAGAGATAGAGAGAGAGACAGAGAGAGATTATATATATATATATATATATATATATATATATATATATATACATATTATATAGGAAGAGAGAGATAAAGGGATAGAGTGGAGACCAGAAAGAGGGGGAGAATATATTTAGAGAAGTCGGTAATCACTTTGCAGACGACTTTACTAATGCTGACATTATACATTTTAATCATGCCACTTTCCGTTCCCAGAGTTCCCCATCGTCGATTACACCACAACGATGACGTCAGTTGACAAAGGCATCTGGAGCGACCCACGACAAACTATCCCCGTGGATCAGATCAAAGTTGGGGCTCTACAGGGTTACAGGGACCCTTGCAATTTCCGGTTCAACACCCTTAACACCGTGGACGTGGGGTCCCCTTCCCCACTGAGCATAGACAGGGGTAAGTTTTCACTACGTGTAACAGCAACGGTGTGCATGTTCTCAGTTCAAGAGATCGTGAGATGGATAGATGATAAATATAATATGCAGGGCCTATATTAATGAGTGGATATGGGATTATCGTAGAAGTAATAAAAACATACCATTCAAACATTGCTTTTGTATTTGAAAAGCAATGCTTCAAATGTGCTCATGACTCAAGTAAATTTTGCTTACTTTCATATGTTAACAATGTAAAATTACACTGGATTCAGATACTTTTATTGGGAAAGTGTTAAAGTGACTTTCCGCAAATGAAGTAGAATATATTTAAAGTGACGCATGGACTTGTAATTTTTCAGAAATTTTAGTTTAAGATGTTCTGCACTCTACTGACATAATTAGTAGTTTCATGTCCTCATGATATTATTACTCAGTATATGTTTCCCAGTGTTTGAATTGATTAAAATGCAATAAGGGAACTTTAGAAATTTATGTTTTCAACAGTTGACCCAACTGAAAGACATCACTTCATATTGTACAATTACAGTAACAATAACAAATTGTATTGTTCCATTTATGTATTTTAAATCAAGCAGGCGATTTTGTATAACTTAAAGTTACAATTTCGATTGTTTTTTAAACATTGATATGCCAGCAATGCAAGTTGAATTTAACTAGCTAACTAACTAACTCTCTAGTCTTCTTAAACCCGAAGGTTTATGGCTGCAGCAACACAAGCCTTCCATCTGCCCCTCTCATGGGCAAGATCAATTCAATCTTTACCATCTTTACCGATTTCCTTTAGGTCCATCTCAGCATTATCCCTTCATCTTTGTATTGGCCTTCCTAGTGGTATCTTACCATCAGGTTTCCCAGCAAGAATTCTGTAAACTATTCTTTCCTCTCCCATTCGTCCCTGCCCACCTAAGTCTTCTTGATTTAATCATTCTAATAATATCTGGAGGCAAGTTGAAATTAGATCTTAATACTAAATTATTAATAAGCAATAAACTACGATAATACATGTATTATTACGAAGTATTTCCCACTACTTTGGAAAAGAAATTCAAATCTGTAACGTCTAATAAAAAAAATCCAGTGTGGGCAATTCATGTACTCCTCCTTCAATTCACCATTGTTGAACTACTGTTCAGGTCAAGAATAGGCATGGCGGGAAAACTGTAATTGTTAATATATTTCAAGTATAGCTCACACATATTGAAAGACGAGCGTGTATTGGTCCCTGCTCGCAATGGGGAGGAGCTCCAATCAGCACACAAATCTCCACAAATTTTCCGATCAGTGGGTTTCTATCTTGTGTGACCCAGAAACAGGTGTTGCCACCGGATGGGCTCTAGGCCGCGGTAAAATCCTAGAACCCATCCATACAGCTTAAATGAGACATTGTCAGAACCATTGTAAACCAGTATCACAGATAGAGGGGGAGAGAAGGCGAGAGAGAAATGAGAGAGAGAAGATGATGAAAGAATGAGTTAGAAAGAGAGGAAACGTGATAGAAAGGGAAAGAGACGGGAAAAGAGAGAAATAAATAAATAAACAGAAATACAGGGTTCATTTATTTATTTATTTTACTTCGCTTTTGTGCAACGTTTGGCAAAACGTGAAGATGTGGTTGAATGGTGAAAATATGAACGGATGAAGGGCCAATCACGATAATGTATGGACAGCATACAATACAAGTTCCACAGAGAATTATACTGGCTGTGAGTCTAGACGCCAGAGCATTGCCAGTCTGCAGAATGAAATCCAGGTTGTACTACGTGAAAGTGAGGTTGACATTTTGGTGTCTGCAGAAAGGGTCACCCCAGAAACGGAAGGAGAAATAGGCAGAAGGAGAAGAAGAAGAGAGGAGAGGACGAAAGAGGACAATAGAGGAACAGAGTAAAGAGAAAGAGAGCAAAAGAGAAATAATTAAACAGAAGCAGAGGGAGAAGAAGAATGGAGAGGAAGAGAGTAGAGAAGATGAAAGAAAGAAACAGACATAGATGGTGCGAAGAAGAAAGAACAGAAAGAAAGATAACAATGGAGAATTCAGAGGAAATAGAAAGAGGGAAATAAATAAATAATCAAACAGAGGTAGAAAGAAAGGGAGCCAGAGAAATATTAAAAGAAGAGAGAGGTAGAAAGATAGTACTAGAAAACAGAGGAAGAAAGAAAATTAGAAAAGGAAAGATATGCAGAGAGAAATAGTAAAACAGAAGTAGAAGGAAAGATGTGCAGAGAGAAACAGTAAAACAGAAGGAAAGACAGTAGAGAGAACGAAAGAAAAATGGTAGAAATAATGAGAGAGAGAAAAATAAAGGTGAAAGAAAGAAAAAGAGAACATTGGAATCCTTGAAAACGTAAGCAGAGCTGATCTGAAAACATTTCGCCCACCTTTGATACCCACTAAAACAAAACTGTGACGAAATTGCACAACTTCTTTTTCAAGAAAACCTAACCACAATTTGTGAAGTCGAGATGCAATTTCCCACCCATCAACAAGGTACTTTTCCCGTTAATCATTTTCCAGTACTGAGGAAAGAATTGGTCTAAATATTCATGCGAACATATTCTTACCACAAGACTTCCGTGGATTCACCTTTTGTAGTTTAGTGACACAGCTCTATCACATTATCTTCCAGTTCCGTTGAACGTTCAACAGTATTTCTTCCCTCTGACCGGCCGCAGCGACTACCAAGACAGTATCAGCAAGAAGGGGAAAGAAATCGTCGACCAACTCGAGCAATGGAGGGAGCCACTTCCGTCATCTAGAAGAAGATGCTTCTAGACGAGTCTTGAAATCTGAAGCAATGTCACTACATGTAGACTGCTTCCAGTTTAATAAATTTCAATAACTTTATGTTTACAAGGTTCAATTTTCATAAAAAAATATTATATTTTTGTCATAGTTTATGTTTTAATCACTAATGATGACTTTAGAAAAACATTCATAGTAATTCAATAGTTTTCTCATTGTGAACCTTTATGATCAGTAGGGATAGGATTTTTATGACCCAAAAATCACCAAAATATGCAAAATTTTAAAAAATATGCACTATAATTTGAAAAATATGCCCTTATAACTGGATTGTTTCAAACATCAATATCAAAATGCTGAGATATTTTCACATACGTACTATTTTTAGTTCAGTTTATGAGCCCTGAGTTGCAATGCACAATGAATACTTTCTCTAAATTTTCAAATATAAATGAAAAAGATTTTGCTGCAGTACAAAAAAAAAAAAAAAACTTGAGGAAACATGGGATTAAGAACGAATCCACTTCGAAAATGACTGTATATTCTTGGAAATGCAAAAATATGCTGAATATGACCGAAAATCTATCAAAATATGCTCTATCACGCAGAAATGGCCAAATATGCCAAAATATGCCCTTAAAAAGCACCTTAATTTAATTAGTATCTTCATAATATGAATTTCTATATGTTTAGGGAACACATCACCCTTATCATGAAAATCCTATCCCTATATGAACGATGGCGTCTCATGTACTTTTGATTCATAAATTGACAGTTAAATATGTAATTTTGGTTTATTTGAAAGTTATCTTTTTGATGCATTTTTAGTGCATCAGACGGAAGAACAGCTGACGAAAGTACCATTTTATGCATTAATGTGTGTATTTTGATGCATCGTTAACAGTGCGTTACTGGAGCCAACATATTCGTGTCAACACATTTTGGATCCTATGTGCATACAAGTAAGTCTCGTAAAACAAAGTCAACTGTCTTTATGAAACTAATACATAAATCCCTTTAATATTATGTACAGTCACAGGCAATAGAAATGGGACACCTAGTTCCTGAAATACTAGCTTCCTTGGAAGGCGATATGTGTGTTGCCTAACTTTACGGCGGTGGTAGAAATTGCTATTGAAAATTTGTTATTATAATGCACTTATCGCCTTAGAGTTAGGCAACACACATAGCGCCTTGCAGGGAAGCGAGTATTTCAGGAACTAGGTGTCCCATTTCTATTGCCGGTAACTGTACATTAACTTTCTAAATATTTCATCAACTTCTTGTGTCACTTCTTGAGCAAGCATTTAATGTGTGAATAAGGCAATGAGAAGCTTACACTAAAATCAAGCATCTACTCCATTTTAGCCAATGAAACTAATAAATATTGTTAAATATATCCTGATAATTTGATGAGTATATACGGACAGTTTCTCAATAGCTGATGCAATGTCTGTGAATACACAATGCGTTTGAAAGCGGAACAATTTACCTGCTTTATGAACAGGTTTATATTTAGAAATATTTCTGTTACAAATGTGTGTAAGTGAGAGAGAGAAACGGGGAGGGGAGAGGGAGAGACAGTGTGTGTGTGTGTGTTGGAGAGTTTTCTAGAAGTCCTTCCCACATTTAAATTCACTATAACTTTGTAACGAACAGAGATATTTCAGTGAAATTAAGTTTGTACTTCACAGCTGTCTTTAAAGTTTTACCTGGCAACACTGCATGTATGTCCTCTTCATCACCACACCTCCAACTGGGCACCATTCACATAGATGCATTCCTGCAATTTCGCCTTGAATCAATCCGAAATGCCCGCGATGACTGCAGATGTATTGCTTTCATGTCATCCAGATCTCTTGGCTTTTCTGCGTACACTTCCGTCTTGACATATCCTCACAGCTAAGAGTCATGCGGAGTCAGGTCTGGCGACCTTGCAAGCCATGTTGTGGGTGCTCTGCGGCCAATCCACCTACCTGAAATCGACGCCATCGTGGAATCACCTGATTGCTCGGAGTCACGTGATCCTCTCAACGCGCAATGTTGCCAGGTTAAACTTTAAAGACTACTGTGCAGTACAAACTTGATTTCATTGAAACATCTCTCTCTATTCGTTACAAAAGTTATAAGTGAATTTAAATGTGTGAAGGGCTTTTGGAAAACTTTGTCGAGCGGGAGAGAGATTATTTTCATTTACGTAAAGGTATCATAGATAAGTATTTAAAATAAACTCTTTGATTTGGAAAGTTGGGGTTGCTACATTTTGCTATATTTTTTTTCTCAAAACATGCTGTCATCATGGGCATCGGGAGGGGGTCGAACGGGCCGGTGGACCCCCCTGGAAATTGACATAGTTCATTTGAAGAGTATTTGAAAATAAGATCCTTAGGAAAATATTTGGACCTAAAAAGGATGAGGAGACAGGTGAGTGGAGAAGGTTACATAATGTAGAACTACATAATTTGTATTCATGTCCAGATATTATTAGAATAATGAAATCAAGAAGACTTAGGTGGGCAGGCCATGTGGCACGAATGGGAGAGGAAAGAGGAGTTTACAGGATTCTTGTTGGGAAACCTGATGGTAAGAGACCTGTAGGAAGGCCAAGACGAAGATGGAGGGACAACGTTGAGATGGACCTAAGGGAAATCGGTAGGGATGGAAAAGAGTATATAGAACTTGTTCAAGATAGGGAAAGATGGAAGGCCTGTGTTGCTGCAGCCATGAACCTTCGTGTTTAAGAAGGCTAGGGAGTTAGTTAGTTAGCATTTGAAGATACAAGAAACACGGAAGGTTGTTACTCTTATTGTTAACGACAGAAATAAAGTTCATTTAGTTAGTATTCGAACAGAATAATCTAAGTAAAAATGCATTGGTTCGAAAATATTGAGTGAAAAATACAGGAACAAACTTATATTCTACCATCCCATCCAAAGAACAAATGGTCTCACAGTTTTGAAAGTTCTAAAAATTACAGTTGTAGGTTAGAGGCCACACAACACACTTTATAAAAAAAAAATCCCCCTAACATTTAAAGCCTTTTCTTGAACAAGACGTGCAAAGGTTAAAATCAAAATGCATTCAGATAATAACTGCATAAAATATATAATATATAATATTAATAATAATAATAATAATTATTATTATTGTTATTTCGAATAAAATTTATTTTTGTTAATTTATAATATTTATTATTGTTTAATAACATTTATGACCGTGGCAATAATACTTATTATTTGTCAACTATTACCATTTTCCCGACCCCCCTCCCTCCGCAAAAATATCTGGCGACGCCATACCTGTCATATCAATCCACCATCTCAACTAGGCACTGCTTTTAGGTTACATCGGATCTGAAAATAAACCCTTTGCACGAAATTACAGGGATAACTATGTGAACAAGAATATTTATATTTAATCGTGTTAAGTACGTGGACGTAGTGTTGGTGCATTCTTGAACTTCTACTAAGTACGCATTTAACTTGTTAAGAAATCTTCAAGCTTATGTGCCTCGTTAAATCGTACATGGAGAATGGTTACGGAAGCTATAAATTGAGAACAATGATTAGGCATTATTGAAAACTAAAACTGAATTGTCACATTCGTTACATAGTTACTAGTTTAAGACAAGGATACAAATTTATGGGTGAATTAAACACGAAATTACAGGGATAATTATGTGAACAAGAATATTTATATTTTAATCGTGTAAGTATGTGAACATGAGCAATTTATTACATAGTTAAGTGAAACATAACTTTTTTAGGGTGTAAATTACTTCTTGGGTTTATTATGAAAAGTTATAGTTACGTCTATTGATTGCATTGGGGAACAATTTTTTTTTGCTAAATTTTGTGCGCTGACTTCAGAAATGTCCACCAAAAGCACGCAGCACGTCACAATTTTGAGATTGATTTGTTCTATTTTACTTCGTTCTTCTGTCACTTTTGGCTAATCACGAAGATGAGGATGACTGATGATATGATGAATGCACACTCACAAGAACTCCCATGCCCAGGCCGGGATTTGAACCCGGGATCTCCGGCGTCGTAGCGCTCTGTTCTAACCACTCTGTCACGGAGGCCGGCATAATTTTGATATGAACAACAACCTAACAATATAGCCTTCAACGTTTAGTACAGTAGTTGAAATTCAATATTATGAAGAATAAATAGTACAAAAATTACATTTGTAATCATTGATCAATGAACAGCATGTGCTGTGAATGAACTTAAAGCAACGTATTGCTATATTTAGAAGCGCACTAGTGAAGACTGTAGTGTATATAGAGAGTCCTGCGTCTTCCTGTACAGTCTTAGAAAAAAATACCTGGGCCACGGGACGTAGAATTTCGTAACGTCTTAAAGCCTGTTGTTTATGCAACCCAAATATCAAAAATATTCGTTTAAGTTTGCCTGGTGATTCTGAGTTCTCGGGAAGAATTGAGCTTTGATAGCATGAGTCACATGACTCGTGCCCCAGCCGTGCTACGATGCCTCCAGAAGAAAATTTCAGGAACTGGTTTCTTGACAAGAGCTACTCGTAAGGAAATACTATTCTTTCAAGTGATATTAGAGTCATTGTCAAGAAGGTTCGCTGAAATGATGGTTCTCATCACAGACCACATGCCACACGTTAATTGTTTGAGTCCAGTTCATGCACTGGACCTACAGATTAAAATGGGATCCGAACCAAATGTCCCTCTATTTGGTATTGAATTCGGAAGCCTTTCATTACATGGCGACATCAGAGAGGCAATGGAACCCCTTGAGAAAGAGATAAGCGAAAATTGCTACGTGACAAACCATATTTGCCCGTAAATTTTAAAAATAAGACAATATTTTGTACTGACAGTTTCGAACCTTGGGAGAGGCATATATTTTTTTGTACCATCGTCCATTTCACGAGTTTATAATTCTTCCTCACCGACACGAGTAACGCGAGTGGTAGAAGAAAAGTGAAGTAAAATAACTGAAACAGAAATAAAAGGAAAAAGCGAAATAAATGTTATTCATAATATTCTGCAGTCACTTGAGTTGTATTCACGGGATGCTATCTTTAAAGAAAGCCGTGGTCTCTTCCTTGTCTTTTTCGCTTCCTTTGTGCTCTTGCTTCCCCCGTCACGATTGGTCTAAAACTAATTAATGCGACGTTAATTAAACAATCCAAACGACGAAACAATGCACAATCAACTGCACAAAACAACATTCCAAATGTTTTCGAATCGGAAAACAATTGAGATGCTGTAAAGTGACTTAAGATGCAGTAATAAAGTGGGAATTCGGTACCGTATAGAATTAAATCGGTCGATTTGATTGGATGTTTGTTATTTAGATTTGCTATTCTTTCACTTTTGGCAAATAGCGACGATGAAAATGAGTGATGCTATGATGAAATTGATGAAGGGACACTTACCAAGGACACCCACGCCCAAGTCGAGATTCTAACCAGGGACCCATGGAATCGTAGCGCGCTGTGCTAACCATTCCTCCATGGAGTGGACATTATAGCATATTTTGTGTGCTCAATTGGGATCAATCAATGGAATGAATAGGCATATTATATGATTAATAAATTCATATCATAATATCACGTCATATTATTCATCACGAAGTAACATCAGAGACATCCAATTATTCATTTTTGCCTTTCAACTAATTCTTTGAATTCAGGTTAATCACAACAATAAGATAAATTATGAAGCAAATGATAGTGAATGTGGGATATTGACAGTTATTAAGAATTACCTGACAGAAACAACATTAAGCAGGCTCGGTGGTCAAGCTCATTAAGTGATTGACATTCGATATCGTCGCCAAAGTTCCCGGGTTTGAGTACCGTCCATGTCGGGGGTGTTTGACTATTTCGTCATAAATTTCATGTAATGGTCACTCGTCCTTATCGTCGCGATCATCAAACAGGGAATAAAAATTATAAAAATAAATACGATGGAAGAGTACTTATTTCATCTCTCACGAAATCTCCTACAAAACCGGAATATATGAAATACATGTATATTCATTCACATACATTTTCGATTTCTATATTTAACTAATCGAGACCGAGAACGGGAGAGCAATTTTCAATTCGACAAACCGCGAGACGAAGAAACTGTCAAGTCTCGTTTCTTCTTGGCACCTCCGTAATCGAGTTGTTCTGTTTGTCATTGGCTTTGTATTGGCAATTATTGGCAATTATTGTCATTATTCTTCCCCTGCAGGTAAACCATAACGATGAATTATGATGAAATGAAGGAGATAAAAGGGCAAGAACAAGAAAGTCATGCCTGTTCGGGACTCCAACCCAGAACCTTTTGTAACGAGATTTGAAATTCTGGAGAAGGCGTCCGTGTTTCGCTTGGTTTTCTCGTTCCTCTACTTCTCTTATATTATCATACATGTATAAAAAAAATGGATCTGATACGATATGTTGCGATTCATAATTGTGCTGGTTAGATGCTACAGATGTGAACTCCAACCTGCAATATATTATTCCCTTTTGTTTCGTATCTGGTTGAACATGAAATTTTCTTACACTGTGACAATTTCTTTCTTAGTTTTGGTTTGGTGCACAGATATGGTAATCTGGACTCGACCTTCAGTTTAAAGTGGGATACTAACCACTATGTGCATCCACCGTGTATCAAACCCGGGATCCACTGATTACAAGGCGACGACGTTATGACTACGCCATCGAGGAGGCCCCATGACAAAATGTTATTCACTCGATCTCTACCATAATTTATTTCAGCATTTACATTTTCGTTTTCTTCTTCTTTTTTCCTTTTGTTAACTACTCTTATACAACTCATTTTGCGTCTTAGAATTTCTTCTTGTTTCAGGAAAAAATAATACATGCAGGCTGTATAAAAATCTCCCGTTCAAACAGATAAAACGTTCACTCTCGAGAACTAATTTACATGTTTATCACTAACGTAACCATTAGGAAACTATTGAAATGTTAACTGATATAACTGCAGATGAAACAATACTTACAGCCACTAACGAAATATCTATTCTTGTGTAGCCTCACAGACAACAAGTATCTGGTGAGTCATTCACTCTTGCTGACTACGGGCGAAGGTCACTGAACTAAAGGGTGGTGGCAAGCAAGCAGGCTTCTGCTCTACCAAAGACGAGGTCACGTGTTCCAGTTATCAATGGCGTACGAAATAAGGAGGAACACAGCTATCTGACGTATATTTTGGTCCCGTCATTGCACGTAGAACACTTTATCGTCGTGGCCCTGAAGTTCCCTCAGGGCACTCCTACGTAAAGGCTTCTCAGCTAGAAGGATATCTTCCCCATTGAGTGGAGGAAAAGTGGGTGCGTATAGAGGTCCTTCAACTTTCGTTTTCTTTTTCATTTCAGAACCCGTGCTGTATCGTCGACTTAATCCAATCTATTCGATGTAGGTTTTATGTTCTGTTTCTGTTCGGTTATTTCACGTTGTCTTCCTGCTTATGTTATTCGCGACGAAGGTTCTGTATTCAATAATCTGGACAAAAACGGGATTGTGTTGGTTGCTTGATTTGGTGTCTTAAGTCCACTTTATGTCCTGTTAGGCTAATCGTGAATGGACCTACAGTTTAAAGGGGGATCCGAACCACTATGTTCCTCCACCGAGTATCGAACCCGGGATCCCTTAATTACAAGGCGCCCACGATCCCACTGCGCCATCGGGGATTGTGTTCGAAACGAATGAATCAAATTTGAGTGATATTATATGCAACCATTGGAAGACTATTGAAAGAAAAGCTATGGGAACCTGCCAGTTTTTCTACTGCAGACAGGAAACCATAAACATGGAAGAGAAGCTTATACTATTCTATGAAACCTGACGCTATGTGATCGAATACGTTAAACAACCTCTTATATGATACATATAGGTTTAAAAAGGTCGAAATACAAAGATTGTGTGCGCCTCACTGATGGCGTAGTGGTAAGGCCTTGTAATCAAGGGGTCTCGGGTACAATACCAGGTGATCGCACATAATGGTTCGGATCCCACTTTAAACTATATGCACTTCAGATTAGTCTATCTGTGCCGGTGACTCAGTCGGTAACGCGTCTGACTACCATGCTATAGACCCCGGGTTCGATCCCCGGCCGGTTCAAGCCCGGGAACTTTTCTAACGTTGGAAGCGGCCCCGGCGCCCACCCAGCGTCGAATGACATGGGTACCTGGGGGAAACCCTTGGGGTAAAGGCGGTCAGGGGCGTGATGCTGATCACATTAAACCCACTCACGAACGAATCAAGAAAGTGTGGGGCGTTACCCCCACACCCCCTATACGCCTTCATTGCGTAGCGCTAAGCACAGGTGAGAACTTTACCTTTTTTTTTTTTTTTTGCATAAAGTGGACTTACAACAAAATTTAAACTTGCGATAAAGATTATGATAAGGTATTAAAGAATTGGGTCTAACACATTTTTTTTTATTGTTTACCAATGACATTGTTAACTAATATTCTTAATTTCAGTTTCAAGATGAAATCGGCTACGAAATAAAAGGAGTGGGTTCATATTTCTGTTACGAAATTCCACTTTTGTAGTAGACCTGTGCCACACTAAGATGTGACATAATAAACAAATCTGAGACACTTTGGTTTGGTTTGATTTGCTGTTTTAAGTCCACTTTATGCACAGTAAGGCTAATCGGGACTGGACCTACAGTTTAAAGTTGGATCCGAACCACTTGTGCCTCCACCGGGTATCGAACCCGGGACCACTTGATTACAAGGCAATGACGCTACCACTGCGCCATGGGGAGGCCCCTGAGACACTTTCAAAGTATTAAATTGCTATCTACGTATTTGGGAACAATCTTTCAATAAAATACTTTTTTTGGACGCGTCAAATCATAGTATTTAATTCCTGTTTTAGCAGCTTTAAGAAACCTGATTTTGGGGGGGGGGGGTTTACAAATGCCCTTTCTGCTCCCGTCAAGTTACGCCTATGACAAACAGGAATTCAAAGTAAAAGACTGTCCCGAGAGACACGTCTGATAGATTTACAATTGGGAAAATCATAATTAAGCGTGTAGTTGAAAACAACCTATTTTCATATATTGCATGCAGCTCTACTTTTTCTGAAACGTGGATCAAGAACTGGGGACGTGGAGAAGCACAACACTCCACGTAACCAATAGTCACGTGACCCTCTTTGCTTTCCTGTCATGTTGACCTTCGCGTGGAACACATTTCTCGGTGTTAAGACAGGCAAAATCACCCGATCATCGAAGGGTGCAATATGTGTTGCCTACCCTCCTGCATTACTTGCTCCTATTAAAGCCTTACGGGGAAGAACTTTTTTCCATGACTGTACACAGCGCGCCTCGTGGCGGAGCAGTTAGCACATCGCGCTACGACGACAGGAGGACCCGGATTCGAATCCCGGCCTGGGCATGGATGTTTGTGAGTGTCCATTCATCAATTTTTCATCATATCATCGCTCATCCCCATCTTCGCAAATTAGCCAAAAGTGACACAAAAAAGGGAAGACTCCCTTTACAGAATCTAACAGCAGTCATTGAAGTAAGTCTGGTATCGCGTTTCCATATCAGTTACGTCTTGGTGACCCCCCCCCTGCCCCCAACTTGTCAATCGCTTACTACTGTGCCGAAATTGTTCGCGTGCTCAGAGAGAGAGAGTTAGATGGATAGATAGATAGATAGAGAGAGAGAGAGAGAGAGAGAGAGAGAGAGAGAGAGAGAGAAAAGAGACGCTCTCTTCTTCTTCTTCCTCCGCCGCGGAGTGGTCAAAGAATTGTGCTACGACGCCACGAGGTTCCGTGATCGAATCCTTGGTAAGACATGGATATTTGTTGTGTTTGCCTGTCCTGAATAATTGAAGTGTGTCAAATTGATATGAGAAAAAAAAAGATCTTGGGAAACTGCCGCTTTGTGGTCCTGTAGACCCGGGCTCGATTCTCAGAGTGTCTATGTCCCTGCATGGAGAGGCGCTAAGGCTCACCCAACCTCCAAGAAATGAGCACCTGGGGACAATTCCGGGAGGAAGAGAGGGTAATAACTGCCGGGGTGTCGTTGTGTTCACATGATCTTCACAAGTGGCTTAGATCGTGAATGTGTGGGGCCATACCTCCACATCACTCCAAGTTGCTAAAAAATAACTATTATTAGGATATATGAAGAAAGTGACTCGTTGTTACCACTCGATGCTAACTTAAAGTTTTCTCTTCGTTGTAGTTGGAATTTCCATTTTAAATTGCTGGAGCTTTAACACCACAGTTGGAAACCATGGCTAGCACAACCTACGCACACGATTTCGTGTTCCATTCCTTAAAGGAGGTCGCTGCACCAGAAAAGTATGTACTTCTTCAATTATTGCTTCATTATACCATACATGAATGTGACGGAATCTAATTTTGAAAGTGAAAAATAAGGCGGAAAGTAATAATATTTTTATTGTTTAGTTAAAAGTGATGTCTTGAATCAACATTTGTTATATTTGGAAGTTCTCTCAAGTGTAATTTTTCGTTACAATTTTATATAAAAAAATTGAAACTTTGTATTAACTACAAAAACTAATTGTAACTGGATTCCAGAGCTTAAATTGGGACCATAATGAATATCATGTACAGCCACTCGAAATCGAACGAAGTACCCTTTGATTACAGGGCGATTAGCTTTGTTCAGCAGAGAAGAGATATACTTCTGCCCAGTGGCGTATACTGACTCAAAGGTCTGGGCTATAAATATAAATAAGTTTACCAACTCCTAAGAAATCAGGTTGTCAACTCATAAGAAATCAGGTTGCCAACTCATAGGAAATCAGGTTGCCAACTCATAAGAAATCAGGTTGCCAACTCATAGGAAATCAGGTTGCCAACTCACAAGAAATCAGGTTGCCAACTCCAGAATCACCATCATCATCTCACTGATATGAATAACTTTATTTACAATTTCTGATCGATTTTTCTCCTGCATTTTATTATTTAGATTTCAGGCTTCGCAGATAGCCTAGCTAGCATAGAATATACGCTTCTGGGTGGCCGCGGTGGCTCATCGGTAACGCGTCTGACTACCATGCTCAAGGTCCCGGGTTCGATCCCCGGCCGGTTCAAATCCGGGAACTTTTCTAACGGTAGAAGCGGCCCCGGCGCCTACCCAGCGTCGAATAACATGGGTACCTGGGGGAAACCCTGGGGGGTAAAGGCGGTCAGGGGCGTGATGCTGATCACATCACCCCCACTCACGACCGGATCAAGAAAGTGTGGGGCGTTACCCCCACACCCCCTATACGCCTTCATGGCGTGGTGCTATGCACAGGGGAACACTTTACCTTCTTTTTGCTTCTGCCACTTAAGCCAAAATATCCACAAGTGGATAAATTGCTTATTGACGAATTGAAATTAAGCAAACTTCCTACAAGAATCCTACATACAATCGAATATTTTCATTTTGACAACAACGTTTTCAACAATCACACGCATTTTGTATTTTGAAAATTTTAATTTTTTTGCATGCCAGAAAGATTCTCACACGAAATTCAAGTGCTGAGAAGTTTACACCTTTCTTTACATTTTTTAACAGGAAAGATCACCTAGCGATCTACAAGGCGTCAAAGGTCCCCCTGAAGGACACAGGATTGGACGAGCAGCTGCTGAACACTCTGTACCCTCAAGCATTCGCAGGATTCGTAAGTACTTCTTAACATTTTCATCTATGCATGCATGAGAAAATTCCAGGCTTGTGACAGGACCTTATCTGCCTACTATTCTCTATCCGTTCAAAGATTGAATTCAATGTAAATAAATACACCTGTTTTGTGAGAAATCCTATTGATTAGGAATCATCAGCGTTGGAATATAGTGTGTGCCATATTTAATCCTTAACTTTTGCTAAACTCCATACCAGCTAACTGTAGACCAGGCGAACGAGAACAAGTCTCTGCGCAAATAGTGACGCGAGACGGTTCCACCAATGAACAGTGAGAGAAACGGGATTCCGTAATGGGTGACGGGAGTTACCCGATTTCCTATGCAGCGTTGCAAACTTTTGAAAAGGATAATACCGAACGCACATGGCAAACGGACAGTATTTTTGTCTCCAGATCCATACGATTGGTTTAAGAATTTATTATGGAAATATTAGGGATATAACTGCTAGAGCAAATTTTGACAAGCCCTGCATTTAGCGTACGGTTGGCAACGCTGCGCTTTCACCAATCGATTTTCCTCCTCCTCTGCCGATATGCGCGGCCCTGCTCTATAGTTAGCTGGGACAGGATATAGAGAGTCGGTTTGTTCCCTGAACTATTCATCCTAGCAGATGGCACAGAACGGAGTTGCTATGTTGAAGCTACGATCTTACAGCTACGATTACATAATACATTACATACATTCTAGGTCAGATAACACCAGAACTAAGACAGTAAATAAACTCTTTCTCATAAGATGCTTGATTTTGTTTGTATTAACTTCGTGGATGGAGGATAGAGAATCTTCTAGGAGACCAGTTTTGCTATAAATGGACACAAGTATAAATAATAAATACACATCGAGAAGGTATAAATTCATATTATTTTTATTTTTAACTATAACAAAACATCAAGCCGGCCTCCGTGGGGGAGTGGTTAGCACATCGCGATACAACGCCAGGGGTCCAGGGTTCGAACCCCGGCCTGGCCATGGATGTTTGTGAGTATTTATTCATCAATTTCATCATATCATCACTCATCCCCATCTTCGCAAATTAGCCAAAAGTGGCACAAAAACCGAAGTAAAATAAAGTCAATCAATCAATCAATCAATCAACAAAACATCAAAATATAAAATAGAAATGAATCAGTCATTTCTTTAGGGGGAATTCTTGCATACCTTTAGGCTGAACACCCTGTACTTAAAAATGTGCCTTCTGTGGCATCTTTTTGTTGATTACTGACCACATTGACCACAGTTCTACATTAATTTGTATTTCTATACATTTATAAAGATTAAAACTGCATTTGCATTTTGAAATTTGGTTATACATATATATACATATGCACAGTAATCTTGTATAATGTCACATGCATGTATGCAACTTTCCGACATTTCTTTCCAGCAACAATCTGACGACACAATCTTGAAGAAAGTGCGACGAGAACAAATGAAGACCACATACATGAAGGATTTCTCAGCAAAAGGTACATGAAGGTTCAGGCTACTAATATATAAAGGCCATATGTAAAGAATACGTACAAGAAAGTTCAATTTTCAAGGTTACGATTTTCACCGGATATTGAAACTTACACAACCACCGCATGAAAGTTCCTTTATAATAATGCGAAGTTTTTCCTTTTTCCCACATGGAAGACCTGGATGGAATAGGTGACTTTACGTGTCGCTGCATGGAGTAGCTCTGTACTCACCCAGTCTCTAATGAATTGGTACCCGAGGCCATCTCTGGGGGTAAAGGCGGCTGGAGCGTGGTGCGGATCACATCACCTCCACAAATGAGTGGGGTTCAACACACCCATGGTATGGTGCAATGTGAAGGGGATAGATCTCCATTATTTATTTCTGGTGTGGCAGTAACTAAAGCTTTCGCATTGTAATAAAATGTACCAGGTTCTATTCCCAGTGATTGGACTGTTGTTAATTACGGTTCGCACTTTGAACTGCGTGTCCACTGGGCATCTAATAAACAAACTTTACTAATATCTTTCAGTTTTTTAAAAAATCGATGTAAAAATGTTTGGTGAGTGAGTGTCAAGTTGAAATTTGTGTTTAATTTGTTTGTTAATAAAAACCCAGTACTTCCTTCATATATATATATATATTTATTTATTATATCTTATATCTACCCAGTAGAGGCGATTGGATGCGAAGACTAGAGGACAAGGTCAGTTTACTTTTCCTTGGTAGACCAGGCTTAGCATTAAGAAGCCATAGTGCGGAGGCAAAAAGTGGGGGCAACTACCCCCCCCCCCAATCGCCGCCACTTCATATACCACATAACATATAGCATTGATTTAATCGCAAATTAAAAACCGGGTCATACAACTTAATATTATTGATTTATTCAGAATATGTTATCAGCTCAACAAATTCAGTTCGTTTTTAAGGTCCCGCCGATCTTGTAAGATATTGCCGTGTTCTTTACAAAAGGTTTTTAAAATATTTTCTTATTTATCTCTTAGCAAATTATTATACACACAACTTTATTATTTAAAGTTTAATGTTTTATCTACCAGAGATTCCAGATGAAGCGACTGCCGCTGCTATTAATGCCGCACTGGGATTTGCTGGCATCACCAACTATCGGAAGACCCAGCCAATGTTGACTCGATACATCCTGCCTACGCCAACAACAACCAAACGAGGTAAGCTACTGATCTATTACCTACAGCCTTATTAATACAGATACGGAATGTAGTTATATCCTATATTTTCTAAATGAAATATCTTTGTGTCGAAACATCATGTTTTGTACTTTGTGTTTTTCCAGCCCATTGTGTAGCCTATTTGAAGTACCGTGTATTTCTGACTCCAAGACGAGTTTTTTTCCGCAATTTCGTGCCCAGAAGTATGGGGTCGTCTTGCTTTCGCGGCATATGATGTGGAGTTTTTCTTTTCTTTACTGAACAGAACCACGAGCTTACATTAAGCTTTAACTCTACCCTCTGCCACGTGTATCGCTTTAGCCTTGAACGTTCGCATGCGCTTTGGACATTGTTGTGCGTATCCTTGGACACGCATATCCAGTACATCAACTGTGAACGGCTTTTAGAATCGCTGTGAAGACGATCTACTATGGGAAGAAAAGAAAGATCACAATGACAGTGGCAGTGACACTTCAGATTCTGTGGACCATTCCAGTGAGGAGAACTAAGTGGGATCTGTATCTGACTAAGGGATGTCTGTATCTGATTTATTTTTTGTGTACCGGTACTTTTATTGTCTCCTTCAGTTACTTGTAATAAGGCAACCATTTGTAAGTTTTGAAAATAGTTTTTCTGTAATCCCTTGTTGAAGAATGGGGGGTCGTCTTGGATTCGGAGGCGTCTTGCTTTAAGAGATATACGGTATTTAGGAAATAACGTGTGTATGTGTGTTCCTATCTATGTATATATGAATAAAATAAGCCGACTCGGCGACCGACGTTTACTTCTTCAATTTGCTTTATTAATTTGGCACATTTCGCGCCGATTTTCTTCCATTTTTTGCTAATCGCGACGATGAGAATAACTGCTGGTATGATGTGATGTATCAAGTGGCTGTCACTAGCACATATGGTCGACACAACACAAGCCACACAAAGAATTATCCTGGTTATGGATGCAGGCGCCAGAGCTCCGTCAGCATCCACGTCAAGGTGCTCTCATAGAACCCTTACACGTAGTACACCCTGTACTGCATTTTGCAGACTAACGAGTCTCTGGCGTCTGGACCTGCAACCAGTCAGGACATATGTTGTGTCGTCCTTATGTATGATTATCCTTTCATCTATCTCATCCAATCACCATTCATCCCCATCGTTGCGATTAGCCAAAGGTGGCAGAAAAGCGACGTAAAATAACCCAATCCAATCAATCGATCGCTTTCATGGAAGGTCACCCCTTCCGGGTCCGAATCCTGGTCATGGATGTTCCTTGTGAGTATTCTTTCATCGATTTCATCAAACCATCACCCATCCTCAGCGTCACCATTAACCAAAAAGTTGCAGAAATGCGACGCTAAATAACAAAAATTAAAAAAGAATAGAATTGTTGGACTTGAGACTCTAGTACCAACAACAACCACATTATGCACTAGATATTAAAATTGCAAATGTAGTAACATCCTGAATATTTGCACTAATTGACATGACTGTGTTGTTTTCCAGTGTATTCCTACGTTGCACCGGTCTGCATGTTGACAGGTATATCCGAATACCAAGCCACTGTAAGCAAGAATGGGAGCAACTTCCTCCGAAAATCAGGCATAAAATAAATGGCTATGTGCTGCCACTACATATGCGCTGATGTACTAAGGCACACTGGCAATTTTTCTTAATAAAACATTTTCTTCTGTTTCAAACTGCTCGCTGTTTGCAAATTTTATCCGCCTAAACCTAGAAAGTGTTGAATAATTGCGTCATTTATTCCCTGGTGCTTTCCTGTGTCCGAATCGAAAAGCTCCTTAGTAGTATAGTTGTCACTCTCTCCGCCAGGTGTCAGCTTTAACGTCACCCACCGCGTTCTAGACGCAGGCGCACAATAGGGAAGGAGAAGAAGGCAAACGCCAATTAAATATCAAAACGTTTCCACCTATTTAGTAGTTAAATTAAAAATGTGGCATGTTATTTCTTCGTGTACAATTTTAGATAAACTATTCAATGACCGTAAACACTTCAAAGTGAAAATTGCTGAATAAAGCGCTGCAGCGAGTTAAACGTGCTCTTGTCGCACCTTCTACCTGTGATCATAGGCGTAGCTACGGGGTGTGCCGGGTGTGCCTAGGCACACCCTAATGGGCTGCTTTATCAAAGAGAATTAAAGACATTTCAATAAAGATATTTCAATAAGAGAGAAAATAAGCGACAGTTTGTAAGAAGTTGAAAATGTCATTACTTGGTACAAACGTGTGCATTATCGCTGATGAAACGAGTGTCTGTAGTTTTTCGATTTTTGTATGTCATTGGAGAAAGAAGATATTTACTGCATTCTACTCTGTACTGCAGCGCCTTCCTTCTATACCTGTCACAAGCTGCACGTGTGAGAGAGCTTTCTCCAAGCTTACCCAAGTTAAAACAAAATTACGAGCAACTCAGAAGCAGGATAGATTGGAATACCTGCTCTTGCTATTTGTGGAACAAGAAAAAGCTTAGTCTATTGATGTAAATGAAGTTATTGATGAGTTTAAGAACATTGTACCTTTTGACAGACGTCTCTTGTTATAGATGACGTGTATTTTGATGTATTTGTTTGTAACATTTATGAACATTTTGTGTGTGTGTAATTTCTATGCAATTTGATGTTTTTCTACTACATGTATTCAGAAATTTTCAACACTGTCATTTAGTGAATTTATATTCCTTTACAAACATCAGTGCAGTTAAAGAGCCAAGTGATTATAAGACCTCATTTTTTTTTTTTGTGCACACCAAAATATAAAGTTCTAACTACGCCTATGCCTGTGATGATGCTTTGTTATTTATTTGAAATGTTGTGTTTGTTCGCTTTTTAATTTGGCAAATATTTATGACGTCATAGACAACTAGTATCAGATAGAAAATAAACTAACCTTCATGTGCCAGGACCTGGCAACATTTAAGAAACTGATAGATTTATCAACAAGCTAAAATCATGATAGCAACGGGTTAATATTGGCAGAAAAATGTCGAAAATAATGATAATATGTAGTTTAAAGTTTATTGATTGCTATTAAGTGTTTTTTTTTTTTCAAAAATATATATCTTACATTAAAGTGAAATAGTGAGTTTTGATTTCCACGCCTTGTGATCACTGAAGTCTTTTGACATGACAGGAGAAGCGAAGGGGAAAATTTCCACGTTAGACTAAAAGGTACGTAACACACCTCTTCCCTCCAGCTCCACCTATGTGTCGCGCATTCAGACCATAACGGTGCTCTACAGCAGATTCGGACACGGCTATAGTTAACGCATCTGTGTGCTGTTCAGAACGAAACCTAGGTATGATATGACGTAATGCGCCTTAAAACCCCTTGTAATCGGATATAAACTCTACCAACATCTTACTGACACATATCAAAATAGAGGTTATTGCGCATGTCCCACAACCTTGTAGTTTGCTCACCAGGTACTAGAGATAAGTAACGATCAAATAAACTGAATTTAGATGGTTAAGACATGAACAATTGAGCTGAAAATCTTTTATTACAGTTTAGCAGCTTCAAGGATGGTTTGGTATTGGATCCCTGCGAAATGGGTCACTGTGTTTCAAGATGGAGTACTAGAATTTTCCCAGTGTTGCACCTGAACCAAATTCTCTAAATTTTTAAAAGCTAATTAATTTTTAAAAATAGTAGTGTTCTTGAAGTATTTGACCAAAATCTTTGGAGAGTTTCTCTGAGAATTAATATAAACCTGTTGTGTAATATTCTTGACGCAGTTAATGAATATGTAATTTATATTTGGAAAATACATGAATGAAGTGTTACCCTCCTAGAACTGCCATCATCTTCACTTCACTACCGACCTTCCTGGCGGAGTGGTTAGCACTTCGCGCTACGACACCAGGAGTGCCGGTTTCGAATCCCGGTTTAGGATGTTCATTGTTTGATTGATATGGCTTATTTTAATTAGCTTTTCTGCCAATGAGTGATGATATGATGAAATTGAGGACTAAAAGTGGTAAACGTTGTAAGTGCCAAAAGCGAAAGTGTTGGGAAATCGCATCGTTCAGCACATCAGCCAGTAAGAACGTTCACACTAGTGACCTCTTTACACGCCCTTTGAACTACTTAGAAGTCTACCAGCCACATTTCACGTTTACTACATTATAAAGCATGGCATATTTCACAGTTTAACGTGGAAAACGGTGTTTGAATTATTTTGGCACTTACAGCGTTTACCAATTTTAATCTTCAATTTCATCATATCATCACTCATACTCTTAGTCGCGATTACCGAAATGTGGCAGAAAAGTTAAACAAAAAATTCAAGCGGATAAATCAGTCTTTGCTTGATTGACCTGTTCGTCAAGTCCATCTAATCACAGAGCTTCACGGTCACGATTAGCCTAACGAGGCAGAAAAATGACGCAAAATAAGAAAAAGAAAGTGGGGAAATCTGGAATTGTGGGTCGCGCATGGGCGCCACATGGGGGCCATAGGTGACAAAAACCGTGATGACGCAAGCGGGCTACAGATACACGCTGTGTTGAGAAAGGGAGAATGCGATAATTTTAGCCGAAAAGTCCGACCAGACTTGAAGAGTTCTCCGGGACCAAAATTAGACACTCGTTTGGCTTCCTCGCCGAAACACTTGCAGCGAAAGCGGCATCGCCCACGCCTACCATTCGTCGGTTGCACGCGTCGTCGAGGCGATGAAGTCATTCAGCCCTTAATTTAATAGTCAGGGGTTGGTCTGTCAAATAATGTAGCTCTGCTTGTAATTACGCCTCAATGATATTGCTATAATATTCAAGTCTGCAGCCGACATATGTTTTATAGATATGGACGTCAGCATAAACTTTTGTAGGGATGGGAGTGGGGAGTCGGATCATTGATAAAACTTGAAGATTAGAAATTAATAACAATAAAAATTATTGATTGATTAACTTAGATTACTTCACTTCGCTTTTTGTGCAACTTTTGGCTAATTTGCAAAGATCGGAATGAGTGATGATGTGATGAAATTGATGAATGGATACTCACAAATACCCATGCCCAGACGGCGATTCGAACCCGGGACCTCTGGCGTCTTAGCGTAAAGTGCTAACCACTCCGCCACGGGGCCGGCTGAAGAAATTATTGCTATCGTGGTTGTTACTATTATTATACAATAATAAGTAATAATAATATCCTTCTAAAGACTTTTCAACCCTGCTTCACCAGAATATCCAACAAAATTCTTTATAATTATCTTTTTATCATTTCACACAGTAGCATAGGCGCCGACTTAGGGAGGGGGCAAGGCATTTTCTGTCCAACAAAATTCCTCAAGAAGTATATACATTCAACGTAAAAAAATTATAATTGTTGTCTATCTTGCCCCGCTCCCCCCATATTTATATTAAGTTGCCGCCTCTGACAGTGTACTGAAATTCATATTTATTCTATTTTCTTATTAACTTTTAATGCACCGAATTCTATAGACCTGCTTGGATTCCTGACTCCTAAGGAAACAAAATAACTTGCTAGGTCGAAATTTCGGGGGTTTTTATACCTGAGTTTTTAATCTCGTTCACCTTTAATTCCAAATTTATGACCATCTGTAAATAACTTAAAAAGGAAGTTAATTTAATTATTTAATTATGTATTCATTGAACAGAATAAAATCTTAAAGTTGTGATGATATACATTTTTCTCTTCATAATTTCTTTGCAAAACAGAAAATGATATTCCAATTTGCATCCATAAGTGGATTACATAAAGGTTGGTAGATATGTAACAATTACACGTCACTATTTTGTCACATGAAAATTCCCATTATAAGCAAATACCAAACCATACAAGGAGTGCATTCTTGAGATATCTGCAAATAGTTTATCTAATTCGAATGGTGAAAATTTAAGCGATATTTTATTACTAGGACTAGGAATATTGTTTTCTGCGATTCACAGGCTCTCAGTTGCAGTAATTAAATGGCATGTTTAACAAAATAACAAGAGAATGTTTTCACAAGAGACATTAGAATCATGTTAGTTGTCGTTATTACTAGTTACTAACTAGGGGTGTGTGGCACGGAATCATTTTGGTTCGGACGGGGGGCGAGGGGGCAGTTGTTGCCCCAATTTTCGCCACTTTTGCCCCAGCACTATGCAAAACCTTAACTACAAAGAGAAATATAGTGCCCACCAGTTTTGGCATATTGTCCATCCGGAATTTGGAACCCAGGTCGGGAAATTTTCTGGACGGGAAATTTATAAAATCTTGAATTGTACACACTATTTCTCCTTCAAGTGATTGTTCTACAATTTTCTTAAAAAAATAATAATTTCAAGAAATTTCAGACACTTATAGTGCATAAAACATGAAGGATTAACCTCTTTTAAACAAGACCCTTTTGAATTTCTCGGCTGTTCTGTATTACGAAACGTCGGGAAATCATTTCTCGACTGATCCGACCTTGATTATTCACAGCCCGTCATTTTGAATTATTACTTTTTTTTACAGCAGCCTTGTACCCCTTACAGCACGTAAAAACATGGATCAGAGGTACCATGAAGGAAAGCGGAGTAAGTGGTCTCTCTGTGATATCTGTGCACTGTATAAAAGTACAAAAAGACAAAACTGTCCATAAGAAAAGTGATAGATGTTTTTCGAAAAGGATCATGGCGATTCCATTTTCTGTTTAAATAGTAGACTAGAGTCTATACTTGTATACAACGCAAATTATTTTCAATTCAATTTGAATTTTATGATTTGTAAATAATAATACTGTAATAATAATAATAATAATAATAATAAAAGTTTCTATGACTGAAGGGCAAGATTTGGAATATTACTCTGTTCCCTGAGGAAAAATCAGCGAGCGCCCTTGAAAACATACACTTCATATTTGCGGTTTAGTTTATAAAGAGCATTACAGAAATCGTTAGAGAATTATATTATTCTAACTGGAATCTAACTTTAAAATTTCCTTCTCCCTTCTTTACAACTGGCAATTTTCAGCATCTGGCAATATTGGGTAAGGACTCTAAAATTATATCATTAAGATAGATGACTGAATATTGCCCAATGCAGAACCAACCGCGAAAATAAAGAAGCTCAGTGGGGGATTGACTCAGTGCCATATTCATTCCCTCCTATTCAGAGTTTCGTCGACGTACTCTCCACAACGAAATCGCAATTAAAAATAACACGAAAGGAGTAAAAACGAATTTCCACGCCAGTCAGATCCGGCTCTTTGTCTATCATCTGTCATCGACCGAAGCGCCATGCAGCGGCGAAGCGACGAAACTCCTCCACTGGGATCTGACGTTATGGTCGTACAGAAACAACGAGGCGGTGTAGGGGGGAGTGGGCGTCAAATGCTTCTGCTTGGCAGTTGGCGCTTCGACCCCACGAAGGGAAAGTGCAGTGTTCCTGTGCAGTGTACGTTGCGTTCAACCACGGCATCGGATTTCTATTTGTGAGCTTGCTGTAGGTGTTATTGTGGTGATTTTCGTGACGTAGCGATTACGGAAGGGAATGTTGCAAAACATCCCTGACTGAGAGTAACTTAAAAACATGTTGAATGGTTAAGAAAAACGAACAGCGAAGATAATTCGTGACGTTCAGAATGTGCACAGTACGAGATTTCACGAACCGATAAGAAACGCTCGTAAATATTTGTTCCGAATCCAGTGTAGTGTGTCGTCTTTGTACTACAGTTGTTATACTGTTTATTCTCGGTTTTTATAGCAACATTTTTAACAGATCACCTGTTATCAACGTCAGTTTTGTGCGAAGATTCTTGTTGTCAATGACATTTAAGAGATTTTAACCAAGTGTTGTGAAACAATCGCACATTATTTCTTCAAACATCTCTCCTTAGCACTCATGGGAATTCCCAGTAACGCGGAATATCTTGAGTATTCCCCTATCGGTAAGTAATGTTATCCATTACAAGATATTTACAATTTTATATGTGGAGTTAAAAGTGTTCGGCAATTGATGACCTAAAACGTCTCAAAATGACATATAAAATTATTAAAACATTATGTAAACTTGTAAAAATATAAATTATAAAACAATTTAAGCTAATGTATGATCTTTAATTTTACATACATTGCTAGTCATGAACTTGCAGTGGTGTGTCAAGGATCTTTGTAGCTTGCTATATTTTGTCATTATTTCCATGCATTTCCCCTTATTTTCTTTAGGGATGTCATGTTAGGGGAGGGGGATTATAGCCTTCACCAACCCCACCTTGGGCACGTCATTGCGTACGTGTGAAAATACCTGAATAATAAGACACAACTACATGACAAATGGCTTAAACTACTGTACTGAAACCGAGGAAAAAATATATTAAAAAAGTGTAGTTGCATTCCTATTCGTGTTTTTGGCACCATAAAATGCATGCGATTTCTATCTCACCAAAGTAAAATGTTTATTTTTCCATTGGAGAATTCAGGAAGAAGAAAATGCATCTAAAATGCATGCTTCTTCATGAAAGAACAGTTAAGAAACCTAAAATATATATGATAAAAATGCAATAAATAACCAAAAACTAAATAAAAGGTTAAGAAAGTAAATAACAAACATGTTTTCTGGTTACGACAAAAGAAAAACCTCTTACTATTTTGTTTTTCACTGTCTTCAAATCTCCCCCGTCAAAATATGACTTTGCATCAATTTTCGAACCTTTGTAATAATATTCTTAGTTACTTAATGGTTTCATCAACTCTACTGTTAGTTTAGAGAACTAAGTTAATTTTTGATAAGAACCGGCATAACAGGTTTGAAAAGATTGCATGCAGTGTCGTGTCTAGGGTCAGTGTAGGAATTAACCTAACCTTTACCGTCGGATTAATAGCAGTTATTTAGCCACTCTTTGCTAGATTCATTAAGGTCTGTTTCTGGTGTTAGATATCGTGTTCAAGGCGATTACTTAATTTTAGGCATCAAAAATAGGAGGAGAGCGATCGCCGTGTATTCTAATTGAAGATTTATTCTTAGTTTTTACATCTCTGAGAGAACAATCTTCCATTCATTCCCCTCATGTCCAGACTGGTGCTGATAGATCTTCCACCCTTGGCGAAAGTCTGATACGCGAGAAGAATGCAAAATAATGCTGACAAACAAAGATATTTCATCTTCGAGTTACACTTTCATTTTCGAATTCATAGGCACGTCACTGTTTGCATGATTAAAAATAATCAAATAAAAATAGTAAGTAGCTCATATACTGTCACATAGATATATCTTTATAAGTATTGTTGTTTATGAAAGACTGATATATAAAGAGCTTCTTGAGTACTTTTATTTCAAATCTTTAATAATTCGTTGCTGAGTCGTTCTTTTAAACAATGGTGTTGGTACATGCGCAAGTTTCCCGAATGTATTATTATTAAGTATTGCACGAACTACATGTTGATTTGGACTATCAATACCCGAATAGGAAATTATTATCAGTGGGTGTGTTTGGTCAAAATTTGGATTAGGTGTTGCTTGTATGATTCAACAAGTGAGGGGGGATGCTTATGTTACGTAGCTGGGGATGCTTTACACAAAGTTTCTTAACTGGGGGATAACATCCCATTCTAAATATCTTTCAGGGCACCAAACCGCTAGTTACCTGCGCCATCTCTTGTCAATCGGTTTGTATTTTCCTAATTATGGAAATTCTCGTGACATTCTGTTTTCATGCTATTTAGAATATCATATCTTTTCAGACACGTATTGCGAATTGTGCTAAAAAATTGAGTAATCTATTATTCTTTCCTGTGATATTATTAATTTAGTTATGATAATGCAATTTATGTGTACTTCGCTCTATATACATCAGTTTTTCATGCCTTTAAAACGAGTTAAATGCATGTTATGATATTTGTAATGAAGTTAGTCAGTACTTTTCTTATTGTTACTTGGTATTTAAGAAATATATTTTTTATATTTAAATGTGTAGTGCAGTACCCATGCAGACAATTCTTAATATATATATCTCCCATTCATGATATTACAAATGTTATATTCTTCATGTAAATAATAGCATAGGTAGGTAAATTTACAGAGACGGTGTTAACCGTGTCTTTGCATTGCTTGTCATTCCCTTTGGTTGTGTGTTTCTTGTTGTTATATTTACATGTGGGAAAATTTGTACGCTTATATGTAGAAACGAAAAGGGAACATAAGTAGAAGATTTAAAGGAATTTTGTTCGAGTTGGTGAAGTAACTGTTATCATTTGACAATCAGTACTGGTACATATTGCATAAATTACGAACTATGAAGTATACGAGAGAAACAGAAGCTTGTAAGTTTATTTTCTCACACGAAATTTCTTTAAGCAAAACATTACAGTAGTAACTTAATTATCTGGAACTTCATAGAAACTTGATTATGAAGTAATTAATTCGATCTATGAAAACGGCATTGAGGACCCAAAATACGGAAGAAACTCCCATTTCTTCACTGCCAATCGTGCTGTACTTCATAGCACTTAATCATTCCAAGCTTTCTGAACCAAAGTTTCAACCAGAGATGCTTTTTCCCCGTCTAAGCACATCCATATGTTCCCACATGTTTTCTAAAGTGCCTGAACAGTGCACCGGCCAGTCCTCTTTTCAGGAATTCAAACATAAAAAAATAGGAAATATGCATCAGCCGGAATCGTAGAAATATTACTGAAAGATAAACAATGTATTCCTTTGACAGAAATTTGAGGTTCCAATCAGTAGTGACTGTACGAGCCAAAAGATATCATTGATGTGAATTATGCCAAGGGTCTTTGATAATACATATTACTTCGGCCTTGGTAGCAATATAACATCATAGCTACTATAAGTTACATCTCGGGATAATCATGAATCCCTTGGAAAATGTACTGGAATTCCGACGAATGTTACATATTTTGAATCTGAATTATACGTGGGTTGGAAATTTAATAGTGACAACTATTAATTTACTAATAATGCGAAGGAGATACCTCTGTCAAACTTTTTACAGCACTTTGATGTAGTCACCAGCATTGTGTACAACCAGTTTGCCAGCGATGTGGAAGTCGTAGTATTTCTGCATAGCAGCGGCTGTTCTGTTGAAGGTTTGAATGGAGCGGTCTATTGCCTGAAGAATCTCTGGAACAATTCGGAAGCTTCATCTTAGCAATCAAAGTCACAGAGGCTGGTAGAGCATCTGCCAGCCCCATCGAGTTAACAAATCAGCCACAGGTTGCGCTACATGCACCCGAGCGTTGTCCTGCAAAATGACACAGGTCGTAGGTTATGTTCCAAAAAATGAACAGTAATACTGCGCATTGACGGTCTGTCCTGGAGTTCGACGAGAAACTTTCACATTAGTGGAACGATACTCTATTCCTCTCGTCACTGCGCATGCGCCTAGTGTTGGAAGGAAGAGTCCATTTACTGGGAGGTAGCTTATGTATCAAACTAACGTGTGGTGTAACCGAGAAGCATCAGTTCTGTTTCATGGCGTATATACAACAGTGTTGCCACTAATACATTTCCAACACACGTACAAATACAATATCTGGTGGTGCTACGTAAATCATTCAAAACTCAATCCATCACATTGCCGTTTAATGAGTTTCGTGGAAGTAAGAAGTTAGTCATATTCAGACAAATTATATCGAGTTAATTTTTTTTTTGCTAGAAAATCCTGGAAAATGCAAATAACTCAATATTTTAAAGGTCATGCATTTTATTAGAGCCTACATATATGAATACATGCCTTGATCCATGATATACACGTCCCTATTACAGAAGGTGTTGAAAATGGGCACACATGAAATTACATTTCTCTTAGACTACAAGTATTAGAAAAATGTGTTAGAGTGTTTACATGTGATAGACAGTATTACTAAAGAGTACATCGGCATTCACATTTCTGAAAGAGACATATTAACAGCTATTAAATGTGAATAGAATGATTGTTCATTTAACATGTCGTCATCTGTATCTAATGCTTACTCTTATTCAGTAAATGAGAGTCTAATCAGTACTATGTTATAGCGTTTTCATAAAGATAAAGAATTGCAATCATAACTTACGATTTCTCACAGTTAAATTACACATTTCGGTGCAGTGTAATAATATTTTACTCGTTTAGTGTTTGAATACTTCTCAGACCTGTTCAGGGTGTCATCTGTAGGAGCATGGCAAAATTCAATTACAAGAGTTGTTCCATAAGTGCAAAGGTTGTCCTGTTACTATATTTATTGAGAAGCCCTCGTATAATTCTTGTCCCTTTTTGCAGGATAAATTCGCTAAATTTCGAAACTAATGAGAGAATATTTCTTGTAAATTATATAAAAGCCTGATCTTTTATCACCAATTGACTATTTTACCACATTTATTTGTTTGAGTTGCTGTTTTAAGTCCACTTTATGCACAGTAAGGCTAATCGGGACTGGACCTACAGTTTAAAGTGGGATCCGAACCACTTGTGCCTCCACCGGGTATCGAACCCGGGACCCCTTGATTACAAGGCAAAGACGCTACCACTGCGCCATGGGGGAGGCCCACCACATTTATTATACTATACTTAGTGTTCATAGGTAGAGCGAAAGGAAGAAATGATTACATGCAAATTTTATTAAATATCAAATGATATTAAATTCAAGATAGTCACCGAATAACAAAGTCAAATGTCTTGATTTCCTTTAACTTTTTAGAATAAAGCAAGAAGCATAGCTTAATACATATTATTGATAATACCTTTATAATTTCCGGGTTTGGCACACGAGCCACAATGGTAATATCTTAATAGAAAATTAAAACTTTACAATATATGGCATGAAATTATTAGCACCATCTGTGCGCACGTTTGTCATACTGCACAAACACGTTTGAGATAAGTTAATTTAAAACTCCATGTTTGGTCACTTTCTGAACTTTTCCATTTCTATATTTGTGCCATGAACATAAAAAGGATGGATATCTTTTGAAAACTTTTGAAAACTGCTGAAAAATTTATGTATCTGTACTGGAAGAAACAAGAAAATACATTTGTTTAGTAGTATTTGTGGAATCTGATTTGAGTTATCTCCCTTGTATTTGAGAGCCTTTTTTGATTTGCACAAAGTTATCCTTTGTAATTAATGTAAAGTGCTAAAATTTCACTACATATACATTATTTTATGCTTGACATGAGTTTCGGGCAAAGAGGTGAAATACCTCCATGTGACAGCGATTTTGAACCTTGTTTAATATAAGATATGATTCATAAATATTTTCTATAGTTGATTTAGGGCGGGGGGCAATGATGACCTTTTATTATTATTATGTAACGTCGTTTTACTGCTTGTGGGTTATATTATGTGCGCCTTTGTGACTAGAACGTATGACTTTGCGGACGATAAATTCTAGGTTTGTAAAGATACTTGGCAAGATACTTTGTTATAATTAAGTTCAGTGGCGGCGATTTGGGGGAGGTGCGTTGGAAGAGCAGGTTGCCCCCAGGTTTTTGCACTTTTCCTCCCGCATTATGTTAAATCTTATCTATCAAGGGAAAATAAACTATCCTTGCTCCCCAAGTTTTGGACCCCAATCGCCGCCACTGATTCAATGTATAACATTTACACTGTTATGGTAATCGGTTCGCAGCAGAATATAGTGCTAAACTTCATTCATCTATTTTAGAAAATCCATATTAATCCTAAACGTTAATGGCTCTTACAATTTAGAGAATGAGTTTGACGAGTTCAAAATCTATTCATATGTAAAATCTGTAGATACAATACCACCCAGTGCGTAAAAGTGACTTTAATACACTTTTTTTGAGTCCGCTTTTTGCACAGTATGGCTAATCGGGACTGGACCTACAGTTTAAAGTGGGATCCGAACCACCATGTGCCTCCACCGGCAATCGAACCCGGGACCCCTTGATTACAAGGCGACGACGCTACCACTGCGCCATCGGGGAGGCCAAACAACTCTTGGCTAATTGCGAAAATGAATATGATTATTTGGTGGCATTGTGAAGCGGGGATTCGAACAGGGATCTCAGGCGTCGTAGCCCGCCGTGTCAAGTAAAGAATTTTGCATCAACGGGTTCGAATCATGGCTTGAGCATAGGTGTTCTTTGTGAGTGTCCATTCATTAATTTCATTACATCATTCTTATCGTCGCTATTGGCAAAAAGTGACAGAAAAGTGACGTAAATGAATCAGTTGAGCATAAATTGCTAATCTTATTGATGGAGTACGTTCAAGGCTTTTAAGGAATAGCCACTGCTGTTAGATCACTATTCACCCGTCGCCTTGTTATCAAGTGGTTCCGGGTTTGATATTCGGTGGAGACCCATGGTGAAGCGGACCCCACTTTAAACTGTAGATTCAGTACCGATTAGCCTATCGGTGCAAAAAATTGAAGCCACTATTGACCTCTCTCCATGAGAGCTCACTCTGATCACAGAATTAGTGCTGTAAAATGTTATACTACTAAAATACATGGCAGGGTTCTCTCATCAATGCTGGACGGTGCGATATGTGTCCAAATGTCTTGGACGATCTCCAATGACCACGTGACTCGGTCGTGCTTTCTTGAGAGGTGTCCCGCCCATGACAAATGGCGGGGAGAATGGACCACTAGGAAAACATTTGTTTCGTTTTAGCACCGCCGAGGTTTTTTCGCACCTGCTTCGATTCCTGCGTGCCTAACAATGTTAATAATGGCGTACAACATGGGTGCGAGATTTATTCTTTTCTTAGATTGCTTTTAACCCTTCTTCTGGTGCAAATGGTAACCAATTGTAACCGGTGCTACGTTTTCGCTTCATTTTTAACCATAAAGTTAACTTTTCTTTCTCAATTGGAACAGAAACATAAGTAGTACATCAATAAAGTCCTTCATCCAACCTTCCCATGAACTACGAGGGGTATCCCATAAGTAGCGACCCTAACCTAGAAGAGAACAGGATGGGACCACAATAGTAACCTATTTTTCTACGTAGTCTTCCTGCAGCTCCACACACTTTTGTCAACGCTTCTGCAGTGCTTTTATCACAGTCTCATAAAAGCTTTCCTCAAGGCTTGCAAAATAGTCACCCACAGCACTGATGACATCATCATCACACTGATAATGCACACCGCCCAAAGCTTTTTTCAGGTTAGGGAAGATATGAAAGTCTGATGGAGCAAGATCCAACAATTCGAACCCACAATCACGGATGGTTGCCATCGCAACAAGCGATGTGTGAACACGTGCAGATACAGAATCACCCCTTTAGAGAGCTTTCCCCGTCGCTTAGTCTTCAAAACACCCCGTAATTGCCTCACTAGGGAAGCATAATGCTCTCCGGTCATGGTGTTTCCTCTTCGGGGATGATCAACCAACAAAACTTCTTAAGAGTCCCAGAAGACTGTCGTCATCACTTTACCAGCAGAGGGACCTGACTTTGCCTTCTTTGGGGTGGGGGAGCCGGGGTGTTTCCACTGTTTTGAAGCCTGTTTTGTCTCCGGTACATAGTGATGAGCCCAGGTTTCGTCAACAGTCACAAGTCGTTCAACAAATCCGTCTGGATCGGCCTGGAACAGCTCAAGATTTCGTTCTGAGATCATGCGTCTTGTCAACTTTTGTTCACTTCTTAGAAAATTTGGAACCCAACGCGAAGAAAACTTCTTCATCCCTAACTGGTCGTGCACAATGCGCTCCACTGTTGATTTGGACATCTTCAGTTCCTCTGCAATATATCGCACAGTTACACGTCTGTCTGCAAGAATAATCTTGTGCACTTTCTCTACATTTTCTTGTGTCACCATCTCCACTAGCCTGCCTGGGCAAGAGTCATCTTCCACACTCACTCTCCCCCGCTTAAATTCGGCTACCCATCTCTTCACTACGGCAGAGGATGGAGCATCCTCTCCTAATGTTGTCACCATATCCCCATGGATTTCCTTGGAACTCAACCTCTTTTTCAACAGATAATTGATCACTGCTCGTATCTCTTCTCTCTTATTTTTTCTGACGTTACGCACTTAGTACACGTCTAGCTCCCGCAAAGACGTATAGGATGGTTCGAACTGGACACCGCTTTGCATATACACTTACAAAGAATTACTATTTCAAATACCAAAATTATTTTCAGATTGAACTATGGGAACCCTATCAGGCCCACTACTTATGGGACATCCCTCGTAAGATAAAACCTTTACTGAAATACAGACTGTCTTGTCTTCCTTCTTGTTAGAGAAATTGAGAATATTCTTAAATTTAATATTAAAAAAGAAACATTTTGTGTCACGGACGTTACATTTCTTTTGTTACAGGCGTTTATTTAGTAATACTAATTACAAAAATTCCCATAATTTCCTAAAATATACAGGGTGTCATTTTAATGGCGCCCACGGACCACGGAAACGCATAGAGGACATCAAAACAAACAACATTTCTCAGTAACATTTTTCTCGTTGGTGCGTCATTTCGGCGCTACAGTCGTTCAAAAAAGTCCGTTTTGCCGCCTGAATGCTGGCAACCACACCCCCTCCCCTCAAAAATATTGTGTTACAGACCAGTGGCATATGCAGAAGTTTACCAAGGAGGGGTTCATTTTTAAAATTATTCCATTATCGGTATTTTAAATTGTTATTATTATTACTGTCACTACTACTAGTAGTAGAAGTAGTAGCAGGAGCAGTAATAGCAGTAGCAGTTTTAGTTTAGTTTATTTTAGCATCCAATAAGTTTATTATATAAATAATATAGTACTTGTTACAATACATAATAGTTACTTCTAACATTAGTAGCAGTAACAGCAGCAGCAGCAAACGCAGTAGTATAAGAAGCTTCAGATCGTGTGAAAGTTACAAATAAACAGAGTTTCAGTGTTGCAAATTATGAAAATTTCGTACCAAATTCGATATATCAAGACCATTTTTAAACAATGACGGAAAATGAGGTGAAATAAAGTGCTTCGTTTATAAATTGCCATAAATTGAAAAAAGTAGATGGAAATTTCCAGGGAGGTCGACCGCCCCCTGCCGACGCCCATGCTCTTATGGAAGTTGTTAAATCTTGAAGTAGATGCTGACATCTACTCTCCAAAATTAATTTTCGAATCCCATTTTCAAAATCTAGACGCAAGGATGAACTTTTCTTCTCAAGAAGTCTAGATCGGGAATTGAAACGACAGAAATCTCCATTAAGGTGAATGTGCACCAGTTACAATAAATTGCTAATCAAGAATATGGCCACTGACATCTAACCTAAGGGAACTCAGTAAAGCCACTATCAACACACTGACCTTAACCACATAATTTGTTTATGAGATTGTATACTAAAAGTTGCAAGCGCAAACATATTGCAGAAAAATACATGTAATTGTATTCACTATAGGGGATTGTCGTACAGTACCGGCCGTCCTACAGTATCGGCCAATTGCTAGTTCGGACATTTGACGCTACATAGCAGTAGTTCACGGGAGTAGGAGGAAAGGGTATGTATTCGTGTGCGCTATAGTTCGGGATCACCCGCTTTCATGCAGTATTGTGAGAGCTGTGCCTGTGTTACTGTGAAGAGTCAAGTGGCTGCATGAAAGAAGTTATTTCTAGGGCCCTGGTGTTCATGTTCGAGGTAAGTGTTTGATTTTATTGTCAGATTCAGTATATCGGTATTCTATAAGGATACGAAAACTTGTAAATAGTTTAGCAAATTGATTATATACAACATGTAATCGGAACTTTTGTTACCACCTAATGATCGTACAGTATCGGCCAGCGAAGTGTCATCCAGTATCGGCCACACAGAATTTCGTACGCACCTGCTACAGTCCTGCTTGCTTTTGTTTTCAAAGTAAGATAGCAGACGAGGAGGGCAACAAAAGAGGTAAATGGACTGAAGAGGCCATGAAAGAGGCGGTACATGTGGTAATGACAAACAAAATGACCTCAAGACAAGCAGCTAGTATATTTTGTTTACCAAGAAGCACTTTAGGAGATAGATTGAGAGCAATTCAACGTGGTATGGATGTGGACTTGACACCTCAGATGGGCTGATTTAAGAAGACGTTTGATGACGAAATCGAAAAACAATTACTTTCGTTTATGAAAGACTTGAACAATAAGTTTATGCCCCTCAGTAAATAAGGAGACAACTGTAGAAACTGCACAATGCATAATTTGTCTAGAGTCCTTTGAGGAATGCGAAGTTTGGCACATGTTGAATGCGTAGACCAATAAAATATTTTGTATTTTTGTGACTATTGTAAAAATGTGATTTCAACTTCGCTTTAACGGACTTTATTTCAATATTTGTTAACTACCACACCTTTGTACACATAGTTTACAGTTTCGTCATAAAACTGAAGCATTGATCAATAGTTACCACACCTACAATTAAAATATTGACTGGCCGATACTGGACGACAATTTTTCCACTCATTGAAAATTCAGCTCTTCGTTTTTTGTATATATCTTGTAGTTCTGAAAACATTTCAGAGAAATCCCGTGTTCCTTGAAGTATGCATTGAGGTATCGTATTACTATGTTCAATCCGACTGTCTCATAATTCTTTATCAGTTATAACCAAGAAGCTTAAGGTGGCCGGTACTGTACGACTCTCCCCTATACCGTATGTGGACTCTGTAATTAAGTATGTACCTGAAGATATCAATAAATAAATAGGCTAAATAAATAAAACTGGTGCGATGGAATTACACATGCTGACCATGTATCACCCAGACACTTGGCAGGTCTTGGGTCTCAAATGGCTGTTATGCCGCGGAGTTTGGTTTAGTTTTTAATTTTTCACAGAAGGATCAGAACGAATATGGTACAAAGAACGTAGGTTATTATCAAAATTTAGTGTCAGCAGCCTTTTCTTGAGTCTAGTGCTATATTTAAATACATCTTTTCTTGTCTTCAAGTGGACCTTTTTCACCTCCATATTAACTTGAAGCCGGTATTGAAACCTAGTGCCTTTCGAGCACTGACTCAATATGAAATCCACTTTCTTTTTAATTCTCCGCATTTACAGCTCCCTGTGTGACATTCTCTGGCATCCCCCCCCCCCCCCCCCAGAGGAACCGCTATTTTGATACACGGACGCTGTTCACGCCGTGCGACGGGCGGTTGACTTGACAATGAATTACCACTACCCTTTCAACGATAACCGTTCATCACACTACCATCAAGTAAGTCCGGAATATACGATCGTATATTTAACTTTGAGAAGAAATATAGTTGCCATGACTTTTACTCCATCCCTCGTATAGCCTACTACTCTTAAGCTGAAATTTAGGATACGTTTCCCGTGCTTGCTGCACCGTGCCATGAAAGCACATAGGGGAATGTGGAGGCAAGGATCCACACATTCAAGATTTCGAATTAAGGGGTCCCGTGTTCGATACCCGGTGGAGACACATAGTGGTTCGGATCCCACTTTAAACTGTAGGTATAGTCCCGATTAATCTGACTGCATAAAGTGGACTTAAAACACCAACTCAATTAATCAATATTTCGACCCTTTTTTGGAACCGACGTGATCAGCACCACTCTTCGGCCACCTTTATTCCCAGGTACCCATTTATTAGAGTTTGGGTGAGCGCCAGAGTAGCTTTATGTAGGTAACCTTTCCTCACGTTATCTGGGAATCAATCCGGGGTTTCCCGCGTGGCAGCTCGAGGCCTTATACCACCGCGTTATCATTGGACGAACGCTACAAGCTAATCCGTCTGCGTTATCATTTCAGGAACACAATGCGTTTATGTTATCCTGCTTTCTGAGAGATGTTCGCATGACGTTTATGAACGAGGGTACAACGTCACTTCCTGCTATCACATGATGCTCTGACGTCATGCTGCCAATGGAGAGGAAGCCATGAAGGGAAATGAAGAGAGAAAAATGAAGGAATAGAAAAACAAGAAAGAGGAAGCAGGTTGATGTCGTTGTCGTTGTGTTTCTTGGTCTCAGGCGGTCTTGGCAGATAATCAAATATCGTGTTTGTATATAGCTGGCGATGGGAAGGGGCTGGCGCGGCGTGGTCTGGAATGATATTTCGTCCACCAGAGAGCTAGGCTCTATACACACTGTGTCCTGTAGAGTGGGTTATTGCCGACGAACGGAATGGACGTTCGGACGTCGCCAGCTTGGCCGACGCGAGATTGGATGAAGGGGCGAGGGGAAGGGGAAGAGCGAATATTATACCGAAAACAAGATCCAGCTAGATCTTGAGGGAATATAGATTTTTTTGGGAGTTTCTAAGCAGCTTAGGGGTATACCGAGGCCGAGAGTAGATGAGGGATGGGACTTTGTGAGACGAGACTTAGAATGAGTCGGAATTCTGTAAAATCAAGACGACACCGGGCTTGCTGTCCGGAGAATATTTCCCCCTTTTTGTAAAAATAAGGTTTATGGAAATTTTGCTTACATTAAAATTGCTTTGCTTTACTATGCAACTGATTCATACACCCGTGAAACCGAATTCAGATATTGATAACTCTTGGAGAGGGGAACACTAACTTTCACACACACCCACACCACACCACACATATACAGAGTGTCCTAAAACCACTACAACAACGATTGTGTGCTGGCTGGTAGATACAGGGTGACAATTAATGAACTATATGAAATAAAACCGTCATGATTTCTGAACGGTTCGCGTGATGACGTCCAAACTGCGTGGCTGGCCACAGGGCATAATGGGAATCCGTATTCGTATGCGCACGCAACGTGTTGATGTCGGCCGTTTGCAAGTGAAAATGTCCTGGAGGAGTATTTTGGGGACCGCATTCTGGCTCTGGGGTACCCAGAGGTCACTGGAAGGGGGCTATGTTAAGGACAAGGTGTACAGAAATAACCCCAAAACCATTGCCGAGCTGAAAACTGCCATTCAGGAGGTCATCGATGTTTCGACACTTCCAGCGGGTCATGCAGGATTTTGCTGTTCGTCTGCCCCACATCATCGCCAGAGATGGCAGACATATCAAACATGTCATAACCTAAATCCGAATGTCTGTAGTGCCGTTTACATGTGCAATACAGTTTGTGTACTACGTGGTTTGTCACTAATTTCCGTTTTATTTCATATAGTTCATTAATTGTAACCCTGTATCATAAAGCAAGTAACATTTCCTTTAAACAATACCTCAAGAGGGCTTAGTTTCTGCGCTATAAGCGCTTAAAATCTAACCTGCATGTACGCAACTACTTCCAAAATCATGTAGTGATATTTACATCATCGTGCATCAATCATAATTCTACATGAATGCAAAGCCATGCCCAGGTACAAATCCCGAAATGTGCTTTCTGCGGTAATAATGACAATCCAAGTTCTGGGTTCATGGTTATCCGTTCCGGATCAAGGTGCCCGGATTTCGGTTTCGGGTTCCAGATCTGGTTACTTGACCTTCGGTTCAGGATGGATAAGATGAGGATGGATGGAGATACGATGAGATAGATGAAGGGACAGTCACAAACACACATAGACAAATACAACACGAGCCCATCAGAAAATTATTCTGGCTGTGAATCCAGACACCAGAGTCTCGTTAGTTTGCAAAATGCAGTCCAAAATGGCGCTTGTTGCTTTTTTTCCTTTAGTGATGTGAATGTTCGCCGAACATTAAAAGTTTGAATTTTTCTGTGTAAAAAGTAATGAGTATTGCGAAAAAAGACCGTGCACTGCTAGTGAAGTTGTTTTACCAGAATGGGAGCAATAGCAACGCTGCACTGCGGAAATATCGCCAACAGAAAGGGTTGAGAAGAGGGCCATGTCAATTAATGGGCTGAAGAAGATGATGAAGAAATTCGAGGAAACAGGTGAATTGGGTGTTGCACCAGGGAGAGGAAGGCGGCCCATCCCCGTGGAAGTTGTGGACGAAGTTGCTGTAGCTGTAGCTGACCGTGCAGCACATGCCTCAACTTCTGCAACCAGTGCTAGACCCCAGATAGCACGTGAATTGTCACTCCCCTGGTCAACAGTTCGCAAGGTTTTGCGGTGCATTTTACACTCATATCCCTACAAGATTCAAACTGTGCACCAATTGAAACCCCAAGATATTCCACAACGCCGTGAGCGTGCCCATCGGTTTTTGGCACGCATGAAAGTTGATGACACATGGCCGAGGAATATTCTGTCGCATTTTCGTCCGGACGGTGCAGTGAATACTCAGAACTGTCGCATATGGGGTTCCACTCGTCCACATGTTGTGCAGGAACAAGCATTGCACTCAGTTTACGTGACTGCTTGGTGTGGGTTCACTAGTTCCTTCATTCTTGGTCCGTTTTTCTTTGAGGATATGACACCTCGAGGGCCTGTTAGGTGTACGGTGACATCTGCACGTTACAGGGACCTCCTTGTGCAACACGTGATTCCAGCTTTGCAAAAACGGAACTGTGAAAACACCACCATTTTCATGCAAGATGGGGCAACACCACGTCACTCGCCACGTGAAAGATTTGCTGCGAGAAACCTTCACTAATGATCGCATCATCTCTAGGCAGTTTCCAGATGCATGGCCTTCCAGATCCCCCGACCTTAATCCATGTGACTTCTGGCTGTGGGGATATTTAAAAGATCGTGTCTATCAGGGACATGCCGGTCTCTGCCTGATCTGAAGGCTAGCATACAACGACATGTCGTTCAGATTTCACCAGACATGCTGCGAGCAACCGTCGACCATGCCGTGTTGCGAATGCAGCATGTTGCTGAATTGGGAGGCCATATTTAACAGTTCTTGTAATAAACATGCCAGAACCATTGTTCTCATCTGTTTGATCTTTACTGCCTTTTCCTGTAACTATACCACGTTTTGACTGCTTACAGTGTCATTTTTACCCTGGTGGCGAGAATTGGAACAATTTTTTTTGCATAATTCGCGAGCGGATTGCTTCATTAGCATATCTACGAAGTTTCAGAGTGCTACTCTCATTACAACCCGTGCTGTACCATTCTGAACACAGTCACTTTAATTATAATCACCTGGTACATAAATTAGCTGTTTTCACAAGCTTAATTTATTTTGTGCTCCTTGATTATTTTTTTTTGTTTTTATATATATGTTTTATTTTTATTGTTTTAATTAGTTTTATTGGGTAAGATTATTTATTATCTTACATTGGTGTCATGGTCCAAGAAGCTTCATGAGAATGTTTTTAATCTGACCAACTTCTGTCGTACACCAAATAGTTTCTAAATTCTTACCAAGCAAACATTCTGTAACAACACGCTCTTGAAACTTTAAACTTCCATCTAATAAATATTCATCATCATCTCATTCTCATCAAAATTATCATCATGCTCAATACATTCATGACTCAGGTCGTTTTCACTTTAATCTAAATCACTAATTACTCCTACATTGTTCTCCTCGAGTGAAGATTCTAGAAGAAATAGTTATATTTTACTTGTATCTAATCTACAGGGTGGCTCAATAAGTCACTTAACACCCCCACTACAAGGCCACTGCAGCGCGCAACATGGAAATGGTGATGACCAATCGTTATCAGGCCAAGGGGGAACCACATTGACGCCACCCACACGGTCGGCGGCCATCTTGATGTCCGCCATCTTGAATTCAACTTCAGAATTTTAAATAGGAAGGGGGTCGTGCGACATATCAAAATGGGCTAGAATTGCACGAGAAATGCAATGGTGAAGGTTTTTTCGACGTATCTTTAACCAGTAAAAAGTTATGACTGAATTCTTGTACCAATTTGCTCCTTTTCGAGGTGTTAGAAAAATGCCTTAAAATTTGTTTAGCGCTTCGGTAATGCATCGAGATCAAAGTAACGTCTATGGAGAGACGTTCGCATGCCATTGCACATTATTTTAATCGGATACATCCATGAAGAGCTGTGCATTATGAATGGTTGTCGCGAACAATTTACAGTGTGACGCTTCCATTGAATTAAAAGTCCTTCACAGTGACAAGGCTAATGTTTATGTTCATAAGGAAGTTCATAAACAGAATATGTGACCCTTGTCATCTGATAATTAACTTTGGACAAAAACTGGTTCATAACGCTCCCATAACTGTTCTGGTGTTCTTCCCTATTGAAAAAACTCTGTAAAAAGTACCTTCTTCCATAAGCAAGGATGATAAAAACTGTTTATGTAACAAATCCAAGTAGCCCTAAGCATTTAAGGTTCCGTTGATGGAAAATTGACTAAACCAATCGTGTTCCACACAGCACGCCACACCATTAACTTACCAACAATAACCATTCAGCTTTGATCTGTCGAAAATGGGTTATCAGATAAAAATCATCGAATATTCTGTTTATGAACTTCCTTATGAACATAAACATTAGCCTTGTCACTGTAAGGACTTTTAATTCAATGGAAGCGTCACACTGTAAATTGTTCGCGACAACCATTCATAATGCACAGCTCTTCATGGATGTATCCGATTAAAATAATGTGCAATGGCATGTGAACGTCTCTCCATAGACGTCACTTTGATCTCGATGCATTACCGAAGCGCTAAACAAATTTTAAGGCATTTTTCTAACACCTCGAAAAGGAGCAAATTGGTACAAGAATTCAGTCATAACCTTTTACTGGTTAAAGGTACGTCAAAAAAACCTTCACCATTGCATTTCTCGTAAAATACTAGCCCATTTTGATATGTCGCACGACCCCCTTCCCATTTAAAATTCTGAAGTTGAATTCAAGATGGCGGATATCAAGATGGCCGCCGACCGTGTGGGTGGCGTCAATGTGGTTCCCCCTTGGCCTGATAACGATTGGTCATCGCCAATTTCAAATTCCATGCTACAGTGGCCTTGTACTGGGGGTGTTAAGTGACTTATTGAGCCACCCTGTATATGACATGTTGAATAAAAAATCACTCAAAAATAAAATACTTCAAGAGAAGGCGCGTGTTGTAAAAAGTACAACATTACCTAACGCTCATTTTTAGAATCCATTAGTTGACACTGGCAAACCGTTAAGATAGTTGCTTGAACTTATAGAACTGGTGGGGGACAGTCAAGAAAAAGAATAGATGTCAGCCCCACGTTACAATGTTACCAAATGAGGCCTCCCCGATGGCGCAGTGGTAGCGTCGTCGCCTTGTAATCAAGGGGTCCCGGTGGAGGCACATAGTGGTTCGGATCCCACTTTAAACTGTAGGTCCTGTCCCGATTAGCCTTACTGTGCACAAACTGGACTTAAAACACCAAATCAATCAATCAATGTTACCAACTGCCTTTTCTAGAAACAAAAGAACAACGCTGTTGTAAAATTTACAACGGCGCTCGTCCCGAAAGGTTAAGACTCGCTAGCCGCTCGTTGGTGACATTTGAGTTCCTTCGGAAAGAGTTAGCCCTTAAACTTTGGTTGCAGAATCGGGTACACGGTTCGTACCGGATTTGGTTCCCAATAGTTTCGACCGGGTAACCGAATACAAGACCTCTAACCTTCCCTACTACAAATGTAGTAGCTAATTTTCGACATTAATTAAAACATATGTGAATTATCTATCATTTCACCACTCTTGTCTGCAAATGGCAACACCGCCATGTCATGGCGGTTGGGACAGACACCAATCATTGTTTCGGTTCATAATCACTAGAGAAGCTGGCAACAGTGATAGGCATATCAGTCCTGTCTATCTTCCATCTTTGTCGAAGGAGTTGGTGGAGAATTGAATTGTTTGATGCCACCTTATCAGCATTTATTCGTTTAATGGAGCCTGTCAACTCTCCTGATATCGAAATGCTGATTCTAGACGGTCTATGAACGACACGCGGTCCAACTTTAATGAACTCGAGAAATATGGCTTTTGAAGGGAACGGGATGAAATCTCTCCCGATAACTACCGCCAAGCAAAATTGAAAACAAAGAGATTGGGTAGCAAGCGGTGAGAAGCATCTGTGAGATTGAATTCCTCAGGCGTTCTCTTTTTCTTCTGCAGACTGGAGCTTTATTTCTTGCAAAAACGTCCTTCTTCCTCCATCCTCTTCCTTTTAGGGACGACAATAAAGTGAGCGTTTCAACGAAATTGTCACTGGAAAGTAGCCAGTGCCATCTACCAACCAACTGGGCGTTCTCTATCTCGGCGCCCTAACGTATCACAGTCTCGCCCGTGCGTCAGACGGGGACACGCAAATGTTCTCGAAAACCTTACGTTCATTCGCACGTCTATTAACTACCGTCAGGCAAAGCTCATTATCCTCTTCTCATATCTCAGATGAATTAATAAAGTCGTATTCTCTAATGAAGTTGAAATTGATGTAAGATGTGATTTTGTTAGCTTCGTTTACCTTATCTACAGAGCCTTGAATAACGTAGTGTGGAAAACGGCACTGTTCTTGCATCTCTGGCTGGTTCCATTCGAAAATGATACCGCTAGAGGCGCTGGTGTCGGTACACGTGCTAGGCATTCGTCTGCTTATAATGGAAGTCAATGGAGTTTTCGCTGCAACGTCTGATTCTTTTACATGAAGCATTTCTATGAATGTGATAATTGCTATGATATTTGGTACAGTGGTCGCGAAGATATTAACGAACATTCTAGACAGTCGACCACGTCCTGTTATCGTCATTCTTTCGTTAATAATACGGGAGAAAAAATACGCGTGGAATGCTCTTGGCAACTAAATTTTTGTGTATGAATTAGGTTCATTATTATTATCATCATCATCATTTCTTTTAAAGATATACACACTGAAGCATTTGTATTTTTGATATTTACTGTATCTTTTCTTCCGCTTTAAACTAATCGCGGCGATGATGATAATGATGATTGCATGAAACGACAAGGGGAACCCCACAAAACTTTCTTAGTGTCATCGACATGAGAGTAAGGAAACTTTCAAACCAATGGGACAAGCGACACGGGATATTCACACTGTCACACTAGTGACACACACTTCCAGACTGTAAAAAAGCATTCATTGCACATGAGGGTCCAAACAGCAAACGACACGTTCATATGGCGTATTCGCGTGCTACTTGTTACTTCGGTCGGAAAGCTCCTTAAAGGAAGGGTGCTCAGACCAAAGCGACGCGCTACAGGGGGAGTTCCCAACTAACAATGTAAGTGACAAGCGAACTGGTGCCTTCAGTCTATTAGCAAGCGTTCGCTGCTAATTGTGCGAACAACAGATAGGCGACACGATAAACCGCACATTACAACAGATCTAGGCGACACGATAAGCCACACGTGTCGCTTTGTCGCTTGTGCGTCACTCAAACTGGGCCATTTCCTCAATAGCTTGCAACATGCAATGAGTGTCTTGCTTTAGGGAGATTGCGCACCAAAGCGACAATCTTTCATAAGAAAGTTAGCACTCGTACTGATCGCACTGCCATCTATGTTTTCATCCGTCTCGGGAACTAGTTTCTTGGGTCGTTTTCCACAGTACGTTATTCAAGGCCCCGTAGAGTCAGATTCTTTTCATAACAACTCCAGCTGACCGCGCGAGTCCAGTTAGTGAGCCTACCAACAGTCCAGAGCGCGAGCAACAGGGATAGTGATAGGTGCTGGGTAGAGATGACGCCAGCGGCTCGTTTGTTGATTGGCTGCTCCGGGACTTATGACTCGCTCCAAAGCTGCCAATGCAAAACAGCCAGAGATGTTACGAAAGTAATCTCACTCTACCTTATCTCTTAAGCAGTGGCCGAATGTTGAGTTGGTGTTTTAAGTCCACTTCATGCACAGTAAGGCTAATCGGAACTGGACCTACAGTTGAAAGTGGAATCTGAACCACTATGTAACTCCATCGGGTATCGAACCCGGGACAATTTTATTACAAGGCGACGACGCTATCACTGCGCCATCGGGGAGGCTCTACTGGCCGAACGTAACTCTCTTCCTTGGAAGAATGAAGAGCCATCTAACGGCGGATTTAGGTGTGAACAAGAAAACAGGAAATACGCGTGTTTCAAAATGAACTGAATGATAAGAAATCGTTCCATGAGCGTTAAAACATTATCAACGATTAAAATTGTATTGAAACACTTTCGACCATATCCTCGAGTTTTGTTTGGCGCGGTCGTAGTAGTTCGAAGTTCTTCCACCAGGTGGCACAGTGACATCTGCAAGATGGTCTCTGGCGCAGAGAAAGCATTTTGCATCCTACAATTACAGGTTAGTAAGTCTGTTGTGAGTGTTGAACGTGAGTTTCGTACCAAATTTCGTAAAGAACCACCATCAAAGAACTCCATTCGCAATTCGTATCAACAATTCAAGACAACAGGATGCATTTGCAAGGGAATATTGTCTGGTAGGCCTTCCACGTCTGAGGCAGATTTTTTGAACAAAAAAACAAACAAAGGGGTCTTTACATTGAGCATTTGCGAGTTACTGTTTTACAATTTTTACTCTAAAACTTGGACAGTTATAGTATTTATGTGTAAAATTTTAAATGAATTGCACAATTAATAAAAAATATATAAGGAGTTGAAATCGTTCAAATAATTTTGAAACACGCTGTACTACATCTGTTTGAAAGGATGTATGTCTTATTGAGAATAGATAAGTGTTATTTTTATAAGTTTATTATTAATAATAATAATGCATGTACATGAGCCCCGTCTAGTTCGCTCCACTTTTTGACTCTCTCTGCACTGTCGCGTCTAGTTGGTTACTACACCGAGTCGTCCACTTCGTTGATTTGGTGACTGCGCTGTTTGCACTACGTTCAAGAGTGGTGTACAGTGTGATGTATGATGATCAGGTGGTGCGTGCTAACTAATCAAATAAACGTTTAAAGCAGCAGACAGGTATTTGTTGAATCTTCTGAACTTGAACACCTCTACTTGGTTGAACGTCATTTCCCTACACCAGCCTGACACCGGGATACACCTGCACTACACAGCGCGCCAAAAAGTGCAGCGAACTATACCGCGTTTGTTACAACCTGTCGCGCTTCCCGCGTTAGCTGATTGCTGGCTTTTGTAGCAGAAACCACGCGGCATTGCTGCTGCAGACCGCGTGAACTCCGTGCTGGGGAAAGCCGAAGCCAGGCTGTAAATAAAATACGCGGAAATGAACAAATATACACAATTCCCCTTCCTGAATGTTCCAGCTAAGATGACACTAAACACAAAAAGGACACAAACAAATATCACCAGAATAAATTCCATCCTGAATACTTTAAAACGTACACTAATAATCAGCACCACGCTTACAAAACAAGCTTCTTCAACAAGACACAAACAAAACACGTGGGAGTTAGACCGAAATGTGGCAGCAGCGTCTACGTAAGCTCCTCTCTTCTGCCTTCTATTCGCTCCTCGCTGCCCAGCAGACGACTTTTTCCTCGTTTCTCATTGGCACCAAAACTGTCGAGCCATCGCTAGCGTGGGAAACGGGACAGGTTCTAACAAACGCGGTATAGACGGGGCCAAGGTGTAAAATTATAATGTCCCCTACGGTGTATGCAGCCCGTTTTGAGCAAATGCTGTTGTGGTTGTCTACAGCACAGGATCAGTGTGACTTCTGGAAATTGAGGGAGAAGCGAACCTTAGGCTCACGGGTTCATAAATTAGTGTCAAAAGTATCTTAATCGGCACCGGCTATTTTGCCCTTGACCCCTTGGAATAAAGTGGAATTGCCTACTTATCCTTCCTTGTATAATATTTATAATTCAGAGTTTCTTATCCCGTATCCTTTATTTTTACTCCTTTCTCCGTTTTAGATTCTCTTTCTTCGTGCTTAATTCTATTCTTGGTAATTACTCTTTCATCTTTCTTCTTTTCTGTCTCATTTTCTTCCTTACTCTCTCTCGCTTCCCTGATTACGTTCTTTCCTGCCTTCCTTCTCTTTCTCTCTTTCGTTTCATTATACCTCTTTCTCTCTTGTGCTTCTTTCTCCCTTCTTTTTCCGTTCTCTGTCTTTATCTTTCATTCTCTATCTGTCTCTCATGCCTTTTCTTTTCCCATCCCCTCTCTGTCTATATGTATCTTTCTCTGTCTCTCACATCTTTATTTGTTTTATTTTGCTGTTCCCCCTCTCTTCTTTATCCTTTTTTGTCTCTGAGTTCTTCATTTCTTTTCTTTGCCCATTCTCTATCTGTTCTTTATCTTTCTTTCTCTTTATATCATCTCTCTTCTGTCTCTTTTTATCTTTCTGTCTGTCGGACGTCTTCATTTCTTTTCTTTTCCCATTCTCTCTCTTCTTTATCTTTCTTTATCTGTCTCTCACTCGTTTAGTTATCTTCTTTCCACTTCTTTAACTCATCTTCCTTTCTCTCGTCCTCTATTGTTTCTGTCGCACGTCTTCCTCCATCTCTCCTTTTAAAACATTTTTGTTCTGGCGATACGTAAACACGACATTAATATATCGGTTGTCCACCAGTAATAAGGGCTACCTACAGTCGTACAGATTTTAGCGTGCTTTTTGAAGATCCCATAATAGCGCTTATAATTTCTCCTAATTGAATGTCAGTGGGGGATAAACGACCTTCTCTCAAGGGCTTATAGTTCGTTTTGCAGGTCGCTCTAGTGGGTGATCGCTTGATTTCTGACTTGATTATTTTTATTTTAATTAACGATTCATTATTATTAGCTTTAGCTCCACGAGATTGCTTCATTTTAGATGTCATTTGGGCTATCACCTTCCTTGATGAGAAAGGACATAATTTACTCGCATATTTCCATAAATACTACATAGTTGTTCAGGGTCTGTCAGATTTTGTATGTCGGCGTCCATAGGCTCATGCAGGAAGGGCCATCTAATACCACATCTCTAACTGTGAAGGAGTTGTGGATGTGTTACATTAATACAAAAGTTCGTCGCTTTGTAATGAAAGGGACGCGGGTTAGATACCTGGTGCAGGCGAATTGCAGGTGGTTCAGATCCCACTTTAAACTGTAGGTTCAGTCCCAATCAGCCAATCTGTGCAAAGAGTGGCATTGTGCCCTTTCACACTCTATAAAGTGATGTGTAGACTCTTTCTTAACGTCTGTGGACAGATTTTCTTTTTCCAAATGTACGAAAAACACACACATCCACCCTCCACCCCCACACACTCTTGTATTGTTGTTATTTTATGTACTTTTCTACCACATTTGGCTACTCGCGACAATGTAGATGAGTGGTGATAAGATGAAATTGATGAGGGGACACTCACAAAGAACACCCAAGCCCAGCTGCGATTCGAACCCGAGACCCCTGATATCGTAGCGCGCTGAGATAACCACTCAGCCTACCGGTTTTGTATTTAATACTTTGATAACTAATTCTGAGATTGTGCCGTAACTAATTTCGAAGCAGTGTAGTCACTACGTTGATTCTTCATCGTGATGATTCGAAGATTTCCCAGGAAAAGACTCTTCATCTCGTGTTATAAATATCTCTGTTCGATCAAGCAATTCGGAGAATTGGCAATAACCCATTGTTACCTGGAACCGCGGTGAAGGATCACGACTCGCCGACCCTTACAAAGGACAAAGCAGCGCTCCTTCACGTAACACACGTGCTGTCAAACTCACCTACGAACGGTGTGTGCCAAAGGATTCTTCGTTACGCTCCGAAGAGAAATTAGATGACTAAGTTCTTCTTTGGCGCCAAGTTGCGTCACGGCATTGCAAGTGCGAATGTATACACGGGTTAAAATGTTTTTTTCGCGGTCCATTTTTATTTTTTTTAAAAAAAAGGCAAGTTTGTGTTTTGATCTTCCTTTATCTTTCTTAATCTATTTCTTATTTCTTACTTTATTTCTCTCTCTCTCTCTCTCTCTCTCTAACTATTTTCTCACCTTATTTCTCTTTCTCTCTCTGTACCTTGATCTTCCTTTATTTTTCTCTATTTGAACCTTACTTACCACCTAACACCACACACACACGCACACACGCACACACGCACACACGCAAACATATTAATAAAATAAAGGGTCTGTGTGATTCTAATTCAATTTAATTAAACGGTACCTATTATTAAAATATTTAATTTAAGATGCAAAGTTTACATTTTCCATTTCACATACTCAGACTGGAAATACATCTACAAACACGTCACAAATGTTAGGGGATACACTAATCTATGAAAAATTGTTAATTGTATAAAACCTTCAAATTCAAATTTAACTAATCAACTTCAAGATATCTTTTTTCCCAATATTCTTTTCTGTCAGATAGATTGTTTTACAAAGGACACTAACAAAGTAAACGGATTGAGAGAGTTTTGTTCTATTTTCATGTAGCTTCATTTTCCTTCCGATATAAATGAAAGCTAAACTGCGAAAACTCGCCTAAGGGGATTTATAAATATGTATAAATTAAACGGGATTTGAATTAATGAAAGTTGCAATATTTCACGTCTATGGAGAAAAATTCACGCAGAATTCCCGGAGCCAATAATTCAGGCAGACTTCCAGGAACTCAAGGAATTGTCGATGAGTAACCACCTTGTTATGTGACAATGGAGATTAATCATATCATATAACATCTAAAATACTTGTAGAAACTTTTTTCGTTTGTACAGTCACCGGAATAAAAATGTGGCACCTAGATCCTACAATGCTCACTCGCAGCAATGCGTTATGTGTGTTGACTAACTTTACGGCGATGAATGGATTTTATTTAAGAACTGTCGAGCAAACTGTAGCGCGGGAGGAATAACAGGTTAGACCAAATCAACGAATGAAGTAAGACCTCGCCGTGCTACTCACGAGCAGTTCCGAAGCCAGAATTTTATTTCGGGGGAAGGGAATCATCCCTTACCACCAGCCGTCATATAAAGGCGAACAATTCTAGAGAGGGGGCAGAAGCAGAAGATGAAATTCTCACTGTATTACAATTTATTATGTAAGATCTTGTTAGGGAAGTAAAATGAATTACCACTCTATTTAAATTAGATATTTGTAGTATATGTAAGTTAGTAGTTTAATGTGTTATTCTATAAAGTCTACTACTAAGGTGCTTTATAATTAGGACCTCTTATTTCAGGGGGCTTCAGCCCCCCCGAGCCTTTCCCCTGGCTACGTGCGTGATGACACGCCAATGGTTGCAAGAGAATGTTGACCCTTGAGTAGATTCATGGGCAAACAAGACTGTGTAGGTTTACGTGTCCTCTATCAACACCCACCTTCCATATGTACCTCAAACTTGTCCGAGAACACCACCACGACACTTTCACCTTCGCGGACGCCGACGCAACTTTCGAAGTTTATGCGAGCGGTGGCTCGGAGCCTAAGAATGTGACCTCCCGTAGGAACAGCAGACTTTTACAGCCTGTTTAGCCGCTAATGCCCATGACGGGTATGCCTAATTTGCGCCGAGGACCTGTCAACGCCCTGGAACATCTTACAGCCCGACGACGATGAGGGTGACATTTGAGATGTTTCCGTGACGGGAGGCAGTAAAATGGCCTGCCGTGAGGGATTGCTTATTTGGAAAGCCATAAAGACATTGATTGTTTCTTCTGCCTTCATTCTTAGCATCGATGGCGTAGCGGCTGAAGCTGTGGCTTTGTAATCAAGGGATCTCAGGTTTGTTTGTCAGTAGGGGTAGAGCGCAGTGATTGAGATTCTACTTTAAACTGCAACTCCAGTCTTAAACGTAAACTCAGAACAAACTTTCCCAAATATTGTCCCTTTAACATACTACTATACAAGATTTTCGTGATAAAGACAGGGTTGTTCAGTTGGAGGTAAAGTGAGTCAAGGGAGTAACAGAGAGAGAGTGAGAAAGAGGGAGAGAGAGAGGAGAGAGAGAGATAATTAAAGTAAGAAAAATAAATAGAGTAAGAAAAATAATGGAATAACAAGATACAGAGAGAAAGAGAAATAAAGTAAGAAAAAGAGTTAGAGATAGAGAGAGAGAGAGAGAGAGAGAGAGAGAGAGAGAGAGAGAGAGAGAGAGAGAGAGAGGGAGGGAGGGAAAGAGAAAAAGGGAGAAATAAAGTAAGGAAAAGAAATAGAATGAGAAAAATAAAGGAAGAATAAGATACAGAGAGAGAAAGAGAAATAAAGAGAGAGGGAGAGGAGAGAAAGAGAGAGAAGTAAAGTAAGAAAAAAGAAATAGAGTAAGAAAAATAAAGTAAGATCAAAGTACAGAAAGAGAAAGAGAAGTAAAGAAAGGAGTTAGAGAAAAAGAGAGAGAGAGAAGAGAGAGAAAGATAATTAAAGTAAGAAAAAGAGTTAGAGAGAGAGAGAGAGAGAGAGAGAGAGAGTGAAAGAGAAAAAGGGAGAAATAAAGTAAGGAAAAGAAATAGAATAAGAAAAATAAAGGAAGAACAAGATACAGAGAAAGAAAGAGAAATAAAGTAAGAAGGAGAGAGAGAGGAGAAAGAGAAAGAGAGAGAAGTAAAGTAGGAAAAAAGAAATAGAGTAAGAAAAATAAAGGAAGATCAAAGTACAGAAAGAGAAAGAGAAGTAGAGAAAAGAGAGAGAGAGAGAGAGAGTAAGCAAAAGAGAATGAGTGAAAGAAAGAATGAGAGACAGTACATTATGCAATGATGTTTTTCAGGATAGGATGTAAGGTATAAGAATTTCATCACGATTCCCATTAAGTCCGTAACAACTGCAATTTTCTTCTGAGTGTACATGGATTGTCTCGAAAATTCTAATGCACTGGCATCGTAGTTGCTTCACATGAACAAATTACCACTGGAAATAAGGCACAACTTTTCTCTACCCCCAATCCTCCAAATCCTTGATAATGATCTGCTCAACTGGACCACACCAGCAGGAAGGACCCTTTCCCCTCTTCATCTCCACATTCCAGTGTTGAATATGGTAAAGGCTCTGCAAGAGGAGGTAGTGATTTTTTTCAGTAGGGCTTTTAAATATAGACTCGGAATACCAAAAAGGAAACACGGGGTGGAAATTCCAGCAAGGCAGGGTTATCAAGGGAGAGCTGGAGGGTATGGTAAACAGGGTAGCCAGGTCATAAAATTTTCAACTTGCTTCAAACGATGCGCTTACATTTCCTACCCCATTAATCAGTTAATTGACAAAATGGATTGAGTTTAATAACGCTACTGTGCAGACCACGAATGATGTTCCTGGATGTAATTTCACACACATTTTACCAACGTTCGTATTTAGTAGGCCCTGGCGTAACTTGGCCGGGGCAGGGGCGAAAAGTTTCAGGTTTATTAAAATTTACAAGTTAATGGTACTTTTGTTAACCCTTACGGACCATGTGATTTCGCAAACGGTAACAGATATCTCACAAAATTATCTCGCACGCTATTTTTATTAGATAGAAAACTTTTTGATTCTGCCCCCACCCCCGAAGTTAGGCTTCAAGTTACGCTCATGTGAGTAGGAACTCAGTTACTACTCACTGTGAAAGCTTTACCAATGCTTTAGCGTCATGGATAGTTCAATTAGGAAGGAGTGTGTCTCGTCCCGTGTGTGAAGAGGCCAGTCTTGTTCTCGTCTCGGTGTCGATGGTTAAGCCTTGGTCACGTTTCGATATTTATACTGTAAGTAACATGTACATAAGTGGCCGCGGTGGCTCAGTCGGTAACGCGTCTGACTACCATGTTCAAGGTCCCGGGTTCGATCCCCGGTCGGTTCAAATCCGGGAACTTTTCTAACGGTGGAAGCGGCCCCGGCGCCTACCCAGCGTCGAATAACATGGGTACCTGGGGGAAACCCTGGGGGGTAAAGGCGGTCAGGGGCGTGATGCTGATCACATCACCCCCACTCACGACCGGATCAAGAAAGTGTGGGGCGTTACCCCCACACCCCCTATACGCCTTCATGGCGTGGTGCTATGCACAGGGGAACACTTTACCTTTTTTTACTCCGTGACACCTCAAGAATTCACACAGCGTATGGAGGCCATCAAGGCAAACAACTTGCTTTATAAAGGCTTGCTATTTGAGCCTCGATTCAGCCTACTTGCTCTCGAATAACAATATTTTATCCTGACTATATGCAACCTCGCAGTACTCGCACACAACCATCACTAGAGCTAGGAGAGCAAGAAGGGAAAAATTCCACTTTTTGAACAAAATGGGCTGAATACTTTGAATACATATCAGAGCTAAAATAAAGGTTTTAAAAACAAACCACTTATGGAATATTGTTACTATGGTTATGATGAATAAGTTTGTAATTGTAAGTTTCTTCATCCGGCTTTTAGTTTTGGTTGCTATGAGGTGTTTTTTTTTGATTTCCAGAAAGTCAGGTCGAGTGGAATCTTTCCCGATTCAATTACATATTCTATTCCTTTCTAGATACATACCATGAACACGAAAATATCAACGAATTACGAGGCGTATTCGTAAAGTAAGTACCGTTTGCAAATATTGCCGCTGTAGCGATGCAGTCGCGACCGTGTGAGTTCTCGCTGACGTCATTCATCCGGTAGTTAGCCACAGACACGAGTGGCAGCAGGTAAAGCTTTTTCTTCGTAGTTTTCTGAAGGTTTGAAATGTTCAAGAAAATCAATCGGCCCGCCGACTGTGAAGTCCGGTCTGTGATTTGTTTTCTCAATGCAAGAATGGTTGAATTCTTGCCTAGACGGCAGACCACCAACAAAGATGCCTGCTGTGACACACTAATCCGGCTGCGTCGTGCAATTCAAAACAAAAGACGCGGAATGCTTAGCGAAGGCATTTTGTTGCTTCACGACAATGCTCGTCCGCATACGGCTCAACAAACTCAAAATTTCATCACGTCATTCGGCTGGGAACAATTGTTCATCCGCCAACAGCCCTGAGTTGGCACCAAGTGACTACCATCTCTTTCTTCGTCTGAAGAAGAAGTTTCTTGCTGGTCAGCGTTTCGACGAGGATGACGACGTCGAAGCAGCAGTGCATGGATGGCTTTCGTTACAGGCGGGAACATTCTATGATGATGGGATACAAAAACTAGTGCCACGCTACGACAAATGCTTGAACAATGGTGGAAACTACGTAGAAAAGTAGTTTAAGGTCTTTAGAATGCAGTGCAAATAAAAAAAGATAGTAACTATTTTACTTTATTTTTTACACCCTTTCGGTACTTACTTTCCGAATACCCTCGTATATAACTGACATCATTTTGCAAACGTTTTATATTACATACATGTATTTCTTTACGTATTTGCCAGGATGTTACATATTTTACATATTTGCTAATTTACTATACATCAAACAACATATTTCGGCAATTTTTTCATATCTTGATCCTTTTTCCTACATTTTCATTCTCTGAAACATGATGAAGAGAATTTGTATCTCATGTGATGTCATATTTTGTAATCAATGAGATGCATAGTGCTTACGGTCACCTAAAATTGACTGCCAAGTCGAAAGACAAGCTGAAGAAAAAAAAATACTGGAACTGTTATTTATCGAAAGATACTGGATTTTCTTTCCCCTCCCCTTTCTGGTTACATATTTTCGTCTCGCTTTTAGGTTTAGGCAAAGCACCTAGAAACTTGGCATCGGTGGACAAGAAAGCTGCTTTCCTATACGTAGTGAGTTACACAATATGTTCCCTTGTACAAAAAAGTACAAAAGTAGCTATGTATTTTCATTCGATTGTTCTTTCTGTAGACGTTTTTTTTACAATTTGTTTTGAAAGTTACGAAGAGCTCTCGTACATATTTACATATTCTATAATAATTTGCGATGTGAGAAGTAATTAATAGTTGACAAAATTGGTTTCTTAAATATGTGCACGTTGCTGTGCTTTTTTGAGTTATAAATTTGATACAAATTTTAATTTGAACAACTTATGTCTTTAAAATTACGTTGAATATGTTCAAATAAAATAAATATCTAGCAGAATTCTTGAAATTGCTTTTATACTCGATTATTATTAATATTACATATTCTATGATACTGTATATTTAGCTACATATCCTTTTGATAATACATATTTAGGTATATATTTTATCAATTATTGTTACATATTTATGTACATATTTTGTACTTTGATATTGCATAAAAAATATTATAAACAAAACATATAACTTGTCTATAAATATAGGCAAATATCCATTTGATATGTCCGAAAAAGTTGCACAGTAAAATACATTTGGTATAGCTATAAATTTAAAATATTATAGCAGTCTCTCGGTTTCATCTCGTCCTCTCGATTCGGCAAGTCACGAAATGGTCGGTCTTTCTCGTATCTGTATTTATAATACCGTTTCGGGTTTAGCCTCTTCTCGATTGAGTGCTGTGTTACACCAATTAGGGTGTTGCACTACTATTTGTGGCAACACAGTTGTATATTTTTTCAGACTGTATGCTTATGTGAGTATGTGTGCAATTAACATAAACATGTCTTGCTGCGTCACCTAGACGTGCATTTCCTTTAAATACATACGCAAACACCTCCCCTGATGCGACACTGTCCCTAATGTTAAAACATAAGAGTATCATCTCAACTAAAACCAATGCTCAAACAAACAACCTCCCCCCACTTAACAGTTTCCATCTTAAGATTGATAGATTTGGTTAATTATACTTAGCTTTTCTGCCACTTTTGAGGATGAGATATGATATGATGAAATTGATGAAGGGACACTCACGAACGACACCATACCCAGACAGAGATTCGAACCCGGCACCCCTTGCGTTGTAGTGCGCTTTGCTAACCACTCTGGCATGGAGGTCGGTTACCCACTCCAAGAACTGACTGTACAAAATATGTATGTAGCAAGAAGAGTCAACATGCTAACACATGAGAAGATATACATATGTCACTATCAACACTGGCATTACCCGAAGTCGAACCTACAACCAGTTCCCTGACCTGCTTCACAAGGACGTTGTAAGCACCGCATAGCTCTACAAAGAATACAGGATTTGGCGACGTTCTGCCGGTCCTGTGCCAAAAGTTCGACTTGTGATGCTTGGCTTCCATGCTTAAATATATAAAGCCTCCTTGTTTCCTTATCCTTAACCTTTCGTCCAATCAAGTTGCGTTCTTGCGATTCGCTTTCAACTACCCATCAATTGCGAGTAGAGGGTGAATTAACGATTGGGTTGGGGTTGCGGGGATTCCCCTCCCCCCATAATACACAGAGCTCTTTTCAAAAATCCCACTACCCGTAATATTGATTTATTGCTTGATTTGGTTTATTTTTATTCGCTTTTCTGCCACTTTTGGTTAATCGCGAAGATGAGAATGAGTGATGTGATGAAATTGATAAAGCGAAACCCACAAAGAACACCCATGATTAAGCTGGGATTCGAACCCGGAGCCCCTGGCATGGTAGCGCACTGTACTAACCACTCTGCCACTGAGGCAAGTTAGAGATGATGTAACCATAATTTTATTTATTTTTTGTTATTGAACTCAACACGCTGGTGTCCTTTTAGAGAGTTCATATTACAATGAGTGATACACAATGCAATAAACAACATATACTATAGCCTACAAGTTATGTAACATGTTTCAATAAGCATCGTTTGAGTTTTCATTACTGCGTATTTAGGTTTCATATAAGACGATATTTTTATTAAGCTTTCCTGTGTCATTGTGAAGACCACTTATTCTGCAGATAGGTGTTATTTTTGTGCTCCATTGACATAAAATGTTCCATGTTTATTGTTATTTGGAACGCCTAATTTATGTAGATTGAGTGAAACATAAAGGAGATAGAAGATTTACATTAAGTATCTTCACGGAGCGTCCTTATGTCATCTAATTTGTTTACACGGCACACATCCGTTCAATTACTGTGTGAATCGAATCTTGGATACATTCCTTCAATATTGTATTTCATATATCGCAAGATTTTTTTAGAATATCAATATCCTATACGACATAGTAACCGACTGATTACTTGGCGATTGTTGTGAAGTTTTGTTGCACCTTGGAGTGCATGGGCCTTATAAGGACCGAACGGCTCCTTGTAAGGGCGACAGGAACATAATTTTCATATTTCTATCTGATCCTTTCAAATGGCTTAGTGGTTATTCTGTCATCTTGTAATAAAATTGTTTAAAATAATAAATCCTTTGCTGTTATCAGAATATAATAAGACAAAGGCAAATAATAACAAAGAACTGCTCCTTACTGGCAACCTACCACGTGGTACTGTGACGTAGAAGGTGAAACGAAAGCTCCAATGCCAACGTGCTGCCATCTGGTGCGACAGAACGACATGCCGTGACCTATCTTGGAGGCCTGGCAACATGCCCTGCGCTAACAATAGCTCACAACTGCCTACCACGGAAAGATTTATTTATTTTTTTTATTGACGAGGGTTTTAACACGGTACAAGAAAAGAGGCAGAGGGATACGAAAAGGAACACGGGTTCTATTTTCGATCGTATGCTATACGGGAACATTTCTTTATCGCACCGTATTTTCACATGCCTCAAAGTAGGGACAGCTAAAATACGTAACAACCAATAAATATAGTTCGTACGTAAAGTACATATCAACAGAAAAAAAACGCGTCAACTTGTATAACGAAAACATTTAATTATTTAATTTTCTACAAGAATGAACAAAATATTACAAATTAACCAATTTTTTTACCTAGGGGACTACATATTTGATGAAATTGAAGGAGGGATACTCACAGAGAACACACAAGAATAATTTAAGGATAATATTACTATCGATTGAAAAATATTATCTGGTATATATACGTATATATATACAGGGTGATTGGTAATTCGACCTATTCCTGGAAAGGGGTAATACTAGAGCACATTTGCAACAAATTTGACCATATGCACCGGGGGGTCGGAAATCAATGGGTTTCGAGTTATTGCAGTTTGTAGTTTTTCGTGACATGTTCCGACTTGCGACCAAAAACTACTAATTGTGAAAAAATACTACACCCTGGGCACTTAATCGACACGTTGCTAACAGCTGACGAATGAGTGACTACTGGGAAAAAAACATACCCAAAATTCCCATACTCACAGAAAGAAACAGTAATTGGAGCACACGTCATGAAGAAATTTGGAAATTATCGTTTAAATCGAAGAGGATTACTCAAAAAAATGGTAACACACTTAGCGTAAAAATTACGGAAAAAAGTTCTCCGTTTCATAAGCTCTCCAAAAATATACAAATGTTGTCAACTGGCACACGGGTTGGGGGAAAAATCTGAATAAAAAGCGGAGAAGGCGCGTTATAGACCCCCATCATCTGACAAGAATTCTGTGGACGAACGAATCCAAATTCGACCGCGATGGTATTACGAATTTTCATAATGCGTATTTTTGGATCCCTAATGGTCATAACCCAAGAAAATCTAAAGAAAAGGCTCACCAGGGAAAATTCTCACTAAATTAGAATCATCCACAATCATGTGATGGGGCCATTCTTTCTGCCACAAAACCTAAACGGCATTATCTACGAAAACTTCCTATGGGAAGAATTGACGACGCTGCTGGAGGATGTGCCGCTCGCCCCAAGAAGGGCTATGATTTACCCACATGATGGCTGCCCAGCCACTATTTCCGGGGTGTGCGACAGTGGCTGGACGACAATTATCCCATGCGATGGATTGGTCGAGGCGGCCCGACCCCCTGACCGGCGAGGAGTCCGGATTTGACGCCATGCGACTTTTACATTTGGGGTCACATTAAAGAGTGACAGTATACCAGTGGATTCCCAAGAAGAGTTGAGAGAGAGAATTGTGACAGCCGCCCAATACATAAGAGACTGAGTGTCAACGCGAGTGCCTGGGTCTGAAGTACGCTGCAGGCTGCGTGCTTCCATACGTAACCGGGGAGGCAATTTATAACAGTTAATTCTGACAACCTGGAATCATGAGAATGATAAATAACATTATTATTTCACTCATTTTCGTTTCTTTTATTTCTCACAACCGACAACTTCTTTTCACTTTACAAAGAGGTCTACAACGCGCCTTCTCCGCTTTTTATTCAGATTATTCCCCCAACCCGTGTGCCAGTTGACAACATTTGTATATTTTTGGAGAGCTTATGAAACGAAGAAGTTTTTTCCGTAATTTTTACGCTAAGTGTGTTACCATTTTTTTGAGTAATCCTCTTCGATTTAAACGATAATTTCCAAATTTCTTCATGACGTGTGCTCCAATTACTGCTTCTTTCTGTGGGTATGGGAATTTTGGGCATGATTTTTTTTCCCAGTAGTCACTCATTCGTCAGCTGTTAGCAACGTGTCGATTAAGTGCCCAGGGTGTAGTAGTTTTTTCACAATTAGTAGTTTTTTGGTTGCAAGTCGGAATATGTCACGAAAATCTACAAACTGCAATAACTCGAAACCCATTGATTTCCGCCCCCAAATTCATAGGGTCAAATTTGTTGCAAATGTGCTCTAGTATTACCCCTTTCCAGGAATAGGTCGAATTACCAATCACCCTGTGTGTGTGTGTGTATATATATATACATACGTACATACATACATACACACACAAACACAAACGTATACACAGGATGTCCGGAGTGAAACACCCTAATGGCAACTGTCTGTAACTCTACATGTATTTGATGTATCAAAGAATATACGTACACAGACATAAAGTTTCTGTGAACAAAATAGTAATTAGTGTATTTAGTACATTTCCACATGCGCCCTTCCAGTCGCACGGAGGATGTCCAGCCGATGCTCTATTTCCCGCCAGGTTGCGTGTAGCATGTGTGGTGTGACTGTCCCAATGGCAACTGTAATCCTTTCACTAATCTGTGTACTAAATGTACTAAATGAACTAATTACTACTTTCCTCACAGAAACTTTATGTCTATGTATATACAGGGTGTCATTTTAATGGCGCCCACGGACCACAGATTCGTATAGAGGACATCAAAACAAACAACTTTTCTCAGTAACATTTTTCTCGTTGGTGCGTCGATTCGAAACTACAGCCATTCAAAAAAGACCGTTTTGCCGCCTGGATGCTGGCAACCCAACACAACATTTGATCGTATCTGTGACGTCATTTCCTGCAGCGAAACAGCACACTGCAGGGTTGCAAGTAACACGCAAATTTTGTAAAAAATGACAAACTACCAGCCACATTATTAGCTGTAAAACGAAGCGAGAAACGCGTCCGGAAGACCGAACATCATAGCCTACCAGCCAGAAGATCAGCAGTCATCTAAGGGGAAGGGGGAAATGAACCAACCATATGAGAAATGGTAAGAAACGTATTTAAAATGAAGTGTAAATATAGGATTTTGTCTCAGCCTACATGTCAAATATCAACAACAATAAATTTTATTGGACTTACAACTTACATGTGGCTGTTTACGCCCAGCTACATGTCAATTATATTTGCATATCTCGTTGCAAGGTTGATTTCTACAGGTTTGTGTCCAGATGCTGTGTGGTACTTTTGTGCTGATAAGGGAAGTATCCGAGGTTCACGTTGTTACATTACGGCTAAAACACGTAGAGTGGGATCCATAAGTATTACCAAGCAAATTGTCCATCACCCCGTTTACTCCCTTTATTTTATGCAACGAGAGCTTCAAGAACTGACACAAAACACCAAACAATCTCCTTACAATCTCTGAACCAGTATACGTAAAAATATAGTCCTTAAAAATACGAGGGATGAGGATAAAAACCAACAAAAATAGTAATGGACAATTTGCTGAGCAATACTTTTGGATCCCGCTGTACAGCCACAGTAACAATCTAATGATGAATCAGTAGCGAATATACTGTACTGTTCACCGTTGCAAACTATTACATGTGTATCCGGTGCATAGATAAGCACAGTCGTCGGAGAGCTTGTATTACTACTACTTATATCCCTGTATTTTCAACCATTTTTGCCACTTGCCTCATAATGCCCTGAATATACATTATATTAACATATGTGTTGCTTACCTTTGGAATTTTGAGTTCTTTCATTTCTATTTTGTCATCTGTTCAGTGTGTCACACACAACTAGTATCAGAAGGTCGAAGTGGATAGACTAAATTGTAGATGAACTTGGTAACTAGATTTGCAAATATTTGACACGTAAGCTGACAAAATTCGATATGACCAATTCCACTTGAATTCTAATTTCTTTCTACCATTTTTCGTATCGTTTGTTTACTTCCTGTTAGGTTACAGAACGTGTTTTCTCGTTTTGTTTGACGGTACATAAAGTGGCTGATTGTAGCTATGTCATTTTTAACAGAATATGTGTGTTCCTAACAACCCTGGAACGCATCGCTTCAGAACGGGATATGACGTCACCAATGCAATCAAATGTTGTGTGTGGTTGCCAGCATTCAGGCGGCAAAACGGGCTTTTTTGAACGACTGTAGCGCCGAAACGACGCACCAAGGAGAAAAATGTTACTGAGAAAAGTTGTTTGTCTTGATGTCCTCTACACGTTTCCGTGGTCCGTGGGCGCCATTAAAATGACACCCTGTATATATATATATAAGGGGTCTCAGGTTCGATACCCGATGGACGTATATAGTTGTTTGGATCTCACTTTAAACCGTAGGTTACCTTGTGTACCTAGTTGTGCCATAAGTTCTGATACACATGCCAGGGAGTAGAAATAAAACACAGTACACGTAGGTTGACAACTAAAAGGTCAAGGAGCTGTATTGTGCCTCTCAGATGCACAGTAATACAACGTTCACTCGAAATGACCACCTTTTGCCTTGACAGAAGCCCGAAGTCTGTCTGGCCATGCATCTATTGCTGCACGGATCACCTCCATCGGAATATCAGCGGCTGCTTTCGTCAAGGTCCGTTTCAGCGTTTCCAAATTAGGGTGACGCTTTGGACAGACTTTGCCTTCCAACACAGACCAGAGTTTGTAGTCCAATGGGTTCAAATCAGGACTGCTCGAGGGCCAATCATCAGCTGCTATGAAGTGAGACACATTGATCCTGAGCCACCGCTGGGTAGTCTTCGCTTTGTGTGCCGGGGCCGAGTCTTCTTGAAACGTCCAATCCTCTCCATGGAACAAGATTTCGTTGAGGGGCTTCACCACAGGCTCTAAGATGGTACCTTGGTACACTTTTGCAGTGGTTTTAACCTCTTTCTCGCAAAAGTGCAGCTGTGTGACGCCTTCAAAGCTAACGTTCCACCATACCATGATGGATGCAGGATGATGGGAACGCTGCACACATTTCTTCTTCTGCTTAGCTTCTTGAGCACTCCGAGCATACACATCATCATTCTGGCCGTTATAGGATTCCTCTACGTCAAAAATTTCCTCGTTCGTAAAAAGCAATTCCTCTGTGACCATTCCGGCGCAAGAGTGCCTTTGCTTTCCGCTGTCGCTTACGCTTTAGGTCTACTGTGAGGAAATGCGCAGTTGTTAAACAATAACCTTTGAGTCTAAGGTCTTCGTTAATGATCCGGCACATTGTTCTTGTAGACACATTCATCTGCTTTGCAAGGAGAGACTTCTTACGACAGGGATTCCGTCAAATTCGTTCTCTGACGGCTTTGACGAGAGCTGGTGTTCGGACTGACCGCGGACGACCACTTCTAACACGGCCAGCAATTCCATTGGTCTCAGCAAACCTTTTGATCGTGCGATAAACAAATAATCTGTTAATGCCCGGATGTTTTAGGTTCTTGAAAATCTCAGCGGGCTTTTTTTTGCCTTGTACAATGCAACCACTGCTGCACGCTTCTGGTCGATGTCCATTTTACACCCTTTCGTAGCTCTTACTGACTACAACAAGCTTGAAGAGCTTGACATTGACTTGCGTCATAGAACACGCTTAATAGTTGACTACATGACATAAAAGAAATGTAACATACAGTTAGAAAGTAGGTTTAGCCTGATGTTTCACGTTTCCCAAAGCAAAACCGATAAAAATTGTATGTTTAGAATGTAAGCACACTTCTGAACATGATTACTTAGCAAGCAATCGGAAGAAGGTGATGATAAGCGTTTTACGATTGGGAGAGTGATTGATCCCCATCAACTGTTGGCCCCAAGGTGTTTGCTCGAGGCAGGGTATCCATCTAGTTCTCATGCGGTTATATTTAAACCCACCCGCTTTCAGAATTTTCGTGATATATGCTACTCGAAGTAATCCGACGCTAAGCTCATAATTTCCCGAGTTGGAACTCGGGTCGAGACTTCATAAATAACTATTCTGGCTATAAAAAAATCTAGGATTTCAATGTTAGTCACCAGGATTCCTCTAAGATAAAACTATTTTACACTTTCCGTTGCATATTTGGCCATATCCTTGCGTCGGTTTTGGCTTAAATGGAAATGGGTATGCACAGAATATAAATGACACAAAAAAGAAGATGAAAGAAGCGGAGATGTTACAGTCATCAGACTGTACTGAAAACAATGTTGTTTGCCACAGCTCTCTATCATTTTTCTTAGCTGAGCTTTCATAATTATCGCAACTGTCTGCAAAGACCAAAAATACCCGAAGTCATGAAAAAAAAAATTGCCAGCATTTTTTATACAAAGTCAAGTTTTAGAAAATTAATGCCTGCTTTGCACTACCCCTGCATATGTGTTAAAACAACAAAAATATTGAAAATTTTAAAAGTAGTCAAGCAGTGCTGGACCATTCGGTATGGACTGACCCATATGCATTCTGGATAAAAATTCTGGTCTTAGTACAATTTCCATGAACTAAAAGTGGATGAACATCATAGTAATGGTTCTCCCACTTATTCAACATTTCCAATAATATTATGTGTACTCATATCAGTGCTAATTATTGAGTGTTTTAGGACCATTTGTAAAAAAATAAAGCTGTATGCCAGTGGAAAATTGGTTCATACACTCTATACTAAAATCTGTGATATTTTTACTATGAAAAATATTATATTTCTGATTTTTTAATATTATGTTTGAAATGTATTGAATATGCTGTGTAACAATTTTCATGGTGGTAAAACCTAGGACTCCCTATCAAACAATTACCCGAAGTGGAGTGGTTTTTTCCATCACAACATTTTATTTTATTTAAAGATTTTTCTGCTCTTTAAATAGCTAAGAGTAGTAATATAGACATTTTCTATTACTACTGTTCTTCTCCTCTCGAACAGTACCTAAATTATCAAAATACTCCACATAGTTTCCGAGATATGACATGTTTTGTGTCACATGGTGCGTTCGTTTGTACACCCAATTTCTGAAAATCTTCAAATTTCAAAAAATTCGTAACTTTCAAAATATTTGTTGGATAAGTCTAATATAACATATTTGTCATATTGGACAAAGTATCTATTAGTGAAAAAAATATGAAGCAAATCCATGGCTATGAAGCATTTTTTCTTTCAATTGGGTGATTTCACGTGGAATGATCCAGTAATTATAGGGTAATCTTGAAATTTCGTAACGAATTATAGAATTATACTTTAATTATACTTTCTCCAGAAGCTTCAATCTGACCGGAGGTCATTCACTTGTTTTCACCAGCTGTCTGCTCCTCTGAGGTATTTTAATTATGCAGAGTCAAGTGTGTACAAATTTCCTGAAACATTGGAGTAACAAGAAGCAAACAGGTAAACAGGTAGCAATCTGCTTACTGAATAGGAAGAAATACATGACGAATCGGCGTAGAGGAAATCTCCAATGGCAGAGGTTTAGAGGGGAAGGTAGGCTTGGTGGACAGACACTTTTGGATTTGAGTTGAGACAGGAATACTTTGGGAATCTTTGAAGGAGAGTAGTCAGCCTGACTTAGGTTGAGCAGCAAGGAGAAGTCTGGAGAAAGTCAGTTTAATCTTACACTTCGATTCGGTCATCTATCTTCTAAGTCTAGACAGGTATTTATCCTAACCTCACCATCATGATTCAGGTTGAAAAGTTCTAAAAACCAAGGAGTGACTATTTGCCATGTCAATTTGTTTTAGTCAGCGCTTTATTTCAGGATTACCTCTTGCAGCTTAGCATCAGACTTGTCCTCATGACAAGTGCTCTCACCATCTGAGGATGAATGATAATTAAACGACATCACCCATAAATCATTTGGGAGTAGTAGGTTCGATCTCGTCATTAGTAAGAATGATACGAATTGAACGTTTCCCGCTGGACCTACAATTGTCGTACGTTGATAATCACAATCTTTTTTTCTTATAAGCTGTTGCGGAATCAATCTGCAGTTGTTCGATTCCCGACCTGAGCATGGGTGTTTTTTCTGAGTGTCCCTTCATGAATTTCATCATATCACTACTAATCCTCATCGTCCCAGTTAGCTAAAAGTTGCAGAATAGCGACGTAAAGTACCGACAATGAACCAATCAAACTATATGCTTCCAGCAGCTTCGAACCGGGAACATCTTCATTACAAAAAAAAAAAAAAAAAAAAAAAAGCAGAAGGAAAAAAAGGGGAGAGGCAAATCGAAGGAAAGGCATGAACTATAGGACAGAATCCGGAGGGGAGTGGGGGAGAAGTGAAAGAGGGAACTAGAGGGAAGGAGAAGAAAAGCGAAAACCTGATCAACAGTGAGATAGCGAGAAGGAAGGAGAGAAAGCGCTATTAAGCGTGAAACAGTTGGAGAGACGAAACCAGTCGTAGAGGAATTCGTGGCAGCTTTTCCGACCCATCTACTCGAAGCAGCGGGAGGGGAAGTTAACTGCGGCCATTGTGGAAAGGAGTTTCCTGCTCCGATGGCCATTTTTACGAAAAAGATGTGACGTCTAAAAGAGAAACTCTCTGCTGGTGCCTCCAAATGAATAGCTCCTATGTTTAGCGACGGACCGTCTATTAATAACACAGACTTAAACACCAGCCCCTCTATTCGTCTCCCCTGACTCCTTTCTTCGGGATCCTTGCATGTCACCTTCCCCCTGACGGAATATCAAAACATTGGCATGCGTTTCCGGCCCATGACCTGTATCACCTGACAACGTTCTGCACGAACATCTGAATCGTTTGATAACATTTTTACTTTTTATTAACTTACACACCTATTCTACAGTGTTCCCGTCTGCTTCTTTGCTACACCTCTTCTATTGTAATAAACTGTTGACTACACCTCTTCTATTGCAACCAACTGGTTCTGCTTTTTTTTTTGCTCACCTCTTCTATTGCAATCAACTAGTTCTGCTTTTATATTCACCTTTTCTATTGCAATCAACTGGTTCTGCTTTTTTGTTCACCTCTTCTAGTGCAATCAACTAGTCCTGCTTTCTTGTTCACTTCTTCTATTACAATCAGCTAGTTCTACTTTTTTGTTCCACCTCTTCTATTGCAATCAACTAGTTCTGCTTATTTGTTCACCTCTTCTATTGCAATCAATTAGTTCTGCTTTTATATTCACCTTTTCTATTGCAATCAACTGGTTCTGCTTTTTTGTTAGCCACTTCTAGTGCAATCAACTAGTTCTACTTCTTTTTGTTCACCTTTTCTATTGCTAGCAACTAGTTCTGCTCTTTTGCTCACCTCTTCTATTGCAATCAACTAGTTCTGCTTTTTTGCTCACCTCTTCTATTGAAATCGACTAGTTCTGCTTTTTTGTTAACCTCTTCTATTGCAATCAACTAGTTCAACTTTTTTGTTCCACCTCCTCTAGTGCAATCAACTAGTTCTGTTTTCTTGTTCACCTCTTCTATTGCAATCAACTAGTTCTGCTTTTTTGCTCATCTCTTCTAGTGCAATCAACTAGTTCTGCTTTTTTCTTCATCTCTTCTAGTGCAATCAACTAGTTCTGCTTTCTTGTTCACTTCTTCTATTGCAATCAACTAGTTCTACTTTTTTGTTCATCTCTTCTATATTTTAATTTTTAAAATTCTTCTTTTCTTATGCATGCACTGAATTTTGAACATTCCATTCTAGTTCAAGCTAAATTTTCTTACACATCTGTAGGCAGGTAGCCCATAAGAAAAGTGTAGAAGGTAAAATATATGAAAGGGGTGCTGGTTACTAATGCATTTATATTACTATTAATACAACTATTACTATTGCTGTGCTGACTGCTGTGTTCGGATGCGTTCTGAGGCTGGTTCAGAACTTGTTGGTTTCGTTTTGAATGACATCTTCTATAATCTATACCCGGAATCTGTTTAGCTAGCCTGCGCATAGCGGCAGAGAAGGGGGACAATTGAGTGGGCACACGCTGCTGCGAAGGCTGGTAATTGCAGTCGCTTCCCCTTCCACACAATCCCGTTCCCTCTAACGCGTTCATTGGTCGAGCCGTCTCGCGTCACTACTTGTTGTCGGTCGCTTGCTCCAGACATGTAAGTGGACGAGTTCTATGTGTTCATGTATTTGCCGGTTGGTTGTTCAAGCCATGTGAAATCAGTCAGCCAGCGTTTTGCATGAGTGGCCTATCTCAAAAAGTGCGAATGTTCAATTTTGAGGAAAGTGAGGTTTCAATTGAATTCAACACATCTGGGCGTTAATTGTCTGTTGGAGTAAAAGCTTAATTGACTAGTGAATAGATGTCTTTGTCATTCGAGTATGGAATTACGCATTAAATATTTTTCAGCTACAGGCTTCGTTCCACATTGATATGGAAATTACTTTTTGGACACCCTGTACAGTAAATGAATTCGCGGATTTGACTTTGAAACTTGCAACAGGTGTCAAAAACAGAACACCGTTAAGATTGGCGATCTAACGAGAATATGCAAACCACATAACCACGAGTAAGATACCCAAGCCCATTTCTTTAATAACTAATTTCATTCGTAAAAAATAGTCCCATCATATAGAGACGATTTGATAACCTTTCTTCCATTGCGTTTAATTTCCATATGACCCGCCGGATCCTTTGATCTTTTTTAATTCGCATCCACGTTGCATATTTCATAAGAGCTGGCACGTATAACCCAGACACGCCGCAGGGGGGCGGCATGGTAGTTCTCACAGATGGGAAGCGAGATCCACAGAGGTGGTCCTTTATTGGCTTAGACGAATGACGACGCCAAGTCAAGACCGTAGAGTGGGTGGGTGTTGATGGACTGTTTTGCCGTCGGTGTTGATACGCGTAGGATGTCGTCGGTCGCCATATTGTTTTCTGCGGCTTCTCTCGTTAAGAGATGACGCTATGTAGTTACGATTCCACTCATGCCTCATTGAACCTTATTGGTTATATTTTTAGGGTGCGAACTAACAAGAGGGTGCCAGGGATCCCCTCCCCTTACAAATATTTACTCCCTCTAAGGCTGATTTAATCCCTCATAGCAATATACAGGGTGGCTCAAAAAGTCAATTAACACGCCCGGTACAAGGCCACTGCAGCGCGCAACATGGAAATGGTGATGACCAATCGTTATCAGGCCAAGGGGGAACCACATTGACGCCACCCGCGCGGTCGGCGGCCATCTTGATGTCCGCCATCTTGATTTCAACTTCAGAATTTTAAATGGGAAGGGGGTGATATGATATATCAAATCAGGCTAGAATTTCACGAGAAATGTAATGGTGAAGGTTTTTTTTATATATCTTTTACCAGTGAAATGTTATGACTGAATTCTTGTACCAATTTGCTCCTTTTCGAGGTGTTAGAAAAATGCCTTAAAATTTGTTTAGCGCATCGGTAATGCATCGAGATCAAAGTGACGTCTAGAGAGAGAAGTTCGCATGCCATTGCACAAGATTTTAATCGGATACATCCACGAAGAGCTGCGCATTATGAATGGTTGTCACGAACAATTACAGTGTGACGCTTCCATTAAATGAAACGTCCTTTACAGTGACAAGGCTAATGTTTACGTTCATAAGGAAGTTCATAAACACAATATATTCAATGCTTTTTATCTGATAAATCATTTTCGACAGAGCAAAGCTGAATGGTTAGTGCTGGTAATTTAATGGTGTGGCGTGCTGTATGGAACACGATTGGTTATTCAATTTTCCATCAACGGAACCTTAAATGCTTAGGCCTACTTGGATTTGTTAAATATACAGGTTTTTTCATCCTTGCTTATGGAAGAAGGTACTTTTTACAGAGTTTTTTTTTCAATAGGGAGGAACACCAGAACACTATGGGAATGTTGTGAAGCAGTTTCTGTCCAAAGTTAGTTATGTTATGTTATGTTCTCTATTACAGCTAAACTACATCACTCTTAAGATCATGATGACCTTAAAATTGCCAAAAAATTACCTATAAAAATGCATATATGACCTAATTACATAATGACCTAATTGAAATTCAAATTACGAATTAACGTTACAGTATATATCACATGTTCATTGCGTATGGTAGTACAAGTAAGAAAGTTCACTTTTTGTCATCTTTTACTTTTTAAGTACTGAGTTGCAGTACACAACGAAAGTCATATGCAAATTTTCACAAGTGAATGGTTGTCGGTTTTCGGACAAGAGAGCGTTGTACATGGAAAACATTCACTCGACTTCCACCGACACAAGAGAAGCGTGCTTGAAATTAACAATATCACTTGCTGTTAAGTCACTTTCAATTCCATGGAGTGCAAATTGCTTTCCTGACAAATTCTGATACAGAGCACAAAACTTTGTACCCATTGTTTTTGAACAATAATCCGTTCGGCGACAATGTATTTACTGATAGAGGGGAAAATTACATTGTTTGAGCTGAACTGTTACACAACAGCTTGTATCAACGATACTGCACAGAATTTCTTTGTTTCTTCAAACACAGTCGGTCAGAACTGCGCTGAAGGCAATGAGACGAGAGTCTGGAACCTCTAGAGCCTCCTAGATGGTGCAGTGCTAGTGTTGTTGCCTTGTAATCAAGGGGTCCCGGGTTCGATACCCGGTGGAGCCACAAGATGTTCGAATCCAACTTTAAACTGTAAGTCCAGTCCCGATTAGCCTTACTGTGCATAAAGTGGACTTAAACAATAAATTAATCAATCAATCAAATCAATCGGGAACCTCTCTCCTTCAAAGGGCTACATTTGCATGTAAAATGCCCCTTCTTTCACCAAAATGTAAGATGACTTCTAAAAGGCCGAAAAATGACTTAAACGGTTTAAAAAGTTAAAAAAATTACCTTTACTCCAAAGGGTCAAAAAAATGCAAAACCATGCCCTAACATGTTCACTTACGTGTAAAACACCTTGCTATCTACATATGCAACGTTTCTGTCTTACCAAAAAAAAAGATGCATTTGCATCAAAATCCTAGCCCTAGGTGCGAGTATCTCTCATGAAGACCACAGGGAAGGAACGTGCTGTGTCCATTTTTAGCAAAATTGAGCCAAAAGTGCTGTCAAATACCTCTATGAAGGGTCTTTCTAACTTGGAATTGTACGTCACGGACACTGCCGGCTTGTAATGAATACATTGACTTTCCATGGAATCGTTACAAGCCGGCAGTGTCTGTGTCTACAAGAATAGAAGAACATGCTTTCTCCATCCACTGTAAAGAGGTTTTGGTTGCGTATGCAAGTAAACATGCTACCTGAACAAGTAAATAAGATGCTCTTCTGTTTCTCTGCCACTTTTCACCACAAGTAAATCTTTTATTTATTATTTACTTTTTCCTTGTCTTCCTTGTGTTTGTTGGCAGTGAAGATCTGATGAGAAAGACGGTGAAATGCCCAGAGCTTCCCCGATGGCTTAGTGTTAACTCTGTCGCCTTGTAATCAAGGGGACCCCGGGTTCGACCCAGGTGGGGGAACATGGTGCTTCGGATCCTACTTTTAAACTGTAGGTCCAGTCTCGATTAGCCTGTGCAAAAAGTAGACTTACAAACTTGAAAATGAAATGTTCATGCCGAATAAGTAATTCGCACCCAAGACCCCTGTCGCCGTGTGGCTTTAAACTAACCACTCTGCAATGGCGCAGCCGGCCACGGGCTCAGTTACGAAATATAAAGAGAATGTCTGAAGACCAAGGAGAGTTATATCAAAGAAGAAGAAAATGAAGAGGAAGATTAAGATGGATTATGATTATTTCGAGGATTTGAAGATGATGAAGACTAAATGCTGGAAAGGAGATTGTATATATACACCATGTACCAGCTAACTGTAAACCAGGCGAACGAGAACAAGTCTCTGCGCAAGTAGTGACGCGAGACGGCTCCACCAATGAACAGTGAGAGATACGGGATTGCGCAATGGGCGACAGGAGTTACCCGATTTCCCTGCCTCGTTCTGTAAGCGTTGCAAACTTTTGAAAGCGACAATTCAATACGCACATGGCAAACGGACCTTATTCTTGTCTCCATGTCCGTACGCTTGGTTGGGGCGGTGGTTACCTATGCTAACCACACATTCAAACTATAACGGTTTTTTCCTGTGAGGTGGTTATCAACGCTGACCACATATATAGTTCCTCAAATCAACACTAGGTGGTAGGCGTTTACACCTGGCTGTTTCATTTGTGCTTGGGGAGCTCGGTGTGTGGTCACGTGTTCGATTCTCTTTCGATTTTCGTGAAAATATGTCTCACCTCAAAATGATTGTGGACATTTTATAAGTAATTGATTTGTACTCCTCACATGACATTTTTTTGTGTTTTGACTTCAATGTGCATTCTGACATTAATTAGTTGTCAAATTTGTGATTAGTGCCACTAACCGCCACGCACAGGCGACTGTGTAATCTTGCCAACATGTCTTCATGAACTCTGTCCAAAGATCGTCTAAAATATGACTATGGGTGTGACCGCAAGAGATAAAGTGGTGGCATAGGCTGTTCTTCCACTTCCTAGATATGTGTGTGGTGAATGCTATATAATTGACAAGGAGATGGACATGAACACCTGACAAACAAGGACTTTTGTACAAGAGTGTACAAGGTACTGTTGTCAAATGTTATTATAAATAATGTAATTGAAGACAGTTTGAAGAGAAAGTGTGTTGCAATAAGTAATCACAAACAAAAAGTAGAAAAAACAAATAAGATTGGAGAAAAATGCGCACCAACCAGTGCTGGGAACTCCAAGATGATATGCAATATGCAGTACATGTGTCAGCAACACCAGTCAGAACAATTTGGACATTCAGAGCCATTCTGTCATAGGAAGAGCAGAAATTGCTTTCAGATGTGTTACTCGAAATAATGTCTCACAAAACAAGCAATAAAGCAAATATAAAGAGAGATAAAATATTTTTTATAAATTACATTCCATTTTTCACAAAAGTATTTAAATATGTGTATTAAGTGGGCTGTGGTTAGTATAGGTAACCACATTGTACGTAATTGTTAATAACTATGAAAATAATAAAAGTTGAGAAAAAGTCCAAAGGAAACATTTAATTATCTCCCCAGTATCTTGCATGCAATCAATGTTGCAAATGAATATCTTGAAAAAAAATGTTCCTGTCCCTTAGAGAGTTAAGAATTTCTTAGGGAAATATTAGGGATAAAACAGCAAGTACAAATTTTGACAAGCCGTACATTTAGCGAACGGACTAAGGTCTGGACCGTACATCCGTACATGCCATGAAATTTCCATACATGTACAGTCAGGACCGTACGGTTGGCAACGCTGCGCTTTCACCACTCGATTTCCCCCCTTCTCTGCCGCTATGCACGGGTCTGCTCCACAGTTAGCTGGGACAGGGTATAGAAAGGATTGGAAACAATTATGGAGAGGACGAGGGTTACTTGGAGCAATAGTGCCAGCGAGGAATAGAGTTTAACAAATAAATAAGAACAAAATACAGTAAAATATTACCCAAAGAGAAGTTGGCCCGATAACCACGCCGTAATGAAAAATATACATTTAAAACAAAAGCGCTGAAACAAGTAACCAAAAATCCTAGATATACAGTTGGCCACACTGCATTTTGGCCTGGGAGCAAGAAAAACCGAGAGGACAAACTGTCTGGAGTAACAAGATTGCGCATGATCCCATTCCAGACGTTTCATCTTGTTTTTTTTTCTCTTTCTCCCCGTCTGTGCACTCGCCAGCTAGAGATGTGGAAAGGCAAGGGGGCGGATGGTGTAAACACACCAACGCAAAAATATTTATATGTGCTACGCCAGCAGGGAAAGAAAAAATACTGGATTATTTTTCATGTGACGTTGTGCAAATTCGTTGGCAGAAAAAATCTTCGTTTTCCAAGAAAACAAGGGAGCGGAACGGCCAGATAGGGGAGAGATAAAAGGGGAGGGATGTGTTATATTTCCACAATATTCAGTTTATTTAAATTAAATTATCTCTCCATGATCTCGCTTTCAGTTGTATGTTTGTAACATTTCGCCTGTATTGTTTTGGAAAAGCCTTTAAATTTCTATAAGGTATGGGACATACGAGACCAGACTTGATCAGGTAAATTACTCGAAATATATTACGTAGGAAAACTTTGCCTTACATTTATTTTTAAAAATATTGAAACACATAACTCAATGCCGTGCTGATACTGCATAAACATACGTTTTGTTACACGTATACAGGGTTAGTCTAAAAGAAATAGACAGTTTAAACGTTTTATATATGAAAAACTGTTTGTTTTATCAGGAAGCATCTAGTACTATTTTATAGTTAAAGTCTTCAAGTTTGCAATCTCCACTTTTCATTTGTTTTCGTGACGTCAGCATCACATGAGTGCCCTTGATGTCAATCGAGCAATATGCCCATTAGCGAGGTAGAAAGGCTTTCAGTGTGCTTGTATTTGCAAGAATTCTGATAACTGTCGTACAGCATCGTTTTAGATCACGGTATGGCAAACAACTACCCACAACGCACCACAACAGCTACTGCGACTGTTGACATGGACATGCTGAGACATATTTTGGGTGAGTGGACTATCGCATTGATATCTCTCGTGTTACAAGAGGGTCACACATAGAACACTTGTAACTTACCAATGTAAACTTCAGAACGTACTCTTCAAACCATGCAAGAACTTCAGCCCTATTATTAAAACTCTTTTTTCTGTAAAACTTTGAAAGTGTCTATTTATTTTAGGCTAACCCAGAATTAACTACAACCGATCAAATTAGTTTCTGCTTTAAGAACGAAAGTTACATATTCTTAGTTGAAAAATTGTGTCGTCTTTTGTTTTTCTGAGTATTCCTGTTCTGAGTGAAACCGAACATGCAGTGAGTAAAAATATGATATTAAATATGATAAGACTTCTACTTTCTAATTATTCGACCATTAATAATAATAATTATTATCATTATTGCATTTTGAAAACTTACTAGTGTAAATGTAAGAACAGTGGTGGTCCAGTTAGTGGGGCGTCTGACTGCCACGCGGGAGTTCCGAGTTCGATGTCCGACCTTGTCGCTAAAAGTGGCTCTGGGATTCGCTCAACCTCTAATAAATGGGATACGTAGGGCTGAAGGAGGCCGATGTGTGATAATGATCATATCACCTCCACAAATGGCCGAGATTGTGAATGTGTGGAGCCCTACCTCCAATTCGCCCACACACCCATATGCCTCCACGGTATGTTGCAATGAGCAGAGATAATTTACCTTAAAGATTGATGTTGGCTTCTTTTATGGCATGGATATTTACTGAAGTTCCACTCATAAACTTCCAAAAGCAGCGCAACTAACTGACGAAACAAGAATCCTTTCATTAAATTCGAGGCTTTTACTCCATTCTAGTGAAGAAACACTAAATATCCGGGTTTATATATTTTGTTAATTTGAAAATTGTTCCACGCAATGTCAGCGATGATACATCTGACTGTCGAAAACACAGAAAGTGACTAGCCTCATTAATATTTAAGAAATGTTTGTTATAGTTGGACTGCGTAGGTCGTGATAAAACGCATGCGCTAAATAACAAATAATAAACAAAACAAATGAACGCATTCAAAAGATACACTGATCTGAAACCAACAGCGTTGTTTCGTGCGTTTTTCTACCTACCTCCCCTTTCTAATGTAGACTCGTCTTCTCGAGCCAGTCTTGTCTTCCGCGGTCGGAAAGTAAAAATATCATGCTATGTCATACATATTAAAATACCAAGGACGTATTTAGAGGTATCCAGGGGATACAAGAACGACACCATACCCTTCGAGACTTATCGAGACGAGACCGAGAACGAGAATATGTCTGTAAAATCGAGGTGAAAGTGAGACGTATTTTTCAAAAGTCTAGTAAACTAGTAATATTATGTGGAAACAACATCTAGTTTTGAAATGGTGTGTTACTTAGATGTCCGTGGTGTCTAATCAGGGGCGCCAAAACCGGGGAACAAGGGAGGCCCGGCCTCCTCTATAATGGGCCCAATGTATAACTTTCAACACGATTTCATTTTGTAACAAAATATTATTTGTATGATGGAAATTCCATAAATTATTTAAGGACTCTGTGGGAAATTACGCAGGATTCTACCATAAAATGGACATTTTACTCTATCTCAGTATATATTTTTCCAAATACACAATTAGGAATGAAAACACTTGATATATTATGATTATGTGCGAGAATAGAGGAAGAAGCGTGGAAATACTGTAGTCCTTGTGTTCCTGAGTGAGTAAGTCCATCGAAAAATAGGTGCCTTTGTTTTTCACACGAATGTAAGGTACTTATATCTTCCATTGTCGGCATCTGTTGTTGATGCATCGGTTATTCAGTGGCGTAACCAGAAGGGGCAGGATGCATTCCCCCCCCCAATCTTGGACGGAAATAAATTCTACGGGGGCAAAACTTGAAGTAAAAAAAGCAAAGCTAGCAGAATCTAAGAGCAGAGATATCTGCTATATAAAAAATACACAAACGATCGAGTGCATATAAATAAATAAATAAATAAAATTGTGACAACATTTCAAATATCTCAAGAAGTAGGTTTTTGCCACCATTTTTCAAGATGGCGGATTTCCCCAAAACATTTGGATGGTGGATTTTTAATATATTATTCACTATACGATTCCACACGATCTATACGGCGTATGCTTTTAGAAGGAACATGGGTTCAGCCAATACCCAGCCAGTGCTGTCGCGCTTTTGACAAACCAACTGCTAGCGGAAGGAAAACGCAGATAATTCGCTGTGTCCAATATTCAGCTTTTTATGGGTATAATGCATGCACGTGATATTTGAGTACAATGAAATATATAGTGAAGAATTCTACACAGGATTATATCATATCACTGCAGTATATAAGAGAAACTAGTGCCTGAGAGAAGTTTGAAGGTATTTATTATAGAGGAACTGCAAGGCCATCATCATCGCTCTCGTTTCTGTTTTCTGGCATGTTTCCCAGGAGATTTGAATAGGGGTTCGTCGATTTCTGCCTGTACGACTGGTACGTACTAGGTTTCAAGAGCGACATTATTAATTTGATTTGATTTGCTTTATTTTACTTTGCTTTTCTGTCACTTTTGGCTAATTCGAAGATGGGAATGAGTGATGATATATTTAAATTGATGAAGGGATGTTCATAAACATCCATGTGCAGCCAGGATTCGAACCCGGGACTCCTGGCGTCGTAGAGCGATATGCTAACCACTCCACAATGGCGCCGGCGCGACATTATTAAATAACACTCACGCAACACACACACTATTGCACAACTATCGAGCATAAGGGCTGTATTGCACATTGCGCTACGACGCCAGGGGTCCCGGGTTCGAATCCAGACCTTGGCATGGATGTTTGTGAGTGTCCATTCATCAATTTCATCATATCATCACTCACCCCCATCTTCGTAAATTAGCCAAAAGTGATCGAAAAAGCGAAGTAAAATAAATAAATCAATAAGGACTGTATTGAATCCTCTCACAACTGATCTTCATGCCGTACGAGTAAAATTATCTTATACCGCCTTTGTTATGAAAACGTTGAACTCAAAACTGACCCAGACTCGCAATGTTTGTGAACACACAAGACAATGAAAGGTCATTGTGCATATTGAGCCGAATTTGACACCCATAGCTTTACCAAGACACAACAACTCATCGGGGTCAACACGGTGGCAACGAAAAAACAACAGACGGAAGGAAAACGAAAGGGTCATTGTGTGTGTGTGTGTGTGTGTATAGACACGTGTTGTTTCCCGTGTTTCTTCGAGAAACGATAACTCCGGCTGTAGGCGACGGAAATTCATGGGACTTGGACAGTCAGGTTCAAAATGTCTTGCCCCATCTTATGATGAACCTTAAAAGTGGCGAGTTTTATGAAAACTTCTTGCGCGCAAGAAAAATACAGAACACGGCGTTTAACTCGCGCGCCGCAGTTTCCTAACTGTAGAACGTTGCACTCCTGCCATTGGCTGTTCACCACGCACACCCTATGCGTGGCTCCGCCCGATATCGCTTCTAAAACCGTGCGTCGTGTAGTACGAGAACAATTTGTGTTGCTTTTATTTCCATGACAGGCCATTATTTCATTATTTCTCCTCCGTTGCCTATACTAATAGATGGAGGCATATAGTGGCTTGGATCCAGAGGCACCAATTTCAGATATTTGGGGGGGGGGGGGGGCAAGATCGGCATAAACAATACATTATACATGTAAATATACATAAAATTTGCCCTTCTAAGTGAATTTTTTTGGGGGGACAAAGTGTTGCTTGGATCCCATGTTAAACTGTAAATCCAGTCCTGATTAACATTTCTGTGTATAAAGTGGACTTAAACAAACGGAAATTCCACTCGACACTCCTCACCAGCGAGCCCGCCTTATCAGCGAAGGAGAGCACAACATTATTAACAAATTCACCCACTTTTGGAAAATACCTCGAAACTTTTCTGATTCTCTTTGAGGAGAAAGATCTGTTGAATACAAAATAAAACATTTCATTCGAGAAAAGAACTTTGGGTAAGATTTCTAAAGTGTCCTTTCACAATGTGCAAAACATTCCTTCACTACTGGTTGAAACGAAAGATTTGCGTCATTAATTTACCCCTAAAAGATGAAAAGAACACGGAACTAATGAACACACCCGAGAAGGAACAGCAGAGACTCGAAGTGATGAGAGTAACATGAACCGGTTCAATTTAAGTTCGTGAATTAGCTAATTGTTCATTAGCAGGAATATTCAATAGAAACTTTGGTAAAATTATTGAGTTTAATTATGACTTCTGTTCTTAGTATCATTGCATTTACAGTTGCTTCTGAATTCAAGGACGAATGAATGATTAACATTTCATCAAAAATTATGAAACATGATTTAGCTTATGATCAGAACAATTCAAATTATGTTTCTTTTATGTTTCCGTTTGTTCAATTAGAAATATCGTGGTAACATTCATTAATGTCTGTACGTTGTCTAATTAAGTGGAATTGGATTTGTTTTGTTAAAAGAAAAGTCACTTCATGATTTGGGATTCTGGGTAAATCATTGCTGTTTTGGGGTGTCCCTTTCTAAAGACACCCAAAGCCAACCTCCCTTCCATGTAGCACACCCTGGACTGGATTTTGCATACTATGGAGACTCTGGCGTCTGAATCTGCACCCAGGATAATCCTGTGTTGTGTCGTCCCTATATATTTGTGACTGTCCTTCATACATCTCATATTATCATCATTCATCACCATGATATGATGAGATTGATAATGGGACACCGATGCCCAGGCTGGGATTCGAACCCGGCACCCCTGACGTTTCCGCGCGCTGATCTAATCACTTTGCCACGGTGGTGGGCGTGTGTGTGTGTGTGTGTCGTTCCCTCTGTGTGTACGAGTGTATGTTTGTCTCAAAGTTTCTTATTCCCTGATTTCTTTTCCCACCCCCTCTCTCTGTAAAGGGCGTTCTGTATAGGACGCCGAATTAGAAAATTAAATAAAAGTAGGGAAAATATCATGAAAATAGTTATATTTCACATATATGTAAGCAGTAACATCTCCCATTTACGTACGAAAGACAATGTCAGGCATTTTTCCACCCCTACTGAGTCTGCATGCATTTATACACTCCACAAAATTATTGATAACCCTCTCGCAGATGACTGTCCCGATGCCTCCAATCACCCAGGCAGGCTATTTCACCGCTGACACTGAACCAGTTGACTGGTTCAAACAACAAACAAAGCTATATTAATCGGCAGGACAACAGATACCAACATTGGTAAGAACAGGTCTGCCAACCTCGAAACAAAACAATAGCACACGATTCAAATTCGGCGTTCTATACGGAACACCCTTTGTTTTGTCAGGAAAAAGAGAAAAGAGCCAAACATTATTGTTTCGCGCTTCGTAACAGGTCCAGAGTAACCAATCTTCCCCAAACTTCCGCAAACAGTTTGCAAAAGCCGCAGTTTCTTTACACCCACTATTCGGAGACCGCGACGGTTGTTACCCGGTGAACCCGCGCTTCACTTGTCTTCCCCGAAAAACAGATTCTGCTCATGTTTCACGCTTGCTGTCAGTGAAGCGCCCCCTTTCGGAGGCATCTGAAAGCAAATTCTGGCGGCGGATTTCGTCTGTGAAGCTGCCAACGCCAGAACCAAACATCAAACACCCGGTGCGGACCCGCTTTCCCAAGGCGCTTGACGTCACGAGTAGAAAGAACATTTAAACATTTTCCAGCCCTTGCATCTCCTCCCAGTGGTCCATTCGTGGAAGAGCAGGGCGTCGAACACATGCTCGACGGCATTGGAGAAAAATAAATATTCCAGATTGGACTTAAAAAAGTGCTTGTCATTGATACGTTCAAGCCTGTATTTATTATACTATTAAACGTATTATTATATTTATTAATAATGTCTTCATAATACTCAGCGGTGAACGATGAGACTCGGTGAAGTACACAGACTCCTCTCAGATACAGGGATAGTGTTAGGCAAAGACAATATTCACAGCACAGAGAAATAAAACTACATTGCTGCAGTATATAATCTAAAAGGTTTTATTCTTTATTTATGGCAATTATAATGCGAATATACTTGAAACGAAGGCGAGGATTTCGCATTGTCGATGAATTGACTCAACTAAAACGCATAAACTCAATGCGTGGCTATCGGCATGCCTATGATCACATAGACCTAGCTTGCGCCCCAAACTACCACACCAAGAAATATGCAATAATAACCGAGCCAATATTTGCTTTTTAGCCTTTTAGTCCAAATTAATAATTAGGCTAGCTTTATTTCTTAACGTAGAATGGTTGCAGTATTGTGCATAGCATCAATGCATGGCCATCGGCATACCTATGATCACATAGGCGCCCCGAACTACCATACCAAGATGTATGCACAACACCGAGGAGTTCTTTTTAGGTTTAAAAGCTTCGTCGATCCGTAGCGAAAGTGTGATATTTCTTACTCGATATCCTCGCTTTTATACTATTTCGAGAACACAGATTCAAGTACAGATGAATCACTCACTATTTACAAAAAGATGCTACCAACAAAACTGACATCTATACATGTTTAGAAATGCAAATTCGTATAGTGCACTCTCGCAAACATGAAAATACATTAAACTACCCATAATAGAGCATAACATACAATAAGCATTAAACAAAAGATATACATTACAAAAAAGGTGCAATATTACATATAATAACAAGGAAATTACGCTTTCTTTCACAAAAATAAATATATTAGTGACATATTTTCTACCGGTGACGTCACATAAAACTATGGATCATATCATTATGATGTGCCAGCGGTGTTCCTATTGTTTAGAAGGCACCAGGCCACACGCTTGAAATTGTTGCAAGCTAACGAGGCCCCGTCGCCTGGGTCGACTTTGTGGCCTCTCTTGTAAAAATAAAACGAAAAACAAGAGTTGCCGATATCACTTTATTAGTGCATGTGAACCAGCCAAACTGATCGAGTAACGTAACTTATTTACAAATTAGTGCAGTAACCCCCGAGTTGTGTAAGTAATGCGTTCCGTTAACCTTTACGTAACTTGAATTTTACGTTAAGTGTAACTTCGAAAGAAACTGCAATATTTATTATTATTATTATTATAGCTATGTATGTATATATATATATATATATATATATATATATATATATATATATATATTATTTACACAGTATTATTTTATGAATGAAACATCATGCAGCAGTATATAAACTAAACTGAAATCACACTTTCCAAATAAAAAGAATGTCTTGTGACAGCTATGTTCAGTTATTATGTAACCGCGAATTTACGTAAGTTGCGTATTACGTAAGTCTGAGGATTACTGTAGTCTTCTATATCTTCTATCACAAAACTTGATTATTCCGTCCTGGGCATTGGTGTTCTTTCTGAGTGTCCCTTCATCAATTCCATTTTATCATCACTCATCTTCATCTTCGCAGTTAGCCAAAAGTGGCAGAAAACCGAAGTAAAATAAACCAAATCAATCAACCAAAATTGATTAAGCTTGTAGTATCACGGTGGAAAAGTAAATAAATCTTGTATTTTTTTTCTATATCGAGGATTTCAGGAAAATGTAATGTTATAAAAACATAAAATTCTACACGATACGTTTTATGTACAGTAGATTCCCGATAATTCGAGGTGGACGAGACCGAGAATACCTTGAATTACACAAAACCTCGAACTACAAGGAATAAGCTAGAGAAAATCTAAAGAGGTTAAAAAATACAATATACCAAAAATCAATAGTATGTAAAAAATGAATTTAAGTTTTAGGTCCAATTTATGCATTTGGACCTAAGTTTAAAAGTGGGATACGAACCCCTATGTACCTTCACCTGGAATCGAACCCCTTGATTGCAAGGCGACGAGAGAAACACTGCGTCATCGGGGAGAGACGGCGAGAGTTAAAGCAAAACCAGTGCTGCCTGTGTAGCTTAAATGGTAGAACAATGGCAGAGACCCTGGTTACAGTCAAGTACATTTTTCAATAACATTTCTGCAATCAACATCTCCTGCGTGTGCCAAATGGTAGAGTAAAATGTATAATGTTTCACAAATCAGATAATTTCTTCATTGTACAACAGTTGTTGTCAAAATGGTATACAAGTATGCTAAGCACTCTGCAGGTTACAAATGAAGTTCAATACAAGGCATTATGTAACTGTGTTTGATACACGTTATTCGGTACAAATAAACCTACCAGAATAAATTTATCGTAGATACATTTATATATTATTTCATGCATACACTAACTATTTGATATATCATTCCAATTCTTCCTAGAATCAGTTAACAAAAGCGATTGTCTTGGAAACCACAGTTTATTCGGTATTTATCGCGAGCTTCTTTTCCTTCACAACCCAAGTTGATTTCGTGGAAACGGAAAAAAAAAATGGAAGCTAATTTTTGTTTTATTACATTCCATAGGACCCCTCGTACCTCAACAGAAAAATCACCGAAAATCGAAGTTGGGAAACATACATACATTTTGAAAAATGTCCGCCATTTTTAAAATTTCTAAAAATTGCGTTTGTACGTTAACGGTGATCCATAAAATGTTTCTGCTTGCCCTATTTTACTTTAAATGCTTTCAAAAATCTAAATTATATAAAAGAAAGCAGAGATGATACAAATTTTAAAAATTTATACACATAAATTTGATCCAAATACTAGATGGTATTGAGTATTTTGATAGCCTATTCTTGGAACGGCAACCCATCTACTCTGAACAATTATCAAGTCAGCTGAATGAAGAAATAGGTTGCAATTCATATATTGGCACGATTTTCGATTAATACACGATAATTAGAAGACGTTGCCGAACCCATCGTTACGCATGCCCTGACAAGAGCGGCGTATGTTCCGCCCTGTCCGTTCGCCGCTTGTCTGAATTGCAGTAGCAACGCCTGCAAACGCATTGCTCTGATGGTGCTGTCTTTGCTGTTCTTGTTCATGTATGTTGTTTTGTGAAGTAATTCAATGTATGCATGTCTCCCCTTAAGTCCTAGGTTGCATAAAGTGGACTTAAATAAATAAAAAAGTATCCATTCAAGAAGTTCTGTGTTGTGGGTTTTCAAGCATAGTGACAAAAGACCCGTCTAGTGCACTGAACTTTTTGACTCTCTCTGCACTCCCTCATCTACTTCGTTGATTTGGTGTCAAGTAGTGTATATATGGTGTCTGTACTGCTTGCAGTGCGTTGTGTAGCCGGTGTAGTGTGTGGTGTATGACCACGTGGTACATGCTAGCTAATGAAATGAACGTTTGAAGGAGCAGACAGACATCTGTTGAATTTTCTAAACTTGAATACCGCTATTCGTCTACTTGCTTCAACGTCATTCCCTTGCACCAGCCTGACACCGCGATACACCTGCACTACATCTAGTGTCAAAAAGTGCAGCGAAGTAGACGGGGCTATTAAGTGAATTTTCTTTTCCATCTGATGGCAGTGGTGATGAAAAATAGTGGGAAAACGTGTAGGTCGAAAAAGTAATTTAAGGAACATGTAATTATGCGGGAAAAGGGTAGAGCTCCCAAGTGTAAAAGTTAAAAGAGGTCGGAAGACCACAAGAGAAGACAGCTTAAATGGCATTATTGCCAAGATCGATAGCTTCGAAAATGTAAAGCGCATATCAACTGCAAGAAGAAATACCCAAATCATCCTGATCAAGTACCAGGACAAGCGCCTGCTCGTGTACGGGGCTATGTGGATTACTTTATGGAGTGACATCCTCCAATTTGAATTTACGTTGTGTTGTCTGTAGTATTGCGGAGAGTAATTTAACGGAAAAGATGCATGTTAAGCACCTTGGGCGGTATTTACTCACGGTTGTTACTAGAGAAAATGTCCGCTACAAGTGAGAGGAGAAATGACTGGAGGTCAAATTGTGAGAAACCGAGTGGACGCAGAATTTTATATTGTGGCTTCCGAAACGCTATACCATAAACGCTTCTTTCGTTACCATAATTTCACACATGCCAAGCAGAACTCCTGGAAACCTCCGCGGATGGTAATACCATGGATTGAAATCTGAGACGTTTGCAACTTCCTCGAGACCAATGACGACTGCCATTATATGATCTCAGATCTCTTGCTGATGAAGTCTGAGTTTAGCATAGATAGGTTCAAGTACAGCAAGAAGTATCTGAAGGAGCTGCCAATCGAGCGTTCCGGTGATGTGACGTACTGTCGCCTATCTTGAGAAGTTTTGGGAGCGTAGTTTGTTTTCGTCCGCTGGCTTCTCGTATTCCGCGACACACTGAACGGAAATGCAACATCGTGGAGGAAAAGGAAATCTTAAATGCTCCGAATGTCATCATTTAGGAGGAGATACGTTCGCAAGTTCATTATTGCTCCCGATGAAATACCAAAGGGGAAAACTAAATATGCTGACCAAGGCAGACATTTATTTTATTATAAAACATAAACTAAACGTAACCAAAGGAGATGCAAACCAAGCATAAGATCTGCTTTGCCATCATCTTCCCGATCTAAAGAAAAGCTAGTGACAAAAGCATCCTCCCCGCTCCGCACCCATATCATGTCATCAGTTCTCTTTTGAGTCACTGTTCAGGTAGGCATCTTCTTGTTTTCTTCACGGGCGATTCAGTTGAAGACACTTAATCTCTCTCCTCCATAACTTAGATGTCTTCTTTTTTTTAGTGAGATTTGAAAGTATTAACAAACGAGGCAACTGACGAGGAAGTTGTGCAATTCCATGACGCCGATCACACTGATCCTACTGTAGACAACCACGGTTACTGGAACGACTGAAATGAGTGATAACTGTCTCGACTTGCAGACGAAAATCTGTGTGCCACGACCCAATATCTTGCCAAATGCGACTCTGGTGGGAACGTTAGGTTTTATTCCAACCAGCTCGTGTTGGTGTCGATGGAACATTGAACTAGACCGTACAGAGATAGAAGACGTACTCGCTCTAGAACTGCGTCCAACCTTGCTTCTATATACCTAGGTACAACTGGATCTGGATGGTGTGTCCTGTGGAAGAAAAATGTCACAACGGTTTCATGGAGTGACTTCGTGCAAATCACAACGGGACATCTGGATGTAAGAAGTCAGTAGTAATACCGCCGTCCTTTGTAAATCTTTATCCTACCAACATCACGAAATATAAGCAAAGTGCCTCGCTTTGCTGCTGAAGAGTACAAGACGCTACAACAGACGAGTATAGGGATGTTTGGTAAACCTTTTTACATCAAAACACAGGACATAAATAGTCTCACAGGTGGACGAAACTGATGTGCTGTCCTCCGTAATGGTACGTCTTGGAGAAAGTAAGAAAAATCAGGGTAGCAATGGTCTTGAAGAAATATGGGAAGAAGTTCACGCAAATAACGCTGTTGTCCACATGATAAATAGGCATACGTATGCAACGGCATTCTCTGACACAAGGATTTGATTCTTACACAGTGCCAGAACAATTAAATTTTCAGTTACTATGACGACCAAACTCTCCGCGAAGTACACAGTAAAGTACTGGACTCCTGCCATGAAGAATCAGTTAGCTTTGGAGAAAACAATAACCGAATTGGCAGAAAAAATCCATTCTGTTAAACAACATTTCGTGACAACTGAAAGAACAAGCGACTGGAGGTTTCATCTGTAAACTCACAACGCAGGACTTACTGAATGGATACATTTTTTTTTTATTTAAGTCCACTTTATGCAACCCAGGACTTAAGGGGAGACATGCATACATTGAATTACTTCACAAAACAACATACATGAACAAGAACAGCAAAGACAGCACCATAAGAGCAATGCGTTTACAGGCGTTGACACTGCAATTCAGACAAGCGGCGAACGGACAGGGTGAAACATACGCCGCTCTTGTCAGCGTCTGCGCAACGATGGGTTTGGCAACGTCTTCTGATAACACTGATGAACAAATTCAAACTTTTTTTTGCTCCTTTGAACGAAAATAGGTGATTATTTATAATTCGACCCCGCTGAATCCAAATCTGAAAGCAGAAATGCTGTATCACCTATCGTTTTCCCTGGATTTTCATTTTTTGTTTTTAATAAAAAATTAATTCCCTTTGTAATAATACATCGAAATTTGAAATTATTTTTGTTTGTTTGCTCATGAAATAAGATTTAAATATTGAAGTGAATAACTATGAAATATTAAAAAAAATAAAACATATATATAGGACCGATTTTGACTGTTCAATGAAGAAATTTCGTGCAAAAAAAGGAAAAAAAAACACATTTTTACTCACATTTTTAAAATTTCTTTCTTGAACTCTGCCGTTTGTAACTGCCACCAGAAACCTCTTCCTTGAGGTTCCAACAGTAGTCTGCTAACATGTTCTGTACCGATTTTCCTGCATATCGTTTATCCATGACAGAAATATTCTGGTGAAATCTCTCGCCGCATTCGTCACTAACCGCGCATATTGCACCTCATGCGCTGATAACACTTCAACAAGTTCTTAACAAGTTCCTTGTAGTTGTCAGATTTCACATTTCGAAGAAAATTACTGTATACTTGTCTGAAAGCTAACTATGCGCATATCAATTCCACAAAATTATCATGAATGATCTCACGGATTTGCAGCCCAATGAATATGCATTTTTTAACTTACTATCACTGAGTTTAGGAAATGTTTTTCTCAAGTACCCAAAACCATGACCGTGTTTATCCAAAGCCTTAACAAAATTTTTCATCAGCCCTAACTTTATATGCAACTGTGGTAACAAAATCTTGTCTTTCTCAAGTAGAGGATGATTCCTAACACTCTTCTCTCCAGGAATTAAGTTTTTTCGTATGGGTCAATCCACAATGTTGTAATGTTTATCTTTTGCCCGGCTATCTCATTCGCAAAGAATGCAACACAATTTTGTAAACCCAGACTGCATGCCTAACAGTATACCAATCATTTTGAGGTCTCCTCATATCTGCCAACTATATTTTTCATAATTTATCATTTTTAATATTGTATCCATATTTTCATACGTTTCCTTCATGGTGGAAGAATAGGCAAGGGGTACTGATGTGTATATATTCCCATTATGCAACAATAGTACTTTTAAACTATTCTTAGATGAATCTAAAAATAGTCTCCACTCGTTTGGGTTGTGACTCCTTCCAAGTTCTTGGAGAAGACCTTCTACATCATTGCAGTAAGTTAACTCATTACTAACAGAAAAAAAATGTGTCAGTGATCGTTGGCGTTTCCTATATGACACCTTAACACCATCTTGTAATAAATTCCACCCTCGGAGACGAGAACCTAATAATTCCGCTTGAACTTTAGAAAGGTTGAGGTCTGACTAGATCATTTAGTTCGGATTGGGAAATAAAGTGAGGTATATTTGGATCAGGAAAATTTGGATCGGTGTTTGAATATGAGGGTCCAGGTTCGTCATCTGGAGAAGCACTGCTTGGTTCTGTTTCATCCACTGTCCATTCTTTAGGAGGCTTAGGAATTGGTATAAAATCATGACTCACAGGTTTTTTGGCTGAAGGAACATCAGGATAAAATATAGAATGTTTTGATTTAGAACTATATCCCACTATGTTTGTTAAACAGAAGTAACAATCCTTAGTATGATCTTTCTGTTCTGTCCATATTACAGGGTTTCCGAAGGGCATTGATTCGTGAGTGCCATTAAGCCAACCACGTAAAGTTCGCGAGCAACTACAATAAATTTTACCTGGTGCCCAGCTTTTTCCCTCGTCTACTTTACTTCCAAAATACAACTCATATGCTTTTTTCACTATAGGAGTGATAGTATTTCTCTGTGACTTTGGAGTAAATTCCCCGCAAACATAACAAAACAAGTTCGGGTTATACACATTTGCGTGACATGGCGAACTCATTAATTGAGTTATAACATATTTATTTAAAAAAAAACAATTATGAATGCTCTTATCGTTTTGTTAAAATACAACTTACACTTCACTTCACTATACACAATATTACATTCACAATTTCAAGAACATACACAAACATAAAGAGTACGGCTACTCGCGAAGTTATCGGAAAGGAAGTTAAGACTCGACTAGCCCACAAAAGAACAAATTTTAACAGAGAAACAGGAAATTACTCTACTGCTAGATGTTTTCTCCACGAAATATTAAGTGCCAGTCATAAACACGCAAGGTCGCTAAAAGATTCTTATCCATTTGCAAGGAACCAAACGTTAAGCCGGATGCGGAGACTTAAAACTATAAAATGTGGGTGTTCTGCAAAAAAAATAGGTGACACAGAAAAACGGATGCGATATTTGTTATCAGCACATCTGAATACATAAAGATCACTTAGTTTTATTGAAAGGAGTATTTCATTGTTTATCAGTGTAATAGTGTATTAATCGAAAATCGTGCCAATATAAAAATTGCAACTTATTTCTTCATTCAGCTGACTTGATAATTATTCAGAGTAGATGGGTTGCCGTTCCAAGAATAGGCTATCAAAATATTCGATAGCATCTAGTATTTTGATCAAATTTATGTATAGCCCTATGGGAAATGTCAACCTCCAGTCCAAAAACTGAAAAGCTTTGTACATAAAAATGAAGATGATATCACACAAGAGTTATACTTGTGGTTAATAGAATATGACGTTGTTTCATTATAAATAATATGGCTGTGGTTAGAAACAGTATGCACAGTAAGGCTAATCGGGACTGGGCGTACGGTTTAAAGTGGGACACGAACCACTGTGCCATGTGCCTCCACCGGGAATCGAACCCGGGGCCCCTTGATTACAAGGCGACGATGCTACCACTGCGCCATCGGGGAGGCCCGGTACTAATCACATGTGTAAGACTTACATGTCCAGCAATGTTCATGGAATGGCTGTACATGACTGTGACGTAATTCCCAGCTGTGTGAGATGGAATTACCATTAATATCTGGGAACTGCTCCAAATGGTATTTGTGAAGTATCATAATGTTAGCTAATTTTCTGCATATTGCTAACACATTTTCGTTTAATCTGTGACATTTCTGGAGTATAATGGCTAATGTCAGTGCAGAAGTAGTCACAGAAGGAAGACAATTTTTGTGATTAAATGGAAAAGAAAGGCCATGAACGGAAGTGATCGAAAAGGCAGCAGACAAATTCACAACTGATGAGATTAAGAGAACATAACCGAATGGCAGTAAGGTGCTTAGGACACTCCAAGCAGCAATAGCGATCATCAAGGAGGCCCTTCAAGCGCTATCTCGCCATACAATTCGCTGTCATTGATTTTTGGAGTTGCTTTTGCAGGAAGTATTTTTCATTGTACTCTGAAATCCAAGGTGTTAAATTCTTCTCAGGCAGACACTTCAACCAAAGATACCTGTTTGAAAATATATAATGGTATTGTCAGAAACATTATTTAGCTTGACTCTCATGGAATGGAATTTCTTTGCCAGTTGACTGAAGGTAAAAGGTAAAAGTAAAGTGTTCCCCTGTGCATAGCACCACGCCATGAAGGCGTATAGGGGGTGTGGGGGTAACGCCCCACACTTTCTTGATCCGATCGTGAGTGAAGGAGATAATTTAATACATCTTGACCAATATCCCAACAAACAGTATTGTTTGTTTCTGAACAGCGTCTTCGATTTGTTTTTGACAGTCCAGGAAATGGAACTTAGACCTATCCAAACAATGATGCAAATATAGTTTCCAAATATATAAATTTCGTCTTAAAAAATTGAGAATTTTAGTTTAATTTTTGATTCTCTCTCACCTGATATTAAATATCTTGTCATATTCTTATTGCATTGTTCGTAAGACCTACACTGTATTACAGTTCGATCATTAAAATCCATTTTTAGTTTTACTGCATCATATTATTTGAAAACAACTCAAAGTACCTCGATGGCGTATGGGCATGGTCATCTTCTTGCAATGAAGGGGTCCCGGGTTCGATACCCGGTAGCGGCACATAGTGGTTAGGATTCCACTTTAAACTGTAGGTCCAGTACCGATTAGCCATATTGTGCATAGAGTGGACTTAAAACACTAACTCAATTAATCAATCAATGACAATTATATGTGTATAGCGTATTTGGACAAATGGTAATTCCATCACACACTGTTTGGAATAAAAATTAGTATCAGAATACAAAAACAATTTCAGTTGTCGTGTCCTGGCATGATGAGCATGCTTTGAACTATTTTTGTCAATATTAATATTTCACACAAAAGGTTATCATTCACAGAAATTGGAAAATGTCAGTATGCACCTGCGAAGAAGGTTTACATGAAGGTAATTCCGTCACATGGATTTTAAACACAGTTATCTGCCTAGTACATCCAAATAATTTACGTTTTTGGTAGGCTTGAAGTTGTACTACATTGTGTCAATACATATAGCAGGAAAATACATATATTGTACTATATATGTAATCATGTGAGGGAAATATGTAATTACATAGCTGCCCAAAAGGTAATTCCGTCACACATGGAATTGCCCGTATAAATTTTTAAAGTTTGGATCATCCTTTCTTTTATGTAGTTTAGATTTTTGAAAGCATTTAAAGTAAAATAAGGCAAGCAGCATAATTTTATGGCTCACTGTTATCGCATAAACGCAATTTTTAAAAAGTTTCAAAATGGCGGACATTTTATCAATACTTGTATGTTCCCCATCCCCGATTTTCGGTGATTTTTCTCTGGAGGTACAGAGGGTCTTATGGAATGTAATAAAACAAAAATTAGCTTTCCAATTTTTTTTCCGTCTCCGGACCTAATTTGCCTATACCTACTAATAAACTGAAACAAGATTAGCAAGTTTATACGGTACAGCTTATTTACATATAAACTATGGAACTATGTTGCAAGTAATTGCATAATACATTTATTTTTACTACAGTTAATGTAGAGAAACAATAACACCAATAAGACTTAGAAGATCTCTTCTCATTGAAAAACTACTTGAAATATATCGACAGTTTTCGTTCTGTGTGCGTAGAATTTCATTTGAGCTGCTAGAAATCTCTCCGTCGCCATCTCTTGGCCAATCTGAGAAACTAAAGCAGTCGTTCAGCATCTTTGGTAGTAGCCGAAGATGAGACGCAAGATCCATCTCGTAGCTGTTTGCGTAACTACATGATACAATATTTGCTCACAAGATTTCGTGCTAATATGTTTAATTCGAGCATATTGGTGCATTGAATAATGGACGGAGAATATTCGAGTAGTGTAGTGAGAAAAGGAGGTTACATACTAATTGATAATTAAGGAATTCTGGGTTTGATTCCCGCAGAAGCTCAACGAAACCATGGCAGCTGTTTCGTGCAAAAATGGTTCCAGAACTCTCCATAAGATAATTTACTGTAGCCATACAATGATTATCATAAGCCGTAAGAATAGAATGTACTTGTTAAAATAAAATAAAATAATAATAAAAAAAAAGGTAACGTGATTGATTATTCCAAGTCAAATCAGGCAGCTGTTGATCCTGGACCTCCAGAATTTTTAAAATATTTTTGTGAGTGGGTGTGGATTCTAGTTTTATGAAAAACACGTACAAGGATTTTGAATTATTATAATAAGACAGGTCAGATTTCTAGGCATTTAAAAAATACACAGTTTAAGAAACACAGTATCTCGGGAACGAATCAAGCTAGGAAGTTATTCGAGCTTCAACTAATACGACTCAAGCTCTATTTCAATATTATATTTAGAACAATTTTTTGACCAATTTTTCGATGTGTTAAATGGTCAATGTTGAATAGCAAAACAGACAATCTAATGACGTTGTTCATTTAAGGATATTTTGAACTTCTGTAGATCGTATACATCCTATTAACATTTGCTGTTGGTTACTGGCTTACACAAGGGTGAGCTGTTGGGGCTACATCCCCTACAGAAATTTCGAGAAAATCAAAATTTTGAAATGAAATCAATAAAGAATTCGAAAAGAAGAACCGAAGTAGCAAATTCAAACTCCCTTAAAATGACCCGTAATTATCATTTTTGTGTCAAAACGAAAATTAAAAATGGAAATTATAAAAAAATATTACAACTTTAGTCAGTCCGAAAAAAAATCCTGCGATACTTTACTTTCAGGAACGAATAAATTGCATTTGTATTTGAAAATATCCATCAGTTGTAAAGTTAAGAATATCCGAAGGCCACTTTATGCACATGTAGGGTAATCGGGACTGGATCTACAGTTTAACCCTCGACTAGTAGTGGGACACGAAATTGTGACGCTACACATGGTGTCTGGCTGTTTTGGACCAGAAACTTTCTTCCAACTGTCCCTGAAGCATCTACATGTTCCACACTAATTGGATAATAATATATAACAACTTACCAAGCAATAGAATATTATGTAAATCATTCTTTAGAGATTTAGAAAGCGCAGAATGGAAATGTGCTGAAAAGTCATGATTTTTTCATGCAACACGGGGATCAGGTGGGACAGAAAAGTTTCATGCTAAAATCACATCTGATCGTAGATCCTGACAATAGAAACACGTTTGAATACAAATATGACACTACTATTCGCGATTAGATGCTTTGTTCAGAATAGGGAAAACTGTGAATTTTCGGAATGTTCTTATATGTTTCGGTTCCAATGTGAACACAGGAAGGTAGGTATAAATAAGTTGGAAAAATAATTCGTGTAGTTTCTACTTACGACTGTGAGAAGAAGTATAGAAATTTCAGTCGCAAGAAGTGAATATGCATTTGAATTGTAAGAAGGTACCGTTGTTCGTGCTTCGTGTTGTAACTGCAGATATTGGAGATGTGATACATAACAAACAAATATCAGTTGAACATAGAAAGCTCTAGCAGGTCAAACATGAAACATTTCGCCGCCGCTCTTATTTATGAAGCAGATAAGTGGTGAGGAAGTTTTACTGCTGCTGACGGATACCGTATTGTTAGCCTGTAAACTATAGATATAATGTGAGACTGTTTTAGAAATAATAATTGTCGGCTTGTCAAGAGTCGCGGCAGGCTCAGTCGTTATGGGTACGTGCAGGAAACTCCGGGGGGTAAAGGCGGCCAGGGGCGTGGTGCTGATCCCATCACACCCAACTTCGGCCGTGATCTAGAAAGTACGGGGCCCTAACTCCACACCTCCTATACACCTTCGATACCCGATGGAGGCACATAGTGGTTCTAATCCCACTTTAATCTGTAGGTCCAGTTCCGATTAGCCTTAATGTGCATAAAGTGGACTTAAAACACCAAATCAATAAAAGACACCCCCTATACGCCTTCATGGCGTGGTGCAATGCACAGGGGAGCACTTTACTTTTACTTTTACTTCACAAGGGTTATGTGGAGTTTTATACTATGTCTCAGTGAAGCATTGCAATCAAAACTAGGAATGCCAAAATTCGGATATCGGATATTCTGATAACAGAATTGTCCAGATTATCCGTATATTCGAATTATCCGGATATCCGATATTCGAATTATCTGAAATGTCCAGACATCCGAATGTGTGCATTATCCGGACAATTATCGTTTATCCGTTTTACGAACTATCCACATATTATTTTATTCGTTATTGTATTTCACTGTACTGATTTTCTACAAAGCCTTTACTAAATCAGTCCTATCCGGATATTCAAATTATCAGAAAATCCGAATTGTCAGATTATCCGGATATTCGAATTATCCGAATATCCGAATTATCCGTTATCGGATAATATGACGTCTGGATATCCGTTATGCGAATTTTGTGGCCTTTCCTAGTCAAAACAGATCAGCTTAGCGGACTGAAATCGGCAAATATTTATTGCGAAGTGTGACACTGAATAATGCTAATTTTGATATTCACTTTTAATTGCATTTTTTTTAACATTCTTCGAGGACAACATATGAATGATATAAAAATGTGACAGAGGAAGCTTTGAGCCTCTCTAGACAAATATACTCGCTCTAAAATCCCCAATATCTATCGATCAATGATTTACCTTCCAAACACCCCCAATGTTTTTAAAATCTCACATATTTACCCAAACATTCATTAACCCTCATGTTGGCTTCAAATCTGCATCCCTATCACTCTAGAAATATCATCACGCCCTTAAAAGGGAACTTCGGTATAAATTAATGCTCCCCCATAACCAGTATCTTGTGGGCCTCCCCAATGGCGCAATGGTATGAGTTTTACAAGGATCCCCCTTTAAGTTCATAGCTGTTCATGTTATTGTTATCACCTTTTCTGAACACGATTCAAATAAAATCGTCATCTCTGCGATATTGTGAAAATAACTTACATGTATGTGGTTGTATGGACGACGTAACAGCCTTCATTAACTCGGAGACTGATTATGAGGAAGTTATAGTCTGTCTAAATGAATACATGCAAATATCGTGAAATTGTAACTAAAGATAAAGTAAGAATATTGGGGACAGTTTTTCAGAATAAATTACAATCGACGATAAATATAAATTTTGAAACAATAATAAATAACATACAAGGTTTGATTAAAACCAATGTGTTAAGAAATCTATCGCTTATATCCACGAGTGCATTATTTAAACAGATACATATTTGCAAAAGTTTGGTTTGTTGCAGCACTCTTCCTTTTGTCAAGAACAACAAGTTTACGATCGCTAGCTACGTATTTCTTGTGGCGTATGCGTATGGTAGTACAAGCTCTCCACTGCTCTCCAAAGTGCTCTTGCCTGTCTCTAATCAAATCGAAAAGTCAGTCCCCTGCCGCTTCTCTAAACCCCTGTCTCTGGAGACTTCCTATACGCTGATACATGAGTTTTTACCTTCCTATTATTGTCAGCTGCTTACTACTTGTTTACCTGTTGTAAACCTTGTAGCCTCAATATATCAGGAAGTGGAAGTCTGCTTAACACTCGACTGTGCATAATTCAAATATCTGAGAGGAGTGGACAGCTGTTGTAAACAAATGAACGAACCTTGGTGAATTGGAGCTTCTAGAGAAAGTTAAAATAAAATAAAGAATAATCCTATGGATTGATACGGTATTAGTACATGATAAATATGATACCAAAAGTAAAATATATCGATTTCAATTCAGTAACACGTCTTTATGTAACGTGTGCAATGAGGAAGATACAATAGAACACAGAATATCTATAGGTCATCACGCAAGACCCATGTGGCAAAAATTACGAAATATGTGAATTAGAATTGTCGTACATCAATAGCTAGATATACGACACAGACTGCAATAGTACCAGATTTTAAGTATTATCCTAAAACCAAATGGAATGCAGTACAATGGCTTATTACCAATTCTATTTACTATATATTAAACTGCACAAATATTAATTACGCATGTAATTTTAAAGATTTCTTGCAACAGGAACTGATGCAAAACAATATTGGTTATAATAGAAAACATTATGAAAATTTCCTAAAGGTTGTATATGATTAAAAAGAAGGCATCTTATATTTAACCATATTCACATAAAATTTAACTTGTAATCTTGATAATAATAATAAGAAAAGAGTGGTTTCGTCGTCGCCTTGTAACCAAGGGATCCCGGGTTCGAATCCCGCTGGAGGCACCTAGTGGATCGGATCCCACTTTAAACTGTAGGTCCAGTCCCGATTCGCCTTACTGTGCTTAAAGTGGACTTAAAACACCAACTCAATCAATCAATCAATAACCAGGATGTTATTTGATATTTCGTGTGAAGCTAAACTTTTGTTGTTTTCGGCAAGAAAATGCCACTGTCACTGGCAAGCGCGATTTACTTCGTTTATTTTACTTCGCTGTTCTACCACTTTTGGATAATCGCAAAGATGAGGATGACTGATGATATGATGAAATTGATGAAAGGATACTCACAAAGAACACCATGTCCAGGCCGGGATTCAAATCCGGGATCTCTGTCGTCGTAGCGCGCTGTGCTAACCACTACGCCACTGGAGACCGTGAGTCTGTGCCACACGTCTATTATACAGGCTACAAAATTGCCTCTTTTGAAAGGCCCATGTGTCGAAATGACACTTAAACGAGGAAACCTTTACTAAGAAAAGTTGTTCACCTTGATGTCCGTTACGCGACGTGAAAGTTTGCTCAAAATGTGAAACTGACGCTCGTGCGATTTTAAGGGGTCTGCGAACTCGTAGTGGTTACGTCTTATCCCGAGAGATGGCGTTGCGATGCGCTTTTCACGTTCTCCAACGTAACCGGCTGGAAATAGAAGGTGGGAAGCCGCGAAACAAGATGTAATCCATCGGCGGAGTGGATTTTGAACACGTGAGAGTATTTTAACGTCGTGGGACTCGTCTGCTAGCACAGGATCTCGTGCAGATAAATTAGGAGTCTTCACCTCGTACGTGAATCCACGCAGGCGGCGAGAGAGAGAGAGAGAGAGAGAGAGAAAGAGAGAGAGAGAGAGAGAGAGAGAGAGCTGTTCAACGAGGGTATCTTTAACATAGGTTCCAAAATTAGAACTTTCACCAAACACAAATGTTACCTTTTTATTATCGGGTCAGCTATATATAGCGCAAACAGAAGGACAGAGACATAGCAAGCCAGAGCTAGAGAAAATAAAGGGTGAGTGAGGCGCGAGGGAGACGGGGGGCAAGAGAGAGAAAGGGAAAGGGAATAACGGAGAAGGGAAGGAGCGATGGGGTAGAGGAAGAAATGGAAAGTAAGAGAAAAATGAGAAACGAAGATTGAAGGAGAAGCAAATAAAATAGTAAGAATCGACATAAGAGAGAATGAGAGAGGAGGAAAAGCCAGCGAAAGATGAAATTGACCGAGAGATAGGTAGAGGGAGTGGGATAGATAGATAGAGAGAGATAGAAAGAGAAAGAAAAACATAGAAAGATAAATGCAAAGTGAGAGAAAATAGAGAAACCAAGATTGAATAAAATGAAGAAAAAGTAAGAAACGACGAGGTAGAAAGAAAAGAAAGGGGAAAGATAACTGAAACATTGGAAAAAGAGAAGAGATAAATGGCTATATAGGACGATGTCAAAAGAGAGAGAAGGGACAAGAAGGTTAAATGGAAAGAGAGAGACTAAGTGAATGAAGTAGAGAAACGAAAGGGAGAAGAAGTGAGTGAGAAACCATAGAAGCCGAACGGAGCGTGGTGCTGTTCATATTACCTGCAGAAATGGCTTATATTGTAAATGTTTGGAGCCCTACCTCATTCAGGAAATTACTTTACCTCTTCAAAACTTTTCTTTCAGTGTTTTAAGAGAATGCCGATGAGGAGGATGAATGATCATTATATCTATTAATGAACTTCGTGGAACATCCCTTGATTTTTCCAACTTCATGCGTTATCAACAGCTACGTGACGAAAGTGGATTTCTATTATTCTTTAATACTTTTCATAAACATTATTCATTGCAGTGGCTGGTTGATTTGCTTTATTTTACTTCGCCTGTTGTACCGCTTCTGGCTATTTTGCGAAGATGGGGATGAGTGATGACATGATGGAATTGATGAATGAACACTCACGAACATCCATGCCCAGGCCTTGATTCGAACCCGGGACCCCTGGCGTCGTAGAGCGATGTGCTTACCACTCCGTCACGGGGACCGGACCATTGGAATGGAATTATGTGCAATAAACTATCCATAGTGATTACTAGACCTCGGGTTTTTAGGTTTTAAAAAGTGTGCGTTTAGGTTCCTAAAATAGGCTCTAAAAATCCTAAAATAGGCTCTAAAAATCCTAAAATAGGTCCTAAAAATCCTAAAATAGGTCCTCAAAATCCTAAAAATCCTAAAATAGGTCCTAAAATAGGCTCTAAAATCCTAAAATAGGTCCTAAAAATCCTAAAATAGGTCCTAAAATCCTAAAATAGACTCAAAAAATCCTAAAATAGGCTCTAAAAATCCTAAAATAGGTCCTAAAAATCTTAAGTTAGGCTCGAAAAATCCTGAAGTAGGTTAAAAAACAACTTAAAATAGTTCAAAATTCCTGAAAAATGCTGATTAGGTATTGTCACCGGCAATGCAAATGGGACACCTATATCCTGAAATACGTTGTGTGTGTTGCATAACTTTGTGTGTTGCCTAACCCTACGGCGATGGCAGAACTTACCATTGGAAATTTGCTATTAAAGTCCACTCTTCGCCGTATAGTTAGGCAACAATCTTTTTTCATGTTATCCACAGTCAAACTAAGCAATTTAGTCTGTGAGGATCATCTTATATGCTGAAAATAATCATTCAACAAAAACATAGTCAGTGGTGCAAACTTCAATTCTGAAATGCTAGTTTGCAAGGCGTGAATGGCACAAAGCACCGAAGTGACGCGAAAGTGAGCAAGACCACACAGATCAGACCACTTTGGATTGTACAGGTAACAGTGGCCTCAGACATTTTGCTTTGTTTAGAGCTTTGAAAAATCACCATGGACTTGTAGGAAGGGAAATCGACAGAGAGTACGTTTCAAACACGTTCGTCATTGAATTTTCTCGTGACCAAACAAAGCAAATGTCTCCGTGTGACATAAAAATCCTGTAAAAACCTTTAAAATTATATAAAAACCTAAAAGAAGGCTTGATTTAGGCGCATAAACCTAAGATAGGTTCTAACAAGCAAAATAGGTTTTTTTAGGCTCAATAAAACTTCACCAGTTGTTGCGTTTTTTAACGAAACGCTGACATAACTTATTATTTCTTACATACCTGTAAAGGGAAAAAATAGGTTAAATACCTAAAATGCGAGATCTAGCGATTACTTATCATATTCAAAGGAATGATCCGTTGGAAAAAAATTGGAAAAATTTATTGTTCTCCGTTTGTATTTGTTTCCTTTGCGCAAGTCGACTCAGAAATGCGAAGAATGCATCGAGATCATTTTGTAATATTCCAGACTGCAGACACAACAATGGCTGAAATGTAGCACGAACGGCGCCATGTCTCAATCTGCAGATGATTGTTTTCATAAGGAATTCCATCTTGATCCAGAGTTACCTTCTAAGATACCAGCAGATATTACATCATCTTTAGAATTTCCTTTTGGTGCGTCGACAAACATATAAAATTACGCATCCGAGCTTCGTTCAAAATAACCAAACCGGAATGTGTTTTTGATTTATATAAAAGCTACAATTTTGGAACCCACTTCTGATGCATTCGAATATACAGTCACCGTCAATAAAATGGGACACCTAGATTCTGAAGTACAGTAAAACCTCGTTAATCCGGACAGGCAAAAGGCAAAGTGGCTAGAAGTCAACAAGAGAACTTCCCAAAGAAAAGGCAGTCAACCGCTGTTGAAATTCTTTTTCCGGCAGACTTTGTACTGTACTGTATAGTGTATTTAGGCCTATGCCCTTTAAATACACAATAATAAACGTGTTTTGTTGCTATAAACGGAGTTTTAATGCACTTTCTACTGTTCTTTTAGGTTATTTCAGTTAATCCGGACTTTCGTTAAACCGGTCAACTTATCCCCCCATTAGTGCGGATTAACGAGGTTGTACTGTATTCGCTTCCCTGCAATGTGTTATGTATGTTGCCTAAATCTACGACGAACGGGTCCGTCGACCCCCGCCCCTGGAAATTGGTATAGTTCATTTCAAGTTACAGAATGTAAAAGAAACATTACTTTTATTCTTATTAGCAGAAATACAGCGTGTCCACAATGAGACTCCAACATTTTGAAAGTCTATAACTTTTTCATTTTAAATTGTACAGCTGTGATTCCGGAAGCAGCAGAAGCAGAAACTCAAAAAGTTTATGTGGTAACGTTTTAGTGCGCGGAATAGCCGTAGTGGCGCTGCAGCAATCGATTGTTTGAAAATTGAGATTCCAAACGAGCGTGCACAGGTTGTGTGGTGGTGTGCAGAAACGAAATCACTTATTCAAGTGCAACGAAACTTTCGTCGCGTGTACAATAAGGATCCTCTGACATTCACGACTATAAAGAAGTGGTGTGATCAGTTTTTGGCAACCGGCAATGTTTTGAAAGGACACGGTGGTGGTAAACCCAGAATCCAAGAACAGGTTGTAGAAAATGTGCGGAAGTCATTCGAAAGGAGTCCACAGACGTCAGTAAGACAAGCAGCGAGAGAACTTGGTATGAAACGGTCGACAGTTCACACAGTTCTTCACTGCTTGTCTTACTGACATCTGTGGACTCCTTTCGAATGAACCTGTGCACGCTCGTTTAGAATCTCCATTTTCAAACAATCGAGTGCTGCAGCGCCACTACGGCTATTGCGTGCACTAAAACGTTACCACATAAACCATTTGAGTTTCTGCTTCTGCTTCTTCCGGAATCACAGCTGTACAATCTGAAATGAAAAAGTTATAGACTTTCAAAATGTTGGAGTCTCATTGTGGACACGCTGTATAGTTCATTGCGTTGGTTTTCGAACAGAAGAACCAAAGTAAAAACTACATAGATCGAAAAAATGTGTGAAATGCAGTTTATATTTTCATCTTCTACCATGCAATCCAAAGCATAAATTCCAAAGAGTTTAATTTTACATCACACAACTTCATAAATAAAATTTCCTCTTAACTTTTAAAGCCTTTTCTTGAACGAGGCGTATAAAAGTTAATAACAAAGTAGAATAACTATGAATTTCAGTGCACTAACTGTATGAAATGTCATAAACATTAATGGAAAACAGTTGAACTGGATATTCACTATCTGATAGATCGAGTATCAGTATCAGTATTTTGATAATAATAATAAAGTTGGAATAAAATTGATTTATTTTTATTAGTTTAGAATAGTTATTATTACAAAGCAACAATTATAACTGTGGTAATAATGACTATTGTTTTTATTATTTCTACTATAATGAAATTTTTTCAAGGCCTGAGCCCCTCACCCCCACAAACATTTCTGGCGACGCCCATGGAGGAGAGTAGTTATCGTAGTAATCGTAGTCACAGTATTACTGATTAGTTTTTACTTTACTACTCACTGAATTTTAGTGCAGTTCATGCCACTATGATTTTCCTTTGCTCAACTCTTGAAATTGGCCCAACAGGGATTTGCAAATTTCTGCACAATTTGGAGATTTCTCGTTCTCCATTTTGAAATATCTTCTCCTTTTTCCAAGAAACAAGGAAGTTGGCAAGGAAACAGCAAGGAAGAACGGTTTGAATATGAAGGAAAGCAGAACGGCAATAAAGCGATTGAAGAAACTTTTGTGCTTCAAAACACACACACGCATATCCTCGAAATTACCACTTACAGGTCGCAGGAAGCGATAAATGTGCACTGTAGGATGTCAATACTTAAATGAAGGAGGTAAAGTCAGGTTACTTTCAAAACATCCACACCTGACTAGCTAGAGAGTCTATAAACAGCGTTGAGCGCGAGAAAGAGGATAAGTGATAGGTTCTGGGATAAGATGACGTCATCGGCTTGCTTGTTGATTGGTTACTCCTGGAGTTGCGACTCGCTTCGATGCTTCAAGAGCATAAAAGGCAGAGATATTACGAAAATAATCACACTCTACATTTGCAGCTTTATAATAACTCATGCTCCTGAGGAACACAAAGCGTTTTATCTTCTGTGTGAGGAGAATAGAGATCATTCTGCGCATCCGTAACGTCCGACTACGTAAGTTTCGGCCGTGATCCGTCTGAATTCATTTGTTTCTTCAACTTCACGCAGAGTCTGACAATCCCCAGATCCCTTTGTCTATCGTTAAACAAGCGAACGTGACTCATAAATCGACTCGGAGAATTAATTGTTTGAGATCTTTCGGCTATCCTGTAAGAATGTGAAGGACCACCTCTGCAATGCTTTTCTGTCCTACAGAAATGCATGGTTATTTTCTTATGTTAAGCATTACAAGCCAAGAAGGAGAGCAGATCGAGCTTCGTTTATGAACACCATCGGTGCTTAAGGAGTGATCCTTTCTCTAGACACCCAAATGTCAATCTCCCTTCCACGTAGTACAGCCTGGACTACATTTCGCAGACTAGCGAAGCTCTGGCGTCTGGATGAAGCTCTTGTTGTGTCCTCCATATCCATATATGTGTGTGTTTTTCCCTTCATCCATTTGATCTTGACATAACAATCACTCTTGACTTGAGTTAGGTTTTACGTTCACTTTTATGCGGAGATATCCTATTCGCTTCCATCGGTATCGAACCCGGGACTCCATGATTACAAGGCGACGTTGTTATCAATACCGGAGAGGTCCTACAATTATCACTCATCAACCTCGTCGCGATTAGCGAAAAGTGGCGGAAAGACGAAGCAGAATGATCCAAATCAATCAATCGTTGGCCTTGTGCGTTCTGGATCGATTCTTGATGTCGTCATCGAAGTTCCCGGGTTCAAATCCTGCCATTGGCATGCGTGTTCTGCGTGAGCGTCTCTTCATAAGTTTATTTAATAACCACTTATCTTCATGGTCGCGATCAGCGAAACGTGGAAGAAAAGCGACTCTAAATAACAAATACACGAAATACGAGCACATTTACGAACGGAATGGTAGCATTATATACACCCCTTTCAATGGGTGCATGGTGGTTAGCGGTATGCAGTGATTGAATTTAAATACAGAGGGCATGTGCCCCTCCGCCCCCTCCGTGAAAATATGTTGGCATCGCCACGACAAGAAATATCTAAAATGGAAATAAGAAGGAAAAATGGAGAAAGAAATAAAGTGTAGAACATAAGAAAATAAAATTGGCCTCTCTGATGGCGTAGCGGTAACGACATACCCTTGTAATCAAGGAGTAACGGGTTTGATACCCAGTGGTTCATATTATTCTTTAAGCTGTAGGTCCATTCCTGATTAGCCACAGTACAATTTTTTTCTGAGTCGAAGCTGGTTCGATTGACCCCCTTCCCCTCTCAGCGTACGCCAGTGGCCAGAATAAATTAGATTTAGTCCACACCTTTTGCCGTGTGACCTCCTGGTACAGCATTGTTTATTGAATACGCATAAAATCCTCGATTACAAAACAAAAGAAGTACACAGGTCGACCGAGCTTCTTATAGCAAGCGCCTCAGTTCGTGGGCGAAAAAGCCTCAACCTATATTTAGCTCGCTTGGAGGTCATGTGTCTATTTTTCTATCCCCTCGTGTAGAAAAACCGGTAAGCAGATTCATCTGACATTTCGGCTACCTTGGCCCAGGTTAGGGAACCAACAAGGTGTGCTGCATTGTTGAAGTAGATTGGCGAATCGTTAGGTATTTGGAGCACAACGTATCTGAGGTGGAGTTTTGAAGCATTGAGCTAGGGATGTGCCGAAGCCGATTACAGATGTATGAAAATCGGCCGAAATTGACATATCGGCATCGGTATCGGAATCGGCAAAAATCCGATATTTAAACTGGTACAGATTATACTAGAGTTTTACTTTCTAATAAGTTTTATATATTAGTTTTGTAAAATTTATTGAAAATTAGGTTATGATTCATCATTATTGTAGAGTTTTTGTAATAACATTATTGCAAACTCTCATTCAGAGGATCAACCTAACTCAAAATCGGAAATAAAACAGTACATTGCTGAACCAGGATCTCCTGTTGTAATGGAAATTCAAAAATGAGTATTCAAAACCTGAAGCAAGTGCTGAGAAAATACTTGGGCATACCTGCTGCATCAGTATTCAGTGATTGAGTGTTCAGTGTTGCTGAACAGATTTACGATAAGAGAAGAAGTAGGTTACTTCCTGAAGTGCTTCCAAAACTAGTGTTTCTGAAGTTGAATCTGACAGAACAGGAATTCATTTTACATTTCAAAGAGCTTCTTGTGTACGAATGTTAAATCTCTTGAGAATCCATGTTCTTCTTAAAGGTTCACATAACCACCTCTTGTACCTTCGCATCTCTTGAGAATACATATGATATGCAACAGAAATGTACATAGCAAATTTATTTTTGTCATGCTGAAAATAATATCCCATTTCTGTTTAATAACCTTATGTATCGGAATCGGTTAAATATCGGCATCGGTATCGGTTCCAAAAATTATCGGCGAGTACATCGGCATCGGTGAATTTTCAGCTTCGTCACATCCCTTGAGCATACTGATAGAAGGGTTGATAGGGAATTGTCAAAAGTTTGTTTAATTCTACTTTATGCTCAGGCTAATCGGGACTGGATTTACAGTTTAAAGTTGAACCCGAACCACTGTGCCACCGGAATCGAACCCAGGGTCCCTTGTGAAGAGAATTATACAGGGTGTCGCATAAGTAATAGCTCAAACTGACACAGATGAAAGTACACGATAATAGAAGCAAAAAAGTCTCAGTAAACATGGGTCTGCAAACGAGCCGTTTTCGAGATAATTGCGAATGTGTGGTTACAAGCCGCCACTGACTTCATTGTTTGTAAACGTCGTCCTAGTTGGTAAAATGCTAATAATGTGTGCGAATGTGTGATTACAAGCCGCCACTGATTGCATTTTGTAAACACCGAGTGCTTTACTCCTTGCGCGTTCCGAGGTTTGCTCTTTGTTTACAAAACAGAACATTTCCGAGAGGTGGCGTTGTAATCAAACAGGATGGATACAATCAGTACATAGTCTAATCGTACTGTGGGAGTCACGTCAGTTGTGCTGTACTGCGCAGTGAAAATGGAACCGTGCAGCAACGAATAGTATGAACACTTTGAACACCTCCTTTAACGGGTACGAGTGTTCAGTAATTGTAACATGTAACATACTAACGTAGTACTGTATTCCTTGTTAAAGTAAGTAGAATGTTCAATAAAAGCAATGAGATATCCTCTCCAATGACTTCTCTTACTGTATTATTAGGATTTTACCAACTAGGACGACGTTTACAAACAATGAAGTCAGTGGCGGCTTGTAACCACACATTCGCCATTATCTCGAAAACGGCTCGTTTGCACACCCATGTTTACTGAGACTTTTTTGCTTCTATTATCGTGTACTTTCACCTGCGTCAGTTTGAGCTATTACTTTTGAGACACCCTGTATACCGCTCATTTTTATCTGGTGCAGTTCAAGAGATTATTAATATGAAGAGTCTCCACGATGATGTAGCGTTATGTCGCCTTGTAAGCAAGAGATCTTCGGGTTCGATCTTCGGTGGAGACACATTGCTAAGTCTAAATCGCAGGTCCAGTCCGGACTAGCCTTAAAAACAACATGGATTAGATGTACAGTTACGTACACTTCTGGATTGTAATGGGGTCTTTACAACGCAGTAGTGTACGAGACTACATCACAAGATTGTTTCAAAGAACAAACACGAAAGTGTACCGATTTGCTGGCCTATCGCTTTTAGTGGTCGACTCAGGTCCTGCATTTGAGTCCCGACCTGTGTATAGATATTGTTTGTGAGTGTCTCATCATTAATTTCATCAAATCATCACTCATCCTCGTCGCCGCAATTAGTCAAAAGTGGCAGAAAAGCGACGATAACGAACAAAAACACAAATGCAAATACCAGCACAAAGGCGATGGATGGAGACCAGTTGGTGAAATAAGAAACCACAAATGAATGTCATTCAGTTCCAAAAGATTTGGTCAAGTTTTGTTTTCTGTAAACCAATTTTGCTTGTCAGCAGCAGCAGATTTTATCAAAATGTGGTCAAATGATGCCCAAAAGACACCAAAATCAAGTCATTCGCGTAGCAAACTTTCTTCAGTACAGGGTGGCCCGTAAGTCCCTACCCATTCATATATCTTATGTATCTAGTGTATAGTTTTCTGTGTGCTGTTGCGCATAATATTATGCGATGCCATGTTCATGGGTCAGTAAACCATATCTCATATTTCAATATGTTACAACAATGGTTCATACCGAAACTCGATGAACTTGGAATCAGAGATGAGGTTTGGTTTCAACAAGATGGCTCTCCAGCTCATTATGCCCTCTGTGTGCGTGAATATCTCAATGACACTTATCCTAACAAATAGATAGGTCGTGGTACTGAAATATCCCCGGCTCCTATGAAAGTCTGGACTTGACAACGAGTGGTAACTCTCTTTGGGGATACATAAATGACATTGTGTCGAAACAACGTTATAATTACAATGATGGGTTGAGGGCAGCTGTTACAGCGGCATTTGGAACAATAACCCCTGATATGTTGCAAAAAATGTCTCACAGAACATGGCGTCGCATAATATTATGCAGCGAGAATGAAGGACCGCACACAGATACACTGGACATATAAAATATGTGAATGGGTAGGAACTTACGGGCCACCCGTAGTGGTAATTGCCGTTATCTTCGTTCTTGCATTTTTTATGTGGCTTTTAGTTACGAAGAAGCTTATGAAATGCTTTTCTGGATGTATTGGTGTAAAACATGACAGTAAGAAAAAGATAAATATTGGAAAACTATAAGCTTTTGGAAAATGGATTTTGTGGAAAATGAACAAAATTAACAAGTACTGGGAAGAGGTAGATAGAAGGCGAAGGTAGTGGATAGGACATTTCTTGAGAGAAGGAATACTGAGAAGGCAACGGAGGGCTATGTAGGAGAAAAATTAAGCGATGATGGATAGAAGGGAACGGAAACAGAGGGCTACAAGGAAGGAAAAGAGAGGAAGGAAGAAATAGGCAACAGAGGGTAATGTGAAAGGAGAATGGAAAGGGAAGAAGGAACAAATCGGCGACAGAGGGCAATGTGAAAAGCGAAAGGAGAGAGAAGAAGGAAGAAATCAGCAATAGAGGGCAATGTGAAAGGAGAGAGTAAAAAAATTCAACAGAAGGCTATGTGAAAAGGAAAGAGAAGAATAAATAAATCAGCAACAAAGGGCAATGTGAAAGGAGAGAGTAAAAAATGACAACAGAGGGCCATGTGAAAGGAGAAAGGAAAGGAAAAATGAAGACAATGACAACAGAGGGCTATGTGAAAGGAAAATAAAGGAGGAAAGAAGAGAGAGGCAGCGGAGAGCTATGAGTAAGTAAAAGCAAGGTGACGAAGGAACGGAATGGCAACACATGACTATGAGAAATGAAAAAGAAAGAATGTAGCAAAGAGAGAGGCAACAGAGGGGCAACGTGAAAGCAAAAAGAAAGATGGAAGGAAATGTCAGCAGAAGGCTATGTGAAAGGGAAAAAAGGAGGAAGACAGAGGACTGCAGCAGAGGGCTATGGGGAAGGGAAAACAAAGATATGGAGGAAGGGAACAACACTTTGGGATGACTTCAAGGGAAAACAAAGTTTGTCAAAGTTTAAGTACACGTTATGCACAGATAGGCCCATCGGGACTGGGCCTACAGTTTCAAGTGCAATCCGAACCACTATGTGCCTCCACCGGAACACTTAGACTACAAGGCAACAATAGCTTTACCACTACTCAATCGGGAAGTCCCACTTGTCAAGAAAAGTATACAGAACATTTAATTGAAGAAGGAATAAGAATCGGAGATTGTGCTTAAGAACAAAACATCAGATGGCAGTAGTGCTTTGTACATATCAGTTCGCTATGATGAAATCCCAAGCAAAGTTTTTTTATTATTTTTTAAAATAGATTTATTGCACAACGTAATGAAGCTAAATATTTCACTATACGGTTTTAGTTACACATTCAGTTATTAGTTATAGTTGATAGATATTCACCAGTTTAGTTACATTATTCTTGTCATATTTTCATATATTCATCTCAGAACTTTAGTTTTCATACTAATTCTTTACTTGCGAGAGATCCTTCTCTCACTTATTACTTGACTTGCTTCACACGCAAATGTTCCATGTATGAAGTTAAACGGCAGGCTTGAGACTTGTAAAAAAATATGTTTTCAGAAGCATAGACTTTATGCCCTTCAGCTGTAAATCAGCAAAGGTTATACCTGTCAGGTAATGGAGGACAATTTTTCAATTTGTTTTCACTATTATTTGTACTTCCGAATTTCGATACTATTTTTCAGCATTGCTTCTCCATTCTTAATATAAAGTAATACATTTTTGTTTCCAACTCCAATTTTTAGTAATAATTTTCTAATTAGAACTACTAAAATTAGATTGTCCGGCATTGAAATACTTTCCCTTGTATTTAGTTTACTGCGTGCTTGCATTTTTAGAAATGCGTCTTGACGCCGTTAAAAATGATGTTGCCAAAATTGACTTAAATTGATAAATATTCACATGCTACTTATTCATACTGGGTGAGTCTTTTAAAAAAGGCCCCGTGGAAAATGTGCTCCTTGCTTGTAGGCAACCCTGGTACACCGAAGAGAAGAGCGGGTTAGAGAACAGTCCAGAATATCGGTGTCAAGCATATTCGACAACATGACATGACATGACATATCCTGGACTGTTCTCTGCCCCGCTCTTCTCTTCGGTGTACCAGGGTTGCCTACAAGCAAGGAGCACATTTTCCACGGGGCCTTTTTTAAAAGACTCACCCAGTATTTGAATACTTGTTTCTGAATGATAATTGTTTTGACTTTATCACAAGTAATTGCTTAATTAGTGAAACGATTAATCAATAAATTTAATTCTCCAGAGCTCCCGGGTACGAATGCCCCCTGAGCATGGGTGTTGTTGCGAGTGTCCATCAATTTTATCACATCTTCATCGTCGCCATTCGCCAAAAGTGGCAGAAAAGCCGACGCTAAATAACAAAAATCAACTCAATTAAATTAATTAATTAGTTATTTTCTATTAATTAAAGTATTGTCCCGATCAAAAGAAACGGGTCTTCTCTTACTCCTATTACAGAATGGAGTTGGAAACACTTCATTACTCCTGTATTCTGATAAGAGAGTGAAGGGAAGGATCGTTGCTGACAAGGTCATCAGTGTCATGAAACACAGAGCCTGAGGTGTGAGCAATGCATACATACAAACCTGTTTCTTGAGAGTTTTCTGTTTGAGTATCAGACATTAATTGGGTAGTTTATGGAAGAATTTTATACAAATCTATTCTACGAATGCTTACGTCATTGTGTTCCTGGACTGTATTTTGCAGACTAACTAGGCACTGACTTCTGGACACCCAGTCAGTATAATCATCTCTGGGGCTTGTGTTGCGTTCTGTCCATCTATGATTGTGACTGACTGTCCTTTCACCAATTTCTTCTTATCATCTTTCATCCTCAACTTTGCAAATATTCAAAATTGCCAGAAAAGGGAAGTAAAAACGAATCAATCTGTGTTGTCTCCCTTCGTTTTTCACGTTTTCTTCTTTACTGAAAAACATTGTCCCTCCTCACCGTGTGCTTAATTGTTTCTCAAAGCATAGATTGTTAACGATGCTCTGAGCTGTCTGTTCTTTGTGCCATCGATGACAATTATGTGAAAGTTTATATACAGAGGAACTAATGGTCATTGTTCGAAATTTAAAAAAAGACGTGACGCATACGAATTGCTCTTAGTTTGTCAAGGGACACACTCGTTAATATATGAAAAATAAGTTGAAGGCTACATATTCCATTGACAAATATAAAAATATAAAATATGACATTTATAAAACACAGTAATTTCTTCCTTGTTATTTAGAGTCGCTTCTCTGCCACTCTTGGCTAATTGCGACGATGAAGCTGAGTGATTACATGATGAAATTGATGAAGGAACACTCACAAAGAACACCCATGCGCAAGAAGGGATTCGAACCTGGGACCCCTGTCGTCGCAGCGCGTTGTGTTAACCACTCTCGTATGGCAGAACCATATCTCATACAATACAGATCGAATTGTTGTTTTTGGTTGGTGTGGATTATTAATCTGCCTAAACACTTAAAATGTTCTAATCTCAGATTTTCTGCTGCAATTATCATTTCACTTTTGAGGGCCTCCATGGTGGAGTGGTTAGCGGACTACTCTATGAAAACATGGACCCTATATTCGAACCTTAGATAATATTGAATATCCTGTGTTATTTATTAATCTATTTCGTCACTTCATCATTCATCCTCATCGTTGAAGTTAACCAAGAAAAGTAGAACAACGACAATCTTTGCTCGTTTTTCTTTTTATGTTTGTTTTAGAACTAATGATAACCACAATAACAGAAAAAGAAGAAACAAGCAATGTGCATTAATGGAGGAAATATATATTTTGTGAATCGTCATCTCAGAAGCTGATTCTTTGAGAGCTCAAAATGACATCAAATCACTTTTCCGAGGCCAAATGGCAGAAGAACGAAACACTACGTTAAACTCCGTACCAGCTAACTGTAGACCAGGCGAACGAGAACAAGTCTCTGCGCAAGTAGTGACGCGAGACGGCTCCGCCAATGAACAGTGAGAGAAACGGGATTGTGTAATGGGCGACGGGAGTTACCCGATTTCCTATGCAGCGTTGCAAACTTTTGAAAAGGATAATACCGAACGCACATGGCAAACGGACCGTACATTTGTCTCGAGGTCCGTACGATTTGTTTAAGAATTTCTTAGGGAAATATTAGGGATAAAACTGCAAGAGCAAATTTTGACAAGCCGTGCATTTAGCGTACGGACTAAGGTCTGGACATGTATTGTCAGGACCGTAAGGTTGGCAACGCTGCGCTTTCACCACTAGATTTTCCTCCTCCTCCTCTGCCGATATGCGCGGCTCTGCTCTACCGTTAGCTGGGACAGAGTATAGTTCCTTCAAGTCTCGTGACTAACACTGCTTGTTCTCTTCGGATGCTGGCGACCTTGATAGCTGTGTAACTCCCTCCTCCCCCCACTTTTCTGCTTTAGATATAAGAGGTGAGGCTCTTTTTTTGTTTTTGAGTATACCGCATTTATATTTGTGAAATGTGTGAACAGATGCAATACATAAATTGTTCTCTGGAGTAAAACTAACGGGTTTTCATGCAACCAATAGTAAGTAGGTGAGAAATACTTTCAGTGGAACAATAATATTATACCTTGTCCCATCTATCTCTGGTGCAAGGCCGTGCATAGTGGTAGAGAAGGGGGGCGATTGGGCAGAGCGAAGCAGTACACGCTGCTGGGAAGGCTGGCAACTGCAGTCGCTTTCTCCCCTCCATGCAATCCCTTTCCTCTCACGTGCTCATTGGTGGAGCCGTCTCGCGTCACTATTTGTTCAGAGACTTGCTTTCCTTCGCCTGCTCCAGAGATAACCGAGACGGAGTGTGCATGGTAACGATCAGTGGCGTGCCCAGGAGGGGGTTACTTGTATTTTCTAGTAGTCAGGCTTCATTTTGCCATCTTTTCCTCCCTTTAACGTCCTTTTTTTAGGACTACTTGGCTAAAGGGGGTTATGACCCCCGCCAACTCCCCCTTTGGCACGCCACTGGCAACGATGGTAGAAGGTTACAACCGATGATCGTAAAATAATAATTACATGCTGGTTGTCACTTTTGAACACTCTGCTACGCCAAAAGAAATTATTTTGTATTCACTAATGACGAAATCTATTAACAATGTATGGTTGTTTCCAGAAAACCCTGAATGAAAAAGTCTTACGCAACCGGAAATAATTATTAAAATATGGCCTAATGGTACTTCAAGATTACTTTTCTCTTATCGTATCGTTAATTGTTCACACGAAACAGAAAGTTAATTTGGTCATATCTTGTTTTGGAAAATATCATTCTTTACATGTTCATTTGTTCGGTTCAATGGTAATCCTTATAGTACAAGCTGCAAATTATTGGAAAACATCACGAACTAAGGCAGGAGGAAGCGTCTGTGACAAACACAAAAAAAATCGTGTCTGCCAAATGTAACATTCCTTGACTTCCAACTTTCAAACATTCTTGAGTCCTCTTTGGCGCCGGTATTTGGCCTCTTGCCGGACCCTGAATCCTAAATTTAAATGACTTTTGAATTTTTAGTACACTTTGTTTTCCAAGGCTACTGGTACGTTGATCTACAATTTTGTCTTGTTTGAAATGTAGTCAATTCGTTTTATGTATAGCGTGAAATTATAATTGCTCTTTGATAACCATAGGTTGCTTATATCTGACCTCTGCCTACATGGAAAAAGGTAGTTTTTGATCGCGAAATTCTACAAAATCTGGGAAAACGGGAAGATTTAGTAAAATATCATCAGCCAGGTGGGACTACAGGGGCAGTTGCATCTCATACTTGCACACGAGAAAACAATATTGAAATTCCATAAACAGCTATTTTAGCATACTTGAAATTTTACAAACTACTAAAATAATATTTTAGAAAAACATCACTGGAAAACGCACTCTAAATATATCAATATTATAGGAAAGGTGGTGTACTATTCATTGATTTCATCTAGTAACAATATCATGAAATAAACTTTACTTGTTTTTGTACATTGATTCAAGAATAGAAGGAAAACGTATTCTTTTGTGAGGTTACAAGAAAAATATAATTGAATAGCCTTTGTATAATCTAAACTATTTAGTGCAAATAGTAATATTTTACAGTTTTATTATTGCAAAATACAGAATTATCAGTGTTGCATATGTTTTAATTACTGGGTTTGTACATTCTCATCATCAAGGAATTAGACGTGCAGTGCCATCTTTGTGGATAATTATGGAGAATCATTTGTAAACTGCACGTAGTGAGGTAGAATATGCACAGCCGCGGACACTTCTGGGTTGTAAGCAAATATTAGGGCTAGGTAAATTCGTTCAAGAATCTTCTGTAAAGACATAAACACATGATAATTGTAATTCAAATATTTATTAAATGTAGTTGACAATAACAGCTGTTGTATGTCTAATAAAATTTGTTGTTACAAACAACTTTTGAAATCAAATAAAAGATTGACAGGAAATGAGGGAAGTAGAACTAATTTCAAAATTTGCAATGTTTCCCAATCTTACCTAGGACTCTGTTATCAATTAATTATGCACTTTTAAACCTGGCTTTTAGCTCGTCCTTCATTTTGGAACGTATTAACATTATTCATGTATAATTTAGCTGTACTTGTTTGGGGAAAGTGGGAGGGTTGTCAATCATCATAATCACACATCACCAGATGCATTGTAATGAGGACAATAGTTTCGTGGCTGAATGAAAAAGGGGTGTATAAAAGAATCCAAATCCATAAATATTTACTTAGTTATCTTATGAAACTAGGAAGTATAGAAAATTTTTGTTGAATTATTCAAGATTTATACTAATTCAGTGTTCCAGAAAGAGTGAATAAAAAAATTCACCTAAAATAACATAACTGCAGTACAAAATATTAGTAGTTATAGGTCTTTTCTACTCTTAAGGCGGCCGGTCCTAGTACTGGCAAGGGTAGTGGGGAGCGGGGATTACGCCGCAGACCAATCAGACAACAGCGGTGGCGCCGAGAGTTCTGACGCGGTGGAAAAAGTACTACGTGATCCTCGTTCTACTGGCTGCTGCGTTTCTTATCGTGCTGTATGAGTTGATTTCCTGCTACCCACTTCCTTTGCCAGCATTTGGATCGGCCACCGTAACAGTAGAAAATATCATTTTTTAAGTTCTTTATTGAATCATATTTTCTCTGAAGATTTCATTCTATCAAATAGAGACAAAATATTACAAGTTTTATTCATGCACGGTTATTTTTCCACTTTTTTAAGTTCTATCGAATATTTAATATCAAAATATTTGAGTGTTGGTTCATGAATTACATTTTTTTCTAAATATTTGTTGTCTTTAGTGTGAATTTATCGCTCAGATTTTAGCATTGAATTACAGCAATATTATGTGCCAGAGTTCTACGTAGATCAACATTTTTATGTTTCGTTATGTAAAATGTGAGAATATTTAAACGAAGAACTTCAGTTTTATCACACTGCACGTGTTTTATACGACCCAATAAATAGAGTCAATAATTTTGTACTTACTTATTTTGGTACATTGATTCAAAAGTAGAGGAAAAATGTATTTCTTATTTTGTGAGGTTACAAAGAAAAATATGAATGAATAGCCCTTGTATAATCTAAACTATTTAGTGTAAATAGTAATATTTTATAATTTTATTATTGCAAAAGACAGAATTATCAGTGTTGCATATGTTTTAATTACTGGATTTGTACATTCTCATCATCAAGGAATTGCACGTGCAGTGCCATCTCTGTGGATAATTATGGAGAATCATTTGTAAACTGCACCTAGTGAGGTAGAATATGTACAGCGACGGACAATTCTGGATTGTAATGATCCCATTTACATTCAGTACCGTGACTGTACATGGTGAGGGAGAATATCACATCTTATATTTTTTTGTTTACAGAATATCAATGGACTTGTTTCTTGTTATTTCAATTTTATCTTGTGAATTATATCGTGTCATGAAGGCACATACTTAATTGTAATATTAAGGCTCCCTTTATCCCCTTTTCGCTAAATATTACTTAAATGAGAGTGAACCCCAGAGCCACTGATGAAGGAACTTCGACGAATAAGAATCCTGCCTGAAACCGCCTATCCAGGGAATCGAATTCAGATTTTCTATGTGGCAGCTCAACCTTATAAATGCCAGGTTCCGTCGTTAACTAAGTAGCCTATCGTGCTACGAGGCCAAAGGTCCTAGATTCGAATCATTCGTAAAACACGGAGTTTCGTTGCGTTTGTCCCTTCGTCTCTTACTTGCGCGTTTTAACTCGAAAGGTAAATAAGTGACGTAAATAAACATGCAAAAACAATGGATTTGTTTTGGTCATACCCCAATCAAATCTTCTGGACGATTGAACGTGCAGACGACTGAATTCTTGGTGACACATGGATCTGTGTCAGAGGATATAAGGTGTCGGGGATTTTTAAGCTTCATTCTAGAACTAACTTGCACATAAGAAGTGCATACCATCTCCAAAATGTGAGCGCCAACAACTTGGAGGACAAAATTTGACTTACCTCTTGTTAATAATATCCAAAGAAGATTCTGAGTTCGTATATGCACACTTTATGCACAGATAGGCTAATCGGGAGTGGCCCTACAGTTTAACTTGCATCCACGTATACAGTGGCGAACACTCAATACATCCATGGTTGCCGCGCTACCTCTTGTATAGGTGGTGGATGGTCAGTTTGTGACTCAATCACCCAACGCACTCATGGGTGCATGGGGGTGAAGCCACCTGAGCATCATCAGCCTGCAAAAAATACAGCTCAGGATGTACCACGTGGAATAGAAATTTACATATAAGTGCGTCAAAGAAGTTTACCCCTATTTACAACCCAAATTTGTATTCCTGTCCAGATATTATTAGAATGACAAAATCAAGAAGACATAGCTGGCCAGGCTGTGTGGCACGAATTGGAGAGGAATGAAGAGTTTACAGGATTCCTGTTGAGAAACCTCACGATAAGAGACCTGTAGGAAGACCAGGACGAAGATGAAGGGATAACGTTGAGATGGACCCAAAGGATATCGGTAAGGATGGAAAAGATTGAATTGATCTTGCCCAGGTTAGGGAGAGATGGAAAGCGTGTGTTGCTGCAGCCATAAATCTTCGTTTAAGAAAGCTAGGGAGCGTACAACCCAAACGCAGTGAATGTTTTAGAGGGTATGCGAGCATAGTGACAATGAAGCAAGTCACCAGTGGTGTGATCACGTTGACTATCGTCAAATTACAGTTCTTAAGCTTATTATTTGTCTGGCGGATACTTCCAACAGTCGGTTTAGTATTGAATTTTCCAAATTAGGCAGAAAAACATGAAGAGAATTTTGGGAATTTCGAATGGTTTGTGCTCTTCGCATGTTACAAATGAATATATTGAGTTAGATAGTATTTACCAGCTCGTGGTTACCTAGTACGTACAACTCGGACTATATTTTAGCAAAATAGGCAAGTTCCAACATTATTGAGTGATTAATAAATATTTCAGGCAGATACAAGTGGAGCATGTTACAGAAACAGCATCTTTTTGTCCGTTCGGGATGCAGAACTTACGAATTCCATTACTTGCCCCATCTAGTGGAAAATCCCGGACAACCAGATTTGACATACGCGTAAACTGGAATTTGTTTGTTTAATAACAGAACCGAAGTGGAAATGATAGGAATTGATATTGGCGTCAGTTCTTTTTTTGAGGTTTGGACTTGTTAGCGTATCTAGTCTCTGGGTGTACCGTGTTCTGCCGATTATATCTCAGGTACTTGCTGCCCCCTTGTGTTTATGCGTCTACCAGTGTCCAGATCTCACAAGGCTGAATTATATTTACGAGGTGGAAGGTTTTTTATTTACATTTTGTTATTTTCTGTCCTTGCATCTTTAACCTACCGTGAGCAAACTTTGAAAATTAAATTTAGCGTGCTAATCCGTGGACGACATATTTTATTGTAAATAATGAGGACTAATTGTTAAGGAAAGTATAGAATTCATCGTGAAAATTGAGGCAATGTCGCTAGAAAACCTGCAGTTAGAAATTATATTTCAATTTTTTCTCCAGTAAAATTTTCACTTTGGAAATTAGATTCAGTGCGACTGATCCGTGGACGACATATGTTATTGTTTTGTTAAAAATGAGGAGACATTGTTAATGAAAAGGGAAAATTCAGAGTGGAAAATGAGGGAATGTTGCTAGAAAACCAGCACTTAGCAATTATATTTCAATTGCCCCCCCCCGTAAAATTTCCACTTTGGACTATTTCATTGTTGTCAAAATGAGGAGACATTGTTAAGGAAAATGTAAAACTCAGCGTAAAAATTGAGAGGAAGTGTTGCACTTATCAATTATATTTAAATTCTTTTACCTCCCGTAAAGTTTCTAGGTCCGTACATACGCGCGCAAGAAGCCACGGTCTGCGGTGTTGGAAAGGGACTCCTGCAGAATCCAAGGTGAAGCCTCCCGGGGAACGAAGGAAAACAAACCGGGGACTCCCACATGCGGACGAGACATCCAGGGGGAAACAAGTAAACGACCACTTTTGCGAAAGCCTCGTGCGGAGGATACGTCACTAGGAAGAAATTAAACCCGGATTATTTTTCTTGCTTTTCTTCACGTAACGCCCACGTGCGAAGGCGTTAGTAGAGGCTGTGCCTCGGCGAACTTGTTCGGGATCTTGCCCCAAGTCAAGTCTCCCGTGAAGAAGAACTCAGTTTCGGAGCATTTTGAAAAGGAAAAATAAGCTTCGATGGAAATCTCCATGTTGGAAACTGGAACTATGTTCTCTGCTATGACACCGATGTGTGCAATGGGAATTATGCCGAAACGAAACCGGAAGAGACGAGACTATTTCTCGTCGTTCTCGTTAATGAGAAAACCTGTCTCGAGAGGACCTCCGTGGCGGAGTGGTTAGCACATCGCGCTACGACGCGTGGGGTCCAAACCAGGCCTGGACATGATTGTTCTCTGTGAATTTACCTTCATCAAATTTTATCATATCATCACCCATCCTCATCGCTGCGATTAGCTTAAAGTGGCAGAAGGGCGACGCTAAATAACAAAAATCGAAAATGAAAAAAACAAATTCAAAGTCTCCTTTTCGAGTTTTTGTTTTAAGTGCGCTTTATGCACGAATTGGGACTGGGTCTACAGTATAAAGATAAATCCGAACCACTGTGTAGTGTACGTCCACTGGGTATCGAACTGGGGACACGTTAATTACAATGATACGCTATTACCAATACGCCATCGGGGAGGCCTCCGTTCTTGGTATTGTCTCGAATTCCATATGTCTGTCTTTTTCTTAGTTTCGTCGAGAGTTTCAAATGTCAGTCAAGTCGTGTACTCAGCGTCCATTCTTGCTTTCACCTTCGCCTTCAACGGAAAGACTTGATCTCAAATATAGCCTCGCCGCCCTCCGTGGGGGAGTGGTTAGCACATCACGCTACGGCACCATTGGTCCAAGCTTCGAATCTCTACCTGGTCATGGTTGTTCATTGTATTTATTTATTGAGAAAATTTCAGATACAGCACAGGTGGCCATTTTACACTGAAATTGTCAACAATGAAAACATAATAATAATAAGCAAAAATATATTAAAAATAATAATTCAAAGTAACAAAATAACACAAAGAGAATAGCAAATTGACTAAAAATGCAAAAATGGCACTATTTGATATTATTTACAAACATTTCTTCTAATAGAAGACCGAAAGGCAAACTCGGAGGAAAATATGTCGATTCTTGATGGGAGGTCATTGTATTGTGTGGCAAGTCTGTAAAAGAGGGATCTTTTTTGAATTTGTAGTCTAGGTTTCTTTGTATAAAATAATCTTGTGTTGCGAGTTGTGCGCATAGGTACTCGAAAGTGGAATTCCTCAAGGAGTGTGTTGCAGCGGATTTTGCCATTCACAATTTTGTATAAATAACTGAAATAATTCTGCAAACGTCTCTGTTAAGCAGTTTATAGGGTTAGAAAAGACAAGAGATGCGGAGATGAAAAATTGCATAACAAGGGAACCCTGTATCTAACTATAGATAGGAAGAAGTGAAGAACTGAATCGATTCTAGAAAGTTGAGTGGAACACGCCATAGACCAGACAGGAGAGCAGTATTCTATTATTGGGGAAATTAATGATTTGAAGTATAAGGTAAGGGCTGAGATGTCAGTAATTTCAGTGAAACGATACAGTAAATCTAATTGTTCCTTCATCATATCGTAACATTCTGCTACGAACGTGGGACCAAACCAAGAACCTTAACCATTATGGTGGATGATGTAGCTTACTTAATCATTCATCCTTATTGGTGAGCACTCGCTCCTGGCAGATAACTCGTTGGTACTGGGCGAGAAGTTATTTTACACGCTTAGAAATGGCGAAACACAAGCATTTGGATTTATACCTTCAAGTCTAGTTCAACATGGTTGGAATAGGATAATAATGAAGTAGTCCCCTGTAGAAGGCTTATAGAATAAACCTGTGCTGGCTTGCTCAATCTCCCCAGTTGCTTCTCTTTCCAAGACTCAAGAAAAAAGACCTCACACAGCTCGTTGCTCTCTAACTTATCCATCCTTTCGACTCCATTGTCATTGCCCTCCAATGCCAGTTGATCAGCACCTTAACCAGGAAGATTTGTTAATTACTGACATGGCATTCTTGAATGCCTGAGAGAGCAACAGGTGGTGATAGAGGTTATTAATTCTGGCTTGCTACAATTCCCTATTTAGAGGAGATTGATACGATATCATCACTCATATTCATCTTCCAGATCAGCCAAGATGGCATTAAATTTTATAAAAAATAAACCGTTTTCTTTGTTTTTTTTAGGGTTCATTGTTTACTAGCTTATTTTTAATTTCAGGGTGGGAGTATCAAGCAGAGCGGAGTAATATAAACCAAGTTTCCTAGACTAGTACATAAAGCAACAGATCCACATTATGTAAACATTTTCCTTAATACATATCTCTAATTTACGATATTGAATGTGTTCACATAACATACCATTTGCTTCATGTTGCCCTCCAGTTTCAACTGAAGCAATCAACTAAAAATTTTTGATACCAAAGTGTAGCTCTAGTGTTGCATAAAATTTCTTCCAATTTAATTTCCTAAGCTCTAATTAGAGAGAGAATTTGAAAATATCACCAGAATTTTGCAACTCCAATTTTTTTTTTAATAAAAAAAAGCGATTTATCGTCCACCATTTTCAATTCGATAAAATTCAATTCCGTAACCAATCCTCTAAGGTGTATATGCGTCACAAAAATTCTAGTTCACAAACTCTCAATATACGGCGGGTTAAGGAGTTCACAAATTTCGGAATTGGATACTTTTCCGCTTTTCCACTCACTATATTTTACGAGATGCACACAAGCACACACGAGTGGCGGCGATTGGTTTTCAAAACTAGGGACAGTTTACTATCCCTTGGTAGATAAGGTTTAGCATAGTGCTGGGGTAAAAGTGGCAAAAGCTGGGGAGGGGCCAACTGCCCCCCCCCCTAGCCACCTTTGGCACACAGAAATAATAGTTATGGACTGTTTTCGTTAATTGTATTGGGTTTTTCTGTCGCTCAAGTAAAACTATCTCACAAATATTCTTGTTAAAAATCATAATTAAGAAACAATAGTAGTATCCATCTGCGCCAACGTCGGTCGCTATTTAATATTCGCAATTCATTTGCACGGGTGTTAATTAATTTGCACGGGTTTTAATTAATTCGCATGTACTTAGAATTCATTAGCAAGTACTTAGAATACTTTACATTTATGTATTTGCATGTTTATAACTTTTTATGAATATATATTTATTTATTTTATGAAAAATATGTATATAAAAGGTAATTAGAGGTACTAAACGCTATGCATATGTTTTTATATTCATTACTGCAAAGTATGTAATGTATAAATCGATAATATTAATGTTTATAATATTGAAAATAAGTTTTCTATGGTTTATGAACCGCTTTGAATGGTGGTAATGGCTGTAGGTACAGGTCCAATTACGATTGGGGACAGTCCTGGTACTCGAACCCGCGATATGTAATATTATTAATTAGTACTATGCAGTAATTTCATCATGTTATGAAACACGGTGGTGCAACACGCTAGACAGAATACTGTCTCAGAATTTCGACTCCGCTCTGATGCCAGACAGAGAGAATGAATTAATATTCCACGCAGGTAGAGAAGAAAGGAATTTTGGGGAAGAGCGGTCAAGGTCAAATGACGTCAGAACGTCAGAACAAAGGAAGAATCTGATTGACCAATCAGAGAACGCGTCGGTAGATTTTCAGAACCGGTTTTTTCAAGGTTAACCAGTACGCAAGAACAGGGGAAAGCTATGCAATACTGTAGTAAGGCAGGGGAGGGATTCAACCAGACAACAAAGGATGTCTGGAATGCACAGCAATGGTCAAATCTCTGAAGCTATGCGTCGCTTGTAGAATCGGTTTCCGCCGCCAATTAATATTCCGTTCAGGTTTGCCTTCAAGGCACAGGACGCTTTAGCGCAGGTTTTTTTTTATCTGTACTATGAAGAAGGGAGAGCTATTAGGGACGGGGCCTACAGTTTTCACCATTTGCTTTTATCACGGGGTAACGAACCTAGGACCCTTTGATTATTGATTTAGGTAGTAAATGTATGTTACTGTGTGCTATTTAACTTAATTTTGAGTTTATTTTTTACCAAACTTTGACTTTATGTCAAACATTTTCACAGCTTATCCTTATTTTTACAAAAATAACACTATTTGTACTATTCAGGCAACATTTTTTATTAAATTTTGGACTCGCAAAGATATTTTTACAACTTTTTAACTTATTATTTTACAACTTTATGTTAATTTTTTACCTAAATAACACTATTTGTACTATTCAGGCAACATTTTTTATTAAATTTTGGACTCACAAAGACATTTTTTTCTACGTTTAACTTATTATTTTACAACTTTATATTAATTTTTTACCAAAATAACACTATTTGTACTAATCAGGCAACATTTTTTATTAAATTTTGGACTCTCAAAGACATTTTTTTCAACGTTTAACTTATTATTTTACAACTTTATATTAATTTTTTACCAAAATAACACTATTTGTACTATTCAGGCAACATTTTTTATTAAATTTTGGACTCGCAAAGATATTTTTACAACTTTTCAACTTATTATTTTACAACTTTATGTTAATTTTTACCAAAATAACACTATTTGTACTATTCAGGCAACATTTTTTATTAAATTTTGGACTCACAAAGACATTTTTTTCTACGTTTAACTTATTATTTTACAACTTTATATTAATTTTTTACCAAAATAACACTATTTGTACTAATCAGGCAACATTTTTTATTAAATTTTGGACTCTCAAAGACATTTTTTTCAACGTTTAATTTATTATTTTACAACTTTATATTAATTTTTTACCAAAATAACACTATTTGTACTAATCACCAACATTTTTTATTAAATTTTGGACTCACAAAGACATTTTTTCAATTTTTAACTTATTATTTTACAACTTTATGTTAATTTTTACCAAAATAACACTATTTGTACTATTCAGGCAACATTTTTTATTAAATTTTGTATTTACAAAGAGATTTTTTCAACTTTTAATTCATTATTTACAAGTTTATGCCTATTTTTTACTCAAATAACACAATTCTATCTGTTCAGGAAAGACTTTTAGTTACATTTTCGACACACAAAGTGTGTGTTCTCAACTTCTATCTGTTTATTTCACAAGTTTAGGCTTATTATTACCAAAATAACACAATTCAATCTGTTCAGGAAAGACTTTTAGTTATATTTTCGACACACAGAGTGTGTGTTCTCTACTTCTATCTGTTTATTTCACAAGTTTAGGCTTATTATTACCAAAATAACACAATTCAATCTGTTCAGGAAAGACTTTTAGTTATATTTTCGACACACAGAGTGTGTGTTCTCAACTTTTATTTGTTTACTTTACAAGTATAGCCTAATATTTACTCAAATAACACGATTTGAACGTGTTTTTATTACATTTTGGACACACACGCACTCTCACACACACACACACATCCACACATACACACACACACACACACACACACACACACACACACACACACAGAGAGAGAGAGAGAGAGAGAGAGAGAGAGATAGAGAGAGATTTCCAAGTTTACAGGATTATTCTCCAAGTTTACTCAAATAACACAATTTAAATGTGTTTTGAATTATATTTTGTACACATGAAGTGTGTTTCGTCAAGTTTTACCCGTTTATTTTACAAGTTTAGGCTTAATATTACTCAAATAACACAATTTAATCTAGTCAGGAAGGATTTGTTATTATATTTTGGATGCACAAAGAGATGTTTTCAACTTTTTTACTGATTTTTTGCAGGGTACGTATTAATTTTTATTTATTTTGTTTTGTATACATTTACAAATTTTTAACTTAGAGTTTAGTATTTATTTAAATTTTTTCAAAAACACTAAAAAAAAGTACTTTTAGCTAAAATGTAAGCCACAGAATATATTATTATTATTATTAGGGTTTACTGATTTCCACTATGCTGTTTTTGGTTCTGTATTTCTATATGTATTTATTTAGGTCCGGTTACGCCTGCTACGTAGGAAAGTTTGTTTATTTTAGAGTTTGCTGAGTATTTTGTTACTTTTATACTAGGTAAAGTTTCCAAAATATATCAGGTAAGGCTCCATCCATATACTTTTGTTTTTGCTGTTTGGAGATGATGCGATCAGCATCACTCTCCATCTGCTTTTTATTTTATGTACCCAATATTATTTTGAGGCTTAGTGAATTCTAGAGCCTATTTATGCAGGAGAGAGGGCTTGAAAATTTTCATTTCAGATAACCCACAACTATTTGTCAGAGTATTTTAAAGGATATTTTATATTTATTATGTGCTACTAGAATATCAAAGCTTGCTTAATTTTTATGTCTGTAACGCTGTTATTGTATTTCTAGCTAAGGCTTACTGGATAAAGTACACGAAATGTTTATCATTTCAACTATTTGCCTTTATACGAGGCCAAATGTTTAGTGTAACGAAAATTATTGTGTGTCTATAAAGACTGAAATCCCTTTCCCGATGGGTCCATAACTGGACGCTTACGAACATTGTTCCTTTTATTTTAAAAAAATATAACCATTTATCAATATATTGACAATTCACAGGACAAGACGAAGTTCACAGACGACTGACTATATGGACCATAGGTCCACTTGCTATTTTTTTTTTCTATGCTAGAAGAATAATTTAGCCTTATAGCCTTTTTCAAGGTATTTTAGAAGTATTACTGGGTTTTTTGGGTGCATCAACATTTGGGTTATTTCCATTTGGTTTATTATACGAGGCTACAATCACTATATGTCTATGAGGACTAAAATCCTCTGATTGAAACTAAAAGCTTAGGCTCTAACTAGGGACTTAGTATGTATATCGACAATTTATAGGACAACACGAACTTTACAAAGGATTGTAGGTGACGTACGACTACACGCCAGAGCTTTGTTAACCTGCAAGAAGCATTTTCAGCTAATGCTACGAGGAAATGAGGTTAATTTTTTACTGTTTCACAAGAATGCTATCTTTTATACACCCAATATTTGCTTTTTCAAGTAACTACATGTGCCAGAAGCACTTACAGGCCAACTCTAACTAGACTTCGATTTATGTAAATGTAGCAAGAACTATATTTCTGAGGAAGCACGCAAAAGCAGATTATCCGATTAAAGTATCTGAAAAACAGATTTTTCTATGCAAGTATATTTTTATTGACTGGATTATTTAACAGATCAAACAGGAAGACTGCAAAATTCATTAAATGTAGGTCTATAGTATAGGTGGTTTCAGAGATATAAAAAGAACAAATATAAGATTTCGCTTTTTTTGCTTCTGAGGCTAATCGCGACGCAAAGGGTAAATGGCGAGGAAATGTAACGGAGGAGAAACAGTCCCAAAAGTTATGGGCTGCATGTAAGTTAATACCACAGAGATATTACAGTAGGTGTAGGTTCTACCACCAGAACTTTTCTATTATAATAATACTGGTTATGCTGTACTGTTAGCTAAAGATGCTGATATTTGAGAAACTTAAAAGCTTATTTGCAAAATTTTAGATAAATAATAATCTGTTAGACTGTAAACATATTTTATATCCATTCTGCTAAAGATCCGATGACAAAATTTAAAAATTGTAATCGCCCAGACAGGGACTCGAACCCTGGACAGATAGGTTAAAAGCCTAATGCTATACCAACTAAGCTATCTGGGCACAAGGTATTTTTTTCTTGAAAAGTTAAAGAAATATATTGAAACATTTGAGAACACTTTTGGTCTGGTTCGACAGAGAAGGAGACAACATTTCCAAATTTTTACAGACTAGGTGTATTTTTCCACTATAGAGGCCTTCACTATATGTAATTCGAAACGCTAAAGTTCAGCTAGCTTCCAAAATCCAAAATTGAGGCAAAGATTGTGTTTGACGAGATTAACAAGTTACAATTATATCCAGTTACGGACAAATAAAGCTAAAACTCTCATATTTACTGTACTAGCCAAGTTTTAGTAACATTTTCTTCACTTTAGTACTAATACCAAAGAAATAGGTATATTTTATTTATAATTTGACAAAATGTACTAGTATTTAATTCACAAAGTTAGGTAAAAAAACAGTATTTTAAAAAAATATTGTTACTGCCTTCAAATTTTATGTTATTTAGCCACTAACAACTGGTTTACACTGTTTGACATCCTTTAAATAGCAAAAGAAGGAATTATTTGTTTAGTATTTTTACTACTTTATATTTATTTAAGAAAACAATACTACGGTTTAACTTAATTTTTAACAAATTGTTACTAATTTATATATCAAAGTTATGTTATTTAGAGTGTTTGAAGGCGTATACAGTTAATATTTGTACTTATCAGTGCAACTAACAATTATATTTTACACACAAAAGATAATGTTTACAGTTAAATCACTTGAATCAGATAATAATATTTTACAGTAATTGATTCATTCAGCACTAGTCAGTACTTTTATGCATCAGAAAGTTTTCTTAATTTTCTATTATGCATGCTATTTTGTGCTATTCTTAAAATGTATTTCTAAGGCAAACTGGTTTAATTTTCTGCTTATAATGGAAAGTTGACATAGTTTTCGCACAATGCTTTGTACATTTGTTATATTCACTACTTACAATTCAAATATTATGCTTATTTAATGTATAACTAACTAACTCTCTAGCCTTTTTAAACCCGAAGGTTCATGGGTGCAGCAACACATGCCTCTCATCTGTTCCTGTCCTAAGCAAGATCTATATACTCCTTTCCTTCCCTACCAATTTCCTTTAGGTCCATCTCTACATTATCCCTCCATCTTTGTTTTGGTCTTCCTATTGGTCTTTTACCATCAGGTTTCCCAACAAGAATCCTGTATATTTTTTTTCCTTTCCCATTTGTACCACATGATCTACACACCTAAGTCTTCTTGATTTAATTATTCTAATAATATCTGGACATGAATACAAATTATGTACTTCTAAATTATGTAATCTTCTCCACGCATCTGCCTCCTCATCTGTTTTAGGCCCAAATATTTTCCTAAGGATTTTATTTTCAAATACTCTCAATTTATGTTCCTTTTTCAATGTAAGGGACCAAGTTTATTTACTGTATTTAACTTTTATTTTTGTAATTAACAAAAATTAAAAGCTTATACTGTAGTTATTATATTTTTTTCTATCAGCTTATTTTGAAATTAATATTATTAGGTATAGTCTTTGATTTATAACTATATTGCTTTTTTATCAATTTATCTAAGAGTACACGCAGACAAACACATGTGTACACACTTTTATGTAAATAGATATGCCTTTTTTCAATATTTTAGTATGAAGATTGCACTTTAGCTATTTAAGCAAGGGTAGGAAAGGTAGGATTTCTGAGAATTTGTTGCAGGATTTTGTTGTCCAAGTATAGATGAGAACTGAGCTGGGAGACTGTTTTGAACCTTTTCATGAGAGTTTGCATGTGAACTGTATGCAAATTGAGCACTATTGACTGTGCATGCTTCTAAGTTTTGCTGTTATTTTACATCAAGTCTGTGAGACTGCAGACAGTGTTCCCTTTTCAAGTAGTTTTTATTGATTGTATTTGTATATGTTTTGGGGACTTAGCAGTTTTATGTTATGAGGCAGTTTGTTGTAGAATATTTTTACCTGATTGCTTTGAGATATTGAGTGTCTGCTGTTTTACTTGTAATTATTTTCCTTCTTGTGTTTTGTATTTGACTACATTTTGTCCAAGTTCGTAGTATTTAGAATAATTGTTATTGACTTGTAGATGTAGGGAGTAATAATCCTTTGCAAGACGCCCTATACTTGTCTGAACATTATTTTTAGTGTTCACTTTTGAAGCCTTAGTATTCTGGTAGTATTATTAATGTAGAGGTAAATTAGGCTGAAATGTAGGCATTTTTCTGATAAATTAGACTCACTTAGTTGTTTCAGCAGGTGGAAGTTGCATGACGGTTTACTGCTGATGATGTTAATTTGCTCTTCTTATGTACTACGTATGATGTAGCTTATTTGAGTAATTGGAAATATACTACTGAAAAAAGATTGCTTGTCTATCTTATTCCTATGTTGATGAGTTTGTCCATAAGCAAGCCATGTTTTTACTCTATTCTATGCCTTGGAAGAATCTAGATATATTGAGTTTGCAGTTTAATGTTTCTCTAAGGTTTCAGCTATGTAGTTTTTTAAACTGTGCTATGGGTGTGACTATTGATTTCTCTTTCTGGATGCCATGTTGGTTTCTGTGTATTCCTCTTGCTGCTTGAATTTGACTTAGGTTGTTTGCTTTTTCTTAGATCTTTATTTGTTTATTTGTTCAGCATTTGTTATTTTTTAATTTTAATTACTTTAATTTTACATTAACTAATATATTTTACTTTAACAACAAAAGAATTTACTCTAGTATAAAAACTTCTAACAAAAATGCACTATTATAACATTTAATTTAAAAAATTGTATTTTTAAAACTTTAACTTTGAAAAATTGATTTTTAATTACTTTAATTTTACATTAACTAACAAATTTTACATTAACAACAAAATAATTTGCCCTTGTATAAAAACTTCTACTAACAAAAATATACTATTATAACTTTTAACTTTAGAAAATTGTATTTTTAAAACTTTAACTTTGAAAAATTGAATTTTAACACACTTTGACTTTAACAATGTACTTTGAATTTTTTTATGTAAAAGAATATTAAAAAAATAAAAAATACTGAACAAATAAACAAATAAAGATCTAAGAAAAAGCAAACAACCTAAGTCAAATTCAAGCAGCAAGAGGAATACACAGAAACCAACATGGCATCCAGAAAGAGAAATCAATAGTCACACCCATAGCACAGTTTAAAAAACTACATAGCTGAAACCTTAGAGAAACATAAAACTGCAAACACAATATATCTAGATTCTTCCAAGGCATAGAATAGAGTAAAAACATGGCTTGCTTATGGACAAACTCATCAACATAGGAATAAGATAGACAAGCAATCTTTTTTCAGTAGTATATTTCCAATTACTCAAATAAGCTACATCATACGTAGTACATAAGAAGAGCAAATTAACATCATCAGCAGTAAACCGTCATGCAACTTCCACCTGCTGAAACAACTAAGTGAGTCTAATTTATCAGAAAAATGCCTACATTTCAGCCTAATTTACCTCTACATTAATAATACTACCAGAATACTAAGGCTTCAAAAGTGAACACTAAAAATAATGTTCAGACAAGTATAGGGCGTCTTGCAAAGGATTATTACTCCCTACATCTACAAGTCAATAACAATTATTCTAAATACTACGAACTTGGACAAAATGTAGTCAAATACAAAACACAAGAAGGAAAATAATTACAAGTAAAACAGCAGACACTCAATATCTCAAAGCAATCAGGTAAAAATATTCTACAACAAACTGCCTCATAACATAAAACTGCTAAGTCCCCAAAACATATACAAATACAATCAATAAAAACTACTTGAAAAGGGAACACTGTCTGCAGTCTCACAGACTTGATGTAAAATAACAGCAAAACTTAGAAGCATGCACAGTCAATAGTGCTCAATTTGCATACAGTTCACATGCAAACTCTCATGAAAAGGTTCAAAACAGTCTCCCAGCTCAGTTCTCATCTATACTTGGACAACAAAATCCTGCAACAAATTCTCAGAAATCCTACCTTTCCTACCCTTGCTTAAATAGCTAAAGTGCAATCTTCATACTAAAATATTGAAAAAAGGCATATCTATTTACATAAAAGTGTGTACACATGTGTTTGTCTGCGTGTACTCTTAGATAAATTGATAAAAAAGCAATATAGTTATAAATCAAAGACTATACCTAATAATATTAATTTCAAAATAAGCTGATAGAAAAAAATATAATAACTACAGTATAAGCTTTTAATTTTTGTTAATTACAAAAATAAAAGTTAAATACAGTAAATAAACTTGGTCCCTTACATTGAAAAAGGAACATAAATTGAGAGTATTTGAAAATAAAATCCTTAGGAAAATATTTGGGCCTAAAACAGATGAGGAGGCAGATGCGTGGAGAAGATTACATAATTTAGAAGTACATAATTTGTATTCATGTCCAGATATTATTAGAATAATTAAATCAAGAAGACTTAGGTGTGTAGATCATGTGGTACAAATGGGAAAGGAAAAAAAATATACAGGATTCTTGTTGGGAAACCTGATGGTAAAAGACCAATAGGAAGACCAAAACAAAGATGGAGGGATAATGTAGAGATGGACCTAAAGGAAATTGGTAGGGAAGGAAAGGAGTATATAGATCTTGCTTAGGACAGGAACAGATGAGAGGCATGTGTTGCTGCACCCATGAACCTTCGGGTTTAAAAAGGCTAGAGAGTTAGTTAGTTATACATTAAATAAGCATAATATTTGAATTGTAAGTAGTGAATATAACAAATGTACAAAGCATTGTGCGAAAACTATGTCAACTTTCCATTATAAGCAGAAAATTAAACCAGTTTGCCTTAGAAATACATTTTAAGAATAGCACAAAATAGCATGCATAATAGAAAATTAAGAAAACTTTCTGATGCATAAAAGTACTGACTAGTGCTGAATGAATCAATTACTGTAAAATATTATTATCTGATTCAAGTGATTTAACTGTAAACATTATCTTTTGTGTGTAAAATATAATTGTTAGTTGCACTGATAAGTACAAATATTAACTGTATACGCCTTCAAACACTCTAAATAACATAACTTTGATATATAAATTAGTAACAATTTGTTAAAAATTAAGTTAAACCGTAGTATTGTTTTCTTAAATAAATATAAAGTAGTAAAAATACTAAACAAATAATTCCTTCTTTTGCTATTTAAAGGATGTCAAACAGTGTAAACCAGTTGTTAGTGGCTAAATAACATAAAATTTGAAGGCAGTAACAATATTTTTTTAAAATACTGTTTTTTTACCTAACTTTGTGAATTAAATACTAGTACATTTTGTCAAATTATAAATAAAATATACCTATTTCTTTGGTATTAGTACTAAAGTGAAGAAAATGTTACTAAAACTTGGCTAGTACAGTAAATATGAGAGTTTTAGCTTTATTTGTCCGTAACTGGATATAATTGTAACTTGTTAATCTCGTCAAACACAATCTTTGCCTCAATTTTGGATTTTGGAAGCTAGCTGAACTTTAGCGTTTCGAATTACATATAGTGAAGGCCTCTATAGTGGAAAAATACACCTAGTCTGTAAAAATTTGGAAATGTTGTCTCCTTCTCTGTCGAACCAGACCAAAAGTGTTCTCAAATGTTTCAATATATTTCTTTAACTTTTCAAGAAAAAAATACCTTGTGCCCAGATAGCTTAGTTGGTATAGCATTAGGCTTTTAACCTATCTGTCCAGGGTTCGAGTCCCTGTCTGGGCGATTACAATTTTTAAATTTTGTCATCGGATCTTTAGCAGAATGGATATAAAATATGTTTACAGTCTAACAGATTATTATTTATCTAAAATTTTGCAAATAAGCTTTTAAGTTTCTCAAATATCAGCATCTTTAGCTAACAGTACAGCATAACCAGTATTATTATAATAGAAAAGTTCTGGTGGTAGAACCTACACCTACTGTAATATCTCTGTGGTATTAACTTACATGCAGCCCATAACTTTTGGGACTGTTTCTCCTCCGTTACATTTCCTCGCCATTTACCCTTTGCGTCGCGATTAGCCTCAGAAGCAAAAAAAGCGAAATCTTATATTTGTTCTTTTTATATCTCTGAAACCACCTATACTATAGACCTACATTTAATGAATTTTGCAGTCTTCCTGTTTGATCTGTTAAATAATCCAGTCAATAAAAATATACTTGCATAGAAAAATCTGTTTTTCAGATACTTTAATCGGATAATCTGCTTTTGCGTGCTTCCTCAGAAATATAGTTCTTGCTACATTTACATAAATCGAAGTCTAGTTAGAGTTGGCCTGTAAGTGCTTCTGGCACATGTAGTTACTTGAAAAAGCAAATATTGGGTGTATAAAAGATAGCATTCTTGTGAAACAGTAAAAAATTAACCTCATTTCCTCGTAGCATTAGCTGAAAATGCTTCTTGCAGGTTAACAAAGCTCTGGCGTGTAGTCGTACGTCACCTACAATCCTTTGTAAAGTTCGTGTTGTCCTATAAATTGTCGATATACATACTAAGTCCCTAGTTAGAGCCTAAGCTTTTAGTTTCAATCAGAGGATTTTAGTCCTCATAGACATATAGTGATTGTAGCCTCGTATAATAAACCAAATGGAAATAACCCAAATGTTGATGCACCCAAAAAACCCAGTAATACTTCTAAAATACCTTGAAAAAGGCTATAAGGCTAAATTATTCTTCTAGCATAGAAAAAAAAAATAGCAAGTGGACCTATGGTCCATATAGTCAGTTGTCTGTGAACTTCGTCTTGTCCTGTGAATTGTCAATATATTGATAAATGGTTATATTTTTTTAAAATAAAAGGAACAATGTTCGTAAGCGTCCAGTTATGGACCCATCGGGAAAGGGATTTCAGTCTTTATAGACACACAATAATTTTCGTTACACTAAACATTTGGCCTCGTATAAAGGCAAATAGTTGAAATGATAAACATTTCGTGTACTTTATCCAGTAAGCCTTAGCTAGAAATACAATAACAGCGTTACAGACATAAAAATTAAGCAAGCTTTGATATTCTAGTAGCACATAATAAATATAAAATATCCTTTAAAATACTCTGACAAATAGTTGTGGGTTATCTGAAATGAAAATTTTCAAGCCCTCTCTCCTGCATAAATAGGCTCTAGAATTCACTAAGCCTCAAAATAATATTGGGTACATAAAATAAAAAGCAGATGGAGAGTGATGCTGATCGCATCATCTCCAAACAGCAAAAACAAAAGTATATGGATGGAGCCCTACCTGATATATTTTGGAAACTTTACCTAGTATAAAAGTAACAAAATACTCAGCAAACTCTAAAATAAACAAACTTTCCTACGTAGCAGGCGTAACCGGACCTAAATAAATACATATAGAAATACAGAACCAAAAACAGCATAGTGGAAATCAGTAAACCCTAATAATAATAATAATATATTCTGTGGCTTACATTTTAGCTAAAAGTACTTTTTTTTAGTGTTTTTGAAAAAATTTAAATAAATACTAAACTCTAAGTTAAAAATTTGTAAATGTATACAAAACAAAATAAATAAAAATTAATACGTACCCTGCAAAAAATCAGTAAAAAAGTTGAAAACATCTCTTTGTGCATCCAAAATATAATAACAAATCCTTCCTGACTAGATTAAATTGTGTTATTTGAGTAATATTAAGCCTAAACTTGTAAAATAAACGGGTAAAACTTGACGAAACACACTTCATGTGTACAAAATATAATTCAAAACACATTTAAATTGTGTTATTTGAGTAAACTTGGAGAATAATCCTGTAAACTTGGAAATCTCTCTCTATCTCTCTCTCTCTCTCTCTCTCTCTCTCTCTCTCTCTCTCTGTGTGTGTGTGTGTGTGTGTGTGTGTGTGTGTGTGTGTGTGTGTGTGTATGTGTGGATGTGTGTGTGTGTGTGAGAGTGCGTGTGTGTCCAAAATGTAATAAAAACACGTTCAAATCGTGTTATTTGAGTAAATATTAGGCTATACTTGTAAAGTAAACAAATAAAAGTTGAGAACACACACTCTGTGTGTCGAAAATATAACTAAAAGTCTTTCCTGAACAGATTGAATTGTGTTATTTTGGTAATAATAAGCCTAAACTTGTGAAATAAACAGATAGAAGTAGAGAACACACACTCTGTGTGTCGAAAATATAACTAAAAGTCTTTCCTGAACAGATTGAATTGTGTTATTTTGGTAATAATAAGCCTAAACTTGTGAAATAAACAGATAGAAGTAGAGAACACACACTCTGTGTGTCGAAAATATAACTAAAAGTCTTTCCTGAACAGATTGAATTGTGTTATTTTGGTAATAATAAGCCTAAACTTGTGAAATAAACAGATAGAAGTTGAGAACACACACTTTGTGTGTCGAAAATGTAACTAAAAGTCTTTCCTGAACAGATAGAATTGTGTTATTTGAGTAAAAAATAGGCATAAACTTGTAAATAATGAATTAAAAGTTGAAAAAATCTCTTTGTAAATACAAAATTTAATAAAAAATGTTGCCTGAATAGTACAAATAGTGTTATTTTGGTAAAAATTAACATAAAGTTGTAAAATAATAAGTTAAAAATTGAAAAAATGTCTTTGTGAGTCCAAAATTTAATAAAAAATGTTGGTGATTAGTACAAATAGTGTTATTTTGGTAAAAAATTAATATAAAGTTGTAAAATAATAAATTAAACGTTGAAAAAAATGTCTTTGAGAGTCCAAAATTTAATAAAAAATGTTGCCTGATTAGTACAAATAGTGTTATTTTGGTAAAAAATTAATATAAAGTTGTAAAATAATAAGTTAAACGTAGAAAAAAATGTCTTTGTGAGTCCAAAATTTAATAAAAAATGTTGCCTGAATAGTACAAATAGTGTTATTTTGGTAAAAATTAACATAAAGTTGTAAAATAATAAGTTAAAAAGTTGTAAAAATATCTTTGCGAGTCCAAAATTTAATAAAAAATGTTGCCTGAATAGTACAAATAGTGTTATTTTGGTAAAAAATTAATATAAAGTTGTAAAATAATAAGTTAAACGTTGAAAAAAATGTCTTTGAGAGTCCAAAATTTAATAAAAAATGTTGCCTGATTAGTACAAATAGTGTTATTTTGGTAAAAAATTAATATAAAGTTGTAAAATAATAAGTTAAACGTAGAAAAAAATGTCTTTGTGAGTCCAAAATTTAATAAAAAATGTTGCCTGAATAGTACAAATAGTGTTATTTAGGTAAAAAATTAACATAAAGTTGTAAAATAATAAGTTAAAAAGTTGTAAAAATATCTTTGCGAGTCCAAAATTTAATAAAAAATGTTGCCTGAATAGTACAAATAGTGTTATTTTTGTAAAAATAAGGATAAGCTGTGAAAATGTTTGACATAAAGTCAAAGTTTGGTAAAAAATAAACTCAAAATTAAGTTAAATAGCACACAGTAACATACATTTACTACCTAAATCAATAATCAAAGGGTCCTAGGTTCGTTACCCCGTGATAAAAGCAAATGGTGAAAACTGTAGGCCCCGTCCCTAATAGCTCTCCCTTCTTCATAGTACAGATAAAAAAAAACCTGCGCTAAAGCGTCCTGTGCCTTGAAGGCAAACCTGAACGGAATATTAATTGGCGGCGGAAACCGATTCTACAAGCGACGCATAGCTTCAGAGATTTGACCATTGCTGTGCATTCCAGACATCCTTTGTTGTCTGGTTGAATCCCTCCCCTGCCTTACTACAGTATTGCATAGCTTTCCCCTGTTCTTGCGTACTGGTTAACCTTGAAAAAACCGGTTCTGAAAATCTACCGACGCGTTCTCTGATTGGTCAATCAGATTCTTCCTTTGTTCTGACGTTCTGACGTCATTTGACCTTGACCGCTCTTCCCCAAAATTCCTTTCTTCTCTACCTGCGTGGAATATTAATTCATTCTCTCTGTCTGGCATCAGAGCGGAGTCGAAATTCTGAGACAGTATTCTGTCTAGCGTGTTGCACCACCGTGTTTCATAACATGATGAAATTACTGCATAGTACTAATTAATAATATTACATATCGCGGGTTCGAGTACCAGGACTGTCCCCAATCGTAATTGGACCTGTACCTACAGCCATTACCACCATTCAAAGCGGTTCATAAACCATAGAAAACTTATTTTCAATATTATAAACATTAATATTATCGATTTATACATTACATACTTTGCAGTAATGAATATAAAAACATATGCATAGCGTTTAGTACCTCTAATTACCTTTTATATACATATTTTTCATAAAATAAATAAATATATATTCATAAAAAGTTATAAACATGCAAATACATAAATGTAAAGTATTCTAAGTACTTGCTAATGAATTCTAAGTACATGCGAATTAATTAAAACCCGTGCAAATTAATTAACACCCGTGCAAATGAATTGCGAATATTAAATAGCGACCGACGTTGGCGCAGATGGATACTACTAACAATATACATTGCAACTTCATAGAAAAATATCATGTGTTATTACGTTATCTCAGCTCAAGAACAATAAAAGTAAAGAATCGAGAATCTAATTCGAGGACTTTCAAATTGATAAACATCCTGCTTCATTAATAAAATAAAGAGTATTTATTTGAGTAAGTTTGAGGATATCGAAAATTACATAACTTACAACACTACATTCTTACAAAAAAAAGCCTTCAATATTTTGATGTGAAAGTTCATGAAAATACAGTAACCTTAACTTAACGTAATACGCGATTTACGTTTGTTGGTTGATTTGGTGTTTTAAGTCCACTTTATGCACAGTAAGGTTAATCGGGACTGGACCTACAGTTTAAAGTGGGATCCGAAGCACTATGTGCCTCCACCAGGTATCGAACCCCAGACCCCTTGATTACAAGGCGACGACGCAACTACTGCGCCATCGGGGAGGCCACGCGCGACTTACGTAAATTCGTAGTTACGTAATAACTGTACGTAGGCGTCACACGACATTTTTCATTGTTGAAAAGTGTGATTTCAGTTTGTTATTATATTGTTTTATATATTTTTCATACTTTTATAGTTTATATCCGAGTAAATACTGCTGCATGATGTTTCAGTTATTAAACAATACTGTGTAAATAATATACATACATATAACAATAATAAATATTGCAGTTTCTTACGAAGTTACGCTTAAGCAATTTACAAATTCGACTTACGTAAAATTCAAGTTACGTAAAGGTTTACGGAACGCATTACTTACCTAAATCGGCGGGTTACTGTATGCCTGTTCAGTCCACCTGTCCACTCACTATATTTGAATTTCTTTATACACCTCGAGATACACAAGCACATACATGCACAATAGTTCTGGAGTGAGGTTTTGTTAATTCTACTAGTTCACAACAGATGACAAATGCTTAAGAATATGAATTTATTAGGGATGATGGGCTTGTCTGGACCGATAGGTGTCGCTCAATGTGTATATATCGCACTTACCTTCAATTTTCTTGTTGAAATTTATGAATAGAAAACAATATACATTACAATTTACAGAAAACCACGATGTGTAACTACAGTTCGATACTCGAGACTATAAACTGGGACGTTTAATCTGTAGGATAAGTGTTTCCAAGTCTCACTCATGGCGGGGGAGTATTTAAAAATAAGAAGAAAGATGTCTTAAAAATCCACGGGTTAAATTGTGTTACCAAAAATTAAAGTTGAAGGTCCACTACTCAATAAACCTTTCTTACATAAAGTGAACAAATTTCAAACTCTAAATTATTGAAAAATTATATACATTGTTTAAAAAAAAATCTATGAAATTGGTTTCTCATAAAGTCGTAGTATTTATTGATTGTAGACTGTATTTTTAGCGAAGAAATAAAGAAGATTCCTAAGAAGTCAGATGGGAAAGACCTTTTTGCACTATCCACTCCGCCTAAACACAAACACCATGAGCCAGTTGCTTTTACCACATTCAGGTCGCCTATCCATTACTTCTGGCATGCGGTTGACGGAAGATGGCGCTGATGTTTGGATGGCAGACCGTTCCTCATTCTCGTACCAACGCTTTTAGAATTCCTTGTCCTATTTCTTCAAAACAAGCTTCTTCTATTATAGGCATTCCCTTCACGAATTCTAACGAGATCAAGTGGGAATTTGTCGAGATAAGTAGCTCTCAACTTGTACAGTCACGGACACTTCCTGGGAATTTGTCGTGATAAGTAGCTCTCAACTTGTAAAGTCACGAACACTTCCTGGGAATTTGTCGTGATAAGTAGCTCTCAACTTGTAAAGTCACGGACACTTCCTGGGAATTTGTCGTGATAAGTAGCTCTCAACTTGTACAGTCACGGACACTTCCTGGGAATTTGTCGTGATAAGTAGCTCTCAACTTGTAAAGTCACGAACACTTCCTGGGAATTTGTCGTGATAAGTAACTCTCAACTTGTACAGTCACGGACACTTCCTGGGAATTTGTCGAGATAAGTAGCTCTCAACTTGTACAGTCACGGACACTTCCTGGGAATTTGTCGTGATAAGTAGCTCTCAACTTGTAAAGTCACGAACACTTCCTGGGAATTTGTCGTGATAAGTAGCTCTCAACTTGTAAAGTCACGGACACTTCCTGGGAATTTGTCGAGATAAGTAGCTCTCAACTTGTACAGTCACGGACACTTCCTGGGAATTTGTCGTGATAAGTAGCTCTCAACTTGTAAAGTCACGAACACTTCCTGGGAATTTGTCGTGATAAGTAACTCTCAACTTGTACAGTCACGGACACTTCCTGGGAATTTGTCGAGATAAGTAGCTCTCAACTTTTAAAGTCACGGACACTTCCTGGGAATTTGTTGAGATAAGTAGCTCTCAACTTGTACAGTCACGGACACTTCCTGGGAATTTGTCGTGATAAGTAGCTCTCAACTTGTAAAGTCACGAACACTTCCTGGGAATTTGTCGTGATAAGTAACTCTCAACTTGTACAGTCACGAACACTTCCTGGGAATTTGTCGAGATAAGTAGCTCTCAACTTGTAAAGTCACGGACACTTCCTGGGAATTTGTCGTGATAAGTAGCTCTCAACTTGTAAAGTCACGAACACTTCCTGGGAATTTGTCGTGATAAGTAACTCTCAACTTGTACAGTCACGAACACTTCCTGGGAATTTGTCGAGATAAGTAGCTCTCAACTTGTAAAGTCACGAACACTTCCTGGGAATTTGTCGTGATTAGTAGCTCTCAACTTGTAAAGTCACGAACACTTCCTGGGAATTTGTCGAGATAAGTAGCTCTCAACTTGTAAAGTCACGAACACTTCCTGGGAATTTGTCGTGATAAGTAACTCTCAACTTGTACAGTCACGAACACTTCCTGGGAATTTGTCGAGATAAGTAGCTCTCAACTTGTAAAGTCACGGACACTTCCTGGGAATTTGTCGTGATAAGTAACTCTCAACTTGTAAAGTCACGAACACTTCCTGGGAATTTGTCGTGATAAGTAGCTCTCAACTTGTAAAGTCACGGACACTTCCTGGGAATTTGTCGAGATAAGTAGCTCTCAACTTGTAAAGTCACGGACACTTCCTGGGAATTTGTCGTGATAAGTAGCTCTCAACTTGTAAAGTCACGGACACTTCCTGGGAATTTGTCGAGATAAGTAGCTCTCAACTTGTACAGTCACGGACACTTCCTGGGAATTTGTCGTGATAAGTAACTCTCAACTTGTAAAGTCACGAACACTTCCTGGGAATTTGTCGAGATAAGTAGCTCTCAACTTTTAAAGTCACGGACACTTCCTGGGAATTTGCCTCCCCGATGGCGTAGTGGTAACGTCGTCGCCTTGTAATCAAGGGGTCCCGGGTTCGATATCCGGTGGAGACATATGGCACAGTGGTTCGGATCCCACTTTAAACTGTAGGTCCAGTCCCGATTAGCCTTCCTGTGCATAAAATGGACTTAAAACAACAAATCAATCAATCAATTTCCTGGGAATTTGTCGAGATAAGTAGCTCTCAACTTGTACAGTCACGGACACTTCCTGGGAATTTGTCGAGATAAGTAGCTCTCAATTTGTACAGTCACGGACACTTCGGGTTGTAAGAAATGAGGTGTTCCTGAGCAGGCCCGTACCCAGAATTTTTTTTTTAGGGAGAGTCCAGATTCGAAAATGTTGATAGAAGAGAATGCGTTGGATTAATTGAGTTAGGGCGTATTTCTGCAATTTTTAGCTACTCGCCACGATGAGGATGAGAGATGATCAGATGAAATTGATGAGGAACATTCACAAAGAAGACCCATGCTCAGGTATGGATTCGAACCAAGAACCTATGGCGGCCTAGCGCACTGTGTTTACCACTCCGCCTCGATGATCGGTGAAGTGCTGTTGAGTATTACGTGTTACCGCCAATGTTACGGTAGTACTGCAGCTAGAGCTAAACGTACACCCAACGGCAAAAGTAATAGTAGGCGAATTGTCCATTACTATTTTCATTCCGTCTGTTTTCCACAGTGTGATGGTCATGATTGAAAAAACAATTACTAAGCAGATATCAACATGTGTAGCAATATAATTCCATTCCTTAAAAGCGTATACTTTCTGCTTACTGCAATGAGACAGAATCGTATTTAAAATGGATTTCGTGCGAAATCCGCTGGTAGGCAAGGCTTAGCATTAACAGACCATAGTGCGGTGACAAATGTGTGTATGGGGAGGGGAGGGGAAACTGTTCCCCATGCACCCCACCCCTAATGTCAATACACGGAACTAATATGATACGGTAAAATACAGTTCTAAACTGGTTACTTTGCCTTAGAGTCCATTGAAGAATTTTTCGTAGATACCTGGTGCTAACATGTTAAATTGCATCATTTCCTCTACATACAGACGTGCACAGGTGTTGCCCCTGATGCAGCAAAATGAGAACATATGCGTAACTGATTGAAGATGTAAACTTCACTTCTCGGCTTTAATGAAATTCCGAAGAATATCGAGCATCCTAATGTATTGCAGCCACAGAGCAGCAGCATCCTGTTATCTTCCAGTATTGAACCAAATGTAGATAAAGATTTTTCAGCACCTCGGAGCTTAAACTTACATTAGCGTCTACTTCTGAATTGAGCAGGCCAGCGATTATATTGAACGTATCTCAGAAATATGTTAATTTGCAATGCAATTATCTTCTTCAAGTAGTTTGTGCATAAACTATGAAATGACCTCTTGTGCCTCTGGCAATGACTTTTTTGGATTGATTTGATTGGTTTTTGTTTATATTACGTCATTTTTCTGCAACTTTTAGCTTATCAGGAAGATTTGATTGATTGAGTTGGTGTTTTAAGTCCACTTTATGCACGGTAAGTCTAATCGGGACTGGACCTACAGTTTAAAGTGGGATCCAAACCACTATGTGCCTTCGCTGGGAATCGAGCCCGGGACTAGAGCTACGGGCGTCTTCTGCGATCGAACATTATCTGTGGCAGCAGAATGGGTGGGGAGACGATTGAACGTGCGAAGCTGCTATAAGTCTTTCGTGAATAATGGCAGCGTGGAATGTTTCAGAATAAGGGCAAATACTTTATGATCAACTCTGTATTTATACGTTTGACAGTTACGAACAGATGGCGATGCTTAATTGCATAATTGCACAGATGTTAATTTTGTTTTGCAGTCCAGTAGCAACATGTTTACAACAATAGATAAAAATATAAATTATTTCCGTGTAATTCTGTCTTTATGAGAAACCAATATTTTGTTAGTTGCACTCGTGATTGATATAAAATATTCACACCTCCAAGAAAAATTATTATTATAGATTTTCAAATTCGCAGATACAATTTTTTTTCACTATGAGTAAGTTTTTCTACTAACAACATCAAGCCCTAAGTACTATTAAATAATATCACATCGTTATTGTTGATTAAGTCATGTGCCAATGTGTCAAGTTTTGGGGTTAACGTCCTTCGATTCTTTAATTTAATCATGCGACAACGCGTCGGTGGTCGAGGTTCCAGGTTTCAGGTTCGACTCCTGGCCCAGGCATTGGTATACGTTTGCAGGTGTCGCATCATCTATTTCATCCAGTCATCATTACCGTCGCGATTAGCTAAAAGTGCAGCAAAACGATGTTAATAAGAGAAATACTAATAATTCAATTATAAATTTGATTTTGATCTTTAGCGTCGCCTTTCTGCCACTTTTGGCTAATCGCGACGATGAGGATGAGTGATGATATGATGAAATTAATGAACTGACTCTCAAATAGAATACTCATGCCCAGGACGGGATTCGAACGCTGGACACGTGGTGTCGTAGCGCACTGTGCTAACAACTTCGCCTCGGATGTCGTCCATTACATTGTAATGTTTCTATATTTTTCAAAACTTTGTCGCTATACGATTGGGCTGGGTGGCTATTTGAAGAAATATATGAGAAAACAATCCCATTGCCTACTCTTGACTCGAACCCAGAAACTCTGACTTGGTAGCACGCTGAGCTAACTTCTCCATTACGGAGGGTCACTTGCTTAGTAATAAAGCTAATTTTTAAATTTAATATCGGGCCTCCCCGATGGCGCAGTGGTGGCGTCGTCGTCTTGTAATCAAGGGGTCCCGGGTTCGATACCCGGTAGAGGCACATAGTGGTTCGGACCCTACTTTAAACTGTAGGTACAGTCCCAATTAGCATTACTGTGGATAAAGTGCACTTAAAACACCAAATCAATTATTTTGTTTATTTTACTTCGCTTTTCTGTCACTTTTGACTAATCGCGAAGAATACCCATGATCAGGGCACGATTCGAACCCGGTATCCGTGGCGTCATTAGGCCTCTGTGCAAACCACTCCGCCACGGAAGTCGGTAAGTGTCGCTTGGTGTAAAGGGCTACTATCGAATTAAAATTATAAATACTTGAGTTTGGACTTTAATTAAGAATTAATCAGTAGACCTACATATAAAAAATTACATCAAAATTTAGCTTATCCAATTCTGCGTTAATCTGTGGCAATCTTTGTTTTCTATCATCGTGGGAACAAAAGAAAATGCCGTTTGCAAACGTTCGCTCCCTTGACATTGTTTATAAGTAGAGGCACATAATTTTGGTAAATAAAAAAGCAACATTTCGGTACAAAACTGTAGTCAATTTCGGGTTCAAAAGCGGTAAATAAAATAAAATTTCGGTGTTATAGCGGTGAAAAAAAGATATTTTGGTATTAAAATTGTGAATATAATCCTAAATTTGTTTTAAAAACTGTACTTATTACACAAAATTAACATTTCACTTCTAATAGCACATTTATGTAGTTATCAGAGTATTAAGTTTATTTCTGTGTAAAGGAGTCCATTTTTGCAGAATTAATCAATTTTCCGTGAATTGCATAACTCATAGGATAATTCAGACCTCAGAAGGCGTCGCGTCGGTAATTAAACCGTAAATGTCGTGTTTAATAGTTATTTCGCATTATTTCGTGACAAAAGACGGTAGCAAAATGCATCTCACACCTTTGAAAATAATGAAAAATTAACACTACAATGTTTTTTTTTTTGACATTTGGTATTTTCGTCAAAAACGAAATATGCATGCACCTATCTATAAGTAACGAACGAAAGGGTGGTCCGATCGTAGATGTCAAGGGGTACCGGGTTCGATACCCGGTGGAGGCACATAGTGATTCGGATCCCACTTTAAACAGTCCCAATTAGCTTTACTGTGCATACAGTGGACTTAAAACACCAAATCAATCAATCAATCAAACCGATCGTAGATGCGTGAGATTTTGAAAATTAGATACCACTTCGTTATTCAACTTTTCACACTCGTATAGCTTTCAATGGTGTTCACCAACTTTTCGCGATAGTTGCCCGGGTATGATTGACGCTCGTGCCTGCGACGAGATGTAAGAAGCAGCGTGCGACCCAGGTGTCTCACCCTCGGAGACGAGAGGGTGATGGACCTTTCTCGACGCCCGCGTGCCTCGCATATTGTTCCACTTCCATCCCCGCTAATCGCCCGGTCTGAGCCAAGTCTCGCGTCTCGCGAAGGCTTCTCTTTATATCCACGATTGATGACGTCATAACGGGATTTTAATTTGGACCATTTCCCCCACGCTTGCAAACACACACACACACACGTCTCAATTCCGCACCTTTCTCTCTCTCTCTTTCTCTCTCTCTTTCTCCGACACGCGTAAAAACTCTCACAGACCCCCGCGTGCTAATTCACGAAATAATTAAAACAATTATACCTTCGCTTCTTGGAGCCATTGGGATCGGACGCTTTCGGAACAATTCGGGATCATGACGTTTTCTTAAATCCTTTGCCAAGCTGATATTTTTGCCTCGTGGGTTTCTCTCTCTCTCTCTCTCTGTACTGTCTACAGAACCTTCTCCGCCGAGATACCTTTTCGGAACGCTTCGGGAGTCTTCGTGCGTTGTCGGCTTCTCACGACCACATATCCACACACACACGAGTTCGTCTTACGTGATAGGAACACCGTGTTCAGGCCACACGTTGTTTTTCGGAGATCATTTTTTTCCGGACTGGAGTTCACGGATCGACGCCTGTGCACGGCCTCCCCAATCACTCGGTGCTACTTGAGATTACGTGTGTTGGTTCCTTGTGCGGTTGTGCATTTGTGCTTTCACGGTTGTGCCGGATTGTGTGCTAGGAATAGGCTAAGTATTGTGTTGGAAAGGGTCTATAGTGTCGAGCAGAGAACCTGAGTCGCTGTCTTAGGTATTTGCCTACAGTGTGACGTCATTCTTGTGTTAATGCCAGCTGTTTGTGACGAACATGTAACATTCTTCACGTTCCTCAGTCTAGAATGTAAGATTATATTTCACTGACATGAAAATTCACAGAATGAATATTGAACAATATGGATGATATTTGTACAGATTTCTGGAGTGCTTTTGTTCTGTTGATGGCGGTGAGTGGATCTGGTCAGAGTTGTTGCTTCATAGGAACAGTGGATGAAATACAGAACGGACATTAAGCACTTGTATAACCCTGCCTATCTCAAAGCCTACCCACCCCCTGAACCTAAAACCACCACCACCCTCAACCCCTACACCCTTGCCCTCCCCGGCACAGATACAAGAAAATGGCAGATAGAGGAAGCGATGATAATTTAGGAGGAATGGGTAAAACACGCGAACACGCCAAAGAACGGCGAGGCGGTAAGGGGAAGAAGTCCAAGGAACGGTGGTTGCTGACCAGGAAGACATGGAGGTATATGGCAGATGCGGGCAGGCGACTTATACCGGAGGGTTCGCTTAACAGGCCGGAAGATATCCCGAAAATCGAGACTTACTTTCAGGACGTGTGTAGAGGCGAAAGTAAGTTCTTACTATGGCGGCGGACTCCGTGTCCACCTGCTGGACCGAAGGCCAAGGAGATGTTGGCCGAGAGGGAAAGGATGCAGCAAGAAGAGGGTGCCGTTGGGGGCGAAGTGTTGTCCGGCGGGGATGGCGACGCCGATGTCGATCCGCTAATATATGAACAGCTACGGTACGATCTTGGGAAGCAGGGATTCCCAGGGGCATCCCCTCAATCCCTATCTCTATTGGCGCACGGGTACCACTGGATGGGTTACGGGGAGGAGGCCAATCCAAGCCGTCTTCCGGCTCTGAGCGAAGGCAATGTCGGAGAAGAAGCCAGCGTCGAAGACGAGGAGGAGTATGTAGCAGGAAGCTGGAGAAAGATTGGAAGATCTAGATCAGGTTCCAGGAAGAAGGGAGAGGAGGAAGAGGTGCCACGGCTTTTGGTCTCCAAGCAACCAAAATTCAGGAACAAGGCCTGCCAGACGGATCCGCTACCCTTGCGTCTGGTGAAGGTGATAGAAGAGGAGCTCCAGAAGGCAAAAGACAGAGAGGAAGAGCAGGAGAGGGAGAAGACGAAAGAAAAGGGAAGCATGAGGAGGAAAAGCAGCGTCGACAGCATCGAGGACGAATTCTCACCGTCGGTCGGCGACACCATCAAGCGGTACCTGAGAATGGCTCGAAAGAAGAGCATGGACAAGGAGAAGGGAGACAGGTTCAAGACCGTCAACTACGACCGGACGCTGAGGTACATAAAACCAAAAGGCATTCCAATAGACGAGGAGGAGGAAAGAGCCAAAAGAGAGGGCCAAGAGTCGACGGCCGCGGACAGGAACAAGGAAATACAGCCGGAGGACAGCTGGGTCGCCATCCTCAAAGACTTCAAAGCAGAGAACACAGGAGAGGAGATCAGTTCCCCGGAAACACCGTCCAGTGCAGCATGGTCAGCCGCTCACAGCCCGAAGACTCACCTGGGAAGCGAGGAGCAAAGACTATTGGGTTCAGGGTTGAGCTCCGATCAAGAGTCTGACGTAGGTGTGCCATCCAGTAGGTTAACAAGTTCCAGAAGCAGTGTGGAGACTGTTTACGGCACCACAGCCGAGGAAGCAACCGTGGTGGTTCACGGGGGTGGTGGTGCTATTCCGAAGATGGTCTCCTACTCTACTACTACCATTCCATCCCCAATTTCCCCTCACATTGTACAACCAATCCTTACCGTCCATACACAAGGACTGCAACAGCAGCAACAACAACAGCAGCAGCAACAACAACAGCAGCAGCAGCAACAACAGCAGCAGCAGCAACAAGACGTAGCAGCCCCTAGCAAACAATCATTCTTTTCCTCCATTTTGCATGGTCTGCATGGGTCACACTCCACTGGTTCACATTCTTCCCCCGTGTCTTCCGAAGCCATCTCCTCATCTAAGCATGTTGTTTCCGTAGCGATGCAGAAGTCCAAGTCCTCATCGAGTGTCATGCACCATGGCAGTCGGCTTATGTCCAAGAAGATCTGGAGGTCGAGATCGAAGAGTCAAAGCAGGGCAACGCCATCTGCTACCTCTACTTGGACACCTCAGGTGAGTACTAAACCTATGTTCTCGTGGCATTTACAACTCTTATATTGTGTTTTTTATGCTTCATTATTAAGTCTTGTTGCCAGGTTTAATAAAACACTCAAAATACTGACCATGCAGAATTTATTGTGAAATAACACAATAAATTAATAGAAGGAGGTGCTGCCATATTAATAATTCTTAACCCTAGCTTACCTGAGAATCTTACTTACCTGAAGAAGGGGGGGGGGCTCACAGGCCCACACTTTTTTTAATCACTAAAATTAAAAAAGACATTTTTGTATCAATAGCTGCTTGCTATCTTGTTTATATAAGTCTAGTTATTTATTAATTATAATAATTACAAAAAGTACCATCATTAATGAAAAATAATAACCAATTATTGCATGAGTGTCACACACATATTTTACCATTCGCCACAACTCACAAAAACAATAATATATTTTTTTATTAATGCTTCTTTGTTTATATAGAGGAAGTTGTTTATTAATTATAAAAATTACAAAAATACTATCATTAGCAACCAATTGTGTCCCGAACAACACGCATTATAAAAATGGCGCCTGATACTCCCACAAAGTGTATTTTGCCTCCTATTTACGTTACATTTATGTTTTTATGAACAAAACTAATACAGAATATTGAGAACATCCTAGGGAACAATGTAATTTATTTTCAATTTTTATTTAAAATTTTAACAGTTGAAAAAAACTAAAAAGTAGAGGTGGTCGGCCTGCCATCCCTCCCCCTCGGGTAAAATAGGGTTAATATATATTATCACAGAGCTCTATAAACAACCTTATAGGTTGAAATTAAAATGAATTTGGTTCAGAGTCCGAGGACGACCTTGCTATTAGGTTGAAATATTCAGATTATAGTGTGTTATTTTACAATAAATTCTACCTTGGTCTGCGTTTTGGGTTTCAGAATTAGCGCTGGCTAAAAGTTCTAGGAAGCGAGGCCAGATTGGAACTAACAGGATTATATTCTGTGACTTTGTTGGTATGGTTTTCTTTAAGCATCTGTGTACATGTTGTAGCAAATGGTTATTTTAGAAATGAAATGCCAAAGGTTACAAATATGATGTGATATTACGGCGTTGTTTAATTTATTCTAGGTCATGTAGTTTAAATCAATTGCAATCTTTTGTTCTGCTGCAATACCATTAGCCAAGCAAAACTGATCAAATCTCTCTGTATAGTATGTAGTAATGTTTTCTTACTCTGCATGACATGGTTCAATGAACTTTATTCTGGAAGCTTCAATACTAATCTTAATCGTTATACGTTAATGCTCGTCGCCAATTGTAAACTTTAAACTACATGACCTTGCCTAAATGAAACAACACCCTAACTTCACACATACGCGTATACTATCTCATTTGAATCCTTTGACATTTCATTTCTAAAATAGCCATTTGTTGTAAGGGTACAAAATGTACATCATACGTATCAACAAAGCCACATACCATAAACCTGATAGTTCAAATCTGGCCTCGGTTACTAGAACCTTTAGCCACCTTTACTCCTGAAAATTTCTATTTATGTTATTTCACGTGGCTTCTTTTGCCACTTTAGGATAATAATCATTACAATAAAGAACGAATAGATACAATTGTTGAGGGGGCTCTCACGAAGAACATAATGTCGTCGCTTTAAAATCAAGGGATTCCAGGTTCGATACCCGGTGGAGGCACTTACACTCTGTTCTCTGCGACCTCTGCAGCAAGACAACGAAAACAAGTCTCTGCGCAATCGACCAATGAACGCGTAGGAGGGAAAGTGGAGTGCAGATGTTCAGCTACCAGATGTTTGCAGCAGCGCGCATTGCTTTGGTCCGCCCATTCGCTTTCTCCCCTTCTCTACCGGCATGCGCGCCCTTGCTCCAAAGGCGCTCCCGATTAGCCTTACTGTGCATAGAGTGTACTATAAAACAAAACTCAATGGCCAAAATTCTTCGTTATTAAAATATTGTGTTTGACCTTTTGACAATTATGCTTTGTGTAAGTTTTTTCCTTCCAATAGTTTCTCTTACCATTCTCTACAACTTTGGATTTCAGTTTTTCTTGGTAATATCCAGCACTCCTTCATGCTATATTCTTTCCCTCTCCAACGTATGGCTTCGGGATTTTAAATTTACAGTAAAACCTCGTTAATCCGGACTGATGGGGGGATAAGTTGACCGATTTAACGAAAGTCCGAATTAACTGAAATAACCTAAAAGAACAGTAGAAAGTGCATTAAAACTCCGTTTATAGCAACAAAACACGTTTATTATGGTGTATTTAAAGGGCATAGGCCTAAGTACACTATGCAGTACAGTACAAAGTCTGCTGGAAACAACTTCATCAGTGGTTGACTTCCTTTTCTTTGGGAAGTTCTCTTGTTGACTTCTAGCCACATTTAAAACCTTGCATTCTGCTTCCCCCTTCCCTTTTGCCTGTCCGGATTAAGCGAAGTCCAGCTTATCTGGGTCCGAATTAACGAGGTTTTAGCAATTTCAAACATCCTATCATTTCCTTGTGTCCTAATCGACTAATTAATTGGCTTTTAATAATTCTGAATATATTCTCCTGCCGCACCAGTTTTAGCAATTCCAAGTAGATATGAAATTTATCGGTATGCTATTTTAGGTACCCGTATTTTCTTTTGAATGACCCAACTATCAACTACATATAAATTATACATAGAATTAATATAAGCTCCTCTGATAGCATACTGGCCAACCCTGTCGCCTGGTAATCAAGGAATCCCGGGCTCAATGAAGCCTTTTTCCCACTCGCTCAAACAATCATGTGTATCTAACTGAACAAAGTAGGCAACAGTACACAGTCTAGTTACTGTTAAGCCTATTTAAACATAAAATGGACTTTCAACGAATTAACCAAAAATGAAATATGAGTAAACCAATGTTTCTCTGTTACCACTATCATATTTTATTCTGCTCGCATATTCGTTTGCCTGGATTCACTATATTTGAGGGGGAGGGGCTTGCCTTCTCTAAGATGTTGAGAGGAAAATTGAAAAATGAAAAGAATATACCCGAACCTCTATATTTCTATTGATTTGAAACACAGGAATTAAATATTTTATTTCTTTGAAGTCATAAGTATTTATATTTATATCGGGTTAAATGTTTCTTTTAAACGAGTAGATTGTGCGAGAAGTAAAAACGATTAAATTATTTCTGTGAGTGCTCTATCTCTTATTATTATCATCTATTGACTGCAATATACCCTATTACCTTTCAATTTATTATATTTTAATCCTAAAAATATACACACAAACACATTTAAAATATAAATAAACTTTTATACTTTACAGAATTTTATTTTTAAAAATATTTATCAATTGATTATAATTTTATCCAAACGTGTGGACATAAACATATTTGTAGAACTTAAACAGACTTTCATATTTTTGAATATATTTTTCAGGGAATTGTGTTTCATGTTTTGAAATTATAACAAATGTTTGAAAATATTTTGTTGTGATCACTCAACCTGACACGTATAGGCAAAAACTTGTGCCATATATCATTAAAGTTCTTGTTAAAATTATCAGCCATATTAGTATAAGCGTCAAGATGCGACGATGAGGAATGTAATAAAATGCATTTTTACACATAGAAAGTTAAAATTAATAATTATTTTCTGAATTCCAATCAAGGAAACATTATTCTATCACAATGGACTTATTTTATTTTAAGAATCAAAATAATCTAATTTTGTTTGGAAGAAAGTCTATATTATACATACTTTATGCATCATTGCGACTTGAGTAATATGATGTTAATATAGAAACAGAAAGAGATGCATTTTAGTTCATATTCAATGGCGCATTTAGACGATAGCTCGAGCCTGCAGCATTTGCATTAATTACTTATTGTGTTGTTTGTAAGTCTTCAAATATAACACAAAACCCAATATTGTCTTCCTTTCTTTATTTCTGTCGCAAGAATACTTACTTTCATTAGCGGCGATTAGGGGGTAGTTGCCCCTCCACTTTTTGCTCCCGCACTATGGCCTCTTAATGCTAAGCCTTGTCTACCAAGAAAAAGTAACCTCTCCTTGTCCCCCTAGTTTTGAAACACTGCTTACTGCTAACTTTCCTTAGCTATAGAGCTAATAAATTGTTATATTTAAGCCTTAAATGAAAGTATTTGCTGGAGTCATTGACAAGTTTATCATCCTGAGGTTTACTTTGTCCTTATTTTTAATTCAAACACGTCCGTTTATGGAGCCTGATTTAAAATGATTGCCTAGATGGTGAATGTATATGGTCGACTTGCCTTACGTGATTTTATTTTTTTAATATATTTTTTCATTCATTATAATTTAATCCAGACATGTACACACAAACATATTTAAAAACATAAAAATATTTCCATACTTTACAAAATTTTATTCTTAAATATATCTCTCTCAATGAATTGTACTTTATGTATTGAAATCATTTTCAATTTTTGAAAAAACACTTTATTGTGATCATATAACTTATAGTTACGACACTTGTGCCATCTGTCTTATAGATTCCTCTTAAATTTCCAAAGCATATTATATGCAATGAAATGTACCTATTATTGTACTTTGAGAGTTGTTTCCCTGTAATGGACAAACGGTTATTTTACACTGATAAAGCCGATGAAATGCAAGATTTTGCCTATCGTGTCAGTCATTTTAAACTTTTCCAACATGGCTTGAAGACACGGTATTCAAAATTTATGAAAGTGATTAGATCAGCACCAGGGGGATTTTTTTTGGGGGGGGGGGAACAATTTTATACCAATTCTATATATCTTAACACAAAAATGGGGGATCGTTTCTTTGAATGACTTGTTATTGATTTTTAATTATGGTTATTATGTGCAGTTGCTACCTGTGTGCCTCCCCGGTGGCGCAGTGGTAGCGTCGTCGTCTTGTAATGAAGGGGTCCCGGGTTCGATACCCGGTGGAGGTAGCCTACATAGTGGTTCGGATCCCACTTTAAACTGTAGGTCCAGTCCCAATTAGCCTTACTGTGCATAAAGTGGACTTAAAACACCAATACAATCGATCAATCAAAAATCTACCTACATGTTTGCTAACATAAAACGTACAAATCTGCTCAAGCTCACTGCCATTGTTAGTGTACTGAACCTTATTCTTAACAGTTTGTCTGCTTGACTAACCTTGTATTAATGCGAATTAAAAACCTCTTCTAAACCGATTCTAACGCGGCGATGGGGTTGAAAGCGTTTAGAAGAGGTTTTTAATTCGCATTAATACAAGGTTAGTCAAGCAGACAAACTGTTAAAAATAAGGTTCAGTACACTAACAATGGCAGTGAGCTTGAGCAGATTTGTACGTTTTATGTTAGCAAACATGAAAGTGAGCCTAAAGTAGCCAAAAGTAAACATATATTGCTTAAATATGTCTGTATTACATTGTTCCGCAAATTTTGTCTGACCAAAATAATTTGAGTAAATAATTTGGTATCAAGGAAGGGGGTATGTTCTACATTTTGGGGAGGAGTGCGTCATAGGTCTTGGGGGGATGGGCACCCCTGATCAGCACCACACTTTGGCTGCCCTTAGTCCCCAGGATTGCCCAGTGGTACTGACCATTCATCAGAGGCTGGGGGAAAGCCAGAGCCGCGCTTCATGCAGAGACATTATTGGAAGAATTTCCACCTTAAAATCACCCAGCCTGGGGAATCGAACCCGGCTCTCCTGAGTGGAAGTCAGACGCCCTACCGACTTCAGCACTGCGTGTATGTATATAGGAGCGCCCACACAAACACGCATGCGCTGGAAGAAGTTACACTTAGTCTCAAGAGGTTGCCAGCCAGATCTCTTGTTGCCTAACTTGCGAATTGATTTACTACCCTCGTATTTTAAGTTGGAAGGAATGTCACAGGCCGAAGCAGCCAAACATAGGCACATAAAATGTGCCTAAACGCTCCCGTGTGCCAAAAAAGTCAGGAAGAGTCCGCAGCAGGGTGAAGGGCAAATTTTTCGCGAGTGACTTCAGCGTCTTTTGCACGGGCTGCAACGTTCGGTTTTTGCTACAGCGCGCAATTATTCTTTTTCGGACTCGCAGGACAATATAATTAGCACGGCGTGATTTATGAGGATGGAATACTTTGATCTTGTCTTTTCGTCTCTGCTATTTCCTCTTTTTTATTCCCTGCTAAAATAATAGGTGGCGTGGCGGTATGCTATAAGAAGAAGCGAAGGAGAAATAACAAAGACCTACATATTTCCAACATTTAAATTTTGCGTTAATCAATGAATATTAACCAAAACACAACGTCAATAGAGCGTATGGATGTTGTCGTTACTTCGATTCTTTTATTTTAAAATTATTTCATGTCTCGGAACTAAGTTAGTAATAACACCATTAAGGCTTGTTTCCATGATTATGAAAAACTAAATATGCTGGCCAAGGCAGTAATTTATTTTATTAAAAACATAAACTAAAACGTAACGTTTCAACCTTCTAGCAAGGTCTTCATCAGACTCTGTATCAAGTACTTGATACAGAGTCTGATGAAGACCTTGCTAGAAGGTTGAAACGTTACGTTTTAGTTTATGTTTTTAATAAAATAAATTACTGTCTTGGCCAGCATATTTAGTTTTTCATAAGTTAGTAATGTAGTGACTTATGGACTGAACCCGGGCCAAGACATAGGGAATTGAGCCATCATTACTGTTATTGATGTCTTGTTTTAAATGACGGAGTCAAGGCCGTCAAGGCCTTTTCTTTCACTGAACCATATATATAAAATTATATGTACAAGGTGTCCAAAAAGTCTCGTACCATGTAGACCAAATTGCAGTATTTGTTCAACATAGCTTGTCGTTTTTGGTCTAAAATGTTCTGAACTCCTGACACCGTACTTTGCGAAAGTCGAGTGGCTTAAACGATAAACGTAATTTTCACAAATTAATTATGCTGTACAAAATCCTCCAAATAATAGACTCACAATATCTCTATGCCGATTCCAACATCTTTCCGACATTTACACCCGCAACACCAGGTCGTGCGATAGTTCTCTGCTGTCCATTCCACTCCACAAATCTAACTTTTATGCAAATTATTTTACTGTTACCTCAGCAGGTCTTTGGAACAAGTTACAACCTGAAATTTATGCCTCTTTCTCAATTGTGACATTTAAAAAAAATGTTAAAATGACATCTATTAACTAATGAAAATTAAAAAATTGACTTCACCTTAAAAAATCTATTTTGTATGCATGTAAATTAACAGGCAGTTAATTTAACAGTCTGCCTATTTCTCCCAGTCAGCATCAGTAAGCCCGTTGATAAACGTAATGCGACGACCTCCGTGGCAGAGTGGTTATCACAGCACACTACGACGCCAGGGGCCCCGGGTTCGAAGCCAGGCCTGGTCATGGGTGTTCTATGTAAGTGTCTCTTTACCCATTTCACTCATCCTCATCGTCGCAAGAAGTGGAAGAAAAGCGACGCTAAATAACAAAAACCAAAACAATTCAGATAAACTCAATACAAATGAAGATATGTTTTCACGTGAGTCAGCATGATAGTCTTCTGGATTACAGTTCGTTTCCTCAGACACCTCTTACCCATTACTGATACAGTCAGTGGCGACGATTGGGTGCCAAAGGGGGGGGATCAGTTTCGTTTTCTTGGTATTCAAGGCTTAGCATTAAGAGCTCATAGCGCGGCGGTAAGAAGTTGCATAAAGTAGGGGCAACTGCCCCCCTCCTCTCCTAATCGCTGCCACTGGACGCAGTATATGAGTACATTGATAGTTCCATTTATTTATCATTTGTAGAAACATTATTTCGTAAATATCTCAATAGAGGTCTCTTTTGTTCTCCAGTAACCTAGAAAACTGACGTCACAGAGAGAGACGTCTCCGGAGCTCATGGAAAAAGCACAAGATCACTTTTGGTTCGTCATGATATTTTCATTCGTCCATTTCTTCCTTCGTGCCAGATAACTTTTATATGAGTTCATCAACGGATTTTACTACCAATAATTTTTTTAATGATTTTGTGTAGTTGACTGGTTATTAAGGACTAGTTTATAGAGATATCCACCATCGACACACTGGCGCTGCTGCTTGATTACATCGAACTTGCTGAATGAACCGAGTTATTTTCCGCCAACCCCCAAACTGGAGATGTGAGATAAGAAGCTAATTTTACTTACTTCATGGAAAATATTAGTAAAACACTGACGAAAAAATGAATATGTATTTTATTTCCTATTATGTTTTCCTTAAATTACTACCCTGTTTCATTTTTTAGTCTGAATTTTTTAAAAAAAGTTTCTGCATGTAGTGGTGGTTAACGCCCTCAAGTCGAGTCAGTATCTTGACTGGTTGTGTTTGTATTTGAGTGTCAGCCCTTGTTGGGCTTTGACTCTTTATTTTCATCGTACCGATGACATGGCAGGATTTTCTTTATATTTATTTATTTATTGAGAAAATTTCAGATACAGTACAGGTGGCCATTTTACACTGAAATTGTCAACAATGAGAAAGCAATAATTATAATAAGCATAAAAATAAAAATAAATAATTAAGAGTAACAAAACAACATAACAGTGAATAGCAAATGAACAAAAAAATAAGTAAAAGATGGCACGATGTGATATTAATTACAAGCATTTCTTCTGATGGAAGACCGAAAGGCAAACTCGGAGGAAAATATATCAATATTTGAGGGGAGATCATTGTATTGTGTTGCAAGTCTGTAAAAGAGAGATCTTTTTTGAATTTCTAGTCTAGGTTTTTTTGTATAAAATAATCTTGTGTTGCGTGTTGTGCGCATAGGTACTCGAAAGTGGAATTCCTCAAGAAGTGTGTTGCAGCGGATTTTGCCATTCACAATTTTGTATAAATAACTGAAATCATTCTGCAAACGTCGCTGATAAGCAGTTTGTAAGTTTAGAAAAGACAGGAGATGCAGAGATGAAAAATTGCGTAATGGGGGAACCCTGTGACGGACTATAGCTAGGAAGAAGTGAAAGACTGAATCGATTCTGGAGAGCTGAGTGGGACATGCCATGGACCAGACAGGAGAGCAGTATTCTATTATTGGGGAGATGAATGATTTGATTTACAAGGTGAGGGCTGAGATGTCACTAATTTCAGTGAAACGGTAGAATAAACCTAAGAGACGCATGGCCTTTTTTGTGGTGAATAAAATATGTTCCTCAAATGTGAGCTTTTGGTCGAAAACAATGCCTAGGTCTTTGTGAGAGGATACTGCTTTGATGTTATTATTTTAGTCCTCCCCGCAATTGTCGCGGTTTGGATTTCCTTGGTTTTCCCTTATGGCAGGATAAGGTGTAGCGGTTCCTGATAATTTTTGTTATTCTTTATTAGTCATCCATCCTTGGCAGCTTGTACAGTGTCTCTCAAAAGTTTTAGGACAACGACATTTTAAACTAGGCAACCCAATTTACACGAGGCGTTGGTGGGTTGCGTGTAGAGTTAGGCTCAATTTCAGGGTTGCCACATGCACAATAGATATTTATAAAATATGCGAAATGAATAAAAACAAGTAATATTGTATAAAATTATTAAAAATATCACTATTATATCGGAAGTGACAAAATTCTTTCTGAAAGAAAAAAATAGGTTTTCTAGTATTTCATCGATGATGAGTCTACAGAAAGGAAAAGAGGTGAGAGAAAACGAAAGGTGACAAAGGAGAGGAGAAAGAGAAAGCGAAAGGAGAAGAGGAAAAGTAGAGGAGAGAAGAAAGAGAGGATAGACGAGGAGAGGAGATGTAGTGAAGAGAATGGAGCAAGATTCTAGGAGAGATGAGGAAAATGGAGCAAAGAAGAGAGAAGAGGAGAAGAGAAGAGGGGAGTGGAGAGTAAAGTAAAGGAGAGAAAAAGAGAAGAACGAAAAGAAGAGGAGAAGAGTGCAGTGGAGTCGGAAATCTAAGATAGGAGAGAAGATACGAGGAGTGGAGATGAGTGGGATGGAGATAAGATGCGAGAAAAGTAGGGAAGGTGATATGAGGTAAAAGCATAGCGAGCAGAAGGAGGGGAGAGGAGAAGGAGAAGAGAAGAACAGAAGGGACTGAAGATAAGAGGTAGTTGCAGAAAATATCGTCTCAGCGTCAAGAATTGATGCATTGGTCAAATTATCGACATGAAACATTCAATAACATTTTGAAATGTATTGTAGAATGTATTAGATCGGTTCGAAATGCCTTTTGGCTTAGTTCAGAGGAAGGTAAAATCTTCCATGTAAGATCTTTGATTTTACCTGCGATTATACCACTAAAAACATGAATGTAATTTGAATATTTATAAGAATTATCCAATTTTTGTCCACTTCTCGGTTCGTTGAAATGGAGATTTTCCCCTCCCCCCATCGTTAATTCCAAACTGAATCATTCCGTTTCACACGGCGTGGACAATGAACGCAATGGGATAGGTCTAAAACTTATGAACATTTTCTGCCACCGGAAGGGTTTGAACCTACGACCATCAGATTAACAGTCCTGAACGCTAAACACTACCCTCCAAGCTTTCGCTCCTGAAAATAAGTAGAAGGAGCTGACCAATGTGAAATGTAAATGCAACTCTCCTCCTGCAAAGAATACTTGTTTGTAGCAAAGAAAACGAAGGTAGTACGACTCGGCGAAAACATTTAATGGAGAATTGCACATGATGAAAACTTTTCATTCGATATTTGCGGAGGTATCTTTGCATTGAACTCGAGTGGGAAAAGGGGTAAAATTAGTATGTCCTAAATTGCCACAAATATAAATAGTTATTTCATTAATATTTATCAATGTCTTTGAAGCAGTACACAATTATCGTTAGAGTATCATAATTCACGATCTTATACATGAAAATATCCCCTTGAATGTGTGTCAATTCATTTATTTGTTTATTTGTTTTATAAATTCCAAATGCAGCACAATGTAGCCACTATACACTGCTATTTCCAATAATGCTCTCCACACCTAGTATAGAGGATCGAACCTGGGACCCCTAGCAGCCCAATCGAGAACTCTAACCACTACACCACGCCCTTACCTTCGATTGAAACAACAATTTTTAAGTATTCTGTCCCTCCAATATTGTAAATGTCGTAGGGTATACATGTAGTTGAACTTTTACTTTAATTTTGAAATGCTTTCTTGTAGTATAGCAGATATATTCGAGAAATAATTTTCGAAGTGATGAAGAAAAACGAGAATATTGGTAGTTGCAAAAATGGGAGTTATTTCTTCTTCTTCTGAAAATGAGGATGAAGTTTTTTTCATAATTAATGAACTGTTCTAATTGAATTAGTTCATTATTGGTGTAATATCCTAGCGTTTACATTAATGAATCATTTCCAAATGGTACAGTAGTCTGGTAGCAGTTAAGCAATTTCTATGGAAACCTATAATTAAGATTTCATTGTAGCTGTGATGTGATGTATTAAAACCATGTGTAATGATGATTATTTTAACCCTTCTCCACCTGAAAATAAGGATGAGATCAGATACTGAAAACATGGTTAACCTGTTTAAATGTTTTTGCACTGTGTACAGTATATAAAGTTTGATGAGATTGATACGTGTTAGCATAAATTTCATTGAGTAATCAGTTTTTTAAATTACCTTGTGTCTGATCTACCGTTGACATTCATATATCATTTCTAAATGTTGCATTTCTGTAGTCAGGTTCTAGGGAAACTTAGGATTAAATGTTCAATGTTACTGTAGTTGATGCATTTGAACCCTGTGTAATCATTATTTTAACTCTTCTCCAGGTGAAAAAAGGATGAGATATCCAATACTGAAAACATGATTCACAGTACACTGTATATTTTGTTTGCTAAAATTGACACATACTTTACTTAAATTTCACATCTCGGTTAATGCATGTAGATGTGATGGGAATAAGAATGGCAACGTACTATGGTCATTGTTGGGTGTTATTTGGAATATTCAGGGAGTCACTGTGGATTTGTAGTTAAATCATACGTTTCATAGTTTTGATCCCCACTAGTGAAAAGATGAAATTGTTCACCTGATGATGAGAGTACACACACACTCGAAATGATGTGTGGGAATAAGTGGAAGTAAACAAAGAACACTACACAGTGGATGCTGTCCAATTAACATAGAGACTTGAGTAAGACATTCCATAATGTTTTTTTTGTCTGTTTTATTTCTATATGCTGCTAAATGTGTTGTTTACCAGGCATTCCAAAGATTTTTAAAAAACATGTTTGCTATGTATAGTGATTTGTGCATAAGGAGCCAGTTTAATGATGAGTTATGTACCATCTTTCGGGTCTGAAAATTGATGACTCTTTCATGTTACTGAAAACTAGCTTGTTAAAATGCAATGTTAATAGGGTTAAGGTAAAATCCCTGTATAAATCCGTTCCCGGCTTATTACTGTCTACAATAGCTGAGATGGTTGTAGTATCTGAAACTCTTAGTTATTTTCACGAACCTCTGCAACAAGTAGAAAGGATCGTTACATTTCTTCAGGTTTTCGCGTATCCCGGAACGATATAGGCATCCACAGGTTAAATATCACTACTCTAGGTCATTCACATGTTTTCATATTCCACCGTTTACACCAAAGAATAAATGGTTCAACATTTTTCAAAATTCCAAAAAATAGAGTTTTAGAGGTCACACAACATAAACCACTAAAATTTAATGATTTTTCTTGAAAGAGGCGGGTGAAAGTTAATAACAAAATTTAATAACTTTGCATTTCAGTAGACTTAACGGTATGTAACTTAAAAAACACTAAAACACAGTTGTGGTGAATATACACCCATCTGGTGAATCGAGTGAGGAAAGTATCTCAAAGAATATATTAATAATAATAGGCGGTTTAATAATAATTAGCTAATTGTATTCCAAATTTATTATTGTTAGTTTATAATTATTATTTTATAATAAAAATCATTAGCTTGATGATAATAATAATAATTATGTGCAACATCTTCGTTCTAAATTTTTTTTTTTTAGTAAATCAAATTTTGGATATTGGTGTATTATTTATTTTCTATTTTCTAATTTTTTACATCCAATTAAAAACTTCCTGAAATTATTCTGTTTTGTATATAATATTACACAATCATGACATTTGTATTACATGCTATTAGCGTTGGGAGTTTGTTTAATACTTAACCATCTTCGTTTACAAAATTGGCAAATTGAGTCACCTTACGCTATTGTCATTACAGTCATAATGTCCAGGTTTTGTAACGCCTGTGAAAAGTTGATTTTCCTCGGATCTACATCTCACAAAGGGGTGTGTGTGTGTGTGTGTGTGTGTGTGTGTGTGTGTGTGTGTGTGTGTATGTATGTGTGTGTGTGTGTGTGTGTGTGTGTGTTTGTGTTTGTTTGTTTGTTTGTTTGTTTTTTATATTGTGTAGTAGTTGTGGTGTGTGTGTGTTTATATTGTGTTATAGTTGTGATGTGTTTGTGTGTGTCTTGTGTAGTAGTTGTGATGTGTTTGTGTGTGTCTTGTGTAGTAGTTATGCTGTCTAATGTGTTTGTGTTCGTCTGGTCTAGTAATTGTGCTGTCTAATATGTTTGTGTTTGTCTTGTGTAGTAGTTCCTCCATTCATATCGGGGGTTAGGCGTAGAGCTGACAACTCTGCACTGTAAAAAGACATGTCAAGAAACAGAAATATAAGGCCATGGATGTTCCCAAGGTAAAATATTCCGGAGGTAAAATAGTCCCCCGTTCGGATCTCCGGGTGGGGACTACTTTGGGAGGTCCCTGGACTAAGGATAAGATCTACGTTAGGAATAAGGATATTAAATTAGGCACCTGGAATGTTCTGAGCCTTTACCGGCCTGGGGCATTTCAGTGTACAGTTAATGAGATAGTGAAGTATAAATTAGATGTAGTAGCTGTCCAGGAAGTTAGGTGGCCAGGAGAAGGAAATTGTAAAACTAAAAATTATACTTTTTTCTATGGTGGTACTGAAAATCATAATTTTGGAACAGGCTTTTTCATAAATAATAGAATTATCTCGGCTCTTAAAACAGTAGAATTTATTAATGATAGGATATCATATGCAGTTTTACAGGGTAGGTGGTGTAAAATTATTTTAATAAACATACATGCACCAACGGAGGATAAAGATGATAATACTAAAGATGATTTTTATACAGAGTTAGAACAGGTCTTTGATAAATTTTCTCAGTATGATACGAAAATTCTGTTAGGTGACTGTAATGCACAGATTGGCAAAGAAGATACATTTAAACCCACGATTGGTAAAGAAAGTCTTCATAAATTAAGTAATGATAATGGTATAAGATTGATTACTTTTGCAACCTCAAAGAATTTAATTGTGAAAAGTACCACTTTTAAACATAAAGATATCCATAAATATACCTGGTCTTCTCCAGATGGTAAAACTCATAATCAGATAGATCATATTCTCATTGATAAGAGAAGGCATACTAGTATAATTGACGTTCGTACACATAGAGGTGCTGACTGTGCCAGTGACCATTATTTAGTAATTGCTAAATTAAGAGAAAGACTCTCAGTGATAAATCATAAGCAACAAAATCTAAAAGTTCTAAAATTTGATACAGGAAAGTTTGCTGATGAAAGAATTAAGAAAGATTACCAAATTAAACTGTCAAATAGATTTGAGGTTTTGCAGGATTTAAATGATGATGAAAATATAAATGAAACAGACGTAAATAAGAATTGGGAGCACATACGTAATGCAATAGAATCAGCAGCTAAAGAAACTATAGGATACCATAAACCGAGAAAAAGTAAGCCATGGTTTGATAATGAATGTCATAATCTAATAGAAATAAGAAATCAGGCTAGACTTAGGTGGTTAAATAACTCGGATGATACAAATCTAAGCAATTATAATAGAATAAAGCGAGAAGTTAACCGCACGTTTAGAAGTAAAAAAAGAGATTACTTGAAAAGCAAAATTAACGAAATTGAAACATACAGCAAAAATAAAAATATCAGAGATTTATATAAAGGTATAAATGAATTTAGAAAGGGGTGGCAACCTAAAGTAAACTTGATAAAAGATAAAGACGGTGATTTTCTAGCTGACCCAAGCGATATTCTAAATAGATGGAAGAACTACTTTAATGACCTTTTAAATGTCCATGTAGGAGATAAATCAGAAGTAAATGAAGTACACACAGCAGAACCTTTAGTTCCAGAACCTAACTTGACTGAAGTTAAAGATGCTATTAAAAGGCTTAAGAATAACAAAGCACCTGGCATTGATTTAGTACCAGCTGAGTTAATTAAATATGGTGGAAATTCATTAATATGTCAAATTCATAAATTAATTTGTTTAATATGGAATAAAGAAGAAATCCCTCAACAGTGGAAAGAATCCATAATTGTTCCTGTGTTTAAAAAAGGTGATAAAATGAACTGCAATAATTACCGTGGAATTTCTCTACTCTCAACAACATACAAAATATTGTCTAACATTCTTTAACAAGACTAACCCCATATGCTAATGAAATTATAGGTGATTATCAATGTGGATTTAAACGTAACAGATCAACTACAGATCAAATTTTTCACATCAGACAGACACTTGACAAAAAGTGGGAATATAATCAAAATGCCCATCAGGTATTCATTGATTTCAAAAAAGCATATGATTCGGTCAAAAGAGATAAATTATATAATATATTAGTAGAGTTTGGAATACCTAAGAAGCTTGTTAGTATGATAAAAATATGCACCAGTGAAACAGAAAGTAAAATTCGTGTGGGTAATAATATGTCTGACAAATTTACAATTCATGATGGGTTAAAACAAGGAGATGCATTATCTCCATTGCTCTTTAATTTTGCCTTAGAATATCCTGTAAGGAAGGTAAAAGAAACTAAAGAAGGACTAAAATTAAATGGTGTGACTCAGTTGTTAGCATATGCAGATGATGTAGACCTACTGGGGGATGATGTGAATACAATTAAGAATAATGCTAAAATATTTTTCAAAACTGTTAAAGAGATAGGTTTGGAAGTTAACAAAGAGAAAACTAAATATATGCTTACAGGCCGAAACCAAGTGTTAGGTAATAATCAAAATCTAATTATTGATAACTACTCGTTTGAACCAGTTTCCAAATTCAAATACTTAGGAGTAATATTAACAAATGAAAATGATATTAAAGAGGAAATAAAATGTAGGCTTAATTCAGGAAATGCATGTTACTTCTCTCTTCATAAACTTTTGTCTTCTCGTTTAATATCTAAGAAACTAAAAGTTAAAATATACAAAACAGTAATTTTGCCTGTAGTATTATATGGGTGTGAAACTTGGTCCCTTACATTAGAAGAGGAACATATATTGAGAGTATTTGAAAATAAGATCCTTAGGAAAATCTTTGGACCTAAAAGGGATGAGGAGACAGGTGAGTGGAGAAGGTTACATAATTTAGAACTACATAATTTGTATTCATGTCCAGATATTATTAGAATAATTAAATCAAGAAGACTTAGGTGGGCAGGCCATGTGGCACGAATGGGAGAGGAAAGAGGAGTTTACAGGATTCTTGTTGGGAAACCAGATGGTAAGAGACCTGTAGGAAGGCCAAGACGAAGATGGAGGGACAATGTTGAGATGGACCTAAAGGAAATCGGTAGGGATGGAAAAGAGTATATAGATCTTGCTCAAGATAGGGACAGATGGAAGGCCTGTGTTGCTGCAGCCATGAACCTTCGGGTTTAAGAAGGCTAGAGAGTTAGTTAGTTAGTTAACTTATTATTGTGATTAGACATTATTAATGGAAAATATCTAGAGGCTTGAACATTGCAGAACGATATTCTTTTCCTGTGATAATGCAACAGACGAAATGCTTGTTTACTGACGCAAGTGTCGTGTTCAGAACAGTCTTATGAAATGTAGTTGCTGTTGCTTAAGGAAACACGAAATAATTATTTGCAAACTAACAAATCTGCGCAACGTTAGACGTTAAAAGCCCGCAAATTTTATTCATAAAATCACTTCACATTTGACAGTATTAGTCAAGAGAGTCTCGGTTGACACTGTGTTAAGGTGCTGGAGTAAATACTTCTTATTTTTCTTCCTCGAAGACCAACAATTTTTAAAGTAGAGTAACAGTCGTTCCCCTCTTTCTTATTTCTTTTAAATTCTTCCACATTCCTTTAATTGGGTTAAAAATAAATGATGATATTGCTTGCATTTCTGTCATTAACGTAGACCAGGCCCATACGTAAGATTTCTTTGAGGGAGGGGCCTGACCCAAATAAATAAATACACACACACACACACACACACACACACACACACACACATATATATATATATATATATATATATTATATATATAATTCTATGATTAGAAAATAATATATTTATAAATTAAATGTTGCGTACTAGGAATTATTATTACAATAAGGAACATGTCTAATTGTGAGTTAAGAAAAAGCAATAATAAAGAGACATTCTCGCATCACGATTGCAGTTCGAAAAAGTCGGGACAGGGATTGAAAGTAATGCACTGTCCTGACTAAATCGCTGATTCGGACGTCTGGTAGCCTTGCATCAATGATTATAAACTAAAACTACCCAATTTTGCAGCCTGAAGACTGAAGAAACAGATTGATTTATGTAAGAACAAAATTGAAATTTTTACACATTTCTAAAATCGACGATGTTATTTTCGTAGTTATTGATAGGTTCACATTTAAATATTTTTTCCGGGTTCGAGGGGGGCATGGCCCCATGCCCCCCTCCCGGGTACTGGCCTGACGTAGACAGTGGGAGAGAAATTTTGGAGAATCTTTCTATTAAATTTATTATTTACATCCACCTTTTATGCTGAGATAGGTTTATTGACAATCGTGAACTTTTCGTTTCATAGATAATATTTGGTTTTAAACGACGGGAGAATATTGGTCAAATTTCCTTTCGTGCTTTCGTGAGAGAATATATACTTCTACAATAGCAATCCCGTTCGGAAACGGTGAAAAAAAAGACTTGGTTTTCAAAGGCAGACAAGCTTGGTAGCGCAGCTTGCTCGCGTTCAAAGTGACTCACTCACGCTATTCAAGGCCGCTTCTTATCGCAAAACACTGCTCGTTGATGCACAGTGCCTGCACCCAGCTAGTTACAAGTGACCAGAGTCGAATTTGAAGGAGAATATTGAGAATGATAGATTTTATCAGAGGCGGCTAGGTGGGCACTAGCTCAACATGCAATAGTTTAAGTCATAATTTCTGACAAACAAGAAATCTTATTGAATAAGTATTGGTATAATAATACGTGTATCCGCTCCTTTTTAACAATGAAAGATCGAAGACAATCTGTATTCCATTTGTTTATATTGGCAACTTGGTCAACCGGAGTTTATTATAAGGAACTATTTCGTAGATGTATAACCGTTATAAAATTACAAATAAAGTATACTCACAAGGTTAGGGCTAGATATACTAACAACGAAGAAATAAATTCAGAGTTAAATTTCAAATGCATGTGTATAGAGTAATTCTAGAAGAACAGAGCTATATCAGAATATTGAACTTCTTTATGCAGGATAACGTTTACAATATTGACGCGACAGAATAATTAAGAACTGTTGCTCCAAGGGACTCACGGCCGGATCAAGAAAGTGTGGGGCGTTACCCCCACACCCCCTATACGCCTTCATGGCGTGGTGCTAAGCACAGGGGAGCACTTTACCTTTTTTCCTTAGTTTTTTTTTTGCTCCAAGGGAAACAAAAGGCGTAGTGTATTGGTTAGAGTTCTTGAAAGCATTGATTACGGTCCCAGGTTCGATCCTCCATACTAGGTGTACTTTTTTTAATTCTCCTTTTATTATAAACAAGAGGATGGTAACATTATTTGTAATAGCAGTGTATAGTGGCTACATTGTTCTGCATATGGAATTTATAAAACAAATAAACAAATAAATGAATTGACACACATTCAAGGGGATATTTTCATGTATAAGATCGTGAATTATGATATTCTAACGATAATTGTGTACTGCTTCAAAGACATTGATAAATATTAACGAAATAACTATTTATATTTGTGGCAATTTAGGACATACTAATTTTACCCCTTTTCCCACTCGAGTTCAATGCAAAGATACCTCCGCAAATATCGAATGAAAAGTTTTCATCATGTGCAATTCTCCATTAAATGTTTTCGCCGAGTCGTACTACCTTCGTTTTCTTTGCTACAAACAAGTATTCTTTGCAGGAGGAGAGTTGCATTTACATTTCACATTGGTCAGCTCCTTCTACTTGTTTTCAGGAGCGAAAGCTTGGAGGGTAGTGTTTAGCGTTCAGGACTGTTAATCTGATGGTCGTAGGTTCAAACCCTTCCGGTGGCAGAAAATGTTCATAAGTTTTAGACCTATCCCATTGCGTTCATTGTCCACGCCGTGTGAAACGGAATGATTCAGTTTGGAATTAACGATGGGGGGAGGGGAAAATCTCCATTTCAACGAACCGAGAAGTGGACAAAAATTGGATATTTCTTATAAATATTCAAAGTACATTCATGTTTTTAGTGGTATAATCGCAGGTAAAATCAAAGATCTTACATGGAAGATTTTACCTTGCTCTGAACTAAGCCAAAAGGCATTTCGAACCGATCTAATACATTCTACAATACATTTCAAAATGTTATTGAATGTTTCATGTCGATAATTTGACCAATGCATCAATTCTTGACGCTGAGACGATATTTTCTGCAACTACCTCTCATCTTCAGTCCCTTCTGTTCTTCTCTTCTCCTTCTCCTCTCCCCTCCTTCTGCTCGCTCTGCTTTTACCTCATATCACCTTCCCTACTTTTCTCGCATCTTATCTCCATCCCACTCATCTCCACTCCTCGTATCTTCTCTCCTATCTTAGATTTCCGACTCCACTGCACTCTTCTCCTCTTCTTTTCGTTCTTCTCTTTTTCTCTCCTTTACTTTACTCTCCACTCCCCTCTTCTCTTCTCCTCTTCTCTCTTCTTTGCTCCATTTTCCTCATCTCTCCTAGAATCTTGCTCCATTCTCTTCACTACATCTCCTCTCCTCGTCTATCCTCTCTTTCTTCTCTCCTCTACTTTTCCTCTTCTCCTTTCGCTTTCTCTTTCTCCTCTCCTTTGTCACCTTTCGTTTTCTCTCACCTCTTTTCCTTTCTGTAGACTCATCATCGATGAAATACTAGAAAACCTATTTTTTTCTTTCAGAAAGAATTTTGTCACTTCCGATATAATAGTGATATTTTTAATAATTTTATACAATATTACTTGTTTTTATTCATTTCGCGTATTTTATAAATATCTATTGTGCATGTGGCAACCCTGAAATTGAGCCTAACTCTACACGCAACCCACCAACGCCTCGTGTAAATTGGGTTGCCTAGTTTAAAATGTCATTGTCCTAAAACTTTTGAGAGACACTGTACAGGGTTAGTCAAAAGTATCGGGACAGGCCAGTTACATGTTGGAAGTGGGTATTGGTGGGGAAACTGCATTGAATGAGGGTGTGGCCATCATGGCAGCCATCTTGGATCCCGCCATATTGGATATCACACAATATTTTGAAATGGAAAAGGGTATGTATGACACGTCAATTTAGGCTAGAACCGTCCCACAAACGACAATCCGAACTCATTTTGGACCTATCGCCATTCGTGGAAGAGATAGGGTGTGCTACGTTTGACTGCAAAAAAATAAGATTTGTCTGAAAGAGGCGCTTGTGTATGTGTTGCCGTGGTTTTTGTAATCCAATTTCATTAATGGTCGGATTGGAATGGTTTGGCTGAATTGCCCATAACTTTACTTTGATTCGACGCATAAAGTCGAAGACTCGGATACAAGGGCGTCCGCTGGATTTTTCATCAGGGGGAAGGATCATAGAAACGTTTATTATTATTATTGTTTTTATTGTTGCTATTATTTTTGTTATTATTACTACTACTATTACTACTACTACTTGTTTTTTAAAAAATACCTAATATATTTGTAATTTCCATATTCTGTATATCTATATACAATTTGCATAACTGTATACTGACAAGAATCAGTGTAAAATAGACTGTAAGTTAAATTTAATACTACTACTTATAATAATAATAATAATAGTTACTGTAACGTACAGCCTGTAAGTCACAGAAAACAACATTTTTTTGTTATAAAGTTTCACCATTCGAGTTACATTAACTCTTTCCAGATATCTTAGGAGGGGGGCACGCGCTCCCCTGGCCCCTTCCTGCGGGCGCCCTTGCTCGGAGCACTATGCATCGAGATGATACATGCATAGGAGATCAGTGTCAGAATGAGCACCCTGTATAGTCTATTCTTCCATGTGAGCGCCGAAGTCTTCAGAATGGGATAATGTTGCCCGATGCGTGTGTTACCTTTATGAGCAAGGTCCTTGATGTGATCTCCAAAGGTCATGCTTCTGTCGAAGAGGATTCCCAGGTAGCGGAATCGCAATAATGTTGCAATAATGACTTAGTGCTGGTTGGAATTGTGGTCTTCCTTTTGTAAAATTAACGACTGAGCTTTTCTCCGCGTTTACACGGATGCGACATTGTTCATATATCATTACATATCGTTGCATTAGTGTCTCACAGTATCTGAGATTAGTGCTTGCTGTAATGACTGCAGTGTCATCTGCATATACTGCGACTGTGGTGTTCCTATTAGTTGGCATATCCGCTGTGTACACCCAACGGAAAGAAGTAGTAGGTTCTAGGTTAGTCACATAACACCTTTTTTAGATTCAATGCACTGGCCATGAAGTGAAAATGAAAACCAGTGAAAATCCAGAAAGAAAATGGCGAATTGTCCACCACCATTTTCATTCGGTCTGAATTACACAATGTGATGACAGTGAATTGAAATAATGACTTCAGTAAGCAGAGAACAATGCCTGCTTCGAACCAACATGGTTTCATTCCTTAAAACAGGCACAAGACGTAGAATAAAGAAGTAATGAAAATAGCGGTGGACAATTTTCCTACCATTATATTTGCTGTTGACTGTACAATGCATACATTAAGGGTGATAAAATAGAGCCCTGCGGAACTCTCGTTGTGGTTGGTCTTTGCGTATAGGTTGGCCCATTAAATCTTACTATCAGTCGTCTTCCCATCAAGGAGTAGAGCAGTCTCAGGGGATGTGGTGAGAATCCTGGCTGATTCATCTTGCATAGAAGTCCTTCCAGCCAAACTCTAGCAAAGGCCTTTTCAATGTCCATGTAAATGTATCTCTATAAGGGGCTAGTACGTGGAAAGAAGTAGTGAGTTCTAGGTTAGTCACATAACATATTTTTAAGATTCAAGGCACTGGCCATGAAGTGAAAATGAAAACCAGTGAAAATCCAGAAAGAAAATGGCAAAGGCATATTTTGAAAAATAACAATTGAATAATAAAAGGGGAAGTTTCTCTTTCTCAAACGCTCTACCTCCGAATGTTGGCATTTTCTAGCCAGAACAAAGTTACCTATAATCATTAACAAAGTATATAATTACAGCTTTTTATTTTTTTAAAAAATATTTCCTTTGTCATTTTGTGTAGTGTTTGATTTGTTGTTTCCCTTGCTGTCGACAGTTTTAGTGTAAAATGATCGTTCAGTACTGTAGCTGAAACTTTAGCCAAATAATTAAGGCGCTAGATGGAGTAAATATTTGAGTAAACGTACATTACACCAAATAACTTCAATACTTGCAACAACTATAATTCTTTAATTATATGATTCTACTCAATAATAATTGCTTCATTGTAGATCACTCCCAAAAGCGTGTGATACACAGCCTCCATAAAGTAACTTCCCACTATTTTAATGCTGAATAGTTTATGCATTTTTTTGGGCATAGACACAAGTTCAGAGCTGTTATGGGTAGGTTCGAATTTATAGAACTGGACGTTCTCTACTGACATCATCGTAATTATTGTTATGATTTTAGGCCAAGATAAGTGGTTTTTTATGGCTTTGAAACATATTTTACCACATTTCAAATAGGCTATATGATTTTCCCCATTTTGTGCCCATTTCCAAAGCACCTGTTAAATCGACTCCACCAGTCTTTGGAGGGGAAGAGATCCCGTTACAGTAGCCCTGACAAAGACAATTTCAACACACGTAAACACAGTGGAAGTGAAAAATCAGTCGAAACCAGGGCTGGCTCGGTACCGTATGCTACGGACCCGCGATCGAGTCAGCAAATTACACTTTAATCTATACATCTCCTTTGTGTGCCATAATGTAAGGTAAATTACATCATAATAGTCTGGTAAGGGAGAGTAGCTTCTTTTAAGAGGCTGGGAAAGATACGTATACTAACAGTAGTGAAGGAACGCTTTTACAAATTTCAACCTCTACACACACACATGCCACCCCCAATATATATATATATATATATATATATATATATATATATATATATATATATCACGTATATATGTGTGTGTGTTTGTATGTCCTATATACTGGGTGGTCCCATTATGAAAAATATAAATATCTCGAAATTGATACCAACTTCATGTTTTATAAATAGGAACCCCTTTTATACTGCACAATCAAATTATTTGCAAAAAATATGGAACTTCTAGTCGGGGAATTAAAAAAAATACATTTATCAATACAATTTATATAAATAATGATATTCCAGAAAAAGTAATAAAGATGAAAATGAGAAGATATACAAGCGAGAATATTGCAGCTGTACCACTATTCCACGTGCCTACCCGACGTCATATATCACGATGTGCATGATAAAACTAAACCTTTCTGACAGAAGAGATTTAGTTTGAAAACACACGTAAAATGACAAACTTCTTCATCATAGATGGCGCTAATTTAGTTGAATTAAAAAATATATAAATTTCGAGCAAAGCTTGAGCCTAACTTTTTTCAAGTATCCTTTTACATTATTGAACATTTATGCAATGTTTTAAATCAGTAGAATTCATCTTGTGGAATGTGAATATTTTGAATCAATCAATTTCAACTTCATGTTTTTGAAGGAATTATGTTCCTTTAGAAGCAGAAAATAACACAAGTGTTGCACGTAACACAAATGTACTGTATGTCATGAGGATAACTGATGATATGATGAAATTGGTGAAGGGTCTCATATGTGTGTGTGTGTGTGTGTGTAGCAACGGTCCCTTGTTTTCTGACTTTCGAGACCGGATTCCGCGCTTCTTTTTTTTTTTTTTTTTTTTTTTCCGAGTAGCTTCAAAGTCCTCATTATGCTGGGTCGGCAATGACATTTTGTTCCTCCCACTGGAGACCAATCTGGGATACCAGCAGTAAAGTCGACATTTTTGTTATATCATATGTTGTGGAAAAGCTTGAGGACCAGAAGAAAATTTCCTAAGAGATCAAAATAAAATAAAAACAATAAAATCGAGAACTAATTACATCTTTGAAATGTGTTAAAAGAAATTACACATCTAACCATCTGACATAACTTGGTCTAAAGATTATAACTGAAATTGTATGCAGAAGGTGGAGGCGCACGATGTTGTTGGCCCTGAGCCTCAACGTAAACAAATCTACATATTTTTGGACGTGGATATAATCCGTTAATCCGGACCCCGATAAGCAGGACTTCGGTTAATCCGGACAGGAAAAAGGAAAAAAAGCAGAATGCAAGGTTCTAAATGTGGCTAGAAGTCAACAAGAGAACTTCCCAAAGAAAAGGCAGTCAACCACTGATGAAATTCTGTTTCCCACAGACTTTGTACTGTACTGTATAGTGTATTTAGGCCTATGCCTTTTACATACACCATAATAAATGTGTTTTGTTGCTATAAACGGAGTTTTAATGCACTTTCTACTGTCCTTTTAGGTTATTTCAGTTAATCCGGACTTTCGTTAAACCAGGCAACTTATCCCCCCATTAGTCCGGATTAACGAGGTTTTACTGTATTTGTAAATAATCGAAGCTCGAGAAAGAGAAATAAAGAAAATCGAAACAGAGAGAGAGAGAGAGAGGGGGGGAGAAGAAAAGAAAGAAAGAATGAGATTAAAGAAGGTAGAGAGAGAGAGGGGGGGAGAAGAAAAGAAAGAAAGAATGAGATTAAAGAAGGTAGAGAGAGAGAGAGGGGGGGAGAAGAAAAGAAAGAAAGAATGCGATGAAAGAAGGTAGAGAGAGAGGGGGAGAAGATAAGAAAGAAAGAATGAGATTAAAGAAGGTAGAGAGAGAGAGGGGGGAGAAGAAAAGAAAGAAAAAATGAGATTAAAGAAGGTAGAGAGAGAGAGAGAGAGAGAGAGAGAGAGAGAGAGAGAGAGAGAGAGAGAGAGAGAGAGAGAGAGAGAGAGGGGGGGGAGAGAAGGGGGAGAAGAAAAGAAAGAAAGAATGAGATTAAAGAAGGTAGAGAGAGAGAGAGAGAGAGAGAGAGAGAGAGAGAGAGAGAGAGAGAGAGAGAGAGAGAGAGAGAGAGAGAGAGAGAAGGGGAGAAGAAAAGAAAGAAAGAATGAGATTAAAGAAGGTAGAGAGAGAGAGAAGGGGAGAAGAAAAGAAAGAAAGAATGAGATTAAAGAAGGTAGAGAGAGAGGAGGGGAGAAGAAAAGAAAGAAAGAATGAGATTAAAGAAGGTAGAGAGAGAGAGGGAGAGAAGGGGGAGAAGAAAAGAAAGAAAGAATGAGATTAAAGAAGGTAGAGAGAGAGAGAGGGAGAGAAGGGGGAGAAGAAAAGAAGGAAAGAATGAGATTATAGAAGGTAGAGAGAGAGACAGAGGGGTGAGAAGAAAAGAAAGAATGAGATTAAAGAAGGTAGAGAGAGAGAGAGAGAGGGAGAGAGAGAGAGAGGAGGGACGTGTATAAGAGAGAGACAGAAAACGGACGACAAGAGGTAGTAAATGATCAAATTAACTAGAGAGAAGGAGAGAGTGACCGATAGGAAATACATTCAAAGGCATAGGATGGAAGGTAAAATTAAGATCGTCAAGGAGGAAAAGAGAACGCAACTGCAATAAAGAAATTAGTTGAGTTAAGAAACATTTCCACATGCCAAGTTGGAGTTAAGTGACTCTCATTGTGGGCACCCATGGGCAGCGTAAATCCTGGCAAAAAATTGTTGTTAGCATTACCCGTGATATTCTGTAGTCTCTCTCAATGGCATACTTATTAAGTTTCGCAAGCAAAGGATTCCGAGTTAGGATTCTCAAAATTCACATCGCAATTGTTCAGTTACCAATCGTCACTATTAACTATGTGTACAAAATGGAGCATTCGTTGCGCTGTAATACTCTTTCAAAAGCTTGTTTTAAGTCCATCTCATGCCTCCTGCACCCGTGGCGGATCACACAGGGATCACGGGCTACCAGACCAGATGTCCCAGGTTCGAGTTCTGGTTAGCACATGGATGCATCATTAAGCTTAATTCCTTCATTAGTTTCATCAGTACATCATTCATCCACGTAGCGCAATAACCCAGCAGGTAAGAAAGCTGCATCACGGAAGCATGCAACAACGACTGGGGGTTTGTCGTGCTGACCACACGTCACCCGTAACTGGTGGGGTGATTTCCTACCTCGGTAGGTGGAAATTAGGCCGGCGGTCGGTAGGCAGGCTTGTTACGCCAAGTTATATTATTATTATTATTTGCTTAAAAAAGGTGTGAAAAATTCAATATGCTGACCAAGGCAGAAATTTATTTTATTATAAAAAGTATAAAAAAACGTAACGTTTCAACCTTCTAGCAAGGTCTTCATCAGGCTATGTACCAAGTACAAATGTAACAAGGTACAAGAACAAGACGATATATATACACAAAAATACTCCCCCTCCAGACTATTAGAAAGTTGTTCTGGAACATACTAACAGGTGGCTTTCCCTTGTCAACATTACTTTCACCTGAAAGTGAATGTGATTGGACTCTTTATCTCACGCTCTATTTCCTTCATTCTTCTTCCTTCTTCTCTCCTCTTTCTCTCTTGTCCTTTCCACTCTTTCTAACACCTTCCTCCATTCTTTGTTTAACTTCAGTCCCCCATTCCAGTTCATTGCGTCTTCTTCACCTTTCTTCTCTATTTCCTTGTCCTCTTTCCATTTTCTCACTAGCATTCTCTTCTCCCTTCCTATCTTCTTAGCCTCATCCCACTCTATGTCATGTCCTGTTTCTCTCGTGTGTTTAAATATCGCATTTCTCTCTCTCTTAAGTCTCTATGCCCTGGCCACACGTCACCCAATGAAATAAGCCTCTTTGCAGGCCTGGGCACTTAGAGACCCGTTGCGCCGTGGAGTTTATTTTTTTGTTTTAGTGTCATTTAGCGTCACTTTTCTTCCATTTTGGCTGATCGAGACGATGCGGATGAGTGGTGATTAGTTGAAATCGATGAAGTGACCCTCACGAGGAACACCCATGCTCAAGCCGGAACTCGAATGTGAAAACTTCGATGGTGAGATCGAGGCGGAGTGGTTAGCACAGCGTGCTACGATTCCATGGGTTCGGGGTTCGAATACCGACTTGGGAACAGGTGCTCTTTGTGAGTGTCCCGTCATCATCATTCATCCTCTTTTTTGCAATTAGCCAAAAGTGGAAGAAAAGCGAAGTCAAATAAGACGAAATCAAATCAAATCACCTAATGTCCTTGCCCACAAGAAATACAACAAGTAGAAGTCAATTTTATCCACTTAGCTATAGGCAAATCGGGACTAGACTTAGAGTTACAACTGGGATCCAAACCACCCTGCAATATGGCGTGGATTGAATCCGGAACACCTTGACTACATTGATCGATTGAATTGGTGTTTTAAGTCCACTTTATGCACAGTAAGGCTAATCGGGACTGGACCTACAGTTTAAAGTGGGATCCGAACCACTATGTACCTCCACCGGGTATCGAACCCAGGACCCCTTGATTAAAAGGCGCGACGCCCTTGAATACAAACCTTACAACTACTCCATTGGGGAGACCCAAACGTTCATACGCTCAACATTCGTTATGCTTCAGTGAACTTTACCCCCTTCAATTGACGATGAAATTCGGACAACAGTGACAACGACACAATAGGGCAAAACACCATGTCGAGAATTTATTGGCATTCTCAACGAAAATAGAATCCCACGGAAGAATTCCCCCTATATGAACACACGTGCTTTGTACATGTGGATGTTTTCAGTGTGTGTCTATTTCTGCCCCCCGTTACCAACCTCAGCTGGAACCCGTCCAACCCTAGCCGTGGCAATAGCAACGATCTTGTATGGTGATCAACTGTTTAACTCTGATTCCGCTGACATATATTTTCGTCGCTAAATAACGGCCTGTGGAAGCGAAGGTTAATGCTCTGCCCTTGCATAATCCGTCCTTCCGTCTGTCTCCTCGCGTTAAGGAACTTGAAGAAGTCTCTTTAAGGAACAATTTGGAAGCTATATACATGCCGAACCAATTCCAATACCAACATTTTGTTCTATTGGTTGCAAAGTTTGAGAACAGATCATTTGTAGTTAGGCAGTGGTATTCAAACTGTGCGGAGCGCCTCCCTGTGAATGCGCCAAAGTGTTTGTAGGGGAGGCGCGCCTCCCTGTGAAGGCGCCAAAGTTTTGCAGGGGAGGCGCGCCTCCCTGTGAATGCCCCAAGGTGTTTGTAGGGGAGGCGCGCCTCCCTGTGAAGGCGCCGAGGTTTTGTAGGGGAGGCGCGAGAATTTCCGAAAATATTTATATTTTTCTAAAAATTTGAAACATGTTGAAATATATATTTTCATCTTCTGTATTATTTCAACTCAGTTGGTTGTCCATTGCCAATCGCAATCTCATCCCTCGTGTCATTGAACTGAGGCAGGAATTGCCCTCGTAGCTTGTAGAATGGCAATGCTGAAAACTTCATTGATAGTGCCTTTGTACAGAAGTTGGCTTACCTTCTGATATTTTCCCCAATCTTAATGTTCTGAATGTATCTCTACAAGATACGAGATATCATACAATGTGTCAGCTTTCAAAATAAAGTTTGCTGCTTTGTAAGAGAAATATTAAAGATGGAAGCATTGGTGAATGTTTTTGGACATTGGGCATTTTGTTAGGAGAAACATCACTGCAATTAAATGAAGAAATCTAAACATTGCTGAATGCCTGTTTGTAACATAGTATCCAGCTTTTTTTTGATGTCTATATTTATTTACATAGTGCCTCCCGACGGTGCAGTGGGAGCGTCGTCGCCTTGTAATCAAGGGGTCCCGGGTTCGATACCCGGTGGAGGCACATAGTGGTTCGGATCCCACTTTAACCTAGCCGCGATTAGCCTGACTGTGCATAAAGTGGACTTAAAACACCAACTCAATCAATGAATCAAAAAGTCTACATTTATCATTTTATGTCATTAATATCGTATCGCTGAATATATTGACACCAGCTTAAGACATTAAAGGAATTGAGGACTAAACGTGGTAAACGTTGTAAGTGCCAAAGGCGAAAGTGTTGGGAAATCACATCGTTTCGCACATCAGCCCGTAAGAAGTCACACTAGTGACCTATTTACAGGCCCCTTGAACTACTTAGAGGGCTACCAGCCACATTTCACGTTTACCACATTATAAAGCATGGCACATTTCACAGTTTAACGTGGAAAACGATGTTTGAATTTTTGTGGCACAGCGTTTACCAATTTTAGTCTTCTACAATTATTGTACAACCCCTGCATTAATCACACAAATTATATTTTCATTTCCTGTATATACCAACAGTAAATAAGCACGTGAAGAGATTTTGTCTCTCTCATACATGGTTACAGGCATTTATATATTATTATTGAGGGGAGGTGCGTTCAGATTTTGACACATGAGGGGAGCCACAACAGCAAAAATTGTGTATACCCCTGGGTTAGAGGAACGCACTAAATAACTATGGCCATGGGTTCGAATCCAGGGTAAGATATTAGTATAAAGTTATTTCTGCATTCATTTCTTGCGATTAAATTGGAAAAGTAACGTTGACCAAGAAAAATAAAGATACACTGGGTAAAGTAAGAGACGTGATCGGTCAGTAGCGGGGTACCCTTAACTACGCGCCACGGCAGGCGCTCGGAACAGCTAATCAGATGAGTATGTTATTTAAATCCGCCCACGGTTTTTGCTTATTGAAGGGCTGGGCTGGAATAACATCCGCCGTACTTCAGTAATGCACCGGATTAGTTTGATAATTTACGCTTATGAATTTAGAATTGGATAGTGTAATTGGCATTTTTTTAAAAATGTTTCCACCGTTACTAACTAACTAACTCTCTAGCCTTCTTAAACCCTAAAGTTCATGGCTGCAGCAACACAGGCCTTCCATCTGTCCCTATCTTGAGCAAGATCTATATACTCTTTTCCATCAATACTAATTTCCTTTAGATCCATCTAAACGTTATCCCTCCATATTCGTCTTGGCCTTCCTACAGGTCTCTTACCATCAGGTTCCCAACAAGAATCCTGTAAACTCCTCTTTCCTCTCCCATTCGTGCCACAAGGCCTGCCCACCTAAGTCTTCTTGATTTAATTATTCTAATAATATCTGGATATGAATACAAATTATGTACTTCTGAATTATGTAACCTTCTCCACTCACCTGTCTCCTCTTCCCTTTTAGGTCCAAATATTTTCCTAAGGATCTTATTTTCAAATACTCTCAATTTATGTTCCTCTTTCAATGTAAGGGACCAAGTTTCACATCCATATAATACTACAGGCAAAATTACTGTTTTGTATATTTTAACTTTTAGTTTCTTAGATATTAAACGAGAAGACAAAAGTTTATGAAGAGAGAAGTAACATGCATTTCCTGAATTAGGCCTACTTTTTATTTCCTCTTTAATATAATTTTCATTTGTTAGTATTATTCCTAAGTACTTGAATTTGGAAACTGGTTCAAACGAGTTGTTATCAATAATTAGATTTTGATTATTACCTAACACTTGGTTTCGGCCTGTAAGCATATATTTAGTTTTCTCTTTTCTAACTTCCAAACCTATCTCTTTAGCAGTTTTGAAAAATATTTTAGCATTATTCTTAATTGTATTTATATCATCCCCTAATAAGTCTACATCATCTGTATATGCTAACAACTGAGTCACATCGTTTAATTTTAGTCCTTCGTTAGTTTTTTTTACCTTCCTAACAGCATATTCTAAGGCAAAAGTAAAGAGCAATGGAGATAACGCATCTCCTTGTTTTAACCCATCATGAATTGTAAATTTGTCAGACACATTAATACCCACATGAATTTTACTTTCTGTTTCACTGGTGCATATTTTTATCATATTAAAAAGCTTTTTAGGTATTCCAAACTCTACTAATATATTATATAATTGATCTCTTTTGACCGAATCATATGCTTTTTTAAAATCAATGAATAGCTGGTGGCAATAAGTTCGTAAATACTCCCTGAGTTGTTGTAATTGTTGGTCCTCCTGCGGCCGTTGCGAAATTGACAAGACCTACCAAACCTGTGCGTCTCCCTTGAGCACCGCCAAACCTTATTTATGATTACATAGGCGTGGCTATTTATTTCTTTGTTTGATAGAGTTTATTTTTAAAGTCCACTTTATGTACAGAAAGGCTAATTGGTGCTGGATCTACAGTTTAAAGTAGGGTACGAACCACTATGTGCCTCTAACGGGTGCGTGTTTTTAAAAGAGTTGGATTTATTGACAAGAAATAATTGAAATTGCTGGTGCATAACGTAACAAATATAGTGAAAAATTATAATTAGTATATTTTAATATGTAGCAATTTAAGTTAAGTAAACGTGTTCTTCAATAGTAACACTTAGAGTATTTTAAATATAAGGGTATTATTTTTCGTCATTAAAGCTCTAATACATACGTATACGCACATATATGTAAAATGTACGTATATAACACGGTCACGTTTTGTTGAATTGGAGGGATGTAAAAAGTAGGAGGACCAGGGTAGAAAGATCGGGGGGTGTAGGGTGGAAAGTATAGAAGGGTATAGCCTGACAAGTTAAGTCCCGATATGCGCAGATCCCTGCGGAACACTTCCTATTACGTAATCCTCCCCACCACTCTTCTACTCACTGGTCTCGCGTTGAGAATACCAGTGGTGCGAACTCAGCAAAATTAAGCTAAAACAAATATGACAAACGATTTTCACTGTTTAGCGTGACGGTGCATGCAGGCTCCTATTATATCAGTGGTTCATTTTATTTAATCCGGCCTTTGAAAATGCGTGCGGTGCGCCGATCGTAAACTGTAGTATTACGCACGTGCGTTAAGGTTTATAACGAAGAGAAACTACAGGACGAATGACTTCATTTTCTGAATGCGACATCGAGCAGTGGCCCCCTTTTTTTTTTAACCGAGTGGGGTGGTGGTTCGTTTGTTTATCGTTTATCGTACAACAATCACTACGAGAAGGCAATCTGATAACACGCTTGCCTGTGTTCTTTTCTAAAGCATTGAAACTTTGAAAGAGATGGACTTATGGACGAGCGTGTAGATGAACTGATAATGAGACTTGGTGAAGCCGATTCAGACACGAACACAGATTCATCGTTAGACACAGACCCCGATGAGTGGAAGAGTGAAACTGAAGAAGAAGCAGAACTGGAAAGCATTTAGAAGGTGAGCTCAGTTCTATCGTTTATATATTTTTCATTTTTCTATCGTTTTATTTCATACATTTCTTATGCTGGTAAGAAATATCCCTAATATAACTTAATTCATTTAAGGTTTAAAAGGAAAATATCAAAATGTATTTAGAATTTAGCGTAATCAATAGGTAGCGTAGGTTAGGGGATACTAATTCATGCCTTTCACATTCAAATTTCGTTGAAAATTCTCAGACAATTCCGATCCCTGCGGGTTGCAACACTGTGATCGAACGTCGCCGCAGACAATGGAGTGGGGAAATGTGATGTGAGGTGCGCAAACAATGAATTGCAGCGTCTTGTTTTTAAACTTGTCAAGTTATACCAATAATCCACCTCGCCCTGGTGAAATTTTTATCTTGAGGGGCCCCTGAATGACAAATTTCTGTTCTATATAAGTTTGTAAACTTAAACTATAAACCCAACTGTGAAGACGAACATTCAGAACATACCTGCTGTATTGTTTTCATATTCTAGATACTTCTCTTTATAAATACAGAGTGTCCGAAAAGTCACGCAACCCGGTGTTTACGACCGTATAACGGAATAGCGAAACGGAATGAGAAGAAACGCTTTCTGCCAAGAGAATGCCCTGTATATTGGGAAAATTTAGAGAGACAAACATATGTAAGAACATGCATGTTTTAATAACAAATAAGCAAAGTGTTGCCAAAGGCGGAAAAAAAATATTTGCAAATCGTGTATATTGATGCACAGAACTCACTGAGGTGAATTATTGCAACATTTCACAATACCAACGAACAATTTGGATGGCCATCTAATGAATTTGACAAAAAAAGAACTTTGACGAAGTTTCAAAAACATTGCAGAAGGGAATAAATGGGCTGTTCCAAAAATCGATGTTTTCACAATATTACGCAGGACACTGGCAACACTGTTGCTGTCACGTGTCACTAACAGATGTGTTTCACCTCAGGATATCACACTAGGGCACTTTTAAAGACAAAGGAGAAAGTTGGTTATTCTCGAACATATGCAATAAATTACATACACCTTGCAACCCTGAAATGTGGGTATCCCTAAATGATTCTCTTACGCAAGAATATGACGATGTTCGGATATATTCTTTAACAATAAACACTCTTTCCTGTGTTGAATATGTCATTTTGAAAACACACACACGACGTCAGCATAAGTAGACACAATCTGGAATGCCGTTCGCTGCAAACAGCAACCACCTAAGGTCCAGAAAACATAAGAATTGATACACGTTCTTCTGTACCCACATTTCAGGGTTGCAAGGTGTATGTAATTTATTGCATATGTTCGAGAATAACCAACTTTCTCCTTTGTCTTTAAAAGTGCCCTAGTGTGATAGCCTGAGGTGAAACACATCTGTTAGTGACACGTGACAGCAACAGTGTTGCCAGTGTCCTGCGTAATATTGTGAAAACATCGATTTTTGGAACAGCCCATTTATTCCCTTCTGCAATGTTTTTGAAACTTCGTCAAAGTTCTTTTTCTGTCAAATTCATTAGATGGTCATCCAAATTGTTCGTTGGTATTGTGAAATGTTGCAATAATTCACCTCAGTGAGTTCTGTGCATCAATATACACGATTTGCAAATATTTTTTTTCCGCCTTTGGCAACACTTTGCTTATTTGTTATTAAAACATGCATGTTCTTACATATGTTTGTCTCTCTAAATTTTTCTAATATACAGGGCATTCTCTTGGCAGAAAGCGTTTCTTCTCATTCCGTTTCGCTATTCCGTTATACGGTCGTAAACACCGGGTTGCGTGACTTTTCGGACACTCTGTAGTTAATGATTTCATATTTGAAGAATCCTGTGATGGCAATTGTGTCATTAATATTGATGAACTGCTTGTACCAAGACTAAAAGTTGTGAAACTTGGAAGATACGAGTATCGAGTATCCCTTCCGCTGTTACAGTAAGGCTCATAGCATTGTTGTAGAGCCGTCATCCGCTTTAAAGTACAGTATTGTTGGTCTGTGGTCGCGTCTAAAGTCGTCATCATGTCTTGTACAAAAGAGTATAAGTGCAGTGATAAAGTGCTCGTTTGATACTCATCCCTCAGGGATTCCGCTATTACAACGATCACCTTTACAAATGGTAAGACACGTATAGGTGGTACCCATAGCAAGTTACAATCGTGGTTGTTCATGTGTGCACCGTTGAATGACCTGTCTTGCTGCTTGATGTTTCCTCAAGCGTCCGTTCTGTTCTTTGCTGACGTTGTTAACTCGCTGGTGAAGAGGGTCGAGCTGAATCTTTGCCTCCTGAGGTTATTTGCAGGGTTGTTAAACTTCCCGGAATTTTAAATAAATTCAATTCCGGTCCAGAAGATAAACTCAGCAAGTGTAAATGGGATCTGTACCGTAAAGAACCTTTTTATCTGTAAAGTATATAAATTTGGTCCAGGAACCTTTTATCCAGATCAGTTTAAATGCGGATCAAGTTTCGTATTGATATGAAAAAATAAGAAACTTGAACCGAATTTAAATTGTACGATAAAGAAGGTTTCTTTTCTGTTACCGAACCCAATAGAACCCATTATAATGTATGGGTTATAGGACCTTTAACAATCCCATGAATTGGAGGTAAATGAATTCAATCCCATCCGGGACAGAAAATCAGCAAGTATAAATGGGTCCTAGACGGTAAAGCACCTTTTTATCAAGTTAAATACGGTCGAGAAACCATTTTTTCTGGATCAATTTAAATACGGTTCAGAAACCCTTTTTGTGGATCAGTTTAAATACTGTCCAAGTAATCAATAAGTCTGTGTAGGCATCTTGACTGACCTTTTTCTGTATTTTGTTTTTCAGTCATTGCAAACAAATGTTGGTATTTTATCGATAAGGAATATTGCCCCAATGTCTGGGTTAACTAACCTTCCGTACAAATGAGTGATGTTATAGCCCAATCGAAGCTCACCGTATTATCAGAAATAACACAGTGAAGAAGGATACATTCTTTTTGTACCCATAAATCAACTCTCCCAACTTTAACCAATAAGTTATAACAGAGTAGAGACCATGGAGCGTATCCGACAAACTTGTAGTTTCCACACGAGATACTAGATGGAATCAGCTCTCTATTTCAGTATGAAACTCATTTTACGTCGGAATTTGGGACAGGTTCCTCTGATGTTAATTCCTTTATATCAAATCGCTAGTCTGAAATGAAGGATTGTATAGTGTTCCGTCGTTTTACTTTACTGAAAGAAGAAAGTCCGGCTTATTTACCCATTTCTTCAGTTAACATCGTCGTCTTTTTTTTATTATAATTACCCTTTTATATGAGTAACAGGTTAATTGCCAATTTTATTTGGAGACAATCGTAGACAATTTGAAATAATATTACAATCAACCGTAGGGATTCGAATACTATTATTATTGCTACATACGCTATTTCTACACAAATCGAATTCTGTAAACGCCAATAAGCATATTACAAAAATATTTGCTGATTATTTACTATATGTTTTGTGCAGAACGGATTTTTCTGTCCTACCTTGAATACTACTTCGTAAGTTTATCAGCGAGTGGCAATTTTTGGACTATTGTTCAAGTTACAGATTATGACAGAATTATGCAAAACTTCATGGGCGTATATATACATAGTTCACGTAAGGGGGTGACGTCAACTTTTGGAATGATTAGGGTTGCTTTATTTCATAAGTGAAAATCCAGGGCGCAGCTGACCGGAAGCTTGTTGGGGAGGGAGGCTCGACCCGACAAAGTTGTGTGTGTAGTCACGGTCACGTTACTTAGTATTGATACTTTTCTGTTCATCTTGTGTCAAACAACTTGAGAATGTTACGATGTTTACCTGGTTTTCTTGCACCCCGTTTTTAAAATCAAAATTCCTTTATGAAGAATCGAGGGGTGAAAATGATAATTGATTTGACAGCCCCAATGTAGTTTCTTATTGCAGAAATTCCGAAACTTTCAGGAAATTGCAGACATTTGGTCTGTAGTCCCATCTGGTGTGTGGAATTACGCAATTTCCTTCCCATCCATATCTCGTCCTATACGTCTCGAATTTAGGAAAATAAAATAAGTCTGAAGAAATTTTTATGAACAAGCGGATAAAACAGGTAACACTGGTCAACAATGAAAAATTCAAGAATAGAAATGGGTGTTTCTTATGTATTTTGACCCCCTAAGCACGAAAATGTTATTAGTTTCTGTGTAGCACCCACAGTTTTAAAAATATTTCGTTATATAAGAATTGTTATAATAAGCAATGCTATACATACATATTACGCTTGACAGGAAAATTGTGTCGTTTGTTCCCGCATGTTAAGTTCCCCCAACTGGTGCTGTTTAATACTGCGGGCTCGAAACGAATGCACTGGAGTCTTAGGCTCACAGGATCAGTCAACCCCCCCTCCTTTTCCTTTACTCGACAAATGTTTAACTTACATGAGAAATGTGATATGAGCCGGAGAATTGGTACAGAGTACCTTGAAAGAGCTTCGTGCAACGTGTATCGATTGTACACAACATGGCAACAGTGCATCTGACTCATTGTCTATTGTTTCTGAACACCATGTTCTCAGTCGTGAGGAAATGCTTCCTTTGTTTGACTGTTCATTGACGAGTGTGATTAGTGCGATGTAAATATACCTTGTGCTGAGTATTTCGTTGTCTATTTTTTATTGGTTCAGTTGTGTTAGTGTTTGTACAATGTCACGGGAATGTTTAAATCATCCAAATAACTTTTGCTACATATGTGGGGAGTACACTATTAAATCATGCAGACGACAAGTGACACCCGTACTTAAGAAATTGTATGATCTTTATTTCGGGTGCAAGTTAGGTGATCAGGATGGAGAATGGGCACCACATATTGTCTGTGTGAACTGTTCGTCTCGTCTGAATGGTTGGATGAAGAACAAAGGTAAAGTTGCAATGCCTTTTGCTATCCCGATGGTATGGAGGGAGCCGACTAATCACGTAGATGATTGCCATTTCTGCATGATTAAAATAGCAGGGATGAAGGGCAAGGATAGAAAGAAGATCAAGTATCCCAACATAAAGTCAGCTATTCGACCCGTAGTGCACAGTTCCTCCTTACCTGTCCCCGTTCCTCCAGAGACATGGTCATTGGAAGATGAAACCCAGGTCGATGCTAATACAGACACGGAGAATGAAAGCTCTGATTTCGATTACGAAGAAATGACGCCACATCTGCTGACACAAAACGATTTGAATGATCTTGTTAGGGACCTGAATCTTTCTAAGGCACAAGCTGAACTTCTGGGTTCGCGTCTGAAACAGTGGAATTTACTACAGAAAGATGCTAGGGTTTGTTTCTTTCGAAATCGTCAGGCTTCCTTCACACCTTTTTTGTCATGGAAGACTCACTCTGTTACTGCAATGATGTGAATGGTCTATTTAATGCTATGGGACTGAAACATATACCAGTGGAATGGCGACTATTCGTAGATGCCTCCAAAACTAGCCTCAAAGCGGTACTCCTGCACAATAGCAATGTTTATCCTCCTATTCCCGTAGCTTGTGCCACTAAAATGAAGGAAACATACAGCAGTATGGAACTTTTGTTGAATAAAGTTCAATATAACATCCACAAGTGACAAATCTGTGCTGACTTTAAAGTAATTGGGATACTTACAGGATTACAAAGCATTGCTGTTTCCTTTGTGAGTGGGATAGCCGTGATCGAAAAAGTCACTACGACACAAGGATTTGGCCTGCCCGTACACAAATCGAACCTGGTTGCAAGAACGTAGCAAACGTTCCATAGGTGAACTTGAAAGACATTTTGTTACCACCACTTCACATAAAACTTGGACTTATGAAGTCATTCGTTGTTGCAATGGACAAAGATGGACCTGGTTGTATGTACTTACGTCAGAAATTCCCTGCGTTGAGTGAAGCCAAAGTGAAAGCTGGTGTGTTCGTTCGCCCTCAAATTAAACAGCTTCTTCACGATCCTGCTTTTGTCACAACTTTGAGCCCTCTTGAACTGGACTGCTGGAATTATTTCAAAAAACTGTGTTCTGATTTTTTTGGAAACAAGAGAGCAGACAATAGTGATGTGTTTGTCAACGAACTACTACAGTCTTACCGTAATCTCGGTTGTAACATGTCTTTAAAAATGCACGTTCTCCACTCACACTTGAATTCTTTTCCTGCTGGTGCTCTTGGACAAGTCTCCGATGAACATGGGGAACGATATCATCAGACCATATCTACATTGGAGCAACGCTATCAGGGGCAATGTACAACAAGTATGATGGCTGACTACTGTTGGGCACTACTGCAGGATAGTAGTGGCACCCATAAGAGGCACAGCAAACGTTCAAAAGTAATCTAGGCATGTATGAAAAATATTTCACTAGCATTTTATGGACTTTTGTGTTGATATATTAGTATTTAGAGACAAAATCATATTGTTTGAGCATCATAGAAACCTAATAGCATTACATAGCGAATAGTACACTTTACACAAAAACTGAGGGTGCTGTGGAAAAACCAATGCCAGATTCGTGTTCAGCAGGTCGAAATACATGGGGATAACCCATTTCGGTGCTCGAAAATTTTACAAAGTTGAATTTTGTAGACCAGTGTAATCTGCTAATTTTACTGAACCAAAAGGGGAGGGGCGTTGGACCCGTTGAACCCCCCTTAAATACGCCCATGCGTAAATTACTATAGGTCCCGACAAAATATAATTTGAAAACGTGTAAATTAATAAATCTTATTTGTACGTAATGCATTTGTACGTAATTCTCTGTTAAACGTATTATTTTTCACAAAATAGAGTTGATTTGTACGTAAGGAAGCTACAACAATGTCACAGACACATATATTTCTTGTCGTTACAATGACATAAGGGGAGTATTTTCAATTGCGAAATAGGATAGGCGGTCGGTCTCGAGTTGCGAGAAAGACGAGTGCGGCGCTGCGGTGTCACAGAGAAGGCAGGGGAGGCAGCAAGCAATCAGAGGGCAAGAGGGGCTGCAGTTCAGAACATGAGACGCATTTTCTTTCGTGCGCAATCGCGATACGAAAGTACAACCTTAGTGACAATGAAGTTCGACCAGTCACAAATATAGGAGTGCGTTGTGAAAGAAGGAGAACACATGCATATGCTGAACATATTTTATTCAGCAGGCTACATGGAACAAAGGAAAACATAAATTTCCGCTGCAACGCAGCAATGTATGGTGTCCACACAAAATAAAACATTTTCGTCCATCTACACGTGACATTGAAGTTCGACCACTGTTAGAGGGGATCATGTTTACCATGGTGTGACGCCGCCCCGTCGGCGAATAACTGTGGCAATGCGTCGGGGCATGCTGCGGACGAGTCGTTCAAGGTATTCCACATCGATGCGGTGCCATTCCTCCTGCAAGCAGGCGATAAGAGCAGCCACTGTCGTGGGTCCCCTCTGTTGCACACGTCGCTTAAGAACACGCCACACATTCTCAATGGGCGAGAGGTCGGGACTCGATGGTGGCCATGGCAGAGTTCGCACGTGATGGCGAGTCAACCATTCTCTTGTCAGCCGCGCTGTATGAGGCCTGGCATTGTCGTGTTGAAAGATGAGACGCCGACTGTGGAACAGGTGCCTTCGCACTGTGGGAAGATGCCGCTCCAGTATGCGTGTATAGGCGTGTGCATTCACAATGCCCTCACAGACGTGTAGTGGGCCAACCCCAGACGCCGTCATGCATCCCCATACCATCACTGACGCAGGTTTCTGTACCCGACGTGCATAACATTTTGCTTCATTCTGTTCCTCCTTCCGACAAATGACTGTTTTCCGTATTTTCCCGTACACAACATTGAAAATGGATTCGTCCGTCCACAAAACCCTGTTCCACTGCCGAAATGTCCATTCCCGGTACATTCGTGCCCACCGTAGTCGATTGCCTTTGTTCAACATGGAAAGGAAGGGTTTACGTTTCGCCTTGTACACTCGGTAACCGCATCGCTGTAGGTAACGGCGAATGGTTCTGGTTGACACTTCAATGTGAAAGCGTTCTCGAGCCAACAGTCGTAATTCGGCCACAGAAACATGATTGTTGGTCTGGATATAGCGCCTAAATATCCGTAGGTCACGCACGCTCAGCAGGCGTTTTCGACCGGGGGCCTTACCTGGCTCTGTAGTACCCGTATTTTGGTGGTGTTTGATGATGCAGTGGACGGACTTGGGTAAGTTCAGTTGGCGCCCTATTTCCCGTTCACTGAGTCCATCCAGTTGCAACTCCACCACTCTTCTCCTCACGGTGTTGTCAATCGGTTTGCCCCTGGCCATGGTGATGATGCACTGCGGTTCCTCGGTGCACAGCACGCGCTTATATACGGCGGACTCCCTTATCGTGTCCGTGACTCATATTCAGACCAGTTCTTCAGCATAAGAATCATTGACAATTTCAGCGATTTAGGGGGCATGGGGGCCAGTTTCCCCTTCCACTTTTGCTACTTTTTGGCCTTGTCTACCAAGAAAAAGTAACTGTCCTTGACCCCCTCTTCCGTCGAAAGCGCCACTATCTGGAATTTTCCGTATAGGTCTGGTGCCTGGTCGAAGTTCAATGTCACGCGTATAGTTCCCCGTTTTCGTTCTTTACGTGACCTTGGGTGCAACATGCTGGGATCACGATTCTTGCCTGCTCACACGCCTCATCTTACACACATGCGTCACTTCTGCGGGTCACCCATTCCACCGCCTATGCCTCTGTGCATTTAATCACGTATTCCTTTCTGGTCGAACTTCATTGTCACCAAGGTTGTACACACGTTAAATATGTAGATGCCGATAGCTGATGTTCACGCCCGTACCCTGGATTTTTAAGGGAGGGTGTGGGGAAATTTCGAAAATGTGCTGTATGTGTATTAGATGTGATCAGGGTGTGCAAATCATTCCATATCCATATATCTGTGTGTGTGTGTGTGTGTGTGTGTGTGTATGTATGTATGTATGTATGTATGTATGTATGTATGTATGTATGTATGTATATATAGTCATTAAATATAATATGTCACTTATTAAACATTAAATATATACAAAGGAATTATTTGCTACACTTATGAACTAGCAAATTAATTTATTTACCGACTGGATCAGTGTATCAAGAAATTGTACAAAATAGTTGAAATGTTTTTATTAAATGTTAGTTTATTTAATTCTTGCTTTCTATTAATAACGATCAATATGATTTCATACTTATATCCGTCTTGCATTCATGTCTTAGTATTATTCTGTATAGGTTGCTATTGATAGAGATCTGTTAATGGTCTCTGAAACAAAATATTACCTTTTCAGAGCTGTAGTTAGAGATTTCAGAACCCAGAACAAGAATAGATTTTCGCACCCCATTGCACCGAATTTGCAACTCATTTGCCTAAATGTAGCTGGCATATTGAAGCATATATTTAAGAAATATTATGCATCTCTATACTCTTTTCCGTTGAACACGACGAAAAGAAAACTCGGCACCCAAGAAATGTGGTTAGTAAAAGGACATAGGCTGTGCACCCCACCTTATCTTGATTGAATCGGTGTGTGGTATTGTTCACATCTGCAAATTCGATTGAAAATTTAAGATTTTAATATATTAATGCTATGAACAACGTTTTAAGTAACTAGGTGAAGGGGCAAAGAATTAGAGTCATAGAGAGAAGATATTTGTTTCCTTTGTAAAATTAACATCTAAATGCTATTACTTGTTTCATTCGTATCACGCCTAGACGCATTTTTATATTTAAATAGCTACTTTATGGTTGCTAACGAAAGAAGGTGAGAGACATGGAGAACAAATAAAAGTCGAGCTAATTTCTGTGTTCCAGGGATTGCTGGGTTCATTATCCTCCCCTCCCCCATTCTCAGCCACAGCTCCGTTCCTTAGTAGCACAATCTCTATATACAAAATGGATGTATGTGTGTGTATGTGTGTGTTTGTTCAGTAATAACTCTCGAACGCCTGGAGCGATTTCAACCAAACTTGGTACGCGTATCACTTGCAACCTGGAAATAAATACTGTGGGGGTAAGACACGCCTGGCACCCTTAGGGGTAGTGTCGGAAGGGGTGACATGTAAAAATAACCGAGAACCACCGATATTAAATTCCGCACAGACATCCGTGACTCTATGCAATCCCGCACAACGATAGTGTTTCTCGGGTTGTCTAACATTCAGGCTGTGTTGCGAATGGAATCCATAGTTTTCGTGACACTCCCAATGCGGTTCAACTCCAAGTTCATCACCTATCGGCATGGGCGGTGAGAGGGGGTGACCAATAAAACGCCACAAATGACCTAGCTTAGTGTCGAATCCATAGTTTTCGGAGCCGCTAAGCTAATTGGTGACATTCACGATGAAATGAAATTAGTTACATTTTACACTATAGTTAGAATTCATTATTTTCCTCTCTAATACAAGATTGGAATAAATAAATACCCGGGCAACGCCGGATAATCAGCTAGTTTGATATCATTCTAAAAATCTAATTTATGACTATTGTGCTACGTTTTAATCCCATCCTGTTACCAGTTCTAAAGAGAGAAAGAGATCTAGAGATGGGTAGAGAGATACATGCAACGCTCACACAGAGACAGATATAATTATTTGTTCTCCGTTCTTTCGTGTGTGTTTTCGATATTATTCTTAGCAAAGTACACTTGAAGAGAGAACAAATTGCTTATCTTTGCTGTTACAACAAAAACTATTCCCCTTCGGAAAATGTTGGTGTGTGTGTGTGGGGGGGGGGGATTTTAGAACACGATCATTGGTGTGAGAGGATCACCCTCACCCATCCTGGGATTTCGCATCTTGGATGTGACCACCAACGTTATGGTAATATTAGAGCTACATGTAGAATTGTAGAGTTGCAATATTATGGTCGAAAGTACAGGAAAAAATTTAAATAGCGGATAGATTAACTCCCGCACCCGAAAATCAGAAAACAGTCGCTTTACACAAAGCCTGTCAAACAGCTTACAACTTGTCACCAGCGTGTTGTGTATGTACATTCAATTCTCAGAAGTATTTAAATACCTACTGCATTCCGCAAAGTAACAGTATTTTCAAATATCCCTTGTCTTATAACAGCACCATTGAATAGCCATGATAATTCTATGTTTAGAAAATAATACAGTGTGTTTATAAATTAAATTATACGTTTTACCAATAATCAGTATCAGCGACTGGGTGCCAAAACTAGGGGGGAAGAGGGGGTCAAGGACAGTTACTTTTTCTTGGTAGACAAGGCCAAAAAGTAGCAAAAGTGGAAGGGGAAACTGGCCCCCATGCCCCCTAAATCGCTGAAATTGTCAATGATTCTTATGCTGAAGAACTGGTCTGAATATGAGTTAACCAAAAACAAATAAAAGAGAACAGTTTTGCATCACGACTACAGTTCGAAAAAGTCGGAAAACAGATTAAAAAGAATGGACTGTCCCTGCGTCTGGTAGTCTTGCACCAATGGATATAAAACTAAAATTACCAAATATTGCAGCCTGCAGACTTCTGGAGCCTGCTTACCTCCAGAAACAACCCATTCATTTATTTATGCACGGACAAAACCAAAATTTTTGCAAGCTATGAAAAGTTGTAAATGTTATTTTTTGTAGGTTTTTATACGTTCACATTAATATATATTTCATGGCCAGAGGCTGGCCCCCAGGCCCCCCCCCCTTGGGTACGGGCTTGCTGACCTTTGTCGTGTTCTATAATGAAATCAGAACTTCAGTGAACGTTTTCAGTTGCTTATGGTCGTCCATGGAGAACAAAAGCATACGCTTGACCAGAAAGTAAAATTTATGCGGGAAGTGGACACCATTCCACATAAAACTATTAAAGTGGCAAGTGTAATATATTTAAGAATAAAACTTTTTTGTTAATTTACCACTTTATGACAGAAATGACCTGTATTATTCTGTATGTTGTTACTCAAAATAGATGCAATTACAGTATTTTAAGACTGATATGACATGGTATGTAAATCTGATTTGTAAGTAATTCTCAGTTAAACGTATTATTTTCTCTTCACCTTGACATACGTATAACTCAGGTTCAACTGTACTTTATATGCTCCGCAAAGGAATTTGGAATTTTATGCGCATGTTCTGACTGGAGGCAAATTAGGGGTGAACAATACCTTAATTCCCCAGATTACAAATAGTTTTTAAAACTTCCTGAGTTTTCCACGACGACTATTCAATGACTTCTCCATATTTTGTAGGATTTTAAGGTAAGTGCTTTTCACTTATGTAGTGGTTCACATGTATATTTAGTGGAATATAGGGAAACAATTTCCGTGAAAATCGTTTGCTGATGATGTCACCAGCATTGTTGTCATCACAAATCAAACACAACAAAGAGAGCGACAATAAATGAAGCAACCTAACGTTGCAATGGATATGCTATATTCCACTAAATATACATGTGAACCACTACATAAGTGAAAAGCACTTACCTTAAAATCCTACAAAATATGGAGAAGTCATTGAATAGTCGTCGTGGAAAACTCAGGAAGTTTTAAAAACTATTTGTAATCTGGGGAATTAAGGTATTGTTTAATACGTAGATTTTTAATGTGATATAGTAGGAAGGAACAACACTAGATGGAGGGGCGAGCTCTCTCTAAACAAACTAGGAAAAGCTAAATAAATAGATGTTCGTATAACCCAAATATGTATCTGTATTTTGTATTCAATAGTATGCAAAAATGTAGGGACTACAGAAAATATGTGCATCTGTTTTTGTTTCTACATTTATTTCTTTTTGGCCCTGTAACTGCCAGTATATATTCTATGTGGATATATAAATCATAGTACTCGCAAATAATCCATTGAGCGACAGATGCATAGGAAATAACCACAAGGAAACATCTACGACAAAGAAAGGGGAAAATACTAAATAAAAGTCAATGAAACGGAACTTCAAAATCAACAAACAAGAAATTTCATTGTATTACATTTCATTTGAAGTCTTATATATTTCAATTTTAAAATATATTATAAACTGACGTTAAAATATTACAAAATGGTATGGAAATATATTGAGAATACCTGGAAAACCAAGAAAAGTAGGAATTATTGTTGCAAGAAGACTAGAAATCCTGATATCATGCGTATTCTTGTCCTCATTTTAGCACATTAATACACTTTTTTGCATTTGAATATTATCCCATTTTTTTTTATCTAAAAACCTAATAACTTAACGGAGATGCTCCCAACATGAGCTACATTGGTTCAAATTAGCCTCGAACATTTTCCAATGAATCACATGCGCGGAATGTTATCTATGCTTCCAAAATGTTCCAGTGGTTTTCTGGTTGTCTTGAGATGACATGCTTATCTTGGCAGGTTGCCAGCCGGTATGCACAGCGCTGCCACAACAGTGTTACGAGTAAAAGTATCTTTGTCGCTAAACTTGTTTACGTAATTATGCCTAACTTGTCTTTCGCTGAGGAAAAATTTTTAAAAATTCTACACTCCGAAAAGTTGGTCTACGCTTATGAGTTTTACTGTTGTGCTCCGGTGCTGAAACTCAAAAGTAGAAGATATGTGTTGCGTTCATATTTGATGCAGGGAACGGAAGTTATGATGAGCGTTGAGCGAAATCACTTTATTCTACTTATCGTGCTCTCTTCTGTTGTTTCAATTTCAGAGTGGTTATTAAGGTTCCAGAGAATAAAGTCTCTTGTTTGAATGAAGCCTATGAGTCCTAATAGCATTTGAAAAGCTTAAACGGGAACAAAGGTTACGTACCGCCTCTGAGATCGAGCTCGTATTGATCGACTCATGAACTCGCCACCAAAGGTTTCCGGGTTCGACTCCCGATCTGGAAACGAGCGTTCCTTTTGCGAAAGCATCTGTCTCATTTAAACCAGGCCTGATCAACCCACCTTTTTTTCTTGAAGAGCATATGGCATTATTTTACTTCGCTTTTCTGCTACTTTTGGCTAATCTAGAAGATGAGGTGAGTGATGATATGATGAAATTGATGAAGGGACACTCACAAGGAACACCCATGCCCAGGCCGCGATTCGAACCCGAGATCTCTGGCGTTGTAGTTGTGTATACTACTCCGCCACGAATGCCGACATATACCTATGGACTGCAAAGCGAGCAGCGGTACTGTAGCGTCATAAGAGGGACGGAAAGGATGGAGAAAGCGGTAAGCGAGGCAGAAGGCTTCGTCGGTTGCGTTCGTGCAGTAGAAATCTTTCGTCATCTGATTCGTGACCGTAGTGTGGCGTTGAATTCATGCAGGAGAAGCAGAAAGTGGTTCTGTCATTGGGGGTGCGCTTTCCCCCGCATTATTTGTTTAGGTCTCCATGGATGTAGCACACCTACTCCTGCCGCTTAGTGGGCTTAAGATGCAGTGTGCAGGCGTGAAGATCACACAGTGTGGAGTGTTTTCTGGCGTGATCTAAACATTCACGCCCGCAACCTCATACATACAACAAGGAAGAAACCGGCAGGCCACATGGGAACAATGTAACAAGAGGGCGTTCCTTCTTCTTTTAATGCTTTAGTTGTACATAGGACTTTTAGTATGAAGGTTTTATAGTGATAGTTTTAACAATGATAGAGAACATAGGAGTAGCAACCGTTTTAGAAGTGTTTTCCAAATTTTACCTTTACCAAATTTGCACCATTTCCTTTTTCCTGACGAATGACACGATTTGACGAGGCTATGGTGTATTTCGGATAGCTGAGAAAAGAACCTGAAGAAGGAAACAGTTGTTTCCGAAACGTCAAAAATAGATACTCATTTCACGTACGTAACAAAGTTTTGTATTTTTAATTTATTGAAAATACAAATTAATTTATATAAAGTAAGTCGCACATATCGTGAATTATGAATGGAAAGAGAAGCAAGATAAGATAATTAAAAAAAAAAAAAAAAAAAACAAGGTTGCACAACATCGTATCTGACGTTCAAATACTGCTTATAGCCCTAAAGTATATCTTATTTGACCTTATACTCAATTCGTTGTCTCGTAATACATTCTTGTCTCTAAACAGAAGAAAGAGGATAGAATCCTTAATTTAAAAAATACAGAGTGATCCATGAATATCGCACGATTTCTATTTACTACTGCAATTGAGTGAGTGGTGAGCAGGCACGCACTAGTGGTCGATGACGTACTGCATCAGTGTTGGGAGATTGAGTTGCCATGGCGAGGCGGAGTGTGCAAGACGATGTTCGCGCTTTCCATCGAGTATCCCACCGCAGAACGTCCCAGGCAGCCGTACCACGAGGCGTTGGATCGCGAAGTGGCATGATGAGGACTTGGCACGGTTATTTGGTTACTGAATGTACATAATTTTTCACGAATCAGAACTGAAAATCAAAATCACACAACACCAGTCTTTAATGTTACAAAATTAAACTGAATCGCCATTGCCCGGCATTGTCTCTTGACATACTTCAAATTTATCACATGCTCATTATTGTCAGTAGTAAATGATATCAGTTTGATGTTTCTATGTAATGCAATACCGGTACACGAAAGGTTTTTAGAATTATAAAGGTTGGGTCAATCCCTTGTTTTCTTCGTAATGACGAAACAACGGCAAGAGGTGAATTTATCCATGAAAGGAATTCCAAATCTATGCGCTAGTGTTGCACTATGCAGATAGGAAACCATGCAAGAAACTGGACGCACGAAATCGAGTACACAAAAGAGCATTTCGTGATGTAAGATGCTTTTTATTTCTAAGAAATAAAGCTGGGCCTTCGAGATACTAGGCTATAGACCTGAATCGGCGATGCTAAAAAGGCTGGTGAGGTCAAAGGACTGATCCTATATTTTGAGGAAATACATCTATTTCAATGAGCAAGTAATTAAAAAAAGAGATCGTGTGATTTACTTTAATTTAGAGTAAGACTAATAAGTGTAATCGTAATTTAAAAGTGATTATATCCTGATCAATTACAAGTAAATATTATGCATTTGTACGGAATACAAAACTCAGTTTCATGTTAGTGCACAAATGTTTGAGTTTAACCAGTCACCAGTACGAAGTACGACATTAACAATTTGTGAACCTAGCTGATTGAACATGTTGATTACATGGACTTTGACCTTATTACTACAATTATTACTTTATTTAACACGATAAAAAATATTGTGATTCTTGTGTCCACATTGTTGTGCTTACGTTGTCGGAAATCGTGAAGTTCGATGTGCATAAGTCACGTATTTAATTTCTAGCCATAATAATGGATATTCAGTTCCTTTTTCAATAACATAGCCCTATTATGTTCCATTTTTATACCATTATGGTAAAGGTTACGTCAAATAAAAGTAATATCCATCAATGAAACTTTACGACTTCATTCAATTTTAATAGCTTATTTCACAAATACATTGTGGATAATTTTGTACCTTTTTACTCAATATAAACAATGGATACTATGTTATACTTTTGTAGAATATTTCTATCAAAAACAGCAAAATCTTTTTTATCATTTCGATATAGTTAATTAACTATATAACAAATGTGTGCCTCAAAGTAGTATTTAAGGTGCATGGAAATTTAAAATTTGTAGACAAGGTGTTAAAGTGAAAATTTGCTACTTAAAGAATAATGATTCATGCCCTTGAACAAGCGGTCATTGCATTTCGTATTTGCTTTATTGTCATTAAGCTCCAAATGGAAGAGTAACAAAGCGAGAGGAAAATTTATATTTATTAAATTATATTTAAAGTTGCATCTAATCAATAAAGTAATAGCCAGTTTAAAGCTCATAGTGGTTAGGGCCTCACTTTAAACTGTAGGTCTAGTCCCGATTAGCCTATATGTGCATAAAGTGGGCTTGAACAACAAAAAATGTAAAAATCCTGAATGAATTAATTGCTACTCTCGAATTCGAAATTTAGCCCAAGTTTTAGATTAAGTTGTGATTATATTTTCATTATACGCGTACATACATCTATCTTACCTGACACTATTTTTATACTCATCTATGTAGGTTAGAACTAAACTGTTCTTGTTAGGGATTACAGAAACACTCGCTGATATCCTTTAAACTTATGATTTTTACTGAAAAAGGTCTTGCCTTTTGATTTTTACCATTACCTGACTTGTCTACCGATAGGGAATATTAAAGTGATTTTAGAACAAAAATGTCTGTAACAATCACAATATGGTTGTGCAGTACATGAAGCCGACTGTATTATCTTGCTCTTTGCTTTGGATATATTAAAATAAGTTACTTTCATTAATATTCTCAACCAGTTTAATTTTTCGTGTCATCGTAAATCCCTTTCCATAGGCTTGAATTAGTGGGTTAGGTCATTTAAGTTTGTTTTTCTTAGCATCCACACATATCGAGTAGGTTAGAGTAGACTAGTTAAGTCATTGCATATTTGTACACTTCCTCTTCGCCTGAACGTGTGTGTATACAAAATTTTTAATAAGATTGATTGATTGATTGAATTAGTTTATTTTACTTCGCGTTTTGTGCCTCTTGACTAATTTGCGAAGATGGGGATGAGTGATGAAATTGATGAATGGACATTCACAAACAACCAAGCCCGACCAGGATTCGAACCCGGGACCCTTGGCGTCGCAGCGCGATGTGCTAACCACTCGGCCAGAGGGTCGGGCAAATTTCAATAAGAAAAATGACTTTAAGAAACTCAACTATGACCACAGTAACTTTTGCAGCCAAATATTTACCAGATTTCTCGAACTTAAAAATGTCTGCACATTACAAAAGTGTGCAAGCTTATTTAATACGAAATTTCAATATTTCTCATTTCTTAAATTATCTTGAATAAGGAATTCGAACACGTAAGTTCTTATTAAAAATAAATTAAATATATGAACGTGAGAATTCTTCACGAATTTAGAGTAAGATTCAAATGTATGATACAGTCTTATCTAATTTGATAAATGAAGGTAGATTATACGGAACTGTAAAGATTTCACACAATTTAAAATACTCTTGGAGGTGAAGTCAACATTCTGAATGAATAAGAAAAAGGACGATTTGGTCAGAAAAATAAATATTACGCTTTTACAATACGCTGTGTTAAATGTTGATTATAATGGACCAGTCCTGTGACGTCACGGAAGCTGGTGTGAGCCCGTAATATTTCGGAAACCCATTTACAGTTTCTGATTTCAGATAAATTGAATATACCGACGTGTACATATTATACATAAACTGATATAATAACTAATTTCCCTATGTTAAAAACGAGCAAAAATATTTTTATGTTTCTATATTTTATAATATAAACGCAAAATGTAATAATATACATTTAATTTTATGAAGTTTAGTAAATCTCTTTTTGAGTTTCACGTCTGCCACAGACTAATCTCAAATGCCTGTGACTTGTCCATAGTTTTGTATCTTACACTTGCCGTCCAACTATTTGATGACTCTAGGGACTTCCACGTTAGCTTTTCCAGAGCCTATAGCACACATCCTAATCTAGAGATTGTTCTTGTTCTGGTGTTGAATATCTACATATTACAACATTGTCATTCCGTCGCTTTACGTGTCTTCACATTGAAGTTATACATTTTGCCCCTCACATATCATCACACCCAAAAAACTAGAAGCGTTACCATGGATACGGACCATGGGTAGGGGTACACGTGCAATTTTGTTTGCTGTGGTTTGCAACAGCAAGCGGTACACGGTAAAGAAAGGGATAGCTGTTTCATGTACATAGCCTCTGAATTGATAAATATTACCTTGCAACAAGAGTTCACCTTTATTTTACTCTTAAACACCTACTTAAATTGATTAATTGATTGATTTGGTGTTTTAAGTCCACTTTATGCACAGTAAGGCTAATCGGGACTGGACCTACAATATTTAAATAAAAATTTAATGGAAGTTGAGGCTATGTGCCTCCACCGGGTATCGAACCCGGGATAGCTTGATTGCAAGGCGACGACGCTACCACTGCGCCATCGGGGAGGTCCTACACCTACTTAAAGAAAGCGATTTAATATATATATATATATAATGAAACGACTAGCTTAAAGGCCCACTTGAAAATCTTTCGCCCTGGCCATGTACCTACTCTGTATATGCCTATACGACGTCATTAGTAAGGCTATTTTTAAAATATTGGTACTTCACTTACGATATATATAGGGATTAAATATAGATGAAACAAGATATTTTAAGTGAAAGTAAATTTTCGATTTTATTTTCAAATTTTAAAGATAGATGGAACAAAATATTCAATTATTCATTGCCGATATTGACGAGTTCGATTTTTTTTAGAAACAATATTTAAATAAAAATTTAATGGAAGTTTAAGCTATACAAATTGTCTTGTATTTGATGAAGACTATGTATGCGAATAAAATTTGATATATTAACATTGTGCTTACTCTCTTTAGGATAATGTGCAACACATTTCTTTTTAAATTAAAGAAACGGAACGAGTTCAGAATGTGCGAAACTAGAACGCCTGTCTTGCATCCACAAGCTCGACGAAGCAGGAACGGTTCTTAAATCTGTAATCGTCCGTTCGAGCAAGCCTTCCTGACGTCACCCTTACGTCATCCTTACGAGCGAGATTAAAAGACCGGGAAGACGTCGAGATAGCAGGGAAGATGACGGCCAAAGGGATGCTGCAAGTATCAAACGGAAGCTGCATCGGACAAGAATGAACAGGAAATATAATGGTTGTGCACAATTAGTGGCGTCTGATATTCTTAAGAGTGATTTCACCCAGCGTTGTTTATTGGCCGCTCTGCACCGTTGCTCAAGGCTGGAGTTGAACACGTGCCAAATGGCAGCGGGAACTCACCTCTTGCCTGGTCTTCGTTCCATGTAGGAAGGCGTTGCTTTCTTCCAAGACAACAAGACGTTGCACCGATTCGGATTCAGGCACTGAACCCACGCTACTCTGTAACGATCTAAGCGGTTGCTTCCGGTTACTTTATTTCCCGCGACACTACTTGATAACTTGTTACTTTTCTCGGTGATTCCGTTCGTATTACGTTAGGGCCTCCCCGATGGCGCAGTGGTAGCGTCGTCGCCTTGTAATCAAGGGGTCCCGGGTTCGATACCCGGTGGAGGCACAAGTGGTTCGGATCCCACTTTAAACTGTAGGTCCAGTCCCAATTAGCCTCACTGTGCATAAAGTGGACTTAAAACACCAAATCGTATTACGTTACAAAACTTCAGTCTTTGAACAAAGTTGTAACCAACAGTTTTGCCGACAGAGACATTAAATTGGAGGGATTAAAGGTGTCACACTTCCACATAGTACACTCAATTGTTAACCTCACTTTCACATACTACACCCAATATTCAACCTCACTTCGTCGTAGTTCACCCAATCGTCAACCTCACTTCCACGTAGTACACCGAATCGTCAACCTCACTTCCACGGAGTACACCCAATAATAAAACTCACTTCCACGTATTACACCCAATCTTTAACCTCACTTCCACTTAGTACATCCAATCATCAACCTCACTTCCACGTAGTACACCGAATCGTCAACCTCACTTCCACGGAGTACACCCAATCATAAACCTCACTTCCACGTATTACACCCAATCTTTAACCTCACTTCCACGTAGTACACCCAACGTCAACCTCACTTCCACGTAGTACACCGAATCGTCAACCTCACTTCCACGGAGTACACTCAATCGTCAACCCCACTTCCACGTAGTACACCGAATCGTCAACCTCACTTCCACGGAGTACACCCAATCATAAACCTCACTTCCACGTAGTACACTAAATCATTAACCTCACTTCCACGTAGTGCACCCAATCGTCAACCTCACTTCCACGTAGTACACCCAATCGTCAACCTCACTTTTACGTTGTACACCCAATCTTTAACCTCAATTCCACGTAGTATACCGAATCGTCAACCTCACTTTCACGTAGTACACCCAATCGTCAACCTCACTTCCACGTAGTGCACCCAATCTTCAACCTCACTTCCACATAGTACACCCAATATTCAACCTCATTTCCACGTAGTACACCCAATCGTCAACCCCACTTCCACATCGTACACCCAATCGCCAACCTCACCTCTACGTAGTAAAACCAATTGTCAACCTCACTTCTACGTAGTACACTCTGTACGTCATTTTTTCAGACTAATGAGGCTCTGGTATCTGGACTTACATCCAGTATAACCCTCTGTAGGGCTGTGCGTGTGTTGTCTTGTGCTTTGTCCTCATGTGTGCTGAGTGTCCCTTTACAGCCTTAGCTTTTAACCAAGGAAAGAAGATTTTATATAGTTCTCCGACAATGCAGTTATATTATGTTAGTTATATTTTAGTTATGGTAAGGGGCTGGATCCAGTAAAATGTGACAGGTGCAATATAGCCTTAGTGCTGACGTACCCAAACTTTCAAATTCAATCATAACAAAATTGGTGAAACATTGTTTTTGACTTCTATAATGCAGGGTGATTCAAAAGTCCCTTAAGACTCCCTAAAATATAATGGAGTTAGTAAAAAGTAAATTAAAATGCTCCCCTGTGTTTTGCACCACGCCATGATGGCGTATAGGGGATGTAGCGTTAGGACCTCACACTTCCTTGATCACGGCTAAAGGTGGGGGTGATGTAATCAGCACCCTGTCCCTGGCCGCCTTTACCCTCCCCAGTTTCCTCCAGGTACCCACTTTATACTACGACGGGCAGGCGGCGGAACAGCTTGAACAGGTGGAAGAAATTCCGGTTCTCCCGCACCGGGAATCGAACCCGGTTCTCTCGCATGGTAGTCAGACGCCATAACGACTTTTTTTCTTACAAACAACCAAGCCCGAGCGGGATTCGAACCCGGAACCCTTGGCGTCGCAGCGCCATGTGCTATCCACTTTTTTTAAATTTTTTTTTTTTACATTTCAACTCATTGGGCAAGTAAACATTACAGTAAGAAAATTAGCATTCAATCTATTTCTTTTACAGTCCTGTGGTATTCTTGGTGGAGGTAATTTACAAATTGTATATTAAAATCTGGTTGCCGATATGTCGATAGGAAATAGGCATAGTGTCCTAAGAGCCATTGTACACTTTTACGTTTTGTTTTTGGGTAATATTCAAAGGCTGGATATAAAAGAATATCTACAGAGATGTTATACATTGATGTTTGACAAATAGTACTCACAAGTTTCCTTATATAAAGCCATGATGTTTCTATTATTTGGCATTCACTCAGTCTATGGACTAAACTATCAGATACATTACATTTAGCACACATTGGCGTATTTATTAATTTAAGATCATAGAGTCTCTCTCCAGTGATTAATTTTTGGTGGACAATTATATACCATGCTGATCGGATTCGTGATGTAAGATGGTGAGCCTGAATATTATTCCATATTTCTCTCCACTTCATTCTGGGATTTTGCTCAATAATTTTACATGTTGGTTGTTCTAATTTACATAGTCTGCGATATATTTCCGATGTCACTGGTGTTGTTAATATCGGAGATTGTAATAGGGCATAACTAATATCCACTATTGTTGCCTTAAAATACCATAAAGTGCCTACCAGTTTAGTAATATCAACAGGAGCCTCTAGTGAAATATAGTCCAAAGCGCTTCTCAAAACTTTACTTGTGAGGCTGAGTGGATGCTGAATCAATGTCTGCGTGTCAGCTTGAATACGTAAGCCCTGGCATTTGAGTTCTATATATTTATAAGATTCATTCCCCCCTCGGCAAAAGGCAAACAAAGTAACACATGTTTCACCCTCAATATCTGACCATTCCAAATAAACCAATTTACTGCACTCTTAAGTTTATTTATATCTAACTTTCGTAGTGGGAGGATTTTTGCCATGTACCATACCTTTGACTGTGCATAGACCTGTACAAAGGTCACCCTTGACTGTAAACTAAGGCTGCGAAATTTATTTGTTTGTAATATCGCTTTAACCCCAGTTAATACTCTATCATAATTTAATTGGATCATACTTTGAATAGAGTGCGTATATAATATACCTAGTATACGTATAGTTTGTACAACCTTAAAATTACCTTGCGAGTGAGAATGAACCAAATTTAAATTCAAAATTGACGATTTTTCTTGGTTTATTTTTAATCCCGACCATTTTCCAAATTTCTGTAATACTTGACATGTTTCATCAATATCAGACTGTTCATTTATTAATACAGTAATATCGTCAGCATACGCTAACACCTTAATGGTAGTAGAGTGTATGTTAATTCCTTGAACTTTTCGGCCTAATTCAGAAACAATGGGTCTCAGTGCAATACAAAACGCTAACATCGACAAAGGATCTCCTTGTCTTACACCTTTATAAATATAGAGTTCTTTTGTCAGAAAACCATTTATTTGAATTTTTGCTGTTGCATGACTATAAAGACTTTTAAATACTGAAAGAAAATGTCCACGTATACCATAGCTCTGCAAAACGTTAAATAGATATTCATGATTTATCGAGTCAAAAGCACGTTCAAAGTCTAATGCTAATATAGCATTTTCAGATTTTTTGTTCTGTAGTTTTTAACATGTAATTACTTCACGCATCGTTTGTAAAACATTTGTGATTTTCTTATTTAAACCAAAAACATATTGATCCTCTCCTACTAATTTGTCGACATAAGGCATAAGTCTGCCAAGCATACATCGTGCCAATATTTTGTAATCCGGACAAAGGAGGGTGATGGGTCTGTAATGACCAGCTTCGCTTGGTTTTGGACATTTTGGGATTAGAATTATAATACCCGTATTGGAAGATTTACCCATTTGATACTTACTAAACACTGCATTTATCCAATCCGTTATTCTTTGACCCATCAATTTCCAAAAGGTTTGATAAAACTTATTGGGTATCCCATCCCAACCAGGAGCTGAAAATGATTGCCCTACCTTAACCGCTCGAAACACTTCCTCACTTGTATATTCTTTGTTTAAGTTTTCACTTTCTTCATCTGTAAAAACCTCTGATTCGGATGCCAATGCATCCATTAAAGCTCCATTATGTGACGCTGGTTGGGAATATTGTTGCTCAAAATAATTATAAATGCAATTCAGGGGCTGAATTGATCTTTTTTCCCCCATTATCAAATATTTCACTAATACATTGTCTCTTAGCATTTTTCTTTCATGAATTACATGGCTGATAGAGGCGACCTCATCGTTGTCAAAATGAGGAAGACTACTACGAATTTTGATCCCTTGACGCCTTTCTGCAGTCATTTTTAACAGTACAGCTTGTATACGTTTGACTTCAGTTTGCACTTTTTTCCCGTCTGTTGCTTGCTGAATTTGTTCACGCAACATCCTGTAGTAAAAATTATATTTATTTGTCCAATCTCTCGACCGTTCCTTACAGTAACTGATACAAAATCTTTTTATACCCGGTTTGAGAATCTCCTCCCACCAGCGGATTATATCTATCCTCCTCAGACGGTGTGTTATCCATCTCGACCATTGGTCATTAAATGCTTGTTGGAAATTTTTCTCATTAAGAATTGAAGCATTTAATTTCCAACAACCGTACCCTCTAGGGACTATTGGAATGTCCACATTTATCATCATAATGACAGCACTGTGATCTGAAAAACATGTAGGTGTTATACTGATGGACTTTGGACTTTACGTACTGACGTAATGTGGGTGTTACATAAAATCTATCCAATCGGGATGCACAATTGTCACGTATATACGTGAAACCCCTCTGCCCAAAACATTTGTCACTCCAGACATCTGTGAAGCTAAAGCCAGTTACTAATTTTTGCAATGAATTCGACGTGTTAAATCCAGGTCTTTGATCCTGCGGATACAATACACAATTGAAATCTCCCCCACATATTATGTGTTCTCTCCTACCCTGCATTTCAACTGCAACTTCCTGCGCAAAAAACTCATCCCTTTGTTTTCTACACTGTGACCCGGATGGAGCATATATGTTATATATCCATACATTTGCAACTTTTGCTGAAATGATTCTATTATTAGGATGACATACCACATTTGTGAGGGGAACCGTATTACGGGTTAACAAAGCTGTTCCTGTCGATTGGAAATTTGCATTATTATGAACTCTTATCGTTGGGGAAAAATTGAAATTCATGTGTCCACATTCTTGGAGAAATACAATATCTAATGATGCTTGTATAATAAAGTCCTCTAACGCCGCCTGTTTTGTAATGGATTTCATTTTGTTTATATTTATCGTAGCAAAACGAAGGGTCGTCATCATAAATACTATGAACAAAATTTTTGGGATTGGGTATTCCCAATACTTATACTCCCACCTTTGCCCCATCTAAGAGTAATAGTTCTTACACTATTTTTATATACCCCTAATGTTATACACCAAAAATTAACAAACACACTAACAATATTATTTTAGTAGGGGGGAGGAAATACCCCTTCCCTTTGTATAACTTAATCCATAAATAACTACCACCACGCAATTCAATATCATTAACTTACTGACAGTCCATATAAAAATATTCATTCCAAATAATACTATTTTCTAATCTTAAAGTGATTACCTGTACCCAGTATTCACAAAATTTCATGGCCTATCGGACTTGGATCAATAACCATGTCTTGTACATTTGTTTTTACATGTCGCAATGATCGTCTTTTCGTCCGATTGCTGCCTGACGCTTTCCTTATACTCCTTGGTCGTTTTTGTGAGCCGGAAACCGGACGACCCGTACTACTTTGGACACTTCCACTTTTACTATCAGTTTCCGAATCTTTTTCCTGTTCAGCTTCTTGTCGGAAGTCCTTTTGCTTGGTCTAATTCTGCTTCCTCTCCTTCTTGCTCTGTATCACTTCATCACTCGATTCCTCTTGCACTTTAGTTATGTCTTCTTGTCGTCTTAGTGATCCACCCTTCTTCTGCTCGACTGAGCTACCGCGGCTCTTTCTAAAGTTGGGTACAAATGGTCATGATAGGAACAGGTTACACCTAGGGGGAACCATATTGGAGCGTTTCAAGCGGATGTCCGCCATATTGGTGGCTGCAATATTGATTTCAACGCAATTTTATTTTAATTGGAAGAGGATTATGTGATATATCAATCAGGCTGATATTTCACGAGAAATGCAATACTGAAGGTGTTTTTGACGTATCTTGAACTAGTAAAAAGTTATTAATGAATGCTTGTACCCATTTACTCCTTTTCGAGGCGTCAGAAAAACAACAATAAAATGCTTCCAACGCGTCAGTATCGCATTGAGATCCTACTGACGTCTAGGGTGAGAAGTTCACGTGCCATTGCACATGGTTTTAATCAGTTACGTGAATGGCTGTCTCGAACAATTACAGTGTCAACCTTCCATTACCATGAAAACTCTTTCACATTGACAAGGTTAATGTTCATGTTAGAAAACAGAATACCTGATGTTCGCCATTTTCTCTGTTTTAGGGATTTCCCAGGTTTCCTCTACTATAAAACTGCATGAAATGTTTAAAATTGAATTGCAGTAATTGCTGTTGAACCAAAAAGCTGTGGGAAATCAGAAGTTTGACGCTCTGTAATCCGAATGGAAGACAGAGGAAAACATCTAAAATATACTCCGAAGTGAGAATTATTGAGGCTCAAAATTTCTCGTTGATTATAATATCCCGTAACATTTGTGACTTGTGTTTGTAGATATATTTCGAATGTGAGTATGTGAAATGGCAAATGTAAATTCCGCGCCTTAAATTAAATTATACACAAACACACACACACACACACACACACCCCTGTTTTCCCACCCTCCATTAAGAGGAAGCTGGACTTTTCACGCCAAAGCGAGGAAGTTTTAAAAGTGCTCTGATTGGACTGAGATTTTTATACGTAATAGAGGTACTCCCGAGGATAGCGGGAATCTGGGTGTGGCTGCTATACACTCCATGGAAGTTGAGATATTGACAATGAATGGGCGGACAAGCACAGCACCCCCAAGAGAGGAAGGTGCAAACTTAAAGAGTATTGCGAGGAATCGTTATTCATTTGTTATTTCTTAGGTCACACACTGCGTTGACGAAACGTTATGTAAGAGGAAGCCACAAGCACCAAACCCCGAAGCGAGGAACCAACTAAACACAATAGTGTCCGTAAAACGTGAATAGAGAGGAACTACGTGTCACGTTATGATGAGTGACGGGTGATTCGAAGCGCGCGCTGGTGTTTGACGTTCCTAACTTGGCCCCCATTGGCTGCGCTACCTGTCAGCAATCATCCGTCGATCACGCGGCAACCCAAGCACCGCCCTCCCTACCAAATCATATGGGAATAAATGTTGCAACAATGTGCGAGAGCGTCTCCGCGCCAAAAGGGGTGGAACAAGCTGGTTTCGGATGGCTTAGTAACGGTGCAAGCGGTACGACAGGCGAGGAACGTACGTACAGGCGAGGAACGTACGTACGGTGGCCATTTTCTACCTCGCGCAATTAGTCGACGTAAGGTGAAAGGACATAAATGGGGAGTTGTATCTTAGGGAGATAGACTAAATTGTGGTAGAATGAAAAATTATTCTTATAAAAAGAATATATTTGAATTTTCATCACATGGAATTGTTACTTGTTTGGGTTAGTTCATAACACCGCTTTATGCACAGAAAAGCTAATCGGGACTGGACCTACAGTTTAAAGTGGAAACCGAACCACCGTGCAATGTGCATCTACCACCACCATTGCATGGCATCAGATAATATTATTTCGATGGATATTGTGATGCGTTGGAGGCTGATCGCTGTTAGTATTGTCAGTTGGGATGTCTAGATAAAACTGTTTTTTCTTAACTTCCATTAGAACGCCGTTAAGTCATGTTGATATTTACTTATATTTATTTATTTAACATAAAATATGTGTACCGTCACGTTGACCTAGAAGATGGTCGGCCCCCGTTGCGGAGTGGTTAGCACATCGCGCTGCAACGCCAGGGGTCCCGGGTTCGAATCCTGGCTTGGGCATGAACGTTTGTGATGTCTATTCATCAATTTCATCATATCATCACTCATCCCCATCTTCGCAAATTAGCCAAAAGTGGCACAAGAAGCGAAGTAAAATAAATTTTGCTTTCTAGTGTCCTTTCGGGAGGCACTCGCTTCACTTTCACCGGCAAATGTTCCACACGTAGGACGCTGCTCCTCAATCCTCAATACTCAGTGGTGGCGATTGGGTTTCAAAACTAGGGGTCAAGGTACCAAAACTGGGTGGGGGGGGGGGCAAAGACAGTATATTTCCCTTTGTAGATAAGATTTAGCATAGTGTGAGGGCAAAAGTGGCGAGAAGTGGAAGGCAAATGCCCCCCCTCGCCTCCTTCCTAATCGTAACCAAATAGCCCTTTCACAAAACAACATCGAAAACGAAATCAACCGCAAACGTACGGTCGCGGACACTTGTCGGTTGTAATGATTTAGTTGAAAGTCAATGGTATTGTTATAATCCAGAAGTGTCCCTGACTGTACAACGTGCAAAGTGTCAACTTAACAGCTTAGAACAAGCGAGGCCAGGGGTGTGGAGGAGGCAAGGGGAAACTCCGAAAGCGAGTGACCTTGACTGGAGTATACTTGGCGTCAGTATTGCTAATAACTTGAACGTAAAAGTCGAGAAAAGTCCTTAGAAAATCCGTTAGAATGTCGCTAAATGAAATGTAAAGGCTCTAGAAAAAGTCGCAAAATGAAATGTACTTCTAAAAAATAGCAAAAAGGTGGAGAAAATCGAGTACTTGCCTATAAAAACAACATTTCCTCGTTACTTTCCTCTTCCTCTGAACACTGCACTTCACACTGATTACCGATGTCAGATACTAAATCATCGAGAAAATGCACTGCAAGAACGTTGTTTATTATTTCTGTGCACTTGGTTTTATGCAGGCGAATGCATGGTGCACTGCAGCTGTCAGTCACCAAACCTTTTCATACATAATTCGGACAAGTGATTCACGGTTAGCAAAGAACAGTGTTCGGCAATGAATAAAGCTAAAATAGCTTCAGCAGTAGAAGTATTTAAATTTTCCGGTTTGAACTGTTTTTCTTCTGTTTTGCAGAACAGAAGTAACCAGATCTGACTTTATGTTTCTGTGTTTCGAAAGTTTTTTTCAGATCCGTAGTTTGGGCATACAGATAGTTCTACTTTGCAGTACTTACAATACGCTTTCGCCGTGTCACTATCGACAGGGGTTAACCATTTGTAGTTTTCCCACTCCTTCCGATAATGTTTCTTGTATTGCGGTTTTCCCCACACTGGACACTGCCCTGCCCTGGGCTGACCTGCGCACAAACACGCGCGAACTTTATAATTTACGCTAGCACTTCCCTTGTCACCACACACTACCCAAAAAACTCCAATCTGAACCCACGCACGACGCGACCGCGAAGTCAAACGTTCTGTTTTATAATAAGGCAGCCGCAATGGCGCCAGGAGGAGTGTCTGATAACAATGAGCTGTGAAAGGTGATGTTTACAAACATCACAAACCATACTGGAAAAGGGGGTACGCTTTGCTTCAGTTTCTCTTTGTGCATCAGAAGTGAACTACGAGGGTATTTCCTTATTTAATAACTATAAAACGGACATTTTTAAGCATTTAGACGTACCTACGCAGATATTTTGTGAATTCTCCAAATTAGTCGCTAAAGAGCACACGAAGTAGCCAGAAAAGTCGCTCGTCACTTTTTCACGTCTTTTGTCGCCAGCTAGACAGATCCGCCAGATTTAGCGACTTCTCGCTAGAGTTGAAAACACTGCTTGGCGTCAGCTTTAGTAAAGTGTAATATTAATAATTTAGAATTCATGAACACCTTAAAATTAATTGTTCAAAGAATGATGAAGTAACTTTCTTTGTAAACAAGAATTACACTTACAGGCTGTATTATCGATGTATATAAATGTCTGAATTATTGACAATCCATTTGTATTTTGCATGAAAAGTGTTCACAATTTAGATCCCCTGCTGTCAAAAACTCTTCGCCATAAATCGGCACGACAAAAATGTTAATTAAATGAATTTCACTGTTTTAATGCGACGTAATATCCAGAAAAGAATATTCCCTCGTTTCTCTGCACTTGATTTTTATTTCACTAGCTTTGTTGCTGCTTAGGCTATATCAGAGAAGAAGCCTCATGATTTATTTTTTTTTCAGAATAATACACGAGGTTAATAAATTCCGTGGCGTAACAGTTCTGCACATGGTCTACAAAGATGTCAACGGAAAGTTTAAAGAAAGCGTCAAGAATGATAAATAGAAAAAAAATCGACTTTGGTAGTTTTTGTTCCTTTTGTGCGGTCCTGGAAGACAATATGTGTAGTCATAGTTAAAGCCCGCTTATTCCTCTTTCGGTGGAGCCCTATTTCAAATCCGTGGGTTTAGCTGCTTGCACGTAACATTCATTCCAGTGATAACTTGCACTTCTCCAGCATTCAGCATTCAAAGTTTACCACCGCCTGGAATTTCAGGATGCGGAAAGGGCTGTTGATATGTTGTTTTGACATCAAATAGAACAGATGTGCAAATTTTCAGATTCACACAATTTTTGCAAGATTAAAACCTAAATTGACGGTCTGTAAGTTTAAATGGAAAGTTAGTCTCTTTGGCTGCCCCAGTCGTTACAAAGCTATCAAGGCGCGAAAGAAGAATCCCTTTTAATTTTATTTTTTTATTTTGTGCGAGACATGAGAGTGTATAGTTGTGTTTATCCCATTGTACACTCGGAAATGCATTCTCATCGTCACCGCAAGAGATAAAAAACAACGAAAATAACTGAAGAAAAAGAGAGTGAGTGCCGAGAAGTTTCGACCTATACAATCGTTGAGGACGCGGTGCAACCTAAAAAGACCAATACTGTTAATTGTGTGCATTACTTTGTTTTTGCTGATCGCTGATTAAATTGTTTTTTTACATACTTGTAAAATATGCATTGCACATTGAAAACACTTGTTTTGTAAATATAAAACCAATCGAACGCAGACTTAGGGTTGTCCGACCTGTCATGATATGCTGGAACTGCTGTTGTCGTCGTGAAGAAATTCCTTCCTAGAGTTTTCTCACTAGCCACTGGATTAACTGTGATCCTATATATTTTATACCCTGAGTCCCTTACCGTTGGAAAGAAGTATGCACACAAAAATTACAAAGCAATTCGAACTTTCAGGATTCGTGATATTGTTTATTTCCCTTCGCTCTTGTACCACTTTTGGCTAATCGCGAAGATGAGGATGAGTGGCGATACAATGAAATTGATGAAGGAACACTCCTCACACAACCATGACGAGGCCGCGGGATTCGAACGCCGAGACCCCTGGCGACATAGCGTGCTGTGCTAACCATCCACCACGAAGGCCAGCCTTTCAGGATTCGTCCATTACAGTGCGGCGAGGGGGTTTAAGCTTTCACTTTTAAACGTACGTTCCTGTCGCCAGGAAAGAGATGAGCAGGCAAGCAATGTTCGTTTTTTTTCACCCATCCTACTGATATAAATCATGGTTGCAGTTTAGTGTTGCTATGCGAAGGTAAACTTCCCTCGGGGCAGGAGAATTGAGACAAAATTTTAGGCGAAAAGCAGTGGCGGCGCCAGGGGTGCGTGAGTGAGTGCTTGCGCGCCCCTTAATTTTCTTCCGCATCCCTTCAGCACACCCTACGTTCAACTGAAAACATTAATATGTAATATTATGTCATGTCATATTGAGGGCCGAATGATAGGTTATTATTGTATGCAACAGGCAAGCACTGAAAGAGGTACCAATACTTTTCTGTACTTGCGGCAGCCTCTGTAAAGATCAGCGGCCGTTTTTCTTCTTTCGTTATCAATTTTTTCTTCTTTTGTTTCTTCAAGTGGTCTGTTCGTGGTTTTTGATAATTGGCTATAGATTAATGTGAGTTATGTTTTTTTCTTTCTTGCATTGTTCATAAACGGTTTGTTTTCCGTCTACTTGTTCTTCCTTACACTGGAGCAAAGAATTCAGGTACTTTTAAGGTATCACCTCATCAGGTCGTGCTCTGGAAATTATTTAATGCGAGTTGTAACATGAAGGGTACTGTTCTTCTTAATACGTTCTATATATTTGTTCCACGTTTAATGTCCAGTAAACTTACCATTTCAAACTTTTTCCAAGACTGTTAGGAAGATGCCCAATGTTCACGAAGAAATTTTACAGTTCGTTGTTGGGGATAGTGCGGCAGAAGGGATTTTAAAGATGACACAGTTCCTGTACTCTTCGCGTTTTGTCTTGTGGCAGACGGTGCCTTCATTGGTTACATTGAGAAGGTTCAAAAATTGTCTTTTTAAGGGCAGGATGGTTTTATTTTGTATTTCACTACATAGTTCAATAAGACTGCAACGTGTATCTGAATGTTTACACTGCATGGAATGACCACTTTCTTGTAATACATATCGCACCCCCTAACTTTCTTTCCGCAACCCCTCAGCACCCGTAGATGAATAATTCTGGCGCCGCTGTTGGTGAAAAGAGATCGAAACTGCAGAGATATTTGAAGATACAGTCGTTGCATATTAAAATCAAGCTGGATGGAGGCATGAATTATCCGTTTTTCATAATTACATATTTCAAACTTCTTACTTGGTAAAACCGTATTTTCTTCATAAAGTTTTGTGATCGTGTTTTAGTTTTTCCTTGGATTAATGGAAATTTTTCATAATGCAAAGGAAAATTATACTTTCCACTTTTTGCAACAGTTGTTTGTTTTCTAAGTAACAATTTACGGAGTTCCGTGATTAATAATGGAACAATGAAATCTGAGTGCTCGTGTTCCCATCATCGCGGTTATCAGCTGAAAATGAGTTTGAGATTTTGTTTTGAGTCCACATTATGCACAGAAAGTCTAATCAGGTCTAGTCTTACAGTTTAAAGTGGTATCCGAAACACCATGTATCGAACTCAGAACCCCTTGATTACAAGGCGACGACATTACCACTGTGCCATCGGGGGTCTTGGCTTAAAAGTCGAAAGATTCCTTGGTAAAGGAAACATTCTCTCTTTCAAGTTTTCATGTTCATGCCTATGTGCGCAAATTAAATGCAAGTACAGAGAAGTTCCCAATGTTTCCTTTTCTCTCTCCAAGCTACTCGTGAAGAAAACTATAAAAACCATTAACGTAAATAGTCATTTACAATTTTGAGCAAGCCTTTACATGACAAATTGCATGATATGCTTACAAAATTTCGAGGTTGTTTAAATCAGTTTGATTTAAATTGTGTGATTGACAAAAATCAGTGTTCTTTTAAAATAAAATAAATATACAATAATGCACATAAGTAATTTGTGAATATCAGAATCACTTTTGGTGAAGATACATCAATTTCTTGATCATTCAATAGTTTTTACTGGGCTTCGGTGTATAAAGTGGGCTTAAAATCAAACTTAAACAAAGAAACAATATCGAAGGAAAATTAAGTGAACAAATTATATGTACTCATGGAGTGAAACTCGTAAGAGTTATGAATGCAGCAGTAGCCCCCCCCCCCCCTTCCCAACAGATGAATAAAATCAGCTTAAATGTGAACTCCTTGGCGTCGCAAGGCCTTTTTACGTGACACGTCCTCTCGTTAATTAATTAACCGCCATATTAATGCTAAACTTCGTCACACATTTTGCACTACTCAAATACTCTGGATTTTGAGATATTGAATGAAATGAAAGACGCAAACATATGCACCGCACTACAGTGACAATGATTTATGGATTACTGACAAAGTATATCGGCAGGCTTCCTTTGTAACTAAATTTCTCGGAGACATTAGCTGCCACACAACAATCGTAACATAACCTCCCACCTTTAGTGTTATTGAAGAGTTTGGCTGGTTGTTTCCATCGCGGCTTCTCACCTTTCATCAAAGCCTTGCCGCTTGAAAGTCTCCCTCCCTTCTTTTATCTGCTCAAGCTACAGCCAGGGCATTTGAAGCGGTGTTTGTTTTTCGTTACGAGTACTTCGTCTGTGGGCTGCATAGAAGTGCGCAGACACTCTGATTAGGGGGAGGGGGCAAAAGCCTAGATGAAAATCCAGTCGGGAAATTAAAACCTCATTCCATATCAAAGGCGCATACCCAGATTTTTTTAGGGCGGGGGAGATCCTAAAATGTGGAACAAAGAGAAGGGCCGAAAATGCAGTTGGATTAGTTGAGTTAAATTACTTTACGTCACTTTTCTGTCACTTTTGGCTAATCGTGACGATGCGGATGAGTGACGATATGATGAAATTGATGAAAAACACTTACAAAGAACACCCATGTCCAGACCGAGATTCCAACCTGGCGTCAGAGCGTGATACGCTAGCCACTCTGCCACGGTTGTAGGCGAAATGCTGTTGGAGTATTAGATGTCACCAGCAATGCTATGGTGGTATTGCAAGGAGATATATAATTGTAGAGTTGAAATTATGGTCCAAAGTAACGAGAAAAATAAACAATAAACCTGGCAATAAACAGCACAGTCGCTCACATACAAAGTCTGTCACACAGCGTACAACTGAGTGATTATTTTTGCACTCAATTCTCAGAAGTATTCTAATAGTACTTTCCTCCGCAAATTGTGTTTTCTATTTTCCATTAATTTTCTTACACCAGCACCATTGAACAACCATGATAATTCTAGGTTTAGATAATAATATATTTATAAATTAAATGATGCGCATTAGCAATGATTCTTCTAGTAAAAAAAATTCTATTTCTGAGTTAACCAATAGAACATTTTTGCATTTTCGCAGCACCATTGCAGTTAAAATGAAAGTCGGGACACTGATGGAGACGACTGGCCGAATCTGAACAAAATTCCCGACCCTTCTTTAACTAAACCTTTCACTACGCACACGTTTGCAAATTAAAGGCTCATATTTTTACATATATATTTACAAATATTGGATAACGTAAACACTGATCGTCCAAGATTAGAATGAACTTTTGCCGTCTTAGGAGAATATCTTATACTATAACGTTAGTCTTCTTACAGTTGGTAGAAGTTTCAAACGCCTCCACTATGTCACTGACACAATCCTGTGCGACAAAATGTTGCTCAACATAAGGCAACAACAGATAATTTAAGCTGTTTAAACGGGTATCTGATATTGCACCATCTTAGAGAACACCCATTCACACGAACAACTTTGTCACAGGAAAAACAAAGTATCTTCAGCAGTGGCGGTCATGGACGTCCGCAGGGAGGAGCAAGGTAATTTTTCCAGCGGGGGGGCAAAGGAGGCATATATTTCCCCAAAATAGTGATACCCCTCAAAAACACTGCTTCAGTCTGAAACATAGGCGCCGACTCCATGGGGCTTGGGGGGGCTCGAGCCCCCCAATGTTAAAGATGTGGGGCAGAGCCCTCCAAATAATTTTGCTTAAGAGGATCTAATGTATTATTTTGCTTCTCTTGTAAAGTTTACTCTGAATTGTGCCACATGAACTGAACTTTAAATACACATTTGAAATGTTATAGACCATCAACTTGGGGAGGGGGGGGGGCTGAGACCGCAAAATCATCAACTTTGAGGGGGCTATGACCAGAGACAGCAAAACACATGACTTATTACTATATACTAAGTATGTAATTATGAGTATTGTTAAATTTTTTTACTAAAAAGAGTTTCAAAAGACGATATGCATGAACTAGGGTAGTTCGGGCTACAAATGGCTCTCACATGACATTCAGAACGAGATCATTGATATATTAGAGAGATCTGTTTTGCGCTCCGTGGTAGCAGATATTAAAAGTCGGGAATATTTTGCTATTATGGTTGACGAAACTTGTGCCATATACATCCATGGACAATTAATATTCTGCATTCGAACTGTGAATAAAAATTTTGACATTTATTAGGAATTCATGGGCTTTTATGAGATTCCGAACAATGAAGCCAAAACTTAAAAAAGGGAGAGCGAGTCATTCATTAATTTATTTCAGTGATCAGAGCCCCCTCCAATAATTTTGACAAGTCGGCGCCCCTGGTCTGAAATTATCATGTTCCTTCAATGCCCTAATAATAATTAACAAAAATTAGTGTGTCTGAATGAAATTGTGTGAAATGCATATAATTTAAGGTGGACAGAATTTTAGAAAAAATGTACATGTCGCATTTGACGTAGTATCAGAATCATTCAACCACCTAAGTATGAGGGAGTGCTAAAAACAAGAAATTTTCTGGAATGTTAATGACAATAAATTTGTTAGAGTATAAAGTGGGAAAGTCCAATTACATAGTAAATAATGTATCCCCTACGTAATTGCTTGGAACTCTCATTGACATGAAGATATTTCATTTTTCTTTAGTAGTATAATATTGTCGATAATATTCCTCTACACTAAATTTCTAATCGGCAGTATTAAGGGGCAACTGCCCCCCTTGCCCACGCCTATGGTGGGCTGTACTCTTGAGATTTGTTTTACAAATTTATACAACACGTAACTACGGCCAGGGCCTTTATTGTTATAACATATTTTTCATTTGGCATCGAATCGAATACTTATCTACACTTATCTGATGAAAATCAGCCGAAATAGGCATATTTTAACATATTTTACCAATTTCGCGTCTATACAACGTATTTCTTCAATGTTCTCATAATAAGACATATTTCTGTATAATTTCGTAATTGTCTTGCACATAATCGGTTATTTTATAATAGTGATGGGTCATGGCAGTTCCATTTCGGGAAGCAGTTCACTGGAGCTCGCTCACCGAAAGGAAGCGTTCACCGGAAGTCATTCAAAGGAACTACGAAGCCACGGAGCATGCTCTCGGACGAGGCAGTTCCTTTTAGATAGGCAGTTCACTGGAACTTGCTCGTTGAAGGAGTCGTTCACAGCCATACCAACACAGCTCGAAGTTGATTTCGTTGGCGGAGGAGGGGATGTGGGAGAATGCTTCTGGAGTGGGTGAAAAGAATTAGAGGGGAGGAATCCGTCTTCGTGCACATATTAAACAGCTATAGGAAACAATGTATCGACTGACCGACCGAGGTTCGGGAGCTACTTTCAGGGTGGGGGTGAATGAAAATACATTTTAATGGATAATTGAACTTTAGCAGACAAAAAGTCCTCATCGGAAAGGAAAAGTTGGACAAGTTCTCTTCCTTTCCAAAAATGAATTCCTACCCCTTGTTGTCGCAGTGCATTACAGCGCCTGGTGATAGATTAGGAAAAATAATTGTAAATATTTTAAACATGGACGTCCGCTGTATTTTCTCCAGGGAAGGGCAAACAATGTATTTTTCCAAGGTGTCAAACGAGGCATATTTTCTTCCAAAATAGTATAATCTCCTAAAAAAAGAGTTCAGTTTGAAGTTAGCATGCACCTGTAACGCCCTTCTAATAATTAACAAATTGAGATTGAAATGAAATTATACGTATGTGTAAAATGTACAAATTGTAGGTTGAAATTTATTTTCTAGGGTGGCCGTCGCCCCTCCCCACCTTTTCAGACTTTCGTGCAATTAAATGAATACACGGTCAAACAAACACCCGTAAGAGAATGGAAGAGAGGACGCTAAATCTTTGACTACGAAGAATGCATTCGTATTTTTCAAGCTCTCTCCGCCTCCCGGCCCCACTTTTACTTTGAGAAAATGGAAGAGCACGGAAACGGAACATTTGATATGATGATCTTATATCTATCAAGTTCCTTGCAATGCGACTTGCGAAAACATGCCACAAAAAGGATTAAAGGTGAATTAGTTGCCCATCCCTCCCTCATTGTTGAGCTTCTGCAGCATTACTGTAAACAGAGTTGAACGCATAGCTACGCGGAAAACCGCCACTATCAACAATCAGCAACAAAAGAATGGACCTCTCTCTCTCTCTCTCTCTCTCTCTCAGGTTCGTAGGAGTGAGTCATCCAATAGGAGCGTTGGCAACATACAAGCAAAGCTCACGACTTCTGAGGAACTACCACGGGTCATGGCAGTTCCTTTTCGGGAAGCACTTCACCGGAGCTCGCTCACTCAAGCAGCCATTCAAAGGAACGAACGACCAACTCCTCCCGATGTTGGTTTCGTGCAGCTGAAGTGAAGGGGGTGGGGGAGGACTTTCTGGAGTTAGCTTGAGTGAAAAGGATTAGGGGAGAGGGAACTGCGCTTACTACTACTCGACTTTCCACAAGAAAACCAGAGAACATACACGCAAAGCTCACGACTCCTGGAACAAGGAACGGTTCGTTCACGAACGACCCATCACTATTTTATAATTTATTCTTCGTACCTTTAACGCAACGGATAGTTTATATTATCGATGGCAGTATAATTAAATTAAGGACAAAGAAATTAAAAGAAGATGCCGTCTTTTCTTACCAACTAATGCAGAACAATAATATCCCCCCCCCGATTTTTTTTATCCCGCGACAGTTGACAGCCGTGCGAACATTATTGAGGAAAGAATGTACTCTGTCATTGTTGTGCATGCACAAGACTCACAGTAAACAAGTGTCAACTGTTCTCGTTTGTTTACATTTTCGCTTCTCACAATAATCAGTCAAAAGCAAAAATAGCATTCTGTACATTACAGCCCCTACTCTATCGGCAATCGAGTACAGGAGTTTCAAGATATCTTGTCGTTGGAGCCAGTGTGTATACTCTCTCCCTCCTTAGAATAATTGCAGTGAACCTCACGACATTTCCTATATTTTCCCACCACATTCTTCGGTTAAAGGAATTCTGTCTTTATTTAATACCCAACCTTAATCCATCTTCCCCGAATAATGAGAAATTTGAAAGTACTGTTGTGCATATATTTAGTTTTACAGGGAATATTTCTGCATTTTCTGACATTTTACATTTTTTATGACATATTTCTAATTTCGTGTGACATATTTTTCAACTTTTATGACATAATAACACACATATTTTACAGTTTTATAGGACATAAAGTCCTGGGCCCTACACATAATACATGCCCTAAGCTCTTGTTCTCCCTTATTTGCATGATGACGATATGACCACGAACAGTGTTAATAATATAGAACACTGACAAGTATCAAACTGAAAATCTAACGGATGATTATGAGCAGTAATTAAGTTGTGAGAATTCTTTAAGGGTATGCTGTAATTATGAAAATTTTTGTTTTGTTAAATGCTGCGACTTTATTTCTAAAATATAATAACAATAAGAGACAAATTGTTGAATGGTCTTGAGCTCCACAGTTGGCGCCACTGAGATAAATCGTACCTGGGCAATTCCGTTGAAGATTTTTCACCTATTTCATGTTCTTATGTACGTGGAACACTCCAGTACAAAACGAATTTTCATACACGTACGTTCAAAGGAAATAAAATCAGCTACTCAAAATTCATGGTAATGTAGTAAAAAGTCCTGGAAAATATAAAAACTTTTTTTTTTCATCTATCATTTCATATCATATTTATCGGGTAGTTACTTCAAAGACACTGGGGTCACCTATCCAGAGGTAGCTTCTCTCACAGACCCATTACAAAAGCACTGCACGGATCAATGCTCTTCATCTTCTCATTTACATATTATTTCCAATCCCATCTACAAGAAAGCATGCTTTTAATATTCTAGTGTCAGTAGAGTGCCAAAGCAGGTGTTGGTTGGGCCATACCCCTCATCCCTCTGCCACAGCATTCCTTTAAAGTGAAGGCATCAGCCTCCCTTATGAAAATCCTTGACATACCACTGTATGGGGTACAGAAAAATTTGGACTAGCAAACCCGTGAATTGCTTTAAAGAAAATTGGGGGGGGGGTTATCGAGATACATGTACATCCGATTCCAAAGTGAAGTTATTTATATTCAGACAGAAACACGTATATTGCTGGGTGGTTTATGCTTGATTGTTGTAATTTGTATTCTTCTGAGTGGCTGTTTTCCCTTTTTTAGTTTAATAGGAATGATTGGATGGAATTTATGATGAGGCATGCCGGAATTAGTACTAGACTCCTGTGTAATAGGTCGTGAGTTGATTACTGAAAATACTTCTCCACCAGAAGCGGTAAATCTACTATTGGAAAAGTTGACGTGTCTTCATAAAAATAAATTCGCAGTACCATTTATATGCGATTTGCATGTTATGAAACGAGTGAATTATGGAAAAATAATGATTGCGTATTTAAATCATAGCTTAATCTTATGTACCCGTGGTGGATCTATCGGGAGTGTGTTACGCTGCCACGCGGCGAACACGGATTTGATTTGCAAGGTGGGCGATCTCCAAGTCAATATTTGAGTCCGCTATATCCTCAAATAGGTTATTCGAGATGGGGTTACAGTTTAAAGTGCTATCCCAATCACTGTGTGCCTCTATGGAGAATCGAGACGTATTTGTTCTGCTTGCAAGTTGTTTTCTTGCAATTGTTAACCCGGCAGGACGCACGCTGTGTAATTTTAATTGTTTTAAAGCTTGTACTTAGTAATACCTTTATTGATTAATTTAATTTTATTAATTTCGAACATTTGAATGGAATCACACAATTGATAAAAACGAGAAAAAAATAACACGTTGAAACACCAAACTGAAACGTGTGAGCACGCGTTGGGTTAAATTTATCCAGGCAGTTTCTAAGATCCTGCTAACTAACGAACTAAATCAATGGGCCATATTATCGGTTACATCACTGGCAGACTGCTGAACTTCGCACACTTTTTCTCCTTATGATATACGATTTGAGCTAGATCGCAAGGCAGGGCCGGCTTTAGGGCGATGCAAACGGTGCCACCGCATCAAGGCGCTATAGCTGTGGTGGAGCGTCAGTTAAGATTAATTTGATTGTTGTGTTGCCTCTGCACTAAAACCACCCTTTCTGATATATTTCGCGATATGACGGAATACTTCCTAATTTCGCATGTCATATTTGTAAGAGACAGATGCAAGGGGCTGATGGGATTACAGCATCCCCAAATCCATGAACGAAAAATAAAAATGTGGGAAATGTTTGAGAGATCATTTTTTTTTTCTCACTACACTCGCAATACAAATGTTTTGAAAAGGGTCATACCAAGTTTATACTTAGGCCTATTACTTTAAAAATATTGGTGCATTATCAAACTAATGTTGTTTTTGGTTTGCAAATAAACATATTTGCCAAAAAAAATCTTGCTCGCACTCTAAAACATTTTAGGCATCATCAAATGTTTCTGCCTTGGGTCTCGTGTTTGATACGCGGTGGAGGCGCAAAATGGCCCGAATCCCACTTTAAGCTGTAGGTCCAGTCCCGATTAGCCATATTGGCATAAAGTGGACTTAAAACACCAACTCAATAAATCAATCAAATGTTTCTTCTCTTAAAACTAATTCCGACAGAACTAAAAGATTTTTCTTCCTAAAATTGATGTGTGGCGCCGAATTCTTTTCTTGATCGGGGCCCAGGAGTGCTCACAAGGGGGATTCATGGCTTGCCTGAGTCATGGGAATATTTAGGGGGGACAACAGTTTATAGTTTAGCAACCAATTATACATATCTTCACACAAAAATGTGGGGATCGTTTCGTTTGATTCACTTGTTATTGATTTTTAGTTATGATTGTTATTATGTACAGTTTATCTACCTACCTGTGGTTGATCACGGCGATGGGATAGAAATTAAACACCCCCTCTCATGCCTTTAGAATCGGTTTGGATGGGTGGGGGACATGCTGTTCTCATTAATACAAGGTTAGTCAAGCAAACAAACTGATAATAATAAGGTTCAGTACACTAACAATGGCAGTGAGACTCAGCAGTTTTGTACGTTTTATGTTAGCAAAGATGAAAGTGAGCCGTGCCTTTTCTATCTTGTGTCTTTTAATTTCAACTGCAATGAAAGGTTTCGAATGCCATGCGCCTTTCGATTGCTGGCATCTCGACCAGTGGCAAACATTGTCTCTATGCACAACTCCTTAAAAGAGAGTGAAAGTTCAGTTCAGGCACAGGCGACATGAAGGGTTCTGAAGATTATGTACGATCAGCAGAAATGCATTAACCCTTAAGAATCGCTTTTTTAGACCGTACGTTGTTGTTGTCCAGTTTTCGACCTTTCCAAATGTGCAGGTATTGTATAAAATTCTGATCACCACACCAGTGACAAGTTGCTCTGCAAAATGCACAAGGAGTGTCATAAGAATCATTAAAAGCAGACTACGTTCGTGAATTGCTGATGAGTGGTTAAAGTCTACCATAATTCCATCCTGTGTGTCCGATATTTCAAAGTGGTACAAAATGAGGAAATTATCGATAGTTTTGCTGCAACAACTTTGTAACAACAGAAGTTATTATAATTTATCTAATTGTTATTTCACTCAACGTCAAATAGATTGATTGATTTGCTTTATCTTACTTCGCATTTTGTGCCACTTTTGGCTAATTTGTGAAGATGGGATCATGATGAAATTGATGAATGAACACTAACAAACATCCATTCCCAGGCCAGGATTCGAACCCGGGACCCCCAATCAATGTCAAAGTAACATATAATAAACATATAAATGTATATATTGAAAACAATACCTAAAGTAAACATGTAGTGCTTACATTTGTTTATATTGTATTGTTCCGCAAATTTTTTGTGACCAAAATAATTTCAGTAAATAATTCGGCATAAAGGTGGGGGTGGGGGAAATATTATATCTTTATGGGGGAAGGAGTGCGTCAAAGGCCTTGGGGAATGGGCATCCCTGCCGGGATGTAGAGATATTTAGCTAAGACTTTCCTTCAAGTTTAGGTTTCCTCAGAAAGGAATGAATATTCCTACAAAATGAACTTACATGTTTTTGAAATGAGACATGCATTTTTCTTTATATTCTCAAGACACAAAACCAGATTTCGTGACATTGAATCAGAGGAATGAATTTAGCGAAAATGTACTCCCATGTAATTCACAAGATAATCCTTGAAAATGAAGAGGTGGGCGCCAGCTTGTTTCCTCGAACAGGGCGCAGCCAACCCTGAGGCCGGATCTATCGCAAGGAAAGGAACTAGCGTTTGGGATGGCTACATCTGGAACTCGGGTGATACTGGATCCTGATATCCGGTTCTGATTTTCGGTTCCGGATACCCGATTTTTATTTTCATACAAGATCCGAATCTACAGTTCTAGATTCAGATGTAGATAATTAAGCATGTCACAATTTTTGTTGTATTATCTTTATACTACATTACTACTTACGATACTCGTACGTCATGCTTCTAAATTGAGCATAGAAATGAAAAGGTACTGACTGTATCGTATTTTCGTCGATATCTGGTTACTCCAGATTCCCGGAGACACAAGCAATCATAAAGAGAGTTGTCATGTTTTCTCTTTCGTCCTATTGTTCGCATAGTTAGCATATAATTACCGGGAAAAGTAACTTTAGAAGTAACTAAAAAAACTGTTACATTTACCTAAAAGTAACAGAGTTGCAGTTATTCCCTTTCGAAGGTAACTGCGTTACAGTTAGGTACTCGATGAATTTAAGTATTAGTTGCAAACGGCAGCATCATAAGTAACGAATTACTTCGAAGCACTGACCCATCTCCACTATTTACTTAAGTACATAGTCTAATCTTCACCTTCCCGTTGCAAATTTCAAACACTTCTGCCTTATAGTGTAAAAATTATAATAAAATGAACAGTTAAATTGTAAGCAAGAAATGCCATCTTTCCAAACGTGAGATCACACATTCCAGTTTGGTACCTTTCTTGAGGTTACTTTTTGGAAATTGGAAATAAGCGAATATTACACAAGAATGAATCCACCACGACAACTAGCGCTCCCCTCCATCTTATGACCCTTTGCCTCACAGAGGGTGGTATTGATTATTTTGGGCATCACTCCTCGAGCAATATGGTTTACCATTGAATCTGATCCCAACAGATACATGATGCTACTATTGACGGGAGATGAAAAACACAATGGCTATGCAGTTGAACCTGAGTTATACGTATGTCAAGGTGAAGAGAAAATAATACGTATAACTGAGAATTACTTACAAATCAGATTTACATAACACGCCATTATTAAAATAACTGCATCTATTTTGAGTTACAACATACAGTACAATACAGGTCATTTCTGTAATAAAGTGCTAAATTAACGAATTTACAAGTTAAAAGTTTAATTCTTAAGTGCATTACATTTGTCACTTGAATAGTTTTATGTGGATTAGCGTTGACTTCCCGTATACAATTTACTTTCTGACCAAGCAGGTAACTTTTCCTCTCTCATGAATTTAAACTCATATTCATTGTTGCAATTAGCCAAAAGTGACAATAAGACGGTGTTAAATAACAAAAATCAAATAAAATCAAGAGGAAAATAGATTAAAGAGAATTATGTAATGTTTCAGGAAACATATAAGCAGCATGACTTTTTCTTTGCCAAAGAGGGGGGCGGGGTGTACTGGACCCTGTGCTCTTTTAGTTATAGCTACAACCCCCCCCCCCCTGTTAGCATCCATGAATGTCCTAATTTTCTGTTAAGAAAACGTGGCCAACCTAGTGTACGTACAAAATAAAATTCGTATCTTGTTCTCAACAACTGCGTCAAATCTCCTCTGATTTCATGCCGCGTGCCGCCTCTGTTTGTTGTCTTCTCTGTGACACCGCCGCGCCGCACTACCCTTTCTCGCAATTCCAGACCGACCGCCGCCATATCCACCTATCCTGTTGCGTATTTGTGTTTTTGTGTGACATTGTTGTAGCTTGGTTACGTACAAATCAACTGTATTTTATGTTATAGGTTGATTGATTGATTGATTTGTTGTTTAAAGTCCACTTTATGCACAGTAAGGCTAATCGGAACTGGACCTACAGTTTAAAGTGGTATAATGGTACAGTTTATAGGTATAACACAGAATTACCTATAAATGCATTACGTACAAGTAAAGGTTAATTAACACGTTTTAAAATTATATTTTCCCGAGACCTACAGTAATTTACGTATAAAACCGAATTACGCAGAACTGAGTTACGTAGATCGTGACAGGTACGTTCAGATTGGGTTCGATTGTTGGGCCGAATAAAACAGGCAAACAGACAGGCTGATCTAGAATAGGCATATCATATTGTATCAACTTGATAATTCACAGTTAATTCAAATCACCAAATTTCGTACTTGTAACTAATAGTTGCAAAAATATCGCAACATCAAATATATCATGTGATATCGGTTTGGTGTTCTTTGATTTCTTTTTTTACTTAAACCTATCCAATCATTAATTTTACCTTTACACCATGCACCATTAAAGTGTTTATCGAACCTATTGGCAAACAACTAATAAACACAAGAAACCAACCAACACAATAAACAGCGTCTAAAATAGAGGAGTAGCATAACCAAAATCTCTCTTTTCTGTCCGGTTTAATTCATTGATTTGGTGTGTTAAGTCCACTTTATGCACAGTAAGGCTAATCGGGACTGGACCTACAGTTTAAAGTGGGATCCGAACCACTATGTGCCTCCACCGGGTATCGAACCCGGAACCCCTTGATTACAAGGCGACGACGTTTCTGTCCGGTTTAAGTACTAGGGTATAATAATCGGAGGTTGAAATATACAGCTAATGAAGGGTTTTCTTCTAATCTGGTAATTCGCTTTCTACTTTTCTAGTGATTAACATTTTATGTTTGCAATTGCAGGTGCATAAAAATACATGTTTGGTTGAAAATATATTTTAACGCCAAAAAGAAAACTTGTGAACTATCAGTCATTCGTAATGCGCCCCCAGGGCCTCCCCGATGGCGCAGTGGTAGCGTCGTCGCCTTGTAATCAAGGGGTTCGGGGTTCGATACCCGGTGGAGGCACATAGTGGTTCGGATTCCACTTTAAACTGTAGGTCCAGTCCCGATTAGCCTTACTGTGCATAAAGTGGACTTAAAAAAACTCCAAATCAACAAAAATTAATGCACCCCCGAAGCTCGGCCCCCTTCCCCCGCACGATGGGGTTGCGGGGGTGTTATTTACGCCACTGGTTATGGCTTATTCTTCTTAGCACACAGTCTAAAATTTTGCCATCTTCTCATTTATTCGACTTCTATTTTGTTTTAACCTGGGTCAAATACGGGACCGTAACTCCCATCAACTACATGGGTACGGCAGTGCGAGCTTGGCACAATCAATACTTATCAAAGCTCTCAAATCGTTGAACTATCACAAAAGCCATTGTAGAGCCAGTAATTCAGACGTATGGAAACGTGAGGCTATTCTTTCACTAAAAACATTTAAATGACTATTATCAGATTTTACGATAATGATACCTTTAAAAAGACACAAACCTCCTCCACAAACCATACCCAGACACTTTCAATTCACTATTCTGTTTATGACAGTATTAAAACACGATTTGTGAAAGTTTTTGATGAATTTACTTACTTTTATAACTCGTAATGCAAGATAGTACAGTTGTTCAAAATTTTCTTGTGAAGTAGTACATTTCAAGCCCGATGAGACGCGGCAAGAAATTTCATAAAATTCCAGATTTTTTCTTGCAGACAACAGGAGCCTACTAGGCGTATGTCCACAATTTTGATGCGAAGAAAATCGTAAATTTCAAGAAGTTTTTACTTGCATTTTGCTATTTATGGTCAAAATTATATGTATCCAGGTTAATTGCGGCATGAGGATGAACTATTAAATATGTGATAAATGAAACACAATCTAAAGACAGACACACCCTGCCTGACCAGGATGAATATCATGACTCATTGAATTTGCTGTCAGAATTAGTAGGTCACTCCACTAGACACTAAATAACAAAAGGGGAAGTGAGTTACATTTTCCTTCAAAATTCGATTACTTTAAACAAGAAGAGTAAAGTTATATACACCTGTTTCTTCAATCTATTAATATTTCCAATATCAATTTTCAGCATTTTATGGAGTTGATTGTATCAATATATATTTCAATGCATAATAATTAGGATTATTAAAGTATAATGAAAGCATTCATTATAATTGAATTGAATTGTTGTTTTAAGTCGACTTTATGCACAGAAAGACTAATCGGGACTGGAACTACATTTTAAAGTGGAATCCGAACAACTATGTGTTTCCACAGGGTATCGAACCATGGACCCCCGATTACAAGGTGACGACGCTGCCACTGAGCCATCAGGGAGGCCCACACAGACCTATTATAAGTCTCGAAGTAAAAATCATATGTTGCAACAAAAGGAAAGAAGTTAATGACGAACTAAGCATGCAAAAACAATAGTAATTTCTCATACACACATTCTTCGTTTGGCAACTTCGCTCATTGCTATACCATTTCTTCCCTCTAATCTCTTCAACGCTGTCACTTACATTGTACTTAATTCCTAGCCATACAAGCGATTTCAGGATTATTGTGTTTCTGCACAGCAACAACAAGAGAAGAGGGCCTTGGGGAATACTGCACACACTCAAAAAGCCAAAACATAGATATCAACTGAGCAGACGGTCCCACGAATCACAACAATTGCCACTTTCAGGTGAATGTGGAGGAGGGGATACAAATTATATACGTATACGTACGTATATAAACACAACTGTTTATTATTATTATTTTATTTATTTGCTTACATAAACGTCCTCGTTGTCCCCAACGGAGAGAAAACCACAACCGTAAATCTTGGTGGTATTAATTATATACAGAGCATTCCCTTACATTCGCTACGAGACTCGGCGGCAAGCGGCCCGGTAGCAGCGCTCGTCTTTCCCTGTGAACGGGGTCCGCGACAGTCGCTAGAGTCGGCTATTAAAATTACAGTTTTCATATTGTGTACTAACCTTGACTACAGAAGGTGTTGAAAATGATGTCCCTCTGCTGCAACACATTCCTGGCATCTCCGAATGAAATTGGCATTTATACGTGCAAGTTCGTCTACTGTAATTGTCCCGATTTCTCGTACAATACTCTCTTTTAACTCACGGATGGTGTGCGGATTGTCTTTGTATACTTTATTTTTTAGATTTCCCCATTTTTCTTTCCACTTTTATTCAGAACTGACCCTGTTACTCTAAACTTTTTTACGAGGTTTAATATAGTGGTTCTATGTGGAACGGGAACACCAGGAAATTTCGTTGCAAAACGTCGTCGCACTTCTCCACAATTCCTCTTTCCGAAGTAATACTCGACAACGTAAATTCTTTGTTGCAATGTAAACTTTTGTTGTGCCATATTAAGCCACAATCTTCAACACACGGACACGACACAACACAACTTCCGAGGGAGGATTATCCTGGCGTTAGTCTGCAACGTCAACAGAAAGGGAAAGAGAGCGAAGGCAGGGAGAGCGAAAAAAACAGACTAGCGTGCGACTGTCGCGGACCCGTTCACTGGGAAAGACAAGCGCTGACGCCGGGCAGCTAGCCGCCGAGTCTCGTAGCGAATGTCGGGGAATGAATGCTCTGTAGAAGTGCTGAGAGGGTGTGGAATGAAATTTAAGGGGCGCGGTGTTGAAAATAAAGAAAACATGAAACATGCATGCATGTTTTAGCCACTAATTGAAATTCCAATAATATGCCAATGAAAGTGGATAAAACTAGCGAAAGGTGTCCCGGGTTCGATACCCGATGGAGGCACACAGTGGTTCGGATCCCACTTTAAACTATAGGTCCAGACTTACTGTGCATAAAGTGGATTTTAAAACTCCAACTGCTTCACTCTTGCTCGGTTTTAGTACAAGACATGTTTAGAAATTTGATTGATTGATTGAGTTGGTGTTTAAGTACACTTTGTGCACAGTGAGGCTAATCGGGACTGAATCTACAGTTTAAAGTGGGATTCAAACCACTATATGCCTCCATCGGGAATCGAACCCGGAACCCCTTCATTACAAGGCGACGATGCTACCACTGCGCCATCGGAGAGGCCAAAAATTTGAAAAGAACAGCTTGTTGAAGGGAGGCCAATGACATACATGAAAAATTGGAAGATTTTTTCCAAGGAAATGCAAGCAAGGTATTTTCCCACGGGATGGGAGGGAATATGTTTCAGAAAATTGATAAGACACATTTGACTTTTTACTCAATAAAAAAAAATTGAAAATTAAGAATTCTATTTACAACCTTTCTACCTGCATATTTAAATTCGATCACGATCGGACGATTTTTTAAATTTTTTGGATTTCTTGTTTGGAAAACGCAAAAAACGGCACTTTTTTTTATTCTCAAGACGACTAAAAATCGAATCATACTCGAAAAAGAATTGGTTACTATAGCTTAATACAGAATTGAAACAGTCAAATTTTGATGTAACTCGTTTTTATGTAGGTCTACTGATTAATTTTTAATTGGAGTCCGACAGTAGGCAGACAACAAAAACGGTGTATCAACAACGCAAAGGATAACACAAAGCACCTGACACTGAGCTATAGGCACTTATCGACAAACACAGACTACGTGAAACATAAGAAGAAACAATTCTTAACAACAATGCTGACAAAAGAAAGAAAATGGCGGCTTGCCTTTATAAACTGCCGACAGTACAGGAAAGAAATCGGCGATCGGTTTTTACCTGTTGTAAACAATAACAGCGGTCTCACTTTAGAACGTAACATTCGGCGGTGAATATGACATGAGATAGCATGGCACTCTAAGAGTTGTTGTTGTTGAGTTGGTATTTTAAGTCCACTTTATGCACAGTAACGCTAATCGGGACTGGACCTACAGTTTAAAGTGTGCCTCCACCGGAGATGGCACTCTTAAGAGTTGGTGTTATTGGTTGAAAAATGTGTGCGGAAGAAAATTAAAAGGTGCGCAAACACTTCTTCGCACCCCCCCCCCCCCCCGGCACTGACAAAGAAAGGGTAGTTCAGAGTTGCCAAGCGTCTGGTCTCAACGTCTGACCACTCTCTCCCCTTAAACAGGACAGGGAGGGGGAGGCGGGCGGCGTTTTCGTTTGGTTCGTTTTTTTTTTCAAGGGTAGCAAATAACTCATTGCAGTTCATTCCATCAATACTTGCGTCAGTAACATCTCTATAAGCAAAGGACAATTTGATCAGATCTCAATGTTTTCGTACTTCATTACGTACTCTATTAATTAAAGTAATTATTGTTAATATTATTAATATTAATATACATATTCAAACTTGCAAGCAAAAATGTAATTTCAATCAAGTTCAATGTAAGATTGTTTTTAAGTACACTTTATGCCTAGAAAGGGTAATCGGGATTGAACCTACAGTTTAAAGTGGGATCGGAACCACAATTGCCCATGGGCGTCCGGAAGGGGGGCAAGGGGGAGCCGTGCCCCCCCCCCATGGAAAATGAAAGTCAACTAAAAATATGTATTTCACACATATAATTTCATTTTAGCCGCAATAATATGTGTTAATTATTGTATGAACACCATAAATTCAAATTAAAGCAATGTTTTTTAGGGAACAACACAATTTTTGGAGAAAATTTGCCTTCGTTTGCCCCCCCTGGAAAAAAATACCTTCCTTGCCCCTCTCTGGAAAAAATCCTGCGGACGTCCATGCAATTGCCTCAACCGGGTAACGAACTCTGGACCCCTTGATTACACTACTTCCTGGAGAGAGAGATTCCAAAATGGCAAACCTAGGTTTCTCAATGGGTTAACACTTGTATTGTAACTGTGAATAGTACAGGGTATAGTGAATATGAGAATCGCCTTGTAAACTGGCGATATGCAGTGGAGGTGCACTATACACTGGTTTGGTTTGATTTGGTGTTTTAAGTCCACTTTATGCACAGTAAGGCTAATCGGGACTGGACCTACAGTTTAAAGTGGGATCCGAACCACTATGTGCCTCCACCGGGTTTCGAACCCGGGACCCCTTGATTACAAGGCAACGACTGCGCCATCGGGGAGGCCCTATACACTGGTTCGAATATTATATTATATAATATGTAATATATAATATATTACATCTTGTATATTATATTAATAACTTACTTTCTGTCCTCCAAAATCTGGGGGAGAGGTTAGTTCAGTGTAATACGACGCCAGGGTTTCCGGGTTTGAATCCCGGCCTGGGCATGACGTGTCCCTTCCTAAATTTCTTCTAAACACCACACATCCGCACCGTTGCGGTTAAATAAAATGGCAGAAAAGCGCTTCCTAATAAAATTATTGAACACTGTGAAAAAGTAATTCACGGACTGTAACTTCTTTCTTAAAATGTGTCAGTCATATTTCTGTCTAATTTCGTTGATTTTAAAAACAATTTTAAAAATATATATTTTTTAAAATTTATCAAGTGCTTATTTTTATTACAAAGCGAAATGAAATAGAATGTGTATGAATGAATGAGAAAAGAATCTGATTCCAATATTTCAACTGATTTCACAGTCGAATAATCATTACTGACTGAGGGAGCGTAGGGCGGCAGTTGCCCCCCCCCCCCCCACTTTTAGCCACTTTTGATCCGATACTATGCTAAAGCTTATATATAAAGGAAAAGTAAAGTTCCTTTGCCCAACCCAGTTTTGGAACCCAATCGCCGCCACTGTCGACAGCACGCCTTGCAACAAACACCACGATCCTGAGCCCAAAGGAAATTTCCCCTCCTGGCGACCTTTAGTTTTCTTTGTTAGGCTGTGAAGTCAAAATGGAGACTTGCTACTCCTTGCCACAGGCCTGTCTTTCATCCCTCACTCATGTATATGCCAGTGGGCGATGCACTGACCATACGTAGGGGACGATTCGTTGCTGCCACTCGAGAAGAGGGAAAACATGTGCCATATACTAAGTTAAATACAATTGAGTCGCCGTAGTTTTCTGGTTTTCGATATCATAGTCTGCTCCAATTGTTCTCACGGTGCCACTGGCGTAAGCAGGATTTTTGTTCTGGAAGGGCTGAAATTGTAAAGGTGTATAGTATATAGCTTTGTTCTAGAATTGTGGGATACCGAATAAAATATATAGGCTATCGTACATTTTGAACTTTTCACTCTATTAAAATTGTACTCGAAGACAGAAATGGTTATCGGGTGTCATTTTAACTTTAAGGGAGGTTTGCGTTTACATCTTTCCTTTCTTTGAGTTCTTAACAAATTTTCATCTAAAAATTTGGATTTTCTTAAAATTTCTGGAGGGCAGTAGCCCCATCAGCTCCCCCCTGCGTACGCCAGTGCAAGGTGCTATGCCCCACAGGAAATCGAAACCTTTATTGCTCGCACAAAATCATGCGTGTAGTGTCGTTTCAGTGTGAAATCCCCATCTAACGTGCTTCTTGAAAACAAAAATTTTGAACTGAAGCGACACAAGATGCATTTGTAGCTTGGACTGGACTATGTTCTCAATACGGTGCATCGTGTCACCTGTTTCTGTTGTTCCCGCATACGCAATGAATCTTTTGCATTAGATTGAATGGTCTCGTGTCGCTTGTCGCTTGGGTGTGAAATCACCATGTCGCTCGGGCCGTGCATCAAATTGACTTGGTCTGTTCACTTGTGCGCGGTGTATGTGTTGCTTTAGTGAGCTTTTACATGTCTCTCGAACTGGGCTCTTCTCTCATTGAGAGATTTCACATTGAAGAGACATGTAGTGCTTGAGAATCTCACCAGTCGAACTCAGTCTTCTGGGGCTACCGCTAAGATGTGAAACGTTGATATTGATTGACTAGTTCCGAAGCGACATGTGTTGTGTGTCGCTTTGGTCTAAAAGCTGCTTGGCATCTCCGTGTTGCTTGTCGCCTGTAACTTTCAGACCGAAACGTCAAGCAACACGTGGATTTCACTCCAAACAGCAACTGCAAATGACATATGTCGATTGGAAACGCGTCAATCCACAGCAACGTTTCATAACGTAGCGGCAGGCATAATAGGGCTCAGAAACTTGCGTTGGATTGGCGAAATCCTCAAGCAACACGTGTCGCCTGTAAGTTCGGTGTGAATTCTACCTTAGTTTAGAGACATGTATTACGAAAAATATTGAAATGTTAGTGAAGAACCTATTCTTATTAATGTTTAACTACGTATTTTGCCATTTTTGAACATATGCATCTGCATTCTAGTGACGAAAGAAACATTTTAAGGGTGGAAGGTATTTCGGGAAGGAGATTAAAGTCGTACTCTTAAATACGTCACTGTCACCACAGAGGAGGAGCAAATTTTTAACGAGTGGAGTAGACGGAGAAAACGAATAGTTAAACCATAATTAAGAACGTAAAAATGTATGTTGTTTTTGTACTATATTGTCCTGTATCTGGCTTTTGTGTTTTAGTCAGATTAATCATTTCCAGTATTCTAGCATAGGAACTCTGGTTGAATATTTTGTTAATTAATACAAGAAGAAATCCTACTAGTTTGCTTTCTTGATGAGGAAATACACAAGCATTTCCTACAATATTCTTTGCTCGCTCACACGCGCCCTCCGGCAGATTGCTACAATTCTTCGTTGATATATATATTTTCCGAGAAATACGAGACATAATTGCCCAAGCTCAAACCGATATATTAAATACGGCTACTATCACACAACGAACCCTCTCAGAACGCAATCGTGAAGCGCCGTTAACATTTCCCATGTAGGCAATGATGTAGCAACGCTGCATTCTCCAGCGTTGCAACTTATGCAGCACTGCGAACAATGCAACGTTCACAGCCGTCAGTGAAAAATGCTGAGTCATGTAAGTTGAGGGGGAGATCCGACAACGCTGTTCTCTACAACCGCAGGCCCCACCCACTACGATCTTCCTCGCTCCGCCTTGACGTCACCGCTGATGTAGTTCCGCAATTTTTCACACACTGCAGATGTCTCTGGCGTCGCACAAACGACACACACGTTGTGTGTAGGTGATAAGCACAGAGCCCCGTTGAGAGGAGCCGATAAACACCTGATACACACGTACAGGCACAATGCCCCGAAAAGAGGAACCAGAAAAATGCACTGTTTTGTAGCATAACTCCGAGTACAATTGTCGGACATTGTTCTATCTTTTATCAAAATATAGATCTTGGTCCCCTTCGTCGATTAATTCCACGACATTAAATTTTCCTTTGCCCGTTCGGCCATAATATTAAATAATGTGCTCTCTCGTTCCGAGGAACCACCAAAATTACCTCGCAATGAAAAAGTCCCTCTTAATGCTGGTAATTTTTCTGATCTTGTTCCTCCTAATGACGGGTATACCAACGCACACACACACACACACACACACACACACACACACACACACACTCACACACACACACACACACACACACACACACACACACACACACACACACACACACACATACAGTACGTTCATTAGATAGCGCATGATTGATTAGACGACGCGCCATGGCGTGGATGCCGGAATTTTCGACCTATGATGTCTCGCTTATTTTTACGAATATATCTATAGTATGCAGACTATTGTATTTATATTCCATAACGGTACTAACCTGTGTTATAAGAGTTATTCAAAGTGATGACCAACTGCATTCACACATTCCCGGCATCTTTTGATGAGATTTTGATTGACACAGAAAAGTTCCTCTTCCGTAATTATTCTGTTACGTTTATTATCCATCAGTTCATCTATAATGTGGGGATTGTTTCTATAGACTCTATATTTTAAGGTTATTAAATACACATAAACACACACTCTGAAATTTCACAGAAAAAACTAACACACAAACGCCTAACATTTGTGACTTGTGTTTGTATATATATTTCGAGTCTGAGTTTGTGAAATGGTAAATGTAGACCTCGTACCTTAAATTAAATATTGTTCGATATTTGACATGTCAATATTTGACATTTCGATATTCGATATTTGATATGTCATATCGATATACAGATATTCGATATGTAGAAATCCGATACGTCGATATTCGACATGTCGACATCGGTATTATCGACGTCGATATTTTTACGATACCGACGCTTTGATATTTTAAAAATATCGACTCTACAATATATATCGAAATATCGCACAGCCCTACTTCAACTTCACTTTACAATTACTTGAGAAAAACTAGACGTATTGCAATGTAACAAATGCCATTCTTAATTATTCTCCCCCCTTTAAATTGAACTAAAAATAATATGGGGTTTCCATTAAAAAAAAACGTAAGTTTGTGTTGAAAATCATACTTCATTACGTAGTTGAACGTATTGTGTCCAGCAATTTCATGAGCCCCTCTTATACCTTTATATAAATAGTTTTTCAATATTTATCGTTGTTCAAGAAATATTTTCGGTGGAAATTTTAGGTGACTCATCCTATATACAGGGTGTCCGGCTTAAGCGTCCAATAAAATAAAAAAAAACATAACTTGAGATGTATTTGAGATATTTCTGCAGAGTTTAGTTCTACAAAAAACAGTAACTCAAAATGTTTTTTCTTACATACCTAGTATGTTTCAATATGTGCACCGTTTGTGACGCGACATCTGTATTCTGTCTCTCTCCACGTGTTGTTCAGCTTTGCAGCCGTAACATTGTTGATAGCTGCACGAATGCGATGGCGTAGACCACGTAGATCACGAACTGGTGTTCGATACACTTGATTTTTTACAAATCCCCAAAGGAAGAAATCAAGCGGCGTAATGTCTGGCCTTCTAGGGGCCAAGAAATTGGAAGGGCAATTCCTACCAATCCAACGCCTAGGAAATTCATGGTCCAAAAAATCTCTGACAATTCCTACGTAATGACATTGCGCGCCATCTTGCTGGAATATCACGTCACGAGGAAGTTGTGGCACAACGTACAACTCCAACATATCCAGGTAATTTGATCCATTAACGGTACGCTCCGCGAAGAAGTATGGTCCTATAACCCTGTTCTGCAATAATTTACACCAGACATTCACTTTTGAAGAGTCACGTTCGTGTTCTCTCACTACTCGGGGTGGTTCCGTTCCCCAGATGAGACAGTTGTGTTTATTCACCTTCCCGGAGGTGTGGAACGTACACTCATCTGAAAAAGAAAGCGAATCGAGGTATGCCTCGTTTTCATCAACTTTAGCAAGAATTTCTTCCGCGAATGCTTTCCGCAGCGGCTTGTCCTGAGGTTTGAGTTTCTAACAAAGCTTCAATTTGTATGCCCGTAGGCGCAACCGTTTACGGAAAACATCATGTACTGTCGACTTAAGTACCTGTAATTCCCTACTTGCTCATTCGGACGGACTTCCTAGGGTTTCGTTCAAAGGACGTGTGGATTTCTTCAACACTAGCCTCTGAAACTGCACGCTTTGTGTGGTGGCCCGACATTGGCTACACACTGCCGGTTTCCTGAAGACGTTTGTCCCATTTCTGGATGGCTTTAAACGTGGTAACATTGTCAGTTGGTCGTAATTGATACTCACGCCGAAAACGACGTTGTACAAGTGTTACAGACATCAGCTCGGCGAAAGCAAGCACACAGAAAACCTTCTGTTGTGGAGTCCACATTGTTACTGGCGCGTTTGTGCTCGCCGCAAACAATGCATTGGCGTGATTTCGCAAACAACGCAAACAATGCGGTCATACGCATGCGTATGTGCGGAGCAACCACACAGGAAAAAAAAAACATTTTGAATTACTCTATTTGTAGAACTAAACTGTGTAGAAATATCTGTTATCTCAAGTTATGATTTTCTTTATTGGACGTTTAAGCCGGACTCACTGTATATATACATACACATACACACACACACCGTTTAATTCAATTGAAGTAGAATTCTTGGATACAATGGAATCACACAGACTCTTTACATTGTTAATATATTTGTGTGTTTACGTGTATGGATGGTGAGAGGCGGTAATACGTAAGGTTGAAATAGATAAATTATATGCTTGTACACTTGAACATTTGGAAAGTTCGTCTTGAAAACCAGAATATTCGATGCTTTTTATCTGATAACCCATTTTTGACAGATCAATGCTGAATGGTTAGTGTTGGTAAGTTAATGGTGTGACGTGCTGTGTGGAACAAGATTGGTTAGTCAATTTTCCATCAACGGAACCTTAAATGCTTAGTGCTACTTGGATTTGTTAAATAAACAGTTTTTTCATCCTTGCTTATGGAAGAAGGTACTTTTTACAGAGTTTTTTCAATAGGGAAGAACACCAGAACACTTATGGGAACGTTATGAACCAGTTTTTGTCCAAAGTTAGTTATCAGATGACAAGTGTCACATATTCTGTTTATGAACTTCCTTCTGAACATAAACATTAGCCTTGTCACTGTGAAGGACTTTTAATTCAATGGAAGCGTCACACTGTAAATTGTTCGCGACAACCATTCATAATGAGCAGCTCCTCATGGATGTATCCGATTAAAATACTGTGCAATGGCATGCGAACGTCTCTCCCTAGACGTCACTTTGATCTCGATGCATTACCGAAGCGCTAAACAAATTTTAAGGCATTTTTCTAACACCTCGAAAAGGAGCTAATTGGTACAAGAATTCAGTCGTAACTTTTTACTGGTTAAAGATACGTCGAAAAAACCTTCACCATTGCATTTCTCGTGAAATTCTAGCCCATTTTAATATGTCGCACGACCCCCTTCCCATTTAAAATTCTGAAGTTGAATTCAAGATGGCGGACATCAAGATGGCCGCCGACCGTGTGGGTGGCGTCAATGTGGTTCCCCCTTGGCCTGATAAAGATTGGTCATCGCCATTTCCATGTTGCGCGCTGCAGTGGCCTTGTACCGGGGGTGTTAAGTGACTTATTGAGCCACCCTGTACATGAATTTTATTATTGCTCTAGAGTGACCACCCTGCATACATAACAATAATTTTTCATGTTATTCACAGTCAAACTCCGCCTTTCTTCTGTGAAGATCACTGTTGTGTTGTATGTGCTTGAGTGTGGCGTAGTGAAAACCTAACACTTGGCTTTTTCAAGCTGCAAAGTTTCCCATAGCAGCCTTAATAAAGAAAGACAATGAATTTATTTCACAGCACATTACTGACATGTCCAAGCATAGCTATTTTCGAATGGATATCTTTGCTTACTCCAACTCTGAATCTGTTCTGACGTACTTTTTTGTCAGAGTATAGGCAACCACCTAAACAGTACTGACGAGTGTGTTGCATAATTTTCGGGCGATATTGGGCAAATCACTGTGTGATGATAATTTCAACGAATCTTTATATACTGTTGAGTTTTGTGATACGTTACTATTGCTATTTACGGTCCAGTTAGATAAAGATAATTGTAGTGCCATTAGTAAATAACGCTATGATAAACTTATTTTCCGAGGTATATGGATTAGGAAAAGATATTCTTAGATTTGTGCGTTTTCATAAATTAATTTCTTCTGATTATATTTTTGGAATCTTCCTTTTCAATGGTTCTATTATTATTTTCATTCTATTCAGCATATACAGTATTTTAACATTGGTCATTAAGAACACTAGCACATGTTTGCCTTTTTCTGTGCTAATTTATTACGAGTATATAGAAAAGCGTTGAACAAATATTAATTGATAACATAAAATTATCATTCTGATACTTTTAGAGAATCGTGGCAGGTTAACAACTGAGTTCGGAGACATGAGGTAACCGCAGCTCCATCTGATGGAGGAATTTGTGCCCTCCTGACATCGACACTAGGGGATCATATTTATTTATTTGTTTCGCAAATATCCTTAACAGAACATATTGTTCCAATAATAAAGGATCATGTTAAAAACATTTATAATAAATAATAAATATACATTTTAAAAATTACAGAACTACAGAATTACAAAGTTACAAAATACAAAGAAAAATATACAGAAAGTAGAGAATAGAGAAGGCAGTAGGTATGTTATACAAAGTTACAGAACAAAATACAAACACAATGTAGTACAATCACAATAGAGTATCGCTAAATACTTTCAAATACAAACATATAATACATCGCATAATAGTCGATGAACACTAAGATTAATTACACAAATTGTACAAATATCAAATCCATATGAGAGTAAATGAAGCATGACTTTAAATACATAGTATCGATATAAATAATATAATACAAACACAGCTTCACTAAACACTGAATAATTTTAATACAATCAAATTTAAATGTTAGGCAATGACAATATATTTCTTTTTATTATTGAACTATATGTTATAAAAGGAAGCGCGAAGTCTACTCTAATTCCCTTTTGAACAAGTTTTTTTTATAATTTGTGCATAGTCTGATAACAACTGGAGTCCGTGTGGTTTGCGCCGAGTCATTTGCGCCGAGGCTTCTTATCGGTTCATTTCAGCCGTGACATATGCCATATACGCATGTGTTTATGACGTTGCCCAGCTCCAGCTGTGTTTATCTTCGATTGAAAAGGAAGGTGATTGGTAAATGAATGTAAGATGAAAGTATATATGAGGGATATACATTGTGAAATTAGTATTTATGTAAAACTGAGACATGAGAGAGACGACAAGATGGCTGAGAATATAGAAATGATTGAAACAACGCGTGGAATGCCTTCGAGCATTTGCATACATACAAGAATTCAAATAACGTTTGTATTGTTGTTGTGCAAGTGAATCAAAATATTGTGTTTATATATACGTAGCTATTACGTATATAATGTTTGCAAAAAATTACACTGTATTTATAATGTTTTTGATGATTTTATGTAGTGTATAATAATTAAGTGTAATAGACTGGCACATTTATGTTGCTTCCAAAGTGTACATTTACGTAGTACTTGTAGAATGCTTTCAATATTTTAACAATACTGTATTTACAATGTTTTTTTGACGATTAACGATATGCACTATGCATCATGTGGCCATAAACACACGTGCGCGTGGCGGTGATGACACTCTGGATTGTGGGACAACCAACCAAGGAAGGTCTTGACATATGTCACGGCGGAAACGAACCGATAAGAAGCCTCGGCGCAAATGATTCGGCGCAAACGACACGACACCTAACAACTGAAGATTTATGTGTATTATTTCTCGATTTATCAATAAAAAAAGGAAGCAGACACCTACAATTTATTGGCTTGACACTAAGTTTAAAATATTGCAACACTTCATGCCTATCTATTAAGTAATTCATAATCTTATAAAGTGTAAAATATTGAGTTATTAATCTTCTAGATTTCAAAGGTAGCATCTCATAATCTACAAGTAAAAGATTATAAGAAATTCTATTTAATACTGCTGAATGATTATACTTTTTAAAATACAAATATCGTAAAAATTTAAACTGAATTCGTTCAATATTATCTGAATGTACCTTATAGAATGAATCCCAAATTTCACTTAAGTATTCAAGCCTTGAACGAACGATTGAATTATATAGGTTCATTAAAACCTGCGTATTATTAAAATCTTTAGTTGACCTAATTATAAATCCAAGACGTTTATATGAATCCGAGCAGATATAAGAATAATGATATTTATAGTTTAAATTCTTATCCAATATTAATCCTAATTCATTGATTAAATCTACGCGTGTAAGTACATTTCCATCGAGAATATAATTGGGAAGTACGGCTTTTGTTTTATTTGTAAACGTTATTGTTGAACATTTACTAATGTTAAAATATAATTTATTCTGACCGCTCCATTGATAACAAGCATCTATATCTTTTTGTAATAAGATGGCATCTTCTGGAAGTATAATGCCTTTAAAAATCTTTAAATCATCTGCATACAATAAGCAGCGTGAAAACTTTATAACAGATGGAAGATCATTTATATATAAAGCAAAACGAAGGGGACCGAGATTTGATCCCTGAGGAACATCCGAATGTGCTGTATATAATGTCGATGTAGCATAGTTATAAACCACTTTGTATATACTTTTCAAATAGGAGATAATTATTTTTAATAAAGCATCAGATAAGCCAACAAATGCCTTAATGAAATCAGTATATATATCGTCTACCTGAATGTTTTCATTAAAAGAATCCGAAATGTATTGAGTGAAAGACATTAAATTAGTTAAGGTGGATCTTTTTGGATAAAAACCATGTTGAGCAATAGAGATATAAGGCTGAACATAAAACAAATGTATACATTTTACTATACTATATATTGTCATTGAAATAATCTTGTGATATGACAAAAATAGTCATCTTGACAGTTTTTTCCGTATTTTTTTCTTGGTTATTTCGAACATATGTTGGAATTTATCGATAAAGAATATCGCCCCAGTGATGTTAAAATCTCAATCGGAGCTCATCTTATTAGCATACATTTAACCGTCAAGAGTGATACACACTTCTTATACTCAGAAATCAACTCCTCCATCATTTCGCTCACAAGTTACTAACAGATTAGAGACCATAAGGCGTATGCGACACACTTGTAGTTTTCACACGAGATAATAGATGACATTAACTTCCAGTTTGAATATGAAACTCATTTTAAGTCGGAATTTGGGAAAGGTTTATCTGGTGTTAATACCCTTATTTCATGTCGCAAGTCTAAAATGCAGGATTGTAGTGTCGATTTACTTTTCTGAAAAAATAAATCTGACTTATTAATTTATTTCTTTAGTTGACATCGCCTGTCTTTTCTATTCTAATCATCCTTTTGCATGAGTAACCTTACTGAGATTATTTAACAAATGATTAATTTGTAGAAAAAAGATTACAAATCGTTTTGATATCGAAGTACATCCTGGACTGTATTTTTCAGACTAACTAGGATCTGGAGTCTCCACTAACGGTCAGTGTAATCCTCTGTGAGGTTTATGATTGTCCATTCAGCCTTTTCACATTATTTCCATTCATCCTCATTGTAGAGATTAGCCAAAAGAGGCAGAAAAGCGAAGTAAAATTAAATAAATCCCTCAATACACGCTTGCACACTGTATTTCGCTCTATGGATTAGGAATAAAACTTCCTGACAGTGAATGAGTATTTGGAGAAGTGCCTTTAAGCACTTAGACGGGGGGGTGGGGGGGGGCTGAAAAAAGTGCCTTACCACCCTAAAGTTGGCGTTTATGATCTTTATCATCGCGATTAACCTGTAGAGACTTTATTTAGACCGGTGTAACATAAACACGGTATAATACAGTACGGTGAAATTCAATAAAGCCATAAATGATTTCCTTTATTTCTATTTCTTTAATACAATAATTTTCTCTTAATATAGGTAAAGGTATCCATGTGCATGTGCACACGTGACATAAAGGCATATGAGGTGATGTGGAGGTAGACCTTTACATATTCTTGATCTCGGCCATAGTTGGTGTGATGTGATCAGCATCACGCCCGGCCGTCTTTACCCCAAAGGGTTTCCCCTGGTACGCACTGATACGAGGCTGGGTGGATCACAGAGCCGCGAAAAACGGGGACACGACTGGAAAAATCCTGGTACATATTACCTGCTCCGGGATTCGAACCCGGGTCTTCTGCGTGGTAGTCAGTTAAGAAATATTTTAAGGTGCAAGATAGTAATTGTTCCAAGTTGGACTCTTCCTCCGGGAAGCCATCAACAACAGACAATCTGTCACCTGTTGGGTGAGAATGACGGAGGAAGATATCTTAATTCTGTAAGATGCACGATTCACTTGTTCATTCTATTTATGTCATGAGTGATGACTAGGGCTCGGAAAAAACCTATAAAGAGACCTAAAAATGTCAAAAAGGACCTAAAAACTAAAACAAAAGACGTATAAATGTGATCCACATTAATTAATAACTTCAGTTTTAATTGCATATTTAATGAAAAAAATACAAAATTCTGGTGTTATGGAGCACACAATGCGAAAAAACTGAAAGCTTCAAAACAAGAGAAAGTTGCCACTTACAGCGCGACCTTCCAGACAAGTTACATACCTGCTTCAGTCGTCCAAAAATGATCTTTTCTCGTTTCAGGGATGGTTCAAATATATTTCTTTCTTTCTTTTTTTTCTTTTTTTACTACAGAAAGGATGTTTAAGAGGTGATGATCTGATGATGATTCGAATTGAGAATGGGCAGTAAAAACGTAGTCGAAAGAAGGTGAAGTTGCAAAAAAGAAGCCGTTAAGACCTAAGAAAAGGCTAAAAAGGGACCCATAAGCCAAAAAACGCCGATAAGGCAAAAAGGACAAATAAAATCCACCTTTTTCTGTCCTACAATGACCCAAAATGCCAAAATGAACATATATTATGTTGGGCCTCGTCTTCGGACACTAGGGAAGAAAAAGGATTTTTCCTCAACTTTCGAGCCCTACTGATGATCCTTGTGAAAGTTTTAAGGCAAATTCATGATTTTATAGTTGCATATGTTGTATTTTTTATTTACACAGTATTAAGCACAAGATGTCATTTCCCCCACTTTTCTTGCAGGGAGACTGCCAATGGAGCAGCGTGACTGGGAGATCAGTTACGCTTACCGACACCTCCATTCTCCACCTGACGGACTTGGAACGCCGAGTGCTTCAGAAGGTGGCGCTAGCAAAGCTGCAGGCACTGAATCTAGGAGTCAACATCAGGATACCAAGCGGTGAGTTTTCACATTCATGGATATAGGGTCCTCTAACATTCTGGTGGCGGACATTTTGAAGCCAGGAATTTTTGATGCTAGGTAATTTTGGAATACAGAATCCATAAACCGGACAGCAGTTTCTATTGTACGATTCTGACAAAGAGAAGACCACTTGAAGCACTGGTGGTTGCATATGATTGGACAAACATCGTTCAATAGTTACTTTTCCAGGTAACGTTGCTTGTATGTAAGGAACGTAATAAAGAACAATCAACTAAAAATAGAACATTAATTTGTTGAAATGAGTTGAATTATTATTTTAAATCGACTTTACACACAGATAGGCTATACTGAACGCAACTCCATCTGGGGGCTGACCTTGACGGTTATTTCTGGCCCTTTCTGTACCCCAATGGTCTTCGGGGTGTGTGGCTCGATGGGTGTCAACAAACTCAGTTCCGAAGTAAAAGCTGAAGGGGTCACATCGCTCTCCCGAAGCAACGTTGCCAAGCGTAATTCTGTTTTTGCCAGTTGTCAATTTGCGTGTGAAACTCCCTCATGTAGGACCACGTGTACAGTTGTACCATTAACACCCCGCTGATTTCTGGTGCTGGCAATATCGTTGCCCGAGAAGACTCTTTCTCGCTTTACAGTATGTTTGGCAACATGTGGTGGACCCAACGCTCATTTGTTTCGTCCGGCGAACAACGTTCGGTACCTTGTGACTCGAAAATGCCCGATCTCAGTGGAAGAAAATTCAACTGATCGCTGATTCGTTGTTTTCCAGCCGCCAGTTGGAGTTGCGTTCAGTATAAACGGGACTGGACCTACAGTACTATCCGAACCTCTATAGGCCTCCACCAGATTTCGAACCCGGGAACCCTTGATTATAAGGCGACAACACCGGGGAGGCCCAGAACATTAATTTGTTTCTATACAAAAAGTTACATGGTGCTTGCACCAAAATGTCCTGGCGCCAATATTGACTGGCACCAAAATGTCCCGGCCTCCCAGATGGCGCAGTGGTAGCGTCCTCGCCTTGTAATCAATGCGTCTCGGCTTCGATACCCGGTGGAGGCACATAGTGGTTCGGATCTCACTTTAAACTGTAGGTCCAGTCACGATTAGCCTTTCTGAGCATAAAGTGAACTTAAAACAACAATTCAATCAATCAATTCAATCAATTCAACCAAAGTGTCCCGCTCGGGACTTTGGAGTCGCACACACACATACATTTTTGTTCCAAGGTTAGTGCGCCTAATTCTTATAGCTATGCCCAGAAAATTACATTTTGTTATGGCCTTCGTAACTATGGCAATATATTTTACGGTACGAATTTGCGACATATGCCTTGCGAATTGTTATATTGAATATTCGAAGTAGAACGTGTGTTATATAGTTCCATTATTCAAAGTTCTGCTTCATGCTTACGTTTTTCTGTTATTTCTAGTTCTGGGGGAAAGAGGAAGGTTTAAGTACACTCCTTTGTCTCACTCATAATGTCGTACTCCTTATTCTTTGGCCATTTATGTTCTCAGTCCTGAATGACAATATGTTACGCATTGCAAACGAACGGGTCGCTAGGTGACTGGGATTGCTCAGGGTCGATGTCTTCCGCGAGATCTCGTTGATGGTTGAATATGTTTAATATTTAAAGTTAACCGACTGAAACCCTCTCTGGAGGCAAGAATAATGAACAGAATTAGAAATAGAAATTTACTGTAAAATTTATTAAAATTTATGGCTGTTCATGGATGTTCTTTGTGACTGTCCCTTCATCAATTTTATCTAATCTCAACTCATACTCATCGTCGCGATTAGCCAAAGTGTCAGAAAAGCGACGTTAAATTACAATTACACGTATATTATCTTCACAGTTTACAATTAGCTTATTAATCCAGTGTCAGTGTTTTCCTGTCTTGAAATTCACGACGGAGTATGAGAGATATATCTCGTAAAACATAAGACGTCATGTACCAAAAATGATAAAATATAGCACTGGCTAATTATAACAAAAGAGATATAGTCCATAGGCGTGCACAGACCCTCTGATTAGGGAGGGGGGGGCAAAAGCCATTACGAAAGTTCAACCGGAGGGAGAAAAGCCTAATTTCATCTTACTGTTTTATTGCATTGATGGGTATGGAACAGGGTGCATATAAAGTGCCCTGACCTGCCGGAAATCACTAAATTAGAACAATTCAAACTTTCGTGGCACCAATGTTCATTGAGCCCCTTATTTCCCCTCTCTGTGGTTCGGAAACTATTCTACATATAAACATGGTTTCGTACAGCAAATTTCAAATAAATGCACTTAATTTATTCATTTCCAATAGCAACGCCGAGTGGCAGTTGCTCCCGCACTATGGCCTTTTAATATTAAGTATTATCTACAAAGCAAAAGTAAACTGTCCTTGCCCCCCCTCATTTGTCACCCAATCTCCGCTACTGATTTACAATGTATTTGCAATTTATTCTCCGAACACATAGATGTAATACAACTAACGAATAAAGTGTGCGGGAGTGTGAATAACAAGAAATTTAGAACAAAACGTTAATAGTTCAATTTCATAGGAAATAATGCACCTTCCTCCTCTCCCTTCGTAGGTGCTATAACTTTCGTCTGCTTGAAAACACTTAATGCTTTTAAAAAGCATAATATTGTTTAATAACAGTAATAAGATTCCAAATTCTAAGTGAGATTATTAGGAGGGGAACTTCCCCCACTTTCCCCCCATGCTCACGCCTATGATAGAGTCCCCTCCCTACAGTCACATCCTCCTGTTATGACATTTCTGGACATGACACAGGTTTCCTGCCTCAAACCTCCTTCGACAGAAAAACTAGATTTGCGGATTATTTGTCTTTCATGGAGTGAGGATGTTGGACCATGAATTTCAAAAGGTTAAAGTTGAAATAGATGAGCCAGAAAAATGTCTGCCAATACAATTTTTGTGTGTGTGTGTGGGGGGGGGAGGCGGTAACCTTTTGGGAAGACATTCAGATGTATTCATTCGTGCAGGCAGTCTGGCTACTGAACCACACAGTCCTGGTTTATTTCTTTGTAGCAAAGTCCACGCAGGGCTTTCGTGCCCTTAGGGTAAGGTCTCATAAATTGCACTGGAAGCACATAGTGGTTCGGATCCCACTTTAAACTGTAAGCCCGGTCCCGATTAGCCTTACTGTGCATAAAGTGGATTTGAAACACCAAATCAATCAATCGTTCATAAATTGTACCACTTTCAGAATTTTTCAGATTTTCATGGAGATTGTAACAGATTAACAAAATGCAATTACATATACCATACAGTAGCCCGGTTATGGAGGCACGTATATATAAATTGTAAACAATTAATATATTTGGGTTTAAAGGCTGTGACGGAAAAAGTGTGAAGATGCAAAGTGGTACAATTTATGAGCATGTACTATAAATTGTACCAGCAGTCTTATAAATCGTAACATTAAAAACATGCAGGACCGTTAAGTGTGATTCAGTAATGGAACTTTATTTACAACATAGAATGCAATAAATGCTTGTTACATATTAATATATTGTAAAAAGAAAATAAGTAAGCTCTCATAAAATTACTTGACAAGAATAAATTATTAAGTTTATGTAATCATCGGTGCAGGTTATATTGGTTCATATTTATCACAGTAAAATACTTTCTTCTTTGCACGTACTCTCGCACACCTTGTATGAAACCAGACACTACACTTCAAACATTTCCACTATACATATACTCGTTCGAAACCTATAATAGGTTAAATTTGTAGCAGAATCTCTGCTTCAAAGTTTCAAGTGCACAACAAGACATCTAGAAACTGTGTCCGGCTATGCACTCATATCCTTCTCACTAGAAAGTCTGAGGATTTACAATAAAAACTCCAAAATTGTGCTTCACGTTTACAAACTTACTTTTGTTCTTAATTTTTTCAGTAACTATGGAAACATATATGAAAATTAAAGTTTTTGCATACTTCTTGGCATACATGTGTTTCACATTTTGATTTTTGTAACTAATGATAAAGGTTGTAAACGTAGGAACACCAAATAAAAAATTATAAGCGTAGGATTCTAATTTTTATTTGTTCACCATCTTTTCACACACAGCCCGAAAGCCATTGTGCTCTATTGCAGATACACGCCTCCAACATATCAAAGACGCCCGCTGCACCAATTAAACAGCCAAAAAAATCCACAAAACCCTTTATTCGGAGAATACATTAGACGTTTAGTTACGACGAAAGGGTAAAATGAGAAATAAGTTTGAGATCCACTGGTCTAAATGATTCCCTCTTCCTTATTCCCAGCAACAAATAGCATAAGATTATTACAGTTATTAGGCATGTATTCGTACACACAACGGCAAGTGAAACAGCAGGCGAATTGTCCATCTGTATTTTCATTCAGTTCGTTTTCCACATCGTGATAGTAAGGATTTGAAATAAAAACGTCAATCAATAGAGGCCAATACCCGTTTCGAATCAACCAAATTCCATTCCTTTAAACAACACAGGATCTGGAATAAAAAAGTAATGAAAATAACGATGGATAATTTACCTACTATTATCTTTGTCGATGACTGTACAATGATTAAAAATAATTTAATATTTGACTGACTTCGTCTTAGCATGTGTGGTACGTTTTCTCTTTACTAGTCTTCCAAGAAGATGGTATATTTACCTTTTATGTTATATTTCACCTACAAAATAATTGTATAACCTTGATACTGAATGAAATACGCTCAGCATTTCTGAAAAATGTGTTACATGGTGTTACAGCCATTTTAAAGTTCACTAAGCTAGTAAACAATATGAATATCAAACAGAAGATAATGGTAATTATTATGTAGTTTAGAGGAAAAGATTATCGCGACATCTAGTGAGCAATAAACAATATCTTAGAAAAAGTTGCTATGGATCATCTATGTCGCAGCTCGTACCTTTTTTTTTTGGCAACGTAGCTTTGTATAAGAATTCTAAGGGTTGCTGAAAATATGTGAAATTGAGTATATTTTTTAACTTTAGTACCTATAGGTGAGATCATATTACACTACATTACAGATAATTGTCATCGCATGACCGTTATATGTGAATAATAATCATTTGCACAGTGGCGGCGATTCGGTGGGGCCGTAATGGGTGGTGGCAGTTACCCGAGTGCTTGGCCCGCTGGACCTGCAAACGTGGGTCGAAAAAAAATTCTAGAAACAAGGAGGAAACATTCCCCCTTTCTCCTAAAGAGTCAAACTACTGTAAACTCCCCTGCCCACCTACTTTTGTCACTTTTTCCGCTCCAGCACTATGGCCTCTCAATGTTCTTGCTTCTTTCCCCGTTTTTGCACACAATCGCCGATACTGCATTTTCATATTGCAGGCGGACTCACCAATATTTCGTGTCAAGAAAGATCCGTGCTTGACTGAATAACATTGTGTTCAGTGCATTTTCTAATTCGCACATTCCGTTGTTTTGCTGCTCTAGTAGTTTATAGAAATATCGATAGATCAGTTGGTATCAATTAACTGCGAGTAAATCAATATAGAATTTCTTGGGTGTGAATACAAAACTCAAGAATTCAATCTACTCTGAATAGAATTTCAGGTATGTTATTTATATAGAATTTCTCGGGGTGATTACAAAAAAAATCAAAATTCAACTTAACGTGAATATAATTTCCAGGTATGTTATTTTACATAGAATTTTCTCGGGGCGATTACAAAAATCAAAATTCAACTTAACGTGAATATAATTTCCAGGTATGTTATTTTATATAGAATTTCTCGGGGTAATTACAAAACTCAAAATCCGAGACAGTTCAGTAGGACCCCGGGGACAGGGGGTGGTCACTCCACCGCAGCAGTGGTTGAACGCAGCTAATGATCGAATATTGTTTCCAATGTGCTTTGGATACATACATGAACACCATATATATATATATATATATCTCAAGAACAACATATACATTAAACAACCCCGTTCAGAATCCGTAGACTCAACACAGAGAAGTAAATATACACACTGTTAAAGACTCCTAGACACGCTGAAAAACTTTCGACCACGACCGGATTCGAACCTATAGGCCACACGTAGAACGAACAATGACAAGAACGAGTGAACGCCTTAACACGCACAGCTACGGAGGAGAACCGAAAAGGGTTGTGTAAAAATGTCCTTATATACCCAACAAAACTCAGAAACTGTCATACGCGAGAGCTATATTTTGCAACAACTATAATTACCCAACACTAGCAACAAGAACAAAAAAATATATCAATTAGATGTATAATATTAATTAGTAACTTTAGATAATATTAATTATTAGTTTTCAGTTGTAATTAATTTTAAAAAAACAATTAATAACATGTTAGGTGATGATAACCAAGTGCAAAAAGCATTGCATTTTTTTTTACACACAAACAAAGCACCACTTAGTTCACAAAACCTCTAACAGATGGCAGATAGTTACATGGTTCTAATTAGGATGATGATTTTTGGGTTGTTGGATTGGGGTTGAAGAAGACTATTTGTTGTAGTGACCACAGTATTGTTTTCTTTTTGTGTGTGTTTTCTGTTCTCTTACGAGAATTAATATTGGTTGTCATAGAATCCTCCAATTCATGACTTAGGAAAAATCTGTTTGCGGATTCATCATGTACACCTATATGTGAGTAAAATATGAATAGAACCTATGCTCGGAAATCGAAAATGGCGACCGGAAGTGGGGTTATCTTGGAAACGGTAAGACTTAGGAAAAATCTGTTTGCGGATTCATCATGTACACCTATATGTGAGTAAAATATGAATAGAACCTATGTTCGGAAATCCAAAATGGCGACCGGAAGTGGGGTTATCTTGGAAACGGTAAGACTTAGGAAAAATCTGTTTGCGGATTCATCATGTACACCTATATGTGAGTAAAATATGAATAGAACCTATGCTCGGAAATCCAAAATGGCGACCGGAAGTGGGGTTATCTTGGAAACGGTAAGACTTAGGAAAAATCTGTTTGCGGATTCATCACGTACACCTATATGTGAGTAAAATATGAATAGAACCTATGTTCGGAAATCCAAAATGGCGACCGGAAGTGGGGTTATCTTGGAAACGGTAAGACTTAGCAAGAATCTGTTTGCAAATTCGACGACTGCAAGATCAAGAACGTTTATCTCAAGAATGGCAGGAACGAAGTGTTCCCGCGCGAGAATTACAACCTCGACATGAGCAAAGATGATTACCTCAAACTTTACGAAGCTTACACCGCTTACAAGCGCGTGACCGAGGGAAACGTGGACATGTACTACGCACCCAGCGAATTCAAAGCACGCAGACCCATGTTCGTCATCAACACGACGAAGCGGAAGCAGGTGGTGGTCAACGATCGCACCAACCTCAAGGTCGTGTGCGAGTTCCACGACGCGCTGCCCGATGATACCGTGTGCAGCGTCATCCTGATTGCAGAGAAGTCCTTCGCGTACGACGTGAAGAACGAGAGGGTGACGGAACAGTTTTAAAATACATAAAAAAATTGCCACATACTAAAAAAAAATCAACATCCAACACATTTTAGGTTATATAAAAAATATGTGAAAAAAACTTAAAATACTGAAATATTAAAACAAAACAGAGTCCCTTGTAGGTTAGTTCGGTGCGAAAAAGATCGTAAATTAAAAAAAATGATAGGTTAAGTTATATCACTTAGGATCGTAAAAAAAATTGAAAAATCGTAAGAAAAAAAGATAGGTTAAGTTATATCACGTAAGATCGTGGCATTCGTACCAAGTACGAGTGGGAAAAAAGGGAAATTTCACTAAAACATCGCTAAACGCTAAAACATCGACATAAAATTGTCAAAATATGTCAAAAACTGATATTCGATTGATAAAAAAAGAGGGAAAAAAGGGCTCGTACCAAGTATGGCGTAGAACCGGCTAATATACACTACTATCGATAGATCAGTTGGTATCAATTAACTGCGAGTAAATCAATCAGAACACATTACATTTTAATTTCATAACTTGTATATTTCGTCGAATTTTAACATCCTACTTTAACTGTATCCAAAGGGTTAAGTGATAACACAGTTTATTTCCGTCGTTAAATTAGCGCCTGGAAAGTTGCAAGGTAATATAAGTAAGCGTCAGCGGTCTTCCTCAAATGTATTATCCCATCATTCACACCTTCAGTGCCTGATGAGGGGTGCATTAAAACCTCACTCGAGAGGGGCGGTCACGAGTCGTGGTGCAGATGTTTAGCCATAACGGACGGTTAGGGTTACGTTTTGTTGTAATTGACGAGTATTTGGTAATTTCAGGTCCTCGAACATTAAAATTATTATACTGGTGGTTTCTCGCTTCCAAGATAATTGATAATATCAAAACAGTTCTATATGTTATAGTTTGTTGATATATCCATTCTGTACACACAGTACAGTCACCGGCAAGAAACATTGGACACCTAGATCCTGAAATGCTCGCTTTGCTGCAAGGCGTTATGTATGTTGCCTAAATCTATGGCAGTGGTAGAAGTTGCCATTGAAAATTTGCTATTAGAATCCACTTAACGCCGTAGAGTTAGGCAACACACATAACACATTGCAGGGAAGCGATCACCTCAGGATCTAGGTGGCCCATTTTATTGCCGGTGACTGTACATTCTGTCCCGGGAATCTCTGGAGCAAGCGAACGAAAGCAAGTTCTCTGCGCAAGTAGTGACTCGAGAGGGCTCGACCAACGAACGCATGGAAGGAAAAGTGAGTGCATGGAGGGGAAAACGCCATTGCCGTTGCAGCCGTTTGCAACATCGCTCACTGCTTTGTTCCGCCCACTCGCATTCTCCTCTTCTCTACCGATATGCCCGGCATTGCTCCACAGATTCCCGAATGAGTGTGTAATTCCTGAAATGTGCATGTTTAGAATATATTTGCTTATTCGCTTTTCTTCTTTCAGATACTGTGTCTGTGGTGCATAAGCCAAAGAGGAGGGCGTACTTGCTGAAAAGGAAAGCTTTAACAACAGGTTTCTTCGACGCGGGGAAGAAAGACGGCGATAAGGAGAAAGGTAAGATCCCTCAGACAAACCACTTTTAATTTTATTTTCTTAAGGGGGAACTAAAGGCAATTTTGCAGCAACTTTTAGATAACAGATGGCAGCACCGTTTGTCATAGCAACCGAGTGCCATGTTGCCAGATCTACGCATGAACACACCAGTACCACCTCAAGTTTTTTGAAAGTAAGACATTCTCTTGAGGAGGTTAAAAATTATAGCGGTCTGAAAAATTAACTACATCTGACAGAAAATGAGCGAGAAGAGGTACAAGTCGCCCGTGATGAAACAATCGCAAATTACATTATAAGTACATGTAAATACTCACGTAGCTAGTACCAGTAGGAGCTATAGATGAGTGGCGAAATGTCGACCTCCGTGGCGGAGTGGTTAGCACAGCGCTCTACGAAGCCAGGGGTCCCGGTAGAACATGGATGTTCGTGTTGTCTGTAAATGAAAAAACCGAGAAACTTTGATGTGTATGAATGTTCAGAAATAGTGTGAATGACGGGAGATACCACCGAATAGGAGTATTTCTTTTAATAAAAAAATAAAAGTGGTCAGTGTTACGGCTTCACGTTCTGATGGATGCGTGTTCGAGCCCGGTAAAGAAGTTATTATTTTTATTTTGTAGTTACTAATGAAGCTTCAACATGTGTGTGCGTGTTCGAATCCGCATTTTGACAGTGTAACTTTTTTTAAAAAAAATCTTGTATAACTATGCATAGCCTATTCTCGAATACAAGAAATGTTGAAAGTGCATACGACATGCATTTTCAATCCCCGGTGGAGGAACATAGTGGTTCGGATCCCACTTTAAACTGTAGGTCCAGTCCCGATTAGCCTTACTGTGCACAAAGTGGACTTAAAACACCAAATCAAACCAAAATCAATGCATTTTCAATTTGACCCGCTAATTTCTAAAAACGTCTTACATTTTTTCTTCTTCGCAAGAGAAGAGATTTAATATCAAGTAGTTTCACTCAAAACCATTACATTTCTATTAAAAATAGAAATGTGTAATTCTAGGTATACACTAGTTGGTACTGCACTGTACAAAAATCTACCTTTGATGATAAGCGAACCCGGGTTTAAAACAACATAAATCATTTATCATTTTAATAGAAATAATATAAATGGCAAATTGTAAGAGAAATCACATTATGAAATGAGAGCCACGAGGTTGTTAACAATTCCAACATTAACGTTTGCGCCTGTGTATAGATTTAGAGGCACTATATAATAACATAAGCAAATAATCTAGTGACATCAATTCCATGCAAAGCACTAGATTCAATTAATAGACTACACTTAGCGTTTATTTCATGGCTTCAACTTTACTAAAGTAATTTGGTATTCAGCAGTTTGAAAATTATTTGCAAGCGGTCGCTATCTTTGAAATTCTCGCAGCGCCCGCCGGCAGTTTCCGCGGTTCAACGAACATCGTTGTGTGTCGTAGTGTCACGTTCCACGTACAGCTTTACTCCGCTGAATAAAAATCTGTATAAAATCGGTTTCGCAATGATAATGGATTTTAAAAACAGATGCAAGGAGCTTCAAAACAAGACCAACATTGTATTTGTAGGACTATCCAATGCTAAGAAAACATTGTTCCTTAAATTGCTAAAAACTTTTTTTTAGAAATTTTGAAAACCTGAAAATTAATAATTGTGTTTAAAACCTTTCTGTCTACACCCTACTAAAATTTCATAACGATCAGAGAACTCGTTTTTGATTTACAGAATTTCAAACATAGCGATCGTTTGCAAAAACTAATTTGATTTACAGAATTTCAAAGATAGCGATCGTTTGCAAAAACTAAGAACAAACCCGGCCCTTTCTTTGTTCTCACGACGATAAAAGATATAAGGCATACTCGAAGAAAACTTGGTTAGCATAGATTAACGCAGAATTAATTAAGCTAAATCTTGATGTAACTCGTTTTTTTGTAGGTCTACTGGTTAATTTTTAATTGGAGTCCAAACTCGAATGTATATAATTTTTAATCCGATAGTAGACAAAATGGCGCATTAATGACGTCATAGCTATGTTCAATGATGCCAGAGTGCCATCATTCGGATGTTAGATCAGTACATTGTAGTTAATGCAAATATGCTTAAATAAACTTTCAACCCTTCTTGACGGTGTCACAATTTTCCTCACATGTTGGTTCGGTCTGATCGCGCATGCGTAGTGAATTCCTTTCTACAAACTGAAGGTGCCCGTGCCGCTTGCCGCTCTGGTGTGAAACGCCTTGCGTGTCGCTTGCATCTCAAAGCTGCCTAAAGTTATTATAAAAGGAAGTAAACAATTTTATATTTTGTGAGACAGAAGATAGTCTTTGATATTGAGTTATTATTTTTTTTTAAATTACTAACCAGATATTGCAACTGTCATTATTTATAAAATGCAACAAGCTATGTGTAATGAGTCGGTACTCATATTGTACAGTAGGGTATTTTATTCTTTAGCACAATATCAGACTTCATTCTTTGATGCTGCAGCTTCTACAAAATGAGAATTTTTGACTAGAATTTGAATTCAAAATTCAGCACTTAGGCTATTTTGCTCCCGTCACATTATACGGGGGCCAGCCCCTTACCATTACAAATAACAACTCTAACGTTGCATAATTAAAAATCTTAAAATCTTCTGACTTATGTTAAAAGCTGAGGCTGTAAACGGGCACTCAACGCACAAAACGACAAAAAACAGGACAACACACACAAAATTATACTGGCCATAGTGCCAGTCGCCAGAGCCTCGTTAGTATTTAGTCCAGGGTACACTACGTGGAAGTGAGGTTGACTTTTGGGCGCCTACGTGGAAGGTACCCCTTACACCCCACAAAATGAGAAAATAACAACACACATATATTTTATAAAATTGCGCAAAATGAGCAATTTTTGAGAATTTATTTGGGAAATATTTGGTTATTTTTATTAAGATGAACACTCCTGCCACCTTCACCTGCTCTAGCGAGTTAATCAGTTTGAACTTTCTCTTTGTATTTATATTGCTACACTTTCCCATTACACGAGGAGATATCAATTTTGTTATCATGAAAACAATTGGACATTTAAAAATTAATCCAGTTTCATGTTCTTGGCGTTATTTTCCCCTAGAAAATCTTGGCAAAGACGGCAGATAAAATATCCATCACTCCTTGTCTCTCTGTCCAAATATCGAACTGCAATTGTTCAACGCTGTTGCTTTGGAATCAAGTATATCCGGATATACTAGTATATCAGTGGTATATGCTGCGTGCAAGATCTGGAGAAAGGAAGAAGACTAGGTCCGTGTAAAGTGGTCTTCAAGGAAACCGTTTTGCCATGCCAACCGCCTCAAGGTTGCAAGCTCTGAAGGAATCATGTTGCCAACTCCAGAATCACATTATTTTATGGAAAGGAACCATTTTGTTCAAAATTTCTAATCAATTTTTCTTCTGTGCTTTACCCTCTAAGTTCCAGGCTTCATAGATAGCCTATCTAGCCTAGATTAAACGCCTATGCTGTATATATGTATTATTTCTATATTACGTTGCAACTTCTGATACTTCCAGCTAATCGGGACGAAATGATTGGCAAGTTTGTTTTAACTTCCGTTCATGCTCAGGCTAATGGAGATTGGATACAGTTTGAAATGAATCCGAACCACACAATGTAACCCCGACGGGGATCAAACTCGGGTCATCTTGATTACGATTTCGGGAAAGCCTGCTAATAATTCATGAAGGAACCCAGATTGGGACTCGAATACCGAGCCTTGAAGAGATGGGAAGATGAGTCCACAACCGAGGTGTTATTAAACATGGACCAATTAAAAAGCTTTTTATGAAACAAAGTCCTCGTGAACGAAATAACTGTCACAACAAGATATGATTGATTGATTTGCTTTACTTAGCTTTTATGCCTCTTTTATCCAATCGCGAAGATGAGGATGAGTGATGATGTGATGAAATTGATGAAGGGACACTCATAAAGAACATCCTTGCCTGGATTCGAAAGAAAACACATAGATATTTTAATATTCTAACATATTTTTACATATTTCAGTGTGTGTTGTTGTCAGGAATAACGTCTCTCTGAGTTCTCTTGTATGTACAGTTTATTTACACATACCTCCCCTACTCCGTATATACGTACATCTTTCCATTACAGATCCAAGAACACATGCTCTAAGTTGCCTTTTGCCCCATAACACAGAGAAATGCACTTATCAAGACTTCACTCTACGAGCGCACTATTTAGCATAGCGCTAACCCGCCCGGTTATTGTATTGCCGGTGAGTGTACATATTTTTTTTACATATTTCAGCAATTTGTCCTACATATTTATATATACATATCGCATGTTTTGCCTACAAAAAAATTCCGGCCCTCAGACAACGCCTGTAGCAGTCAAACCAAATCGAGCATTCCCACATCTCTTCACGGGATGCTGTCCCCGGAGACGACGAGAGAGAGAAATCGGGAGACAATTAGGCTTCCGCAACCACTAACGTTGCTCCTTCTATATGGAGACAGATACCGCCGGTCTCCTCCGAAGTGAAGGAAAGGAAAGCATCTCACTGGTATGCGGGAGATGAATCCTGAGATACTCCAGGTGCGGAAAGTGGGATAAAGGAAAGCAAGAAGCGAAAGAGAAAAGAAACAAAGAGCGGGAAGACACAGCATGCTAGTAGCTTTCTGTACGCCTGTGGTTAAACAGCCCGTTAAAAATAGCCTGGGCCGAGCCCCGTTTTAGACCGAGGAGATTTCCCGTCTCGGCTTGACCAGAGCGGAGAGAGTGGCGAGGAGGCAACGCCTTCTTCTTCGTTCTCTTCATCTTCACGGCGAAGAAGGGAGAGAAGTGAAGATGAGTGGAAGGTGGGAAGCGTTTGAGAAACTGACAAATTATCGAACGTAGGGATCGAGATATTGTTTTACGGAATGCACCATCGAGGTGTCCCTTATCACTCCAACCGACCTTGGTTCTTTTAAGTACAGTGTTGCAAACCCTCGAGAAGGAATTCCTTTCCAAAATATAAACGTGAGCATAATACAGTCGTTGCATTGCACCATGTGATCCAAGACAAAGTTAAGACACTTTGAATCCGGTTCTTAAACATTTACATCCCGCATATTTCAGTTAAAAAAGTTTCCATTTTGATGGTATTGTGGACAATATGTACGCACCCCTCCACGCATTTTCCTTCCATATATATATATGCACACATATACATACATACATACATATATATACATATAGTATATAGCTACCCCCGCGCATGGCAACATGTCTTGAAGGTATATCTGGAAATGTGGAGTAAGGGCCAAACATATTCACAATATCCACCACTTGTGAAGATGATGTAATCAACAACACCCTCCGGGGTTGCCCCCACCTGGGCGAGTCCGGGCGAGCCGCTCCATTCAGGGATTTTTATGGAAAAATTCTCACCTGAAATTACTCACTCCGGGAATCAAACTCGCATCTCCGTCCTACCAGTTTGACCTACACACATAACCCAAACGTGTCAATTGACCCACATATATATATTTTGATTTCAATAACACGTTAACGTGCATAAACTGCAAATGATGCACCGTTTAGTGTGTCAAAATACACATAGGAATGTATTAAAGGGTATTTTTATGAGATGAAGTTCCGTGTGATGCACTAAAATGCATCAATTTGGAAGATCAGACAAGATTATTTCGAAGATAATAAAATTACACATTTAGCTGTGTCAATTGATGCATTAAAAGTGAAAGTTTGTTATCTTCGATCTTGTCTGATCTTCCAAATATCCTTTAATACATTCCTATGTGTATTTTGACACACTACAAGGTGCATCATTTGAAGTTTATGCACGTTAACGTGTTATTGAAATCAAAATATATATATATGTGTCAATTGACACGATTTGAGTTCTGTGTGTACAACCGACGTGATCACGGTGGTGTGTGTATGTGTGTGTTTGTGTATAATTAAAATCATACTCATTGTTACGACTAGAAATTATATTATGTAAATCTAGATTTGTTCGGAATTTATCTTGCATTTGGTCTAATCCTCGGTTTTCCTTTTTATTAAACACACTCCTAGCTTCAGCATCATGCGCGAACTTCAAGAGTATCTTATTACGTATTTCCAAAATGTCTGATGTTTTCTCATGTATTCAAACATTTGCTTCTACATTTCATAATACAGCATGAAATTTGAAACCATATCAGGTCTTCTACAGTGTTAATTCTTGACACTCCAATCATCGAAGGGAAAATATACTTTCTTACTATCCATACATCTCATTGTCCTTAGAACTAATTTTTCGATATATTTCTTAACGATAGATGGCATCATGATATTATTTACATTCACATTGCTTAGAAAATACTTGCCTTAATTGCAACTATATTAAGATAGTAAATAATAATAACAATAATAATTTAGAAATATAAACTTCAGGAAACAGTTATTCAACTCTGTCTTCGTGATAATATATTACTACTTGCTAGTCAACAATAACAAATGTATTTGTAATGTATAATGATTTTTATTCCTATGCCTTACTTTCGTGTCATCCGCTGCACCTAGTACTTAGTTTGGAAGTCAAAGTTTTAATTTTTATTATTTAATAGATGTAATTTTAATAGTGTTTTCAACGTCAGAATTGAGGAAGAGGCATGAATTTCAGGTGGCAACTTGTTCCAAAGGCCTGCTGTGGTAACAGTAAAATAATTGGCATAAAAGTTGGATTTGTGGAGACGAATGAAGAGGTTGTGAAAGTCTGAAAGATGTTGGAATCGGCTACAGAGATATTGTGGGTCTTTCTAACACTCAGCAACTTCAACTCTCCAGAGAGCTCTTACGGCCTCCCCATTGGCGTGGTCGTAACGTCGTCGCCTTGCAGTCAAGGGTTCCGGGTTCGATACCTGGTGGAGGCACATTGTACAGTAATTAGGATCCCACTTTAAACTGTAGGCCCAGTCCCGATTAGCCTATATGTGCATAAAGTGGACTTAAAACACCAACTCAACCAACAAACCGGTAATATTTGTCCCAACAATTCAAAGAGAGCCTGCGGTGTAAGGTGCGATCTTCCACGTATTGGATTGGATTGATTTGTTGTTTTAAGTCCAATTTATGCACAGTAAGGCTAATCGGGACTGGACCTACAGTTAAAGTGGAATCCGAACCACTATGTGACTCCACCGGGAATCGAACCCGGGAACCCTTGATTATAAGTCGATGACGCTAACACTGCGCCATCGTGGAGGCCCTGATCTTCCACGTAGTACGCCCAATTGTCAACCTCACTTCCACGTAGTACACATAGACGAACGAGGCTCTGGCGACTGGTCCTGGCTAGTATAATTCTGTGTGTTGTCCTGTGTCTTGTCCTTATGTGTGCTGAGTGCCTCTTTACAGTCTCAGGTTTTAACCAAAGTCAGAATATTTTAATATTTTAGTTACTACACGACATTAGTTACGTTTATTTTAGTTCTGTTAACCTAAGTCAGAATATTTTAGTCTCCCAACGTTACATCTATGTTATTATGTAGTTACATTTTAGTTTGACGGGTGCAAAATAGCCTAAGTGCTGACGCACCCAAAATTTTAAATTCAAAATCAAATCAAAATCAAAAATCAAAGAGAGCCTGTACGAATGACTGAATAGGAATACCATAAAACCTTACTAAAAATTATGGCTCCATGTGAAAGTAAGGCACCCTGCTTAATAAATATTGTCATTTGAAAATAAATGTATTTTTAATTTTTTCTTGGCTCGCTTCTCCCACAATGCAACCTTGTCTCTAAGGCCACATTAAGTTTATATGTATTGCTTAAAAGCATATGCGAGCATGATAATTTGTCTGCAGTTGGCAACCCTGCACGTGTACACGCATTGCGCATGCGTCCCTATATTTTCCACGAGGAACCGAACGTTTTCTTCTTCCACCTGGCAGTATGTGTGCCAGATTTAATGGTACCTGAAAGGTATGTATGTATTCTGGGAAATACCTACTTGCAGGGGAGTGAAGGATGGGATTTCTCTTAATCCCTCTCGCCCATATATTTGATGCGTTACACAAATTTAGCACGTGATTTATTGAGGGTGTTGCCAGAACTCTTGAAATAACACTGCTGTTAGGTAATTCCCAAGGAAGGCTGGGGAAAATTCACTTTCCTGAACGCTCAAATTCGGCGGCTTCTCAGTGGAAGTATCACATTTTTTAAAGTTTCTCTCTCGTTTGTACGTGTGCGTAAATTACCTTTGCTATGTGAGGAACTATGAGGGATATACGTATATATAGATGAAATTTGATGCAGTGTTTCACCTACCAATGTGCGTTTCGATACCTCGGAAGCTAGCAAATGTATGTATTTGTAAAAATGAACAAGTAATAAAAAGATTGTTTGATCACACTTTATGCTCAAATAGATTAATAAAGGCTGCACCTGCACTTTAAGGTGGGAGCGTGGACCTCCCCGATGGTGTATAATGGTGTCGCCTTGTAATCAGGAGGTTCCAGGTTCGTGCGTCTTCCGAATACTATCCTTTTTTATCGCATAAACGTTTGCGTGAATTGTCGATACAGCGTGATCTATCGAAATCTCTAGAAACATCTAGGAACTACAGCCGACCTCTGCGCGGAAGGGGTTAGCCCAGAGCGTTGCGACTCCAAGGGTTCTGTGTTCGAATCGTGGCTTAGAAATGGGTGTTCTTTGTGAGTATCTCTTCATCAACTTCATCATGTCACAACTCATCCTCATCAGTGCTGGATCTATAAAGCGAAGATGGCAAGCTTTACATACTCAAATAGGTATATGTAAAACAATAGACGTAGTAATTTGTCCAGTGCCGCAGAACAGAGAAGAAGAGACCATTTAATATTGTTAGGTGAAAGGATTTGTGATTCATTTTCAGTTGACTAACACGCGGTATTTTCGGTCAATAACTTCATGCTCCATACCGTGAAGTAAACATTAACTTCTTTCTAAGAGCGAGTGTTTCATCCCTATGGGACTACTAGTTGAGATTGTACTGTAGGTCCGTACATATGAGTTAAGACGTGAAAAGGGTATTACTAGAATTCCAACACGGCGGAGGAAGGGACGAAAAATCCGTGAATTGAATGAAATTATTATTTACTTTTGGGGACCTCAAACCAGATTTGCTTGCTTAACCACCACTGCATTCCAAACCCAACGCATGATAGCAAAATTACAGAAATATTTTGAATCAGATAGAGGAAAAGGTTTAAATATGGGTCCCCCTTTTTATGTTGTCATTTTCGGAGGAAAAATAAAATATCAAGAACCTGCCTTTAAAATGCATATCTATGAAATATATACTTAAATGTAATAGCATGCTAAAGTATAGGTCTCATTTTTTTTTAAAAAAAGAAGCAATTTCCAAAAAATTGTAAAATGGTGTATTTCAAAATTATGGTCAAAATATGGGCTAGTAGTGGCAATATCACAAAAAGCTATTACAATTTAAAAAACAGTCATTTATAGCTAAAACATTATAAAATTCATATTTATGAATAATCTGTTGTTTTGAAAATCACGCGGAATGGGAAAAATCTAAATTAAGAAAAACATCCAAATATTTGTTGAAAATGTGATCTCAACATTAGACATCATGTCATAGTCCATATTTAGACCATCACGGTATTTTTCTTCTTCAATTTATTTTCGCTCTCTGTGGTACATATTTCACAAACAAATCATGGCATTATAAAAGCCCACATTTGTTCTATGTACCGCTAATATCATAACCTATACAAAGCAGATGAGAATTCAGAAAACACTGAGTTAAAACATACCTGCAAAAGTTTTCGGAGGTCGCAATTCTATAACAGCGTCCAAGGCCGAAACTAACCACCACTTTCTCTTGCGAATTGACGCCGCAACCTTTGTCCTTAACAGATAACCAGTTCCAATAGCCTCTGCCAGGCTGCAGCACCCGGGAGCGCTGATAAGTCCAAAACCCATATTTAAACCTTCGCCCATATTTAGACCTTCTACTCTATTCGTCCATCATTGCCAGTTAAATTATTCTGTCTTCAAACAACTCTTAGAAGTGATTCATCAAAAATTTCATGTGGACACGATTTTGTAAAACTTCTGCATGAGAAGTACAATTCTACAGATCTCCAGAGGTATATTGACCTTTGTGGCGGAATGGTTAGCACAGGTGAGCTACTCACTGGAAATTCCTTGAATTCATGGAATTATGCGTGAAGTTTTGGCTCGTGGAAATATGTGTGAATTCTACGTGATTTTTTCTTTGTAGACGTGAAAAATTACAACTTTTAATAATCCAAAAGAATTCATACTTTTACAAATACCCGGAGGAATTTTTTTTCACAGTTTAGTTTTTTTTTATCGAGGAAGGTGAAACGAAGTTGCGTGGAAAATAAAAACAAAATTCTCGTAGAATTAGATTATCCCGTAACATTTGTGACTTGCGATTGTAGGTATGTATTTATTTATTTTATTTATTTATTTTCGTCTTCTTTTACATGGCGAAGTTAAGGCTGTGGAGCCTTTTCTTCCACTTGACCACGTTTATAAAACTTTTTGAATGTGGAATATTGAAATATTAAAAAAAGATAGAAAGAATAAAATATATCAAAATTACAGAGGAATATAAAAAATACAAGAAAAATACATATAAGAATGGATATCTAACCTATAGATACGGGCACACACATCGAACTCACACATACATATTCTTGCCCTTACACATACACACATGTACACACACGCACGTACAAGCAAATACATAACATTACACTTACTTAGACACAGTCCAAAACGGTATACTTTGACGATAATTCATCTTAACTATTACGTTAAATCATTTTTGTGCCTTACGTCATTCTATCATTCTCTGCACCCGCCACTTTATTTGGGAAGTCAAACATTTAATTTTCGTTATATAATATGTGTAATTTAACAATTTTTTGAACGTCACAATTGAGGAAGAAACATGAATATGAGGTGGCAACTTGTTCCAAAGGCCTGCTGAGGTAACAGTAAAAGAATTTACATAAAAGTTGGATTTGTGGAGTGGAATGGAGAGCAGAGACCTTTCGCGCGATCTGCTGTTGGGGCTGTGAAAGTCGGAAAGATGTTGAAATCGGTTATAGAGATTTTTGAGTCTGAGTATGTGAAATGGCAAACGTAAACTGCGCATGTTAAATTCAATATTTTAAATAGTATATATACCGTTTAATTAAATTGAATTATAATTTTTGGATACATTGGAATCACACAGACACATTATATTGTTAATTATTTGTGTATATATGTGGGTGGCTGGGTGGTGAGAGGTGGTAATACGTAAGGTTCAAATGGAGAAAGCATCTGCTTGTACCCTTGAATTTTTGGAAAGTTCGCCTTGAAAACCGAGAATTATACAGTGCGCTCTCTTTAATTCGAACTTGGATAATTCGAAGAAAAGCACACTCCCCTTGAAACCCCTATCTAAAACAATGTTAAAAATATCTAAAACAATGTTAAAAATGACTACTAAATTCGAATTTTGAAGGTTAAATTTTGATAATTCGAAGTCAGGTTTCCAATAATTTAACATACATTTTTCCAAGAAAGACCAAAGTGGTTGCTACATAAGAAATTCCAACAGATGACTCGTTCCCCTTTTCTTCATGAAAAGGTTGTTTTTATGGTTAACAGATGTGCCGAAGTCAGATAAGAGAGGGCAGCGGGAATCCCCAGAGCTTTTGTTTGTAGGAATGTGACCTTCACCCTCTCAGAAACAAGTTGAGAGGATGGCGGATAGCCGGACAGTCATTCGTCTGTGTGTTTTAGTGGAGTAACAATGTCGAAACGTGGTGCGTACAGTAGCTTAACATTAGATAAGAAAGTTGAAGTGCTTAAGAGAGGTAGAAAGAGGAATGAAAAAGAATGAAAAACAATCACATGATGCGAATATTCCAATAAGTGTACTGTTCCTGGATGGAGATATGGATAAAACATAGCAGTTGTAAGGTAAGGTGTACTGTTTGCGTATTATTTGTTTTTTTTTTATTATATTCTGGTTAATTCGAATATTTTTCGTAGCCGCTTGGAGTTCGAATTGATAAGAGTCCACTGTACTTGAATTTTATCATAGTCCTAGGCCAGCCTGGGCAACGATAAGATTGACATGCATACATTGTACTGACTGATATCAGATTCAAAGATGAATATAGATTTGCCTACAGTACAGTATGCTTCCCAGAAACATGCATTACTAAATAGCAATGCATATTATGTTATCATGTCAGTAAAACATATCCAACCTCTTCTAATATGAATTTAACTACTGCCGTGATTCATACACCACGGAAAACGCGCCCAGGTGGAGCGACCGAATCCGTACATAAAGGAAAACCCGCGGAAAACTATACCGTGGAATTCAGATCATTATTTCGTTTGTATGCATTCGGTTGTTTATTACCGCTTGTTTCATGTGCTTGTGATTTGTGATATTTATTTTAACTCGTAATAACCCCCTGACCACAAATCCTGCGTAGCTACGTTAGTGTTTTATCACGAAGTTCTCCGCAATACTAGTAAAACACACCATTGCAAATTATAACACCATTAAGCCTTGTTTCCATGATTATGAGGAAGAGGAAGGGATTATCTACGAAGTGAAATGTAAAGAATGTCAGAGTGTGTACATAGGAGAAACGAAAAAGAGGCTGAAAGACAGGTTGAAACAACATAGGGATGATGTACGACTTAAGAGAGAAAGAAATGCAATATTTAAACACACGAGAGAAACAGGACATGACATAGAGTGGGATGAGGCTAAGCAGATAGGAAGGGAGAAGAGAATGCTAGTGAGAAAATGGAAGGAAGCCAAGGAAATAGAGAAGAAAGGTGAAGAAGACACAATGAACTGGAATGGGGGATTGAAGTTAAACAAAGAATGGAAGAAGATGTTAGAAAGAGTGGAGAGGACAAGAGAGAAAGAGGAGAGGAGAAGGAAGAAAAATGAAGGGAAAAGAGCGTGAGATTAAAAGTCCAACCACATTCTATATGGAAGTAATTGTGTTTAGCCTTTTAGGTGAAAGTAAAGTTGGAAAGTGAAAGTCACCTGCTAGAAAGTTCCAAACAACTTTCTAAATAGTCTGGAGGGAGTAATGTTTGTGTATATATAATGCCCTGTTTTTGTATCTTGTTACTTTTGTACTTGATACAGAGTCTGATGAAGACCTTGCTAGAAGGTTGAAACGTTACGTTTAGTTTATGTTTTTAATAAAATAAATTACTGCCTTGGTCAGCATATTTAGTTTTTCATAACCATTGCAAAGTGTATACATACAGAATGACCCCCAAAATAGTGTTTACACTCTTTGAACGTTAATAATGGGAACACTAGTATGAACAGCAAGTATGAACTTTTTTGCGTGTCACATGCCTTAAAGTTATAGATGTTCAATGACAGCAGTACTTTGCCTGCAATGCTATAGAAAAGATCGACAAATCAACGAACAGCAGATATGGTTTCCACAGGAAGGGAAGCACAGGTATTGTCAATCGCATGTTTCATGTCATTCAGTGACCATGGCTTTGTGGGGTACACATAGTTATTCAGTTTCCCAGAGGTAGAGATCTAACGGTGTTATATTGGGAGATCTGGGTGGTTATTTGACGCTTCTTAAATTGCTTAAAAGAAAAATTGCTCACCTCTGCCACTTTGGGTACACAAATGCCTACCGCCTGGTGGGCTATGATGGAACTAAAACCAGAACGCCTCCACATGTTCACACACACACACAATGGAGATATTGCAGCTTCAAAGACAAAAAGCCCAGTCAAGTTACCTTTAATAGTCTCTCTGTTATTAACATTCAAAGAACGTAAACACTATTTTGGGACATTCTGTATTGAACATTGAACTATTCCACGTCACCAGAGAGTCGGGAAGGAAAAGAGATTGTAAGGTACCTTTTACAGTTGGTCTGCAATTAGGAAGGAATAGTAGAATGCGAGGTGCATGCAGCTTCACAATGTCCAAGTACCAACCGTCGTGTTTCTATGCTCAAAAGACAAGGACTACTGACGAACTCAAAGGATCAGTTGAATGACAAGATAAACACGCTAAGTGAGTCCGAGCATCCGCGGAGAGATCAAAGGGAACCGATTCAATCATGGTTTCTCCTCCTTGCGAACAACTTTGGCTTGTTGGAACTCCGTCGCTGAATTTAACACGCAATTAAGGAAATTGTTTGTCTTGGGCATTACTTCGAAGGAGAGAAAAACGTTTCTAACTTGTTATATCTATTCTGGCCATAAATACTGTTACGCACTGTTTTGTGAATAAGTTGAATATTGTTTCAGATTTCAAAATTTTCTTTTAGTATGGTACACTTACATTTATTACACACAAAATAGCACTAATCAGTTTTAAAAATGTACACTTTTTGCTCTCACACAGTCTCTCTGTCCAGGCATCTATTGCAGCACGGATGGTCTCGATGGGAGAGTCCGCCACTGCTGCCATGAAGGAGCGCTTATAATTCTCAATTATAGGGTGCCTCTTCTTGCAGACAGTCCCCTCTAGCACTGGCCACGATTTTCAGTCCAGGGTACTGAGATCAGGACTACCAGATGGCCAATCAGCAGTGGAGATGAAATGGAGTACAGTAGTCTCCAGTCACCGCCTTATGAGCTGGGTTAGAATCTTTCTGGAACCTCCAGAGTTTATTGTGAAACATTGTTAGGTTCAACGGCGTCACGAGAGGGCATAAGACACTTTCCACACACACTTTTGCACTGGTTTTTAAGCCATTTTCACAAACATGAAGCCTGGTGGAACCCTAATAGCTCACCCCCCACCAAACCATGACTGAGAAGGGATGGTGGCATCTCTGAACATTGGAAACTCTCTCGCGAACTTCTCGAGAGCTTGAAGCACACGCCCTTTCATTTTGGTGGTTAAAACTTTCTTCAGTGGTGAACAATTTCTCATTAGTGAAGAAAATCCTGCGAATGTCCAGTACTCCACCGGTAAGCTCCAATTCCAAGGTCTTCATTAAGTACCCTGGACATTGGTCATTGTAAAATGTTCAGCTCCCGTGCCATTATCACTTGCTTCCTGGTGGAATTTCGCCAGACGATAACCACCACTGCTTTAAAAGACGTTCATACAGTGTGAAATCGACCAACTCTTGGGCGATCTTTCACGCTACCAGTGCCAGCGAATCTCTAGATTGTCCGATGCACAAACCATTTGCTGATCTTCAGGGTTTTTATGGATTGGAAAATCTCAGTGGATGACTTTCCAACCGTATGCCGAGCAATTACGGCTGCCCTGTTTTAACATTCGCCCTTCTCCATGCTAAGCATACATGCTTTCTCTTTCACATTTGAACACACAATGGTCAGGATTGAGTTTCAGCACAAGCATAGTTCATAAGCCTGACGTACAATCCAAGGCAAAAATTTGTAACAGTATTCATGGCCAGACTAGGTATACCTATTAGAAAGTTTAAGTATGCAGCCATGGGCTGAAACGTCCATAATTTCAATCTTATATTGTTGATGGTAAATTAAAGTTTTTGGATATTACCATATTGTACTCTTCAAAGTATACTCCTATCTTTTAGATTTTATTCCTTACCTTAAAGTTAAAAAGGGAGGTAAATATCCGATATCGCCGGAACGGATTTCTTCAAATTTACAGGAGAAACTACTTACTGAAATCAGTTTCTGTAGCTTTGTCGACGTTCTTGGAAGTATTTTCTTTCGCAGAAACTGAAAACTTCACCATAGAATGCTGCAGAACAAGAAATAATCACTTGTTATGTAAGGAACTTGCATTTTCTGTAACATTATGTCGGTGTTTCCATTATGTACGTGCAGATGGTGCGAGCGTCGAAAGTCACGCGCTCTCACCAGTGTTTCCAAACGTGCCTTTTTTACCAGATTTTTTTAAAACTATGCTTACCTAACCTAACCTAACCTAACCTAACCTAACCTTGCCGGAAATGGTCCGTGGGGCTATCGTGAATGGTTCGTGGGGCTGTCCATCAATGGTTCGTGGGCCTATCCGTCAATGGTTTGTGATGACATAATGAACACGAAAGTAGGTATTTTTCGGTTAAGAAGGTTGAAACACTGTATACCCACTCCAACTCGACAAAACACAAGCACGACGCGCGATGATCCTTGACGAGTGCACGCCATATTGTCTGTTACCCAAGCAGAACAAGGAAGACAAATAATGACTCGTAATATGAAAAGTTGACACTATTTTATAAAAAAAAGGCATAACCTCACCTTTAAGAATCTTCCGCAATGCAGAATAGGTAAGTATCAATGCTAAAATTAACGGAATAAACGAGTGAGGGGTGTTCGGACCTTATCGGATAATTACTAAAAGGGAATGCAAAGAGCCCTTTGAGAAAGGTTACAAGTGCAAGTTTGTGAAGGCTCCTGACAGGACACACACAACACATTAAGATGGTAAGGAGAAAAAGCTAAAAGAATGTGTTAAAACACTGTCGTCATTCCCCAACATGGACGATAAACAGTTGGGAAGATTAAAAGTTTGTCTGATGAAAGTAAAATTGGCACATTCAATAAGAATATACCAAAGACTTAAAATAACATTACATGCACGACTCATTGGAGGGTTCAACCCTTGCTGCAAAGTGATCACTGAGACGGCCGTGCCCTATACAATAGCGGTACGTACAACGTACCAAGTGTAACACAGTAGCAGAGAAAAATACGACGTAAATTTTGTTTCAATACAAAGAATCGTTGGATTTTTATGCTGCTGACAAGCTCTGCAATTCACTCATCGACAGCCTGAAGTACATAAGTCCAAACTAACTAGACTTAAATTTTCGAAAATAATATTGTTTTTGCACTTTAAGGCAATATTTTTTTCCAATGTGTAAGTCATATGAATCCGATCTCTAACTACAAACTAACTCGGTGCTCAAGTATATTAAATCTTCTAAAATACGCCACTGGCTTGTATGACATGTAGCCTTTTACGCTGCACGTCTCTCGTAACAGGCAGACACTGTTAACCTAATTCGCTCAACGTTTAACCTTTTCTGCGTTAGTTGACTATGTGGGCTTTAGCCAACATTACAGTCAAGACTGCGTTCCACACTAGACCCAGTTCACATGCAATGAAATAGGAAAAAAAAATATTTTGCTTCATATGTATGCATCCATTTGGTTTCCCCATACATGAAGTGATGTCAGTGACATCGGCTGTTTCGTGTTAGGTCTTCCTCCCCCAACCCCTTTCTTTTTTCTGCTTTAGCTTCTTACATGAGCACATCCATTCTTGTAACGTTCTAAATCTGGATCTCCACATTCTATTTCCAACTTAAAACTCTGCGTGTCGGAGTGGTCGGTGAGTGTTTGTTTGTTTCTTAGCCTGCGTGTGTTCTCTTCATGTGTGTGCGTGTGCTTACGTGTGTTTTTCTCCATACCTTTTCCCCGTAGGATGTATACTGCGTGAAGCGAATAAAGTTTGTTTTTGGGTGAAGTTTATGATCAAGAAGGCCTTTTATATTGGAATTCGGACCACTTAAATCAGCTCAGTCGTTAGGACGTCTGACTATCATGCGAGAGACCCGGGTTTGATCACCGGTGGGGGAGAAACGGGATATTTTTCACCTGTTGAAGCGTCTCCGGCGTTCACTCTGGGGAAGGGGGGATAAAGCCGACCAAGGGCGAAGTGCTGATCACATCACTCCCACCTTCGGTCGTGAACAAGAACGTGTGGAACCCTAACTCCACACCTCCTGTACGCCTTCATGGCATAGTTCAAAGCACAGGGGAGCACTTTACTTTACTTTTACCACTTAAATCTGCCGAAAATCGATCCTGGGATTCTTGATAACAAGCCGATAGTTTTACCCACAAGTCTATTGTGGGTTTTCTTGTATGAAGATCATTGAACCAGCCATTCCACAGAATGTGAGCCGAGATTGTCCCACCATAAGAGTACTTCTCTGTAGGTTATCACTTCAAAGTGAAATTGGTAAAAACATATTCCACACTGCTTTCTGGTAGTACTACATGATATGCTTGATAGCTTTCTATCATGCTGTATGTGTGAAAACAGAATTGTGTTTTATGCACTGTTACGGTAGTTACAATCTAGCCTCACTTACTGTGGAATGACCCAAATTTTTCTCGTAAATACAGTAGATGTATTTTTTTGATGCCTTCATTTACAAGATGCAGACGGAAAGAAGAAATGTTCTATTCATGTCAGAAGTCTACAGAAGTCTCAGTCAAGAAGATCCCAGGCAAACTCGCGAACTAAAGTGGACAGTCAATTGTTTTTCTCCTTTCGCTTCCACTTCGCTTGTGTCAGATTTCCCAGTGTTGCCATATGTGTAACTTCCTTCTCTTTCGTCGTTGTCATGAAATTCAACAACGTTCAATATTACGTCTATATGTTTGCTGCACAGTTTTTCCCTTTCATGATGAACAATTGGCACTGAATCTGTGCGTTGAAGAACGCAGCACATTTTTCCAACGCAAGGGCAGAAGTACGTGGTAAGCAGCTGATTGCATCCATCACCCACACTCTTTTTGTTCGACGACAGTGACATAGGGTCTTTCTAATCATGGTCTAGCCCTACGCTTCTCCCTCCCCACTACTCTCCTCTCCTCTCTTCTCTCCTCTCCTCTTCTCTTCTCTCCTCTCCTCTCCTCTCCTCTCCTCTCCTCTCCTCTCCTCTCCTCTCCTCGTCTCGTCTCGTCTCGTCTCGTCTTCTCTCCTCTCCTCTCCTCTCCTCCCCCTCTCTCAGATATTCCTCGATTTCTTTCATTCTCGCCTACTCTTTCCTGCTATCTTAACTATTTATTTCTTTCTCTCTCTCTCTGCTTTTTCTTTTTTCTTTCTCTTTCTGTCTTCCTTCCACTCTTTACCTAGTTCTTTCTTTATTTGTTTCTTCTCTCCCTCTTCTGTCTTACTCTTCTATGTTTATTTCTCCCTCTTTTCTTTCTAACCCTATATCTTTATTTTCACCTCTCTTCTTCTTTCTCTCTTTTGCTCTGCTTATCTCTATCTTTTCCTATCACTTTATATCTCCCCTTACAACACTTTCTGTTCCATTCTTTCTTCATATTTGTGTCTCTCACCTTCTCTCTGCTTGGGGACCTTACTCTGCCGTAAATGATTCTGGGCAAGAATAGACTAATTACGGTGGGCTAGATCCCACCCTCGCCCATCTTGCAACGATGCCCATCGTGGCCACATGCTCGTTGCAGAATTAACATACCGACATTCGTGACATACCACCGTGAGAAACATGAACGGGATTTACACCACAAGCAAGGTTCTGAGAAAGAAACAGATTTAGCGACAGGGGAGGGAAAACCCAGGCCTCTTGCACCGTGCTCCGTGAAGACCTTTGCTGCACTGGGCAGATTTCCAATACGATATGATATGATCTTGCTATTAAGCACAAACATTGCATTTCTAGCATGCCTTGGGGTCCCAATGGGGAGTTTGGATGCATCAATTATTATTATTATTATTATTATTATGCAGATCTTAACAGTTGTATCAAAAATATCACGACCTAGACGAGGAAATGAAGATGTGTAAGCAAGTGAAACAGTCCTTTTATACTGTATGCAACAGGGTGTTCCCAAAGAAAAGCCCATCATAAAAAACAGGAACTCCAGAGAGCTCTAACGATGAACATCGATACTACATTGCGAAGGAGTTTTAGGCTACAGAATTATAAAGTGCTTTATTCTTTGTGTCAATATGCAGGGTGAGTCAAAAGTCAGGAACCATAGGACTAATGGATTAATCGTATGTCAGTGGCTGGATGACCAGTTTCCGGAGGAGGGTGGATAGGTTGGAGAGGCCCCGTTGCGTGGCCCGTGAAATCCCCCGACCTCACACCAATGGGGTCACCTGAAGGCAATGCACCCAGATTCACGAACTACACAATCTGCAAGGGAGAATAACGGAATGTGCTGTGCAAATACCGCCTGCCACAATCCTCAGTGTCCTGAAAAACTGGGAACGTCGTCTGAACATGTGCCTTGCTCAAGAGGGTCAACATATTGAGCATATAATATAGACAATATAAGCTGAAGTGAATAACACTATGGTTCCTGACTTTTGCTTCACCCTGTATATGTGAATGGTTAACCGCAATAATAATACGATATCGAGGTCCTGATAAACTCACTTCCACACATGGGGTTATGTGTGTTGCCTAATTCTACGGCAGTGGTCAAACTGATTGTAATAATGACTGTGCTACGCAAGCAAATATATTCGAGTTTTTTTTTACAACTGCATTATCTCCATTGCTCTTTAATTTTGCCTTAGAATATGCTGTTAGGAAGGTAAAAGAAACTAAAGAAGGACTAAAATTAAATGGTGTGACTCAGTTGTTAGCATATGAAGATGATGTAGACTTACTGGGGGATGATGTGAATACAATTAAGAATAATGCTAAAATATTTTTCAAAACTGCTAAAGAGATAGGTTTGGAAGTTAACAAAGAGAAAACTAAATATATGCTTACAGGCCGAAACCAAGTGTTAGGTAATAATCAAAATCTAATTATTGATAACAACTCGTTTGAACCAAATTCAAATACTTAGGAGTAATATTAACAAATGAAAATTATATTAAAGAGGAAATAAAAAGTAGGCTTAATTCAGGAAATGCATGTTACTTCTCTCTTCATAAACTTTTGTCTTCTCGTTTAATATCTAAGAAACTAAAAGTTAAAATATACAAAACCGTAATTTTGCCTGTAGTATTATATGGATGTGAAACTTGGTCCCTTACATTGAAAGAGGAACATAAATTGAGAGTATTTGAAAATAAGATCCTTAGGAAAATATTTGGACCTAAAAGGGATGAGGAGACAGGTGAGTGGAGAAGGTTACATAATTTAGAACTACATAATTTGTATTCATGTCCAGATATTATCAGAATAATTAAATCAAGAAGACTTAGGTGGGCAGGCCATGTGGCACGAATGGGAGAGGAAAGAGGAGTTTACAGGATTCTTGTTGGGAAACCTGATGGTAAGAGACCTGTAGGGAGGCCAAGACGAAGATGGAGGGACAACGTTGAGATGGACCTAAGGGAAATCGGTAGGGATGGAAAAGAGTATATAGAACTTGCTCAAGATAGGGAAAGATGGAAGGCGTGTTTTGCTGCAGCCATGAACCTTCGGGTTTAAGAAAGCTAGGGAGTTAGTTAGTTAGTTAGTTTTTTTACAACTGCAAAGTGTATTTTGTTTACGTAATTTTGTATAATTCCTGTAATGATGGTTCTAATTTGTACAGTCTCTGACAAAGCTGCGCCGAACGTCTTGTGTTTGTGCAACCCAAGTAACACTACAATTCTTCGGCTTGTATACCGTTCACGGATGCACATCTCAGTAGACTGAGCAGTGATGACAAGGAGAAATATGAGATGAAGATTGTTGAGCGAATTTCCTTCTGTTCTTTCAATGGAACAATATTCAGTTCCACGGTAGTGCTGCTTGGGAACGAACCTGATGAATTTGGTTCACATTTTACGATCCGTGTTTTTACTACATAATTCTTCTCACAAACACGTGAAATCAAACACGCAAAAAGAAGTTTAATTTTGAAAGAAATATTGCAAAAACAATAAGTGCAAAAAACATGATGCGTATTTTTCAGAATACAATTCAAACAATCTAATCCTCGGAATTAGAACAAATCTATCTTTGACATAGTACGCAATTTCAAATTACGCGCTAAAATCAAGCTCGACATGGAGGCTAATACGTGTAGAACAAGCTAGCATCTAAGATTTAAAATATACAACTGCTTTGAAATTGTGCATTGATGGAATGGGTTTATCTGACTTGGTTTTTGTGTCATTTTTGTCTAATAGCGAAGACAAAATGATCGGCGATAAGATGAAATGCATGACATTGACAATTGCAAACTCACACAGTCACGACACTAGCTCCACAGAGGAATATACTGGCAGTAAGTGCAGACGGCACTGCCTCGCTAGTCTCCAATAATGCAATCCAGGGTGTACTACGTGGAAGATAGTACACGTATAGTGCCTCCTTGTCCAGTCCTTACACTTCCTTGAAATTGTGAAGTATAGCCTATTTGCTGGAAGATAACCTTAATCCATCTGAAACGATATCGTGAATGTGCATGTATCCAACATCACCAAACATAACCTGGCTACTCACGTAAGCATATAACTAATCTGCATTGATAATAAAAAGGTGAGTGAGTCACATCCTTTGTGACGTCATCAAACGAAGGCTGAACACTTTGCTACAACAGGGGAAAAAATGTGTTCACAATATGTCAACTTTCCGTCTTTGATTCTTTTCAATTTGTAAGTCATTTATTTATTTATTTATTAACCAGTCGCCTATAACAGAGCGAATGCTCCAATTACAATAGGCATTACAACTTGCTATATACAATATAATTTACATAAATATATAATATATGATACAAACACATAGTAATTATTACACAAAACCTTAGATAAATACGAATACAAAAAGTTATACAAATACAAAAGTTACACAAATACAAAAAATTACATACATATATTACAAATTTTGAACAGAGAAGAAAACTAAAGGACAGAAGAAACAAAACATAAACACGTAACATAGTATAAAAGCTTGAGAATAATAAAGAAATTATACGAATACCACTATTTAAATAAGAAACAGGAATAATCAATACAAAACAAAAGTTCAAATTTGAATTCTTTTATATGTATACAAAATTTAAAAAGCTATAAATTGTAGTTGAGACTATAAATATATCACTCTAGAATTGGATCTGTTTTAATTGTATAGTATATCTAATATGTTATTTAAACTATATAGAAAGTTTTTAATATTAAAAGCAAAATCCAAATCAATTCCATTCGAGACAATATTATTACGTTTACTTAATAATCTAATGATTGGAGAATTTTGATGAAATTTTGTGTTTGATTTATTGCAGTAAAATGGTTGTCTTACTCTTAATACCTTATAATTGACGTTAAAGTTTATCAACTGTAAAAGATTGTCACACTCAAGTATACCATTGATAAGTTTGTATAGGAATATATGGTCAGCCGTTTCGCGTCTTCGTTCAAGTGTATCACATGAGAATTCATTTAGTAATTTAACATAGGAGATGCGATCTGCATATGAAGATCTCTTGTATTTTTTGTAGTAAATATGTGAAATTAATTGGTGTGAAATAAACATTATCCCGTGTGCTTACTTCTGTTCTATATTTCAGAGGGCACAAGCGGAGGCGGACTCGTGTTTGGAATTCCTATTGGCCAGTGCCTAGCCAATGACAGGCTGTGTAGGCCGCGGACTGAGAGCCCGTTCCGAGAAGAAGAGGACAGCGAACTTCGGAGAAAATCTCACCACGGGAGCCGCGCCAGCTTCAGCTCGCTCATTGAAACTGCCAGGACGGAGGAGGTAGGGCCGAGTGGGGGGCGGGGGGGACTAATTCCTTCCGTACATTGACAACAGATCGCTGATCGGTATAATTTGCACAATATGTTTCAAATCCTCAGGTCATTTACATTTGATTTGATTTCTGTTATATATCATTGCTTTTCTGCAACTTTTGGCTAATCGCGACGATGAGGATGAATGATGGTATGATGAACGCTCACAAATAAACAGCCCAGGCCGGGATTTGAATCCGGTACCCCTGTGGTAATTTATATCCTTTTATTTCTGTCCTTAATAACATCATTTAGCCTTGTTTCCATATTAAAAACACTAAAGTTGCTGACCAAGGCAGTATATTAAGATTTCATGTAACGTTTTTACCCTCTATCAGGGTCTTCCTCAGACGATGAACTTCGTCCTCAGCTTGTAATCGGAATTGCTGAAGAACAAGTGTTTTTTTCTAAATCAACATCCGCTATGAAACATGTGTTCTGCAAGAGTTAAACCTGTATTCCACTTGAAATACACCACAATACAGGTTTAACTCTCGTAGATGACACATGTGTCATAGCGGATGTTGATTGATTGATATGCTTTATTTTACTTTGCTTTTTGTGCCACTTTTGGCTAATTTGCGACGATGGGGATGATTGATGATATGATGAAATTAATGAATTGACACTCACAAACATCCATGCCCAGGCCGGGATTCTAACCCGGGACTCCTGAAGTCGTAGTGCGATGTGCTAACCACTAAGCCACCGGGGTAGGCGATATTTATATATATAATGGATAAAAGAAAGGAGGGCCAAAAGGGCTAAATAAAAAGCAAAGAAGGAGAAAGGAAACACTCACCAGACAGTGGAAAAATTCAAATTTTCGCAGGCTGTCACTGCATTATCAATATAAGAAGTTCCGGAAGTTCCATCTTTCTTCTTCAACCACTTCCGGTTCCGTCTTTCTTCTTATATTAATAATGCAGTGATAGCCTGCGAAAATTTGAATTTTTCCACTGTCTGGTGAGTGTTTCCTTTCTCCTTCTTTGCTTTATATATATACCGCGTGACGCACCTAAAAGTACCACCTGAAATAGCGAAGAAAACCAGAAACAGTAGCGATGTGAGGTTTGCGGGAAACAATAATATCAAATGGGGCTCATAAATCGGAGGTATGGGGTGGGTCGAAAAATATCGACAAATGGGGCATCTGGAGCAAAGTCATATTTTTTAAAATGGAACGATATACAATAACTTGCATAATATAAAAGAGCACACGCAGAGAAACACAACGCCGTTGGTCTCATGCATCTACTGCACATAGGAACGAAGATATGGCCATGTGAAAATATGTAAACAAACTAACAAGTGGCCCACTTGACCGTCAGTACCACGCCATGTAAGACTTCTCAGGTGCCTGACAGAACTGCCTTTACGCAGAGCAAGTTTTGATAGCAGGTCCACGAGATCGTGTTAGTTCATAGCAAGCAGTCGTAGTGGTAAGAGCGAAGATTATGGTGTTCACAAACATAGAAAAAGCGGACGTGATCCTGATTTATGGGGAATGCCGAAAGAATGCCTCAGAAGCCTACCGTGTGTACGCAGAGAGATATCCGGACAGACGACAGCCATCTCGACGTCTGTTTGGTAAGTTATTTATTAAATTAAGAGACACCGAAGTGTAACACCACGAGCACGTGTGCGGAACAAGCCAACTACAGGTGAGGCAGGTGCAACAAATGTTCTCGCCGCTGTTGCTGTGAATCCGCACGTTAGCTCCCGTGAAATTGCCAGGGATGCTGGGATGAGTCAGCGAAGTGTATTGCGCATTCTGCACACACAAAAGTTTCACCCATATCATATCTCCCTCCATCAGGAACTTCACGGGAATGATTTCGTGGACCGTGTTCGGTTTTGCATATGGATGTTACGACACGACACACCCGATTTGTCACGTATCCTCTTCACTGACGAGGCAACTTTTACCAATCATGGAAATGTCAATGTCATGGAAATGCACTATTGGTCGGTGACAAATCCACATTGGCTTCGCCAAGTGGAACGCCAGCGCCCATGGAGTGTGAACGTGTGGTGTGGTATAGTGGGTGAATATCTCATTGGCCCTTTTTTTATACAAGGGACACTGAATGCTGACCGATACATACAGTTTTTACAACATGAACTGCCTGTACTATTGGAGGACATACCACTTCAGACAAGGAGGGACAAGTGGTACCAACATGACGGGTGCCCAGCTCACAGTGCTAGACGCGCTACAGCATGTGTGGAAAATACATTTCCAAATCGTTGGATTGGACGTGGAGGGCCTGTCAAATGGCCGGCTCGTTCCCCAGATTTGTCACCGTTAGACTTTTTCCTGTGGGGAAAGCTGAAGGACATTGTCTACCGGGATGTGCCAACAACTCCAGAGGATATGCAACACCGCATTACTGCGGCCTGTAGGGACATTCCCTACGAGATGCTACATTCTATGCAACGATCTTTGCGTGGGCGCCTCGTTGCCTGTATCGCAGCTGACGGCCACCACTTTGAACACACACTTTGACAGGTTTTCGCTTCTTACGCAGTGGTTCTTCGACATACTGGCATGGTCATTTTCATTATGCTGTAACACTGTCAAATACATGGTGCTGACGATGTCTACTGTATTTTTTCTTCTTTTAACACGTTCTGTCTTCATCTTGTCCAATGGCTTCCGACATCTCATACTTGTACATGCCGTGGTACTGACGGTCAAGTGGGCCACTTTTTAGTTTGTTTACATATTTTCACATGGCCATATCTTCGTTCCTATGTGCAGTAGATGCATGAGACCAACGGCGTTGTGTTTCTCTGCGTGTGCTCTTTTATATTATGCATGTTATTGTATATCGTTCCATTTAAAAAAATATGACTTTGCTCCAGATGCCCCATTTGTCGATATTTTTCGACCCACCCCATACCTCCGATTTACGAGCCCCATTTGATATTATTGTTTCCCGCAAACCTCACATCGCTACTGTTTCTGGTTTCTTCGCTATTTCAGGTGGTACTTTTAGGTGCCTCACGCGGTATATATATATATATATATATATATATATATAAATAATGAGAGAGCCGAATGTATTGATTGTTCGGCTTAGGCTTGGGTTTGTTCCTTGTTCTTTTATTTATATCATTTAGCCAATCATTCACCTTTATCTTAGCATTCAACCCAAGAAAATTTAAAAGTGACGTAATCTTGAACTCAGTTAGATTAAAAATTAAACATATTTGCATTAACGCTTTTATTAATATATCCAAACCGGCTGTGGTTAAAGACGTTCATCACTGTGAATATAACCTTCATGTATCTATTGTAATTGTAATATCAATGTACCAATTTTCAATACTGATGATAATTATCTACATTCTTCCAGAGCGGTTCCTGCGAAAGCCTAGCTCCAGATAGAAGGCCTGGACTAGCCGGAAGTGTGCCGGGATTGGATACGATCTCTTGTGGGTCCATGGACGTGGAACAGGACACTGGACCAAACGTTCCTCAGATAGTGTTCTCCTGTTTCAGACACCTTGAAAACTACGGTCTGAACACGCTTGGGATATTCAGGGTCAGCAGTTCCAAGAAGAGGGTGAGGCAGGTGAGTGGAACTTATTTTAAGAACTTAAATTTCAAATGTCAGGCAAGTCTGTTACGCACACACATACAACGTGTCCCAAATTTATTATAAGGGTTTCATTCCCTTTATATGTGTGGTACAAGGATAAAGCTTATATGGGAGTAAATAAGAACGCAACAAGTTTACATAGTGCACCTTATAAATGTTCACTATGAGCACATTTCATGACACGGTCCGTGGCCTCCACGATTCCCTGACCTCACACCTTCTGACGTCTTCTTGTGGGGCTATGCGAATAAAGTGTACGTACCACCACTACCTGCCAGACTTGAAAAAGAGGATTATAACAGGTGTTCATTCTATCACTCCCCACATGCTGACCCGTGTTTGTGAAGGATTGGTCTACCGGATGCATGTGTGCCGTGTCACGAAAGGTGCTCACCTTGAAGATTTATAAGGTCCACTATGTAAACTTGTATTTATTCCCATATAAGCTTTGTCCTTGTACCCCACATATAAAGGGAATCAAACCCCGATAATCATTTTGGGACACCCTGAATGTACATGGTATTACCGTACATCAACAAACTGTCACAGCGTGTAGAGAACAGAGGGCAAACCTTATCCTCACCCTCCGAAAGAGGGTGGTCGAGTCGTGAGGGCGAGGGAGTGTGAGAATGAGGGTGAAGGAGGTTTAATCGAAATGAACACTTCTGGTAGAGAACATCAGAACGAATAACCTTTTTAGTAACGTTTCTCTCGTTGACGCCTCTTTACGATGGTACGAACCCTTGAAAAATGTCAATTTCTTAACCTGTGTGTATGCAAGCCCGCCGACACAGAATCATGGTTGCCACTAGCATTATTATTATTATTATTTTATCAGAGAATCAGCTGAAAACTTCCTCCCTGCGTCAGAAATTTCTGTTAATTCGACGCCAACCTAGTGGTACGCTATCACAGTTTTAGTATGCTGCAAAATACATATAAATAAATATAAGTATAATAAAAGTTACTGGCAACTGATAATAAACGAGAACGAATACTTTCAGTGAACCAAGAATTTGTCCCCGTATTGAACAATTGTGCAAAAGTAAACAAGCCCATTTTTCTCATATGTTCGCGTTATAATTAAATACTTCTGCAGTTTATATTGCATTTATATGGAGTTCTCTAAGGTTAAAAAAATCACGTATTTCATACATATGCCAGTTCTTACGTCCCATTACAATTAAATGTTTTTTGTGTGAACTTTTGCAGCACACCTTTTGAGAGATGCAGTGTTAGCGTATATACATTCCATATATTTGTTCGAGTATGAAATTGAAACAAGAATTGAAAGAACATTTTTTTACAACAGTTGAAATAATTAAAATCATCAAGTTTGAAACATGAAAATAATAATTTCCTAATAAAATTATTTTGCCTTTACACACATACATTGATACAATTATTGAAATAAAAATAAATATTTGTGTAATTATTTGAAAATAATATGTTTGTGTGAGTATTTGTATTCAACAAAATTGAAATAAATCATAAAAAATGATTTCTCACTTCTGATGGCGCTATCTGGCGATCCTTTGACTAACCCTGAATGAATATACTGGCTTACTGTGGACACATTGCAACGTGATATGATAAGTTACCATTCAGTAAAAAAGGCACAAGAAACCTGTAACCTGAAAACAAGGCTGTATCTAATAATTTCTCTTGTATGTACGCATTAATGCAATGTAGAATTATTTATATTGTAGTCTACGGTTATTACAAGCATAAAAACACAGTTTTTCGTTGTGACGTTTCAGGAGAACACACTCCCTTCATCAGACATTTATCTTTAGTTTCATTAAAGATACAGTTATAAACAAAAGAATCAGTTATACAATGGATGTTGTCAATGTTACATTGTTGTAATATAGCAACTTAACTGTGAAAACAAGCAGTTTGTTTTGCTTTCTTTAACCATTGTTATAACTGTATATTTAATCAAACCAAACCTTCTGATGAAGGGAGCATGTCTTCTCCCGAAACGTTACCACGAAAAACTGTATTTATGCTTGTAATAACCGTAGACTAGAAGAGAAATAAGGCTGTATTTCTGTTAAGAATATTTGAATCTGAGATTGTTAAAGTAATTCTCCCAAATGTGACATTAATATTTTCATTTAGGTTCCCTTCCTGAATATCTCGGGGATCAAGAGGCTCAGAACAGCCATTATCCATCAGAACACGTTATCATGACCTTAGTTGATGCTATAAGGTGGTGTACTCCGTTTACCCTCTGGTGAACGTTACTCATTAGAGTATGCTTTCTGCTAGAATTTGTACACCACCTACTTCCGTTTCATTTATATGTATTTATATGATTTGACCAAACAAATGACATTGATTCATGAGTTTGGGCAAAACGTTCTAGTGACAAGTATCAAAGGAGGCACTTTGCAATGTCTTCGAGTAGATAGAAAGAAACAGTTCCTGAAATAAACTTTATTGGTCCATGTAAGTAAGTCTTCAAAGTATTTTTTCCAAGTTCTTAGCAGAATTATGAAAGTTATTAAGAGTATAATATGTATATGTATAATATCAACGAGAAAATAAAATACAATAACATTCTGAACTGTAGTGTATAAAATACTACTGTAGCCTTTACGTTTAAATCCTAATTTCACATTTATATTGACATTGCCTTCTCTATTGCAATATGCTTCTTTTATGCAAATTATGAGTATATTATCATCATCAGTATACTACCACCAACGACATTTTTCTGCACAATTTAAATAATTTCATCCATATTTAATGGAAACATAATACAAAGTTAATGGAAACATGGACCCAGTTAACATTTCAGAAAACTCAGCGTATACCCTCTGAAAATTTTGGGACTAAGCGAATGTAATATGCTTTGCATGGATAGTGGTCCAAAGAGTAATCTCTGTAAGCTTACAAATATCAATCAACCTTTTTCAATAAGAAACTGCAATAGGCTCTAGTGTACACTACTTGATAATTGAAGTTACGTTTTACACACAGAACCCGAGTTGACTCCAAAAACACATTAACGTCCATAAACTGCAAATGATGCACTTTTTGATGCGTCAAAATACACACAGGAATACGTAAAAGGGTCCTGTACCGTGTGATGCACTAAAATGCATTAATTGGGAAGATCAGGCACGATCTTCCCAAAGATAAGATCAAGATTACAAAATTACACATTTAACTGTGTCAATTGATGCATTAAAAATGCATCAACATTGATTTGATCCATTTCGAGTATTGTGTGCATGAGCACTGCAGTCCCTTTGGACAAGAAACTTCCACGCTCATATCATTACAGCAGTATATGCAGAGAGTGTGGTAGTGGTGCACATAATGCTAGATGCAGAAGTAAATCCATGTGGGCAATGATTAAAATCTTGCTCGCGATTGAGACGCGAGAGGGCCAAGAAAACACACACTTCACTTGGCTCGCCACAGCGACACACAGACACATTTGTCGTCGGCTCCCTTTCGAGCGGCCTTAATTCGTACGTCAAGCTATCACAGATCAAGCGAGAGATCCTTCTGCATCTTGGTAGAGAAATTTCTGCGGTGGAAGCATCTATGTAGGTTACCGGAACACGTGCGAGTATGAGCGCCCGGTGGGTGAACGATGTTGAGGAGGAGGGGGGCTAAGAAATATCTGGGACGTTTCTTCAAAGGGAATTTCGCGATGCTTGACCGTGAAAACGAAATGTTACGGATGCTTGTGCTGAGGGTGTAAATGTTCTCCCGCTGCCTGCACAGGACTTGCTGTTAATGCCTTCTGGAAAATATGAAGTTGGTGCGTCTCCAAAAACACATGAGGGATGGTCTCTGCCTGAGGGTATGCCAGGACGTCACCTGCCAAGGGTTCCTCGAAGCCAACATCCCGGATCCTTAAGGATTTACGTCCGACAGCTCCCATGGTTCCTTTTTGATGTCCTGTTCGATTGTTTGTAAGGATCCGCGATGCAAACGCCACTTTGTGTTAGCCGAGGCTGCACTTGCTGGTAAATCTTGCATTGCGGCGACTTTATTGCTTCACGGGGAATCTTGCAGCCTTGAGCGGCAGATGTTCTGAGTAGGAGTCCCGCTTAATGTTTGGCTTTCCATTACGACATTCGATGGATGCAGTCTCGAACGCACATACCCTGAATGTACCGAACGCTTGCTTTGTTCCTGCACGAACATATGCATTGTTATGCAATTAGTAGTGAGTGTGTTAGATGCCACGAATCCTCAGTCAGCAAAACAGCAAGCGGACATTGCCCAATATACAACTGGACCTTAGGCGTAAGGGTTCAACATGTCAACAAGCATTTTCAATATTATTATGAGTAGGAAACAGGAGAGAACTAATTATATTAACGATTAACTTTTGAATTCAAGAGAATGTAGTCCAGACGAGGGTGGGGAGTTCTGACCCCTATAACTCCGCCTTCAGTACGCCCGTGAACCGGATATTCGGATAAATCACAGAGACCTGAACTTTTATGGTCATACTTTAGTTGTTTCATAACCACTGCTCTTGTTACAGGTAAAGCTAAAACCTGTTTAGCATTTGTGTAGGTGATGTAATCAGTACCACGCTCTAGCTGCCTTTGCGCCCCAAGATTGTCCACAGGTACGTATAGTGTAGTGTCTAATGTTATTACATTGTAACCAAAAGGTCCTGTGTTTTGTCCTCGGTGGAGACACAGTTGTTCCGATATCATTTTAAACTGTAGGTTTAGTGTCTCGTAGTCTATACGAGATTGAATTAAACAAAGTTCAATGTTTTTATCAATAAGTGTCCTAATAACGTACATTCGATCCTCGGCAGTGTAGTTCCAGGTACTGTAATGTACTACTGTACGTGCAAGTGTGTTTCCTGTTAGAAATTATGTTTCCTGTGTGTAAAATTTTGTTATTTTTCATCTGCAGCTGAGGGAGGACTTCGACTGTGGGAAGGAGATATCGTTGGGGGAAGACCACTGCCCTCACGATGTGGCGACGTTGCTGAAGGAGTATTTTCGGGACCTTCCAGAACCTCTTCTCTGCAGGGAGCTGTATCCAGCATTTGTTCAGACGCAAAGTAAGTGGTTTCCATCCGAGCTTCACAAGTTAAAGATTCAAGTATGACTATTTCAAGAAAGTGCAGGGAATTTAAAATACATAATTTAATTATTGCTTAACCTGACTTTCACCTTGGGCCTGTTATAAGGTATTTGTCAGTGATATCGTCCGTTTCCTCAATGTAAGTTGACACTCTAAATCAGGCCTGGTCAACCCGACGTGTGTGTGAAAAAGCGCTCTGGTACAGCAGAGCGAGCAGCTGTACTGTAGTCTTGTGAGAGGGACGGAAAGGATGGAGTGAGCGAGACAGGAGGCTTCGTCCGTCGCGTTCATGCAGTGGGAGACCTATCGTCATCTGATTCGTGAGCAACAGTGTAGAGTCAGAGTGGCATTGTAAGCATGGCAGAAGAAACAGGTGGTTGTTAGTGCCTTCCCCACAGTGTTTCTGCCTGTCAACGCCCAGTCTCAGTCTAGGCTAGGTAACTAAATAGTAAATTACCAAGACAAAGGATGAAGTAACTCATAACACCGCTGGATTTAGCTGTGAAGCTGGCTAGCGATCCTCCTCCTTACAAACAATGCGCATTCAGATACACCATACCTTTCTGAGCATGCGCAGAACAACCACAATATCTGAGCGGGAAGGGGCTTGCTTGCAATGCAAGAGAAAGATGCGCAGTGCCATGCATACGAGAGCAAAGCGGATGACTGGACTTTTCTTGTGATAGACTCACACTGAATCTGCTAACATATTACCATGACACTGTGTAAAGTGGTATAAACATATACATGTGTCTGTGTGTGTGTGTGTGTGTGTGTGTGTGTGAGAGAGAGAGAGAAAGCGTGTTTATGCCTTAGACATGATGTGTGCTGCAAGTCTTAAGAAGACAAAGTCAAGGTCAACCATGAAGGGATCATAACGTAAAGTAAGCGCATTCTTCACACATGAGTGTGATCTGAACCTGGGATATTGGCCTGTTGGAATCATCCAATGGGGAACACCGGAACATCTTTCTTTCGAACAGGATTGACTCATTACAGATGATCGGACCTTGTAAACTCCCTGAACGTATTTCAACACCGTCCACAAAGGCAGGGACTGTATTCAATAAGGCATCTTCAAGGTTTCCCAAACAGATGCTCTTTCTACGGGCTAAAATGATCGACACTTCTCGTCTTATTTCATCCTGGGCTGCCCCAGCCTGATGTCACAGTCGGGAATGACGTGTCCATAAACAGCAGCCGTTGCAATTAAGTTCGGTTCTTTGTTGAGCGACAATATAAACCTTCTATTGGTCATATTTTAGACGGAATTTACATTTGTTCTCTGCATTTAGTGTTTTTAGAATCAACAATAGTAAAATCTGTTTGAGAGTCCCTTTGGAAGACCCAAGATCGTATCTCAGAATGGGACTATTTCAAGAAAATATTTGCTGGGATAAATTATACGTATAGAGTTGCAGAAGGAAAGAAGGATTCATGTGGTTATCGCTGATGTTTGAACAAGACCAGTTTATTATGCTTCAGAACATTTAGACCAGGCACGTGGCTCAATATGACATGCTTTGGAATAATTGGTGGCAAAAGGAGAAGTGAGGGATGTGCAGAGAGAGAGAGAGAGAGAGAGAGAGAGAGAGAGAGAGAGAGAGCATGGGTGACAGTTGATTTATTTGGTTTATTTTACTTCGCATTTCAATCACGAAGAACATCCATGCCAACACCGGGATTTGAATCTCGGAACTTCGATGGTGAGAACAAAAGTCGACCACTTCACAAGGGGTTGTTTCTCGTTTACTTACATATAACTAGCATTTTGTGAAGGAGACGTGTTATCATATCGTTTTAGTTCTTGTTCACATTATTACAAATGCATTATTAAGCAATTTACTTTAATTTTATTTCAACCCAGTTCTAATTACTTTTTACTCTTGAAATATGTAAATTATAATTACTTTGAAATTTGACTACATTACATCCTTAGTTTATCCTTGTTTACATAAGGGATCAGTAAATGATGCATTTTATTTGCTTTTTTTAGTGTAAGCTTTGAAGCAATTTGATTCGACAGATGGACCTTTAATTGTAATCAAAGGGTCCCGGGTTCGATACCCGGTGGAGGCACATAGTGGTTCGGATCCCACTTTAAACTGTAGGCCCAGTCCCAATTAGCCTTACTGTGCACAAAGTGGACTTAAAACACCACATCAATCAAAAGATAGACCTTTAAATTTCATAATTTGAATTTTAGTAACCAATAAGACATTCAATTAAGCTATGAAGAATTACCCGATATTTATTTTTATTTCTATATATCAGATGTTGTTTCTGGAGAATTTTATTTGTAATATTGTACATGAATAAGTATTGAACTTTAAGTTAATTACATTAAGTTAATACACTAAACTAAGATATTTATTATGTTGAAGGTAACTGTTAATTTTACATTATGCCTTTGTGTTGTACTAATTTAGGAGGTACAAAGAAAAAATTATAACCTATTTTGCAACCATTTTCTGTTGTTAATTGTCAAGCTTTGGAACTGACATATTTCTTATTTCATTACACAGAAATACGAAACAGGAGGTTACAGTTCGAAGCCTTGCAACACCTAGTCCAGCTTCTGCCAGTTCCTAACAGAGATACCCTCTCGTCTCTTCTCACCTTCCTCGCCATTGTTGCCAACAATTCTGTGGACCGTAGGGATCACTCAGGTAAGATCTCTCTTTTCACTTAGGGTGAGTATATCTAGGGTAGCTTTTGGTTCACAAAGATTTGATTGAGGAATAACGGTTATTTCAAAATGGGGTCGACAACTCTAAACGTTTGCTGTAATATAAGTTTGTAATTATTTAAGTGACAAAAACTATATCTGTATTTTTGTTACTTAGCGTCGCTTCTCTGCCACTTTTTGCTACGAGAAAAAGTAGTAAATGAATAATGAACAAAATAGAGAAGAAGCAAGGAAGACAAATAAATTCTAAAAGACAGGAAGGAAAGACGGTGTGAGGGGTGATCAGTGTGCGAATTAACGGGGGGGGGATTTCCCCCTTACAAGAAATTTTATCCCGGGCAAAAGCCCCATCAAAGGAAATTGAATTGAAAGCATATGCTTATCTATGCTTAACTATATTCGTGTTCATTAATGACCCAGTCGTCAAAGATGTTCCTGTCGGAAGCATGCAGCCTTGTGGATTAAGAAAGAACACAATTCTGCAACTGAACAACTCACCGAGTCCGGATAAAAGGAGGTTGTTTTCCACTTAAGTTTTCGTGTCATAGTGTTCAAATTTTTCATGCATTGAATTGTTCACAAGAAACATGTAGGTGGGGTAGAAGAACGTTACGTTTGAACTTGGCAATATACGTTGGGTCAATTGATTTTTTTTAACTTTGAAATTATAATTTTGAACTTTTGGCTAATCGCGAAGATGAGGAATGATATGATGAAATTGATGAAGGGAAACTCCCAAGGAACACCCGTGCCCAGTCCGCGATTCAAACCTGGGACCACCTGGCGTCCTGTCACGCTGTGTTAACCACTCCACCTTGGAGGCCGGCAGAAATGTCGTCAATGTTTTCGGTGTTACTACGTAGTTACAAAACTATTTTTGTGTAAGGCTTTTGGTTTTCTTAGAATGTAAGTACTAAGTGTTCCTAAATTACACTTATTCCCTACTTATTTTCATATTTTGTCCCTGTGGAATGGCCTCTTAATCCTAAGCCTTGTCTACCAAGATAAAGTTAACTGTCTTTGTCCCCCAGTACCCAATCGCCGCCACTGTTTAAATGTTATCATACGATTCAGTGACTTAGAAAAGCTAGGTAATAGTTTAGTTTACTGACTACATACCCCCAAACAAATGTACCTCCCGAAATGAAATCACAAATACGCCACTGGGTGAGCATCCCCTCAAAAGGAAAAAGCTTAATTCGCACAGTGGGGATGATCCTTTCGGAAGACACCCAAATACCAACCCTCCTATCACATAGTACACCCTAGGGAGGCTCTGACTTCTAGACTCGTAGCCAGTGCAAGTGGGGTGTTATGTCGTTGATATATTTTTGTGATTGTCCCCTCATCAATCTCATGTTATCACCGTTCATACTCATCTTCGCGATTAGCCAAAAGTGGCAGAAACAAACCAATCAAAACACAGGATGGAAAGAACGCGAATATCTAAAGAAAATAAACCAGAAATGAAGAAAAAAGGAAAATGAATAGAAATATTAGAAATAAATTAATAAAAATTTAGCAATTTTTACTTATTCCAATGGAAGGATGCAAATGACCTTGGGACGTCTATGAGTGTGCGTTATATGTGTGTATGGTTTAAGTGCTTTGAAATAATCCCCAAAATGTTTCCTGGATGCATCAAATTCACGAGCCCCCTCCAACGCCATGGTGGTACCAGAGGGAGAGGGCGGGGCGAACATCCTCAACCATACCATCCTCTGCCCCCCCCCCAAATATGTATGGTATTTAGTATGGTGTTTTATAAATGTGACTATCTCACAAATAAAAAACATTTCCGCTCCCTTCCCATCTCATGTTTTGGGCACCGGCAGTGTTCCTGCGTTCCTTTTTTGACAAGGAGTCTTCTCTCGCACTCCTAATTCTAATTTCAATTCTTTCTTCCCTTTGATTCTCAGGTGAATGGAAATCAGGGAACAAAATGGACAGCAACAATCTAGCAACGTTGTTCGCCCCAAATATCCTCCACTATTCGAAGCCCGGGAGCACCAAGGAGATGTCAGCGGAGAGAGCAGAAGAGAGGATTGACGTCATCAATGTGATTCGCAGCATGATCGACCACAATAAGGAATTATTTGAGGTATTTGCATTTTTTTCTATTCCCAATCAAAATTCAGTTTGACGGCTGGCAAGATGTAATAATGTGAGGGTGCAGGGTGCCCATCCCCCCAAAAGCCTATGACACACTCTCTCCAAAAAGTAGAGCATTCCCTTTGCCCTCCCTCCCCTTTATGCCGTATTATTTACTCAAATTATTTTGGTCAGACAAGATTTGCCAAAAAATACAATACAGATATTCCAGCAATATATGTTTACTTTAGATACTTTAGGCTCACTTTCATGTTTGCTAACATAAAACGTACAAAACTGCCCAGTTTCACTGCCACTGTCTGCTTGACTAACCTTGTATTAATATGCGAATACCACGCCCCCTCCATCCAAACCGATTCTAAAGGCATAAGAGGCATTTCAACCACAGGTAGGTAGAAAAACTGTACAAGATAACCATATTTAAAAATCAATAACAAGTCAATCAAAGAACGATCCCCCCAGGAAGGGGCCAGGGGAGCCCCTGACAGGGTCGTCATCCTCCCCCGGCACTGCCGCCAGCCCCTTTGACATTAAGTAAAACAATTTTGTATTCTAATTTGTTTGAGGTGAAGAGTGAAAATGTAGACAGATATATTATTTTGTTCACAACTTCGTTCGTTCATCTTGTTTATGAGCAGAAGACTAAGCAGCGGCAAGTGTTTAGAAGATTCTCTAAACTTTAGAAAGATCCTTCATAGGGAGCCTTCTTTATCTGTACCTTCCCTGTCTCTGTTGTAGTCTCTCGTGTGACAGAAATCTGTGACTTTGATGTCATTATCCACATTCCTTCCGCATCTGCGTCAAATGTCAACAGATTCCAAGTCTTATTGCTTTGGCCGGGGGTGGAATGTACGGTAGGCACTACGATTGAAGTGAATATTGTACATTTTAACATGTATGATATAAATATCAGTATCATCAAAAATAGTATGGAGTGTGTATTAAGGGATGATGTCTGTAGTAGTCATTAGAACTTCAAGAGATGTTTCAGAAGTTATAGAAAAAACCCTGTAGTATTTGTATGATATTTCTAAATTTTATATTTTAAATTAACTTAATGACCCCCGACACACATAATTTACCTTCATTTAATACTATTAAAATTTTGGAAAATGGACTTGGTTTACAAAGCGCCCCCCCTGATAACCCGTGAAGCCCCCCCTGGCAGTTAGTTCTAGCTACGGGCCTTGATCCCCCCATTTTCGTGTGAAGATATATGGAATTCGTATAAACCTTGTCCCCCCCAAAAAAATCCCATGACGCAGGCGAGGCATGAATCCCCTCTGTGGGCACACCTATGGGGTGGTAGGGGAAGTTGTGCATTCACAAGTTAATAGCAATTGTGTCAATGTGTCCAATTAACCAGTGTTCGAATGGTATGAAATGTATGAAATGAAAGGGGAGAATTCAGAACTGTCTTTTTCAGAAAACTTTCATCGACTAAATTTATGCCTGTATTGAAATTTTATTTCAAATGTTTCTATTGCTGACACTCTATTTGTTTTACATCCACGCATTCCTTAGTTTAACCTTTACATATTCATTTTCTTGTTTACATTCTAATCTAAACTTTTACGCACTTTTCATTTCTCTTAGAACTTATTTTCTTTCTCTTGAAGCCTATATCCCTTTACACAATACACTTCCGTTATTTTGAAAGCTTCTTGTTTATTCTTTTTGCAGAGTCAGGTGCTAATATTTAAGAACATTTTTACCTTTATTGCAGAGTTTATTTCTTATTTTAGTAATAGTTCAGTGTTCTTTTTTCACTTTCTGTTTTGCTAATATGACATATTTTGTAAAGTTTAATGTAGATTTTTAATTGTAGTGCGTACTCCTATTAATTTAGAACCACATTTTCTGCTATACAAATATTAATGTCTGCTTCTAGGATCATATCCAACTTTCATCTCTTTAGAGTTTACCTACTATAAAAAATACTTTCTTGTATTCGATAAGCAACTGCCTGGGTTTAATTCCTTGTTAAAAAGCTTTTCAGTGATTAATATTCTTCCTTAGACTGTAGCTACAGTCACGATTAGCCTATCTGAGCAAAAAGTGGCGAATTTGTGCCTTCTGTCAGAGCTAATTTTCATTTCTATTTACCTGCTTCCCTTCCTTTAGCGAAATATTATATTCTTTTAGGATTATTTTATTTTTCAAACCATATTTGCTTTCTCTTAATGCTTATTTGCCACTACATGACTTGTTTGACTTCCTTTAGAGTTTTCTACCTTTATTTTGTGACTCTTTTCATTTTTCATAGCTTATTTTCCTTTTATTCCTTTCAAGGCAAATTATCTTTCCCTTAGAACCAATTTTCTTTCTTAGAGTTTCCATAGTATTTCTTAGGTCTATTTGAATTTTGGTGCTTTCTCCTTCTTCCAGAGTTCATTTTCTCCTGTCTAAGGTTTCTTTCCTCAGTACCAAATTTATAAATTAATTTTGTGCCCATGAAATCTTATCTCATATAAAATACTTATGAGCACTCTCTACGTGATTAGAAAGATTTGGTCCCTTTCGCGTTTTTATTTAGATCAGATCAGGAAACTATATATACATATTTTGCTAAGCGATTTATAACATTTAAAGTAGTTTTAATTAATAATTCCATTTTCTCTTTCAATTGCAGGTGTCGTCGGAACTCCTGGATGAGGTGTACGTTCACATGATGGACAGCCATCCTGACAGTTTGGACCGGTTACTCAGCAAAAGGTGCTCCATAGGGGAAGAGTATGTGCTTTACACTGCTCAATTTGTACAGTTGTTGAATATCTTTTTTGCTAACGAAGTGAACACTGAGCATGCAATGTTAACTGGACATTATCCATTGTCCAGTGCTTCTACTGCTTATATCATTGTAACACTACGTTTAGAGAGAGCATCTCTTCTCTCCTCTCCAGGTGAAGAAACCCGTGGTGAGGATCTAATATACGACAGACTTCGATTTTACTACAAACCAACTACAACTTGCTAGCTATCCAGAGAATCCATTCGTCTAATCCATTTACTTTCTATATTCACCCAATCATGCATATTCTGATTTTTCACTTAACAAACACGAAGGCGTTTGCATTTGCTCTAATAACTATGAGACGTTGTAGTACATGTCATTTACAAATGGGAACCTTAGGTAAGGGTCCAATTTATGGACATAATTCTGTAAGACATCTGCAGTTCTCATATAGCTTGAGGAACAAGAGATATACAACTTTCGGTTGGGTTTTGTATGAAAATACAATGAATCTATTGGCTGTTTCTAACTTTCCACGCATAACAATTTTCCTACACTTCTTATTCATATGATTTACCACTCCTAAAAGTGTGTTCCGTCAACATCCAAAACACAGACTTTCATTTGAAAGACGAAATATATTTGAAAAAAGTATATTACTATTCTAAGTTATAATAATATGTTGCCGAATCACATTTAACATTGGAAATAAGAAATTAACTATTTCAAGAAACAGTTGCGCCAAGTTAATTTCAGAACGAATGTTTATTTCGTTCCTGAGATGAATGAATGGGAGCACATACAATATCTAAGTCAAATGAGTGGTACGTCTGTAACACCCTGTACTACCGATACACAGTGCGTGGACGTGAACATGGGAGGAATAGATAGAAACAATCTGTTATCCATGACATAAAATCATTTATCCATGACGAGAAAAATTGAATACACTGAAGTATCCACTAGAGTCATTTGCTTTCGTAGGTAATGAGATCAACATACTTTCCTATGCAATGTTGTCTAATGTGGAACTGTTTAAAATCGATTCCGAAATTATATGTGGTCCTAATTTGATACTGTTGAGGAAGTAATTTGAAAGAAAATTTCATAGCTGATAGAAAGTCAAAATGCCAAACTTACTGGGAGCCAGTAGGGATATTTTTTGCTTGTGGGATAATCCTGAACCCTCCCTTCTAGAGGGAAACTTATGGTTGTCCATAGACGAAACTCTATTGTCCTGAATTAAATATATATTTATGAATACACACATAAATGAAGTACACAAAGCAGAACCTTTAGTTCCAGAAGTGAGTGGAGAAGGTTACATAAATTAGAAGTACATAATTTGTATTCATGTCCAGATATTATTAGAATGATTAAATCAAGATGACTTAGGTGGGCAGGGCATTTGGCACGAATGTGAAGGAAAGAAGAGTTTACAGGATTCTTGTTGGGAAACCTGATGGTAAGAGACCAGTACGAAGACGAAGATGGAGGGATAATGTTGAGATGGACCTAAGGGAAATCGGTAGGAATGGAAAAGCGTGGATAGATCTTGCTCAGGATAGGGATAGATGGAAGGCCTGTGTTGCTGCCGCCACGAACCTTCGGGTTTAACCCTAGAACGCATATGTGGGGTCTCTCAGACCCCACATAGTATATTAAAGCACCTTCTGATACAATAAATGCGCATCAGTTCTTCAGTGTTTGTGACATCTTACTTCTGAATGTGTTCTTATAACGTACGAAATTATAGCCCCGTACCAATAACAATTTTTGTGAATTTTGTTATTTTGTATCATTACCCCATGTTTCCATACGTGAGGTCGTTCAGACCCCAACAAGAAATAATACATTTTTTGTAATGTTAGGCACTAGTTCTTTCATAGCAATGCATTTTTCTCTCGTTCAACTCTAGCATTGTGCTTTTACAGGTGCTTCATTGATGGCGCTAATGAATCAGCTTCACATCTAGTTCATAATATTCGTCTATAAAGCTATACTTCTATTGGCCGCATTACTGTAAGAAGAAGAAATACATGCTATTTGTCATGTTTCTTCCGGTAGCACTTTTGCTGTACGTCACCAATATTATTTACAACTTGTCACCTTTCTTGCTGAAATATAAGTTATGTATGTAATATCAATGATGCATAGGATACTTGAATCATGGCAGGTTTGTGTTAGTGTTGCATCCTATGAGTGTGATTTAGAGATTTGGAGCTTTTTTCATGGTATTTGTTTCAACTAGTGAGAATGAGTTCTAAAAAAAGGAAGAATGAGCGTTCTGTGAATCCAGAAGATGGTAATTGTAGTGAATTTGACGCTGAGTGGCTTGCTGAAGAGGGAGTTTTATCCTCTGAAGATAGTATTTAGGACAATGATGCAGAAGGATGCTCCGAAAACACCCAGGACATGTGATCCGAAACATCGAGTTCAGCTGAAAGTGAATTAGACAGAGGTGAGAATGAAACATTTTCTTCGGATTAAGAAGTTGCTGCTTCAACTCTTTTGACCAGAAGAAATGGTACAATGTGGTCTTCTATTCCAAAACCTATTGCACAAACTCGTCAACACAATGTGCTTCACAATGCCCCTGGACCTGCACCAGGAACTATAACTACCATGCCAAAGGACCCATGGGAGTATTTCATTAAGGAAGAAATATGTTATGAAATATTATATTGTACGAATCTTGTTGTTTGTTTGTAAAACTATGGGAGGTAAATGTTAGAATAGACCTGTTAGAACTTGGTGTGGATAGTAATAACTGGATTGGAAGTGCGCAAGACAGAGAGAGGTGGAGGTTTTATGTTTCTTCGGCGATAAACCTTCAGGTTTTGTGATGCCAGAGAGTTAGTTAGTTTGTAACAGTTGTGATAAAATACGTGTGGATATCTCAAAACGACATTAATATGTGATTTCCTTATCTTGTTGTACACAAAATAAGTATTTGTAATTACTTTGACTGATATATTTTGATGGGGTCTACCAGACCCCACCTATGTAAAGTAGTAAATATTTTTGGGTATGCGTCCTAGGGTTAAGAAGGCTAGAGAGTTAGTTAGTTAGTTCATTTATGAATACTAAGTTAACAATGCTGGAAACCACTATGTCCACAGAAATAAGCGCTTGACAGTTATTCACTCTGAATTCCATGTAAAATTAGTTCTTAGTTGTGTTAATCTTATAAATGACCTGTATTGTTTTAAGTAATCAATATTTTTTGTCTGCAGCATCGGTGACGATCTGGATACAAGCAGCAGCGTATTTGAAGGCAGCGAGTGCTCCTCTGTGCCCCGAACACCAACAGAACCTCATGACATCACAATCGTTCCAATCGAAATTACTGCCCCGTCAGCCACAAGATTAGACAAGTAAGTAAAACATTAACAGTGTATGCATGCAAAAGAGTGCACACAAACTAATGTTATTGGCATGTGGATACGCAAACAGCGTTTGACTTGAAGAAATTATACAGGGTGAACCAAAAGTCCTATTACCCCTTGTCTTTTTTTCTCATATTGATGAATAATATTCATGGTCCAGTAGAGTATAACAGGAGATACATTTGATCAGATAAGGCTTTAGACAACAACTTGTTCCGGAGTGTATCCGTGTATGCCATCATTTTCATAACAGAGAATTATTCGCCTCCAAGTACAATGGGAAATTCTCCTCAGCATTGCTGGAGTGATTGAATCAAATGCATTAAGAGTGGCTTCATTAAGTTTCTCAGTTGTCTCGTAACGTTTGCTAGTCACCTTCTGTTTGATGTAACCCCACAATGCGTTATCACACGATGGCAGACAGATCCGGACTTCTGGGTGACCACTTCAGAGGTGCTCGCAAATGTTCAGAACCTCTTCCAATCCATTGGTTTCCAAACCCTTAATCAAACGGCAATAGCATAATGTACTGGTGCACCATCCTGCTGGAACCAGACTCGACCAAGAAGTCCTCAATTTTGCCGTTCAAGATTAAACCAGTCATGTAACATGGTGAGATTTTTAATTTCGTTCACAGCATCTTCAAAGAAATATGGACGAAACAGGGATGTGGTAGACATTGCAGGAGCCCACATCATCACGTACTTGAAGGCGAATAATTCTCTGTTATGAAAATCATGGCGTACACACAGACACTCTGGAATAAGTTGTTGTCTATAGCCTCATCTGATCAAATGTATCTCCTGTTATACTATACTGGACCATGAATATTATACATAAATAGGAAAACAAATAGGGGGTAATGGGACTTTTGGCTCACCCTGTAGAATAGGGCGGTGGCATCAGAACTTGCTTTTTCACATTTCGATAAAGGTTTTGATATGTATAATAGAAGCCCATTCAAATTAGGTTATTACCATAACAATAGCTTGCATTTCGTTATTAACAATTCAATATTTGAAGATTCATGATTTTTATTTAACATATAATTTAACAATTATAAATTTACCATCATATAATTACGTTATATTACTGAAAATAGATGATTATTAGTAAACACCATGAGATAACTCTCCTTCCTGGATTGGAAACGAATTTTAAAATGCAGAGCTTGCAAGAAAGGAAAGTAAGGTTCTCCTGAGCACTTTAATTCGAACACTGTAAACAACAATAATAAGCACATACTGTACGTAGATTATCTGTGATACAATATCTGAAACTTACACTACAATTTTGGTTGTATGTTTTAAGGCTAAAATTATATTTTAAAAGGATACTCTTTTAGCTTAATAAACTCGTACATTATTCTGCGATTGCTCATACGTGTTAGGTGAGAGCAGGGAAAAAACGATCATGCTTGATTTCTGCTCGGTTAGTTGTGCCATCCTTTAAACTGCATCTTTCCTTAAAAAGTTACAGCAGACAACGTTATTTCAACACCTCTTGATGTAAAGTAAGTGATAGGTTTGCAGTTTTCCTAATTATTGCATTTTGTGTGTAGTTATATCTTCTAGCCTCCTTTTTAAGATATAGCAAATTGTTTAAACATACGACTATTATTATATATTGTTATCACATACCTAACAATAACAATAACCTAAATTAGCTACCTAAAACAGGGGATTATCAGAATACCCCATAACTTTCTGTATGCATTTAATTTGTGTAATATTTTCGATTTAATTTTTTCAAAACAATTTGTCACTATTAAAGATGGCTGCATATTCTAGGATGTGAGACCAAAAAAGAAATGTTTTTTTTCCTAAAAATCCGCTCCCTACTCATCATTATCGAATCTCAATCCTCGTCGCCAAGTGTGTGTGTGTGTGTGTGTGTGTGTGTGTGTGTGTGGGTGTGTGTGTGTGTATATATATATATATATATATATATATATATATATATATATATATAATATTCAATTGATCTCTTCACACTTCTTTTTCAAAATAACTATTTGTTACAAGTGCACAATATATTCACCATTGTTTCAGAAGTCATATCAACAATGAAGTCACATATCATAAACTGCTTTGTTTAAATATGGTCTAATTTCCTAGAATATTTAACGATCTTTATTTCTGAAATAAAATTCAATAATAGCTAAGTTGTGCATAAAAACATATGTGTAATAATAGTCTTTCATAGCTTGTGATATTTATGTGCAATATGGTTTACCAAACCTTAGAGGGATCATTTTCCCATGGTCTCACCTACTTGTTTATCCTTACACAGCAGTATAGGCACAGTAACACGGAAAGTAAATTATTACGATATGGACATTTCGATGAAAAACCTTTACTTTAAGATAATAATTACGATACTATTATTATGATAATATCTCGCTGAAAGCTTTCGAATAGGGAGTGCGGTATAGTAACGTGAATCAATGCTTTCGAATCCTTATAGAGGTGCATTACTGTAGTCAGGAACCTATTATAAACTAAGTGAATCTTCCGGTAGAATACAAACCCTTCATTTGGTAATGGACATATTTCAGAACATCTAATTCCTAAGCTAAATCTTAAACATATATGAATACTTGGAGTTAATTTCGTACAACTCGAGAGGGTTTGCAGGAGCCTGGAAAAGTTGAAAAAGTTAGAGAAATGAGTTTATGAATGGAAAGGTAATAATAAGTAGAACAATTACGTAAAACATTAAGGAACGTGGATAAATTTAGAACATTCAAGGTTTTTGTGTTTGTCAAGATGAGAAAGTGAAGAAACAAATTTCATATTTTCATCCAACAAGCTTCTTGATTGTAGATATTTTTTGAGTAAAAATATTTTTATTTCATTTATATTTCAACAATATTGAAATGCCAATATTGCATTTGAAGTGCCTTTCATGTGATAAGAATGAAGACTTAACATTTTTATACAGTGTTTGTATATGTCTTTTATCTATTTCGTTTCATGAGGCGTTTCGTTTTTAGTAAACCTTGGCGACATGGAGAACGGTCCCCATCTGTTTACAGCACTGATGTTATCCATTTCATATCATATCGATGAGTCAAGCCAGATATATATTTCTCAACTTTGGATTTGATGCCAATGAACTGTTTTTGCTTATAATTTTAGTGTATACTGTCGGGCAAAACATAGTTTATTTTAAAACCCCACTTTTTAAACAAACCAGTTAGTTTACACTGGGATCCGAACTACAGAAATGCATCTTGAATCTTGTACCGTAAACATATTTGATTGAAGCGTGAGATGTGAAAGCAGAATGTGAAGAAAACGAATACAACGTGAAAGTATTCTGCAATTCTATATCTTATTATAACAACGTCTTTATCTATTTTGATTTTAATTATGCACAGCGTCCTTGATAGAGTATAGAAAATTTATTTTGTGGACCGAAACGTCAGTGTGCATATTTATTTGATTAAAAAAATATATAGATTTGAAAATTAATTTTGCTTATTGTTATCTGCTTCATTCTCTACATTTTGCATTACGCATAAAAAGAAATTCTTTTTTTGTATTTTTATTTAAATTGACTTCACAAGGGGAAAGGTAATCTTGTATTGTAACTTTCGAATGTCTCTGCAGGTCCTCTGAAAGACACATAAGTCGAAGTGACGAGACATTGTTAGCGAAAGACGATAGCCATCGTAAAGTTTGGTCGAGAGAAGAATTCCTCCACGAGAAAGCGGCCCTAGGTGGTCCAGATGTGGCATTATTCCGCCGGTAAGACAAAATAAACAGTTGTGGGACTTCTTTGTCTATCGCCTTCCACTATTCGATATTCTTAACAACGATGCATGCTTTTTTGTTCGAGTTTAAGTTTCTTTTATCAGAAATACCTTCTTGAACTTTGAATCTTTTGGAACATGGTAATTGTTTCATGTTTCTCTTTCCGATTACTCAACCTTTCTGATAATATTTAAAATTTTCATTTTAATGCTAACTGATTTTATGAAGATCTGACACAGTCTAATATCTTCAATCATTTACTTTCCGTTTTCTGTTTCTTTGCATGATAACTATCTGGATATTATAATAGATTTATTAGTTTAACCCAATGTAATTAATTTAGTAAATACGGCATTACGATACGCTCATAGGTAAAGATTATTATAGGAGTAATTCTCTATGGCATTACATTTTACTTGAATAGACTTTCCCTCTAGCAAACATCTCAAATTGATTTTCTGGTGCCACAAAAAATACTGTGGTATAAGTGATCATTCTTTTAACACTAACCGATTACTAGTTTTTATTGTCAGCTGTGAATAAGGTGCCACACCGTTGTGTACTGTCAGAAGAAGAGCACTGTGTATACACTTTGTCCACGCGCGCTTGTTCATGTATCTCAAACAGATTGGTTATTTGAAGATTTGATTCCTAAATTCTACCCTGCTGCAAATTCTAGATGGCAGGTTTATTTAGTGTGAATCAAACATTACGGTGTTATATAAGCAACGTATATTGATTAAATAACCTCTTTATGTTTTTCACGTTATTGTTTCACAAAACGTTGAACTCATTGTAAGGAATACAGGACGAACTTCTAATTTTTATTACACTGTCAGCGAGTAATTACACCCTTACCATTTCCAATAAAAGTTAAACGAAAACCTAAGATGTTCCCCACAATAGGCATGTATGCATAAATAAAAATACCCATAAAACCTTTTGTGATATTCGGAGACATTTAAAAAACTTACTCAAAACAAGGTATACTGAATATGTAAATAACATAACAGCCGAGTGTGTTGCTGAACCGAAGAAATTCTACTCATTATTAAATTCGAGAAAGCAAAACCCTCGTGTGCCTATATTGCAAATAATTCTGACACCGCTGTGGCAGACGAGAGAGCACAACTTTTTTAACTATTTTTTTCATGAAAAGTTCTTCTCAGAGACAGTTTCCGAACCTCTTCCTCATGTAAACTCTGTTAGTTCTCACACACTCCCTTCGATTAAAACCTCTCCTCAAGAAGTCAAATCTCTCCTCACCTCTTTGCCATTGCGCCGTCCCTTAGGTCCCCATGAAATTCCGACTTTTTTCCTTCGCAAAACTGCAGACTCCCTGGCTCACCCTCTGTGTCTCTTACTAAACAAGTGCTTTTATGCAGGTGTGTTTCCTGAACTGTTCTAAATGTAAATGTTGTAAAGACCTATAAATCTGGAGACAAACATTCGGTAAAATCTTATCGATCTATCTCTCTTTTGTCACCTCTCTCTATCATATGTGAGAAAATAATCAAAGACAGGTTGCTGAAGTTCACATCTCCCCTTATAAATACTGCCCAGAATGGATTTCTTCCAGGCAGCTTTTGCTTGACCAATCATTCGGTATTACTTTCTCATGCTACTCAGTCTATCTCAAATAATTCCCAGCTTGACGTTATATATTTGGACATTTCAAAAGCCTTCGATAAAATCAACCATAATCTCCTTCTTCATAAATTACAATCCAGATTTCACATCCACGGTAAACTTCTATCTTTAAAAGACACGAGAGCAGCGTGTTATCCTCTGTGGCTCCTCTTCCAGCTTTCTACTCGTCCTGTCCGGTGTCCCCCAGGGGAGTGTCTTAGGCCCACTTTTGTTCCTTCTTTACATGGATGATCTGCCCGACAGACTGTCTTCTCTTCCCATAAATGTACTTCTCTTTGCCGATGAATGTAAACTCTTCAAATAAATTTCATCTGAACGCGATTCACTAATCCTACAAGAAGCTGTTACAGAACTACTTTTGTGGTGTCGCCAGTGGAAATGTGAATTGAATCCTCAGAAATACTCCTGCCTCACCATTTCCTTAAAAAGGAACAAAGTGCTCTTTTCTTATACTCTCGAAAACAGTCCCATCAAAAAGGTTTGCTCTCAAAAAGATCTTGGTGTTATCATAGACGAAAAGCTAAACTTCAATGAGCACATTACATATACTACTAAACGAGTCATGCGTCTCCTTGGTATTCTGTACAGGTTCCCTGAAATCCAAAACCAATCAGCCATTAGCATATTTTTTCAAATCCTTTATCTCTCCCATTCTTCAATACTGCTCTCCCATCTAGACTACGGCTTCTGAAACTAATCTTTCCAGGATTGATTCTGTCCTCAGTTTTTACCTTGCCATTGCTCGCTATAGACACCGCCATAAAACAGATATTATGTCTATTTTGAACATCCAGTCACCACACACTCGTCACGAACTAGCAGACATGAAATTTTTGCATAAAATCATTAAATCAAAACAGAATTACTTGTCAACCAATTTCAACTACAAGTAGCCGCATGGCCAACCCGAAACGTAAAGCTCTTTCACATTCCCGCTACAAGGCTCTCTCTCATACAGCGGTCTCTTTACTATAGGCTCCCCCACTTACACGCGTACAATAACCTGCCTGTAAATGTTGATATTTTCTTGTCAGAACACAGTTTCCGACAATCACTAAGAATGTACATGTAACATTTTTTTTGTCTGCCATCTTGTATTGTCTTGTTTTGTTGTTGTTATTTTTATTTTTTCTTGTTGCTACAGTTTCAGTATAAAATGGTATTTCAGTACTGTACCTGAAACTTTAAGTAAATAAATATTCACTGGTGCATACTATTTAAATATTGCTGTAGATGGTTAAACTAGTCAGATAACACTTAATCCTTTTCGAGTAGGGTTCGTTCTCGAAAAGTATTTAGATATTCTAAAGGACCTAACCAGGTTGTACCAATGCCTGAACTGGATCATAGCCTAAATGCGTGCCTATTTAGGGGTGAAGTAGGAAGGTTAAAATGATTGTGTCAGGTGGTTATTGCTTTCCCTGAGAATGAGTCGTGATCATGGTTAAAGTATGTAGATATTCTAAAGGGATTTGTTTCAGGGCTTCCACTTCTCTTAAATACAAATGAACGCTACACTGGAAAGTAAAACTAGATTCTATGTGAAATTTGGAATAAACTTCAGCTGTAGCCTTGTATAAGTAACATTCAGCCATCCTATTATTTGAAAACACATGTTAAAACAATATAGGCTGCCTAATGTTCACTGCATCCATAAATGTAATTTCTATTGAATACATTGTAAAAGCCACATTATTAAAATTGGTTCCCGTCAAATATCAATAAAGTGAATAAGAATGGAATTTGACTTTTCGTCATAGGTGTTCAGAAGTTGAACACATAGTCGACACGAGCTTCAGTATCACTTCTCGACGTAAGATTTCATAAGGCAAGGATACAATTCTACATCCTGGGTGCCGACCTCCTTGCCGGAGTGATTAGCACAGCGCGCTATGACGCCAGGCGTCCATACTTGATGGGCATGAGAGGACTTTGTCCCTTCATCAATTTCATCCAATCATCTCTCATCTCCATTTTTGCGATTAGTCAAAAGTGCTATAAAAGCGAAGCAAATTAAACCAAATTAATTAGTAAACCTTCTGAAAGTTTCTGGTATAATTTTAATATAATATCTTGCTTCTAATTGACCATGGAGTTAAAAATGTTTACACAAGTTCTATCTATTCTTTACAGTCACAAGGATCGTGGAAGAGACAGAGCGAAGAAGAAAGAAGGAGGGAGCAAGGAGGACACAGAGGGCAGCGGCAGATGGTTCCATCGACACGGTCACGAAGCCGAGACTGGCCACAGGAGGAAAGACAAAAGCACAGCCCACGCAGACTCGACCAAAGAGGAGTCTGGAAGAAAGAGGGAGATGAGCAGCATGAGAAGAAGGGACGAATCGGAAGAAGGCGAGACGTCGAAGAGCCGGTCGGCGTCGATAGAAGAGTGTCACGACCTCATCGATCCAAAGTTCGAACCTCGGCAGCGCAGCGGCTCGGAGCAGACGTTGAAGGTCCCGGAGTCGCCCGGAAGAAGGCTGAGCTCTCCGGTGATCGACAACTCCGGGGTGATCACCGCGAGCCTCAAGATACCCGTTCCCATGCAGGCCCCTGCCGGACAGCCCGTCGCCTCCAGCTTACCGGCCACATCTTTCGCCCTCAGCCTGGACGACTCAGACATTCCATACATTGAAGAAAGCGAGCGAAGTGACGACAGCGACCTGGCGAGGATAGCTCGCAGCACTTTGTACATTGACAGCCGTCATGTGACGTCACCGTTCGTCGTCAAGACGTACGAGAGTGGCGTGACGTCAGGGGGACAAGAATCATCTGGATCTTCGGTGTTCAGCTCTTTCGCTGGAAGGACTACGCAAGATCATCACCGTCGACGTTCCGGAAGCAGCGATTCATCGGTCGTAGGTCACCCAATCACAGGCGTCATGTCCTTACAGCAAGCAGGTTCCATACTGTCTTCGAAACAGAGCTACGATTCTGCCATAGGAGGTTCGTCAACGGAAGTGACGTCAGCACCGAGCTTGAGGAACACGCCTTCGACCGATCCTCTGTACACGTCTGGTCCAAGCACGCCCTTGAGCATTGGCTCTCCACCCTCCTGGCACTCGGGAGCGTCAACCCCAACCCTCATCTCGCCCCCAACGTCCCCTCTAGTTCAAGAAGGTAAATCACCATACTTCCCTGAAGAATTCACCACGACCGCTAGGATATCGTTCACCACAAAGGAGCAGAAGTCAACAGTGGTCATTGGAAAGGAGACCACAACACCTCAGCAGAAAGCCAGCGCAAAGCCAGCAGCAGAAAAGCAACCGAAGCATAAATCTTCAACGGCCACTGTCACCGTACCAGGATCTTCAGCAGTGAAGAAATCCGACACGAAGGTGCACGCCAAGGAAACAAAAGGCGCTAGCGGAATTGTAGGCAGTGGAGTCATCAGGTCAAAAACAGCAGATTTGGAGAGAATGGTAAGGGGTAGCAAAACAAGCATCAAAGACATCACCGGAACAGCTGCAACGGACATGCAGACGAAAACCCCAGCGGGTGAAGAGAAGAAAAAGTACACCAGAAGACGGTACACAGGAACGAAACACCTGACTGCACATCTTCCAGACGTATCAGCACTGGAACAAGAAGTGACTGGAAGCACAAGCACTGCCGAACAAACCACACCTGCCACCAGAGGGGCTAAGCGTTCTCAAGGAACAGTGTGGAAGAGACGCGAAATAATCGCCAGCGATCCCAAAGACCCTGAGACATTTGTATAGCTAGGGTGTGCTTCAGACACCGGTAAATGCAACCCTTATATATCAACAGTACTAGTCTTTCAGTTAGGACCGCTGTTTCACTTGTATGCAACTCAGGGATGACGTTTTAGCGGAACGTAGGTTGTTTCAAATCCACAGGAACCATAGAAATTAAGTTATGTGTCACCCTGTAACTGTAGAACTAATGCTTTTGTCCTGTAAATGTTGTAAGAATTAAGGACCAAGAAGCAGACTACTTGTAAAATCCTGCAGTGTTTGGTAACACTGCAAGGTACACTGCTGCAACTTTGAAACGTTCAAAATTGTAAGCCGTGTATCCACGTGGACGGATTCAGAAGAACGTAAACAACTCTTAAGATACCACTCAGTATTAATTGTAAAAACGTTTCTAGAACATTCCATTCCTGGGTGCATCAGGTGAAACTCAAGCGATTTCCAAACTGCCTAACACAAGATGGCGGCAAATTTTAGGTCCATACTTTGAGGGATAAAATTGCCAAAACTGAAACAACTTTTAAATGTGATATGGTCTCGGATGTGCCAAAAGGGATCTTAAATATTACTAGTGTATTTATTATGAAACAGAAGTGCATAAAAGTGAGGCTAAAAGCCCAGAACACCATCTTAACGTAACACTTTTTCCATTGTTGTTTCTGAAAACTAAGAACATCGCTTTGTCATCTGTGATGTATTTGTGCAAAGTGCGACAGAATATGACTCTAACATATTTTTACTTTGAAATTTTAGCTTCAGTGCCAAATGTCCGTAACAATTATAACATGCATATGTGTTGAAGTTGTACATGCTGTTAAGTAGCTTTTGTTGTTGTGTCCAGTTAGAGTAACCAAGTACTCAGTTTCCTCTTGTAACCTTTGTTTTATGGTGCGCCTCTGGTTCAGTCTAGTTCCACGAGAAGAGCTCAATTCTAGCTCTATGAAGATTTTGTAGATATATGTATGTATATATCCGCGAGAAATAATCGTGAACATCATTTGCATTGCGATCTAACAATTTTTATCATTATAATTGTACAGAATGTGATTTTTATGTTCCAAATGAAGTGAAAAATCAATATCTTTTAACAAGAAAAAAGCGAAATACTTATGTGAATAAAGTTTATATTTGAAGATAATGTTTAAATCGTTTACTTGCCGGCATATTTTAGGCATTTTCTCTGAATATGTCTGTGGAAAAGAAGTGGATAGCTTTTATTCACATATGTCAACAGGCGACTGTGATTTTATTTGGGGGGGAGGGGGATTCTTATCTATAATTCTGTTTCCTGTTTGAAGTTTGGCTACGGTTTTCCCTCAGTCAACCCGGATGTTTGGCCAGTACTTTCCATGGAAGTCACGGATGCAGCCACCTCGAATCATCACCCATCCTCATCGTTGCGAGTAGCCGTAAGTGGCATAAAAGCGACGCTAAATAACAAAAATACAAATACAAAGCACCGTGCAATGTACCTCACAAATGGTTCGGATCCCACTTTAAACTGTAGGTCCAGTCCCGATAAAGTGGACTTAAAACATCAAATCAATCAATCAATCAATTTTCAACGGGAGAGACAGACACATCTGTGTCACACAGGATTCGAATTCTGGTCCCCTGGCATCGTAACGTGCTGCCTTGACCATTCCTCCAATGAGATAGACAACTGCGTCATCGGTATAAGAACAACAAAAAATTAACAACTTTTTCTTTTACTTTGAAAGCAAAATATCGTCCAATCAACGCACACGGCATTAACTCAATGTAGAATAATTATGTTGCAAAGTAATCATCTTTCATCCTTGTCGCCGCTGCAAAACCGACGTGAAAGAACGCAGCAGCTGTGAATCACGTCCTCATTTGGATAAGTCTAGTTGCGAGATCTTACTTCTTTCAAGCTGACACACGCTGCCCCTTATCAAGGTGAGCGATCGTGTTTTGTTCGAGTGCGTTGCCTTCAATACCATTGCAACGTCAGTTGCATTGTGGAACCTGGAATTTGCGAGTGTTTGTGTCCGTAGCGTGGTGAGGAAGGTAGTTTGACGGGGCAGTATTGGGCTGCTTACTTTGTCTTCATGGTAATAATACAGCGTTACAATTCAATTAGTTTGTCAGTAGTAATTTGGCTTCTATATGAATGTATCAGTTGATTATGTGCAACCTAGAGGGCAGCCTGATTCCTGCCTGCGTGCACCTTTCTTGACTTCTACCTAAAGAGTTTCGTCCAGACTTTCGTAGATTGTGAAGGTAAGTTGCAATATTTTTGTAAATACGTATTGTTTTACGTTTAGATTTTTATGAAGTTTTGCCGCAGTAGCTATATCTTGCAAATTGAGTCACGATGGTCGGTTTCGAAAATATAATCATTTGTCTGCTGAGTACGATAGCCATGTGAATGAATTTTATCTAGTATTTTCGACTTCGTTGGTGCAAGTTCGTATTTAGAGAGTGGTGTAAGGATAATTTTAGGGCCAAAATAACTAACTTCTGGCCTTCGTGAAACTTTTAAGAGATGTTATAAATCACCAGCCTTCTGTTTGATCGTGACACACAGAAATCTGGTTCTCATTTGAAACAGACCTAAAGATGTAGAAGTTGTCCAAATTAACGTTTGTATATACATCTTAGCAAGCTTTTTCGGAAGCGATACCGCACCCCCCACCCACCCCCGCCCACCTCTATTCGATTTTCTCACTAGGATAACTCTAACTGTAAAGAATTGAATATTACCAGCAAGGGCGGGAGCGGGGACACACTTGTCCCCCCTGACATTTCTGGAAGAGTTAATGTAATTCGAATGGTGATATTTTAGCGATATATTATAACAAAAAAAATGTTGTTTCCTGTGACTTACAATTTAGAACAACTATTATTATTACTATTTACAGCAGGGTTACATTTAAGCTTACAGTCTATTTTACACTGATTATATAACTATAAAAACAATTTTTTTCCTACATGAATTGATTGGTTTGCTTTATTTTATTTCGCTTTTTGTGCCACTTTTGGCTAATTTGCGAAGATATGATGAAAATGAATGGACACACACAAACATTCATGGCCAATCCGGGATTCGAACCCGGGACCCCTGGCGTCGTAGCGCGATGTGCTAACCACTATTTTTTTTATTTTTTTTATGAAGGAAATACCCCCTACACGGAGGCATGGCCGTATTTAGAGGGGGGGTTTCTAGGGTTCAAACCCCCCCCGAAACTTCTGACATGTTGGATTAATGGAAGTTCAGAAACCAAAATATGTAACAAATTTTCAATTTTTTTTCGAAGCATCACAAAAATACAAGGAGACAATGTTGAAACGATCGAGCTAGAATTTTCATACATTTGGAATTCTGAAAGTTGAGTGAAACAGGATTTATTCTTAGAATCGTAGCCAACCCGCGACCCCTAAATTATCACTTCTGCTGTCATCTTTCCAGTGTTGTTCCTGCGTCACAAGGAATATAGACTGAAGATTCCCTTATGATTGTCACAAAATTCGCTTTCCAGCTTTTAAATTTTCTGTCCGATAAAGTCGAAAATCCCCCTTGAAAGGAGTTCAAACCTAGGATCTCCAGTTTCGTAGCGCATTACGTTCGCGATTGAGGTTACAATCCATGCACCAGGCTAAGTTTTTAAAAATAATAACTGCTTCCACACTTTTAAAAATTCCAAAAATGTAATTTTAAAGTTAAACAACAAAACCTTTATGACTAAAATTTCCATCTAACTTTTAAAGCTGTTTCTTGAAGGTGTCTAAAGTTTAAAGACGAAGTATAATAATTGTGCATTTCAGTACACTCTGTATGAAACGTAAAAAAACAAAAAGAAACTTGTGCTGGATATTCACTCATCTGCTGGATTGAGTAAGCCCCCCTCAAGTATATAACAATAATATAATAATAATTATTATTAGTATTATTATGGAATAAAATTGTTTTATTATTATGAAATTTTAATAATTATTGTACAATTATTGTTATTATTTCTATTATTCAAATTTCTGGCGACGCCCATGGGAACAATTATGATTGAACCCCCCCCGAAAATTTTTCCTGCCTACGGCCGTGCACGGAGGTATCCCCCACCATTCACTCTTTTTCTCACTTTTACACTTTTCAATTCTTACATTTTTCTTTGTTTCTTATCAACTGGACGAACACAAATACCCATGCCTTACCGGGACTCGAACCCAGAACCCCTGGCGTTGTAGCGCGCTCTGCTAACCACTTCGCCATGGAGGTCGACTTCACTCCGCCACGGGGGCCGGTCATACATGAATTAATATGTTAAATCCACAGCTACAAAAATTCTAGATATATATGGGTAATTCCATGCATAGGCGTAGCTACGGGGTGTGCCGGGTGTGCCTAGGCACACCCTAAGGGGCTGCTTTATCAAAGAGAATTAAAGACATTTCAATAAAGATATTTCAATAAGAGAGAAAATAAGCGACAGTTTGTAAGAAGTTGAAAATGTCATTACTTGGTACAAACGTGTGCATTATCGCTGATGAAACTGGTGTCTATAGATTTTCGATTTTTTTATGTAATTGAAGAAAGAAGATATTTACTGCATTCTACTCTGTACTGCAGCGCCTTTCTTCTATACCTGTCACAAGCTGCACGTGTGAGAGAGCTTTCTCCAAGCTTACCCAAGTTAAAACTAAATTAAGAGCAACTCAGAAGCAGGATAGATTGGAATACCTGCTCTTGCTATTTGTGGAACAGGAAAAAGTTTAGTCTATTGATGTAAATGAAGTTATTGACGAGTTAAAGAACATTGTACCTATTGAGAGACGTCTCTTGTTATAGATGACGTGTATTTTGATGTATTTGTTTGTAACATTTATGAACATTTTGTGTGTGTGTAATTTCTATGCAATTTGACTTGTGTCTACTACATATATTCAGAAATTTTCAACACTGTCATTTAGTGAATTTATATTCCTTTACAAACATCAGTGCAGTTAAAGAGCCAAGTGATTGTGTTGCAAATTATGCTATTAAAAAGGTACAAGACCTCATTTTTTTTCTTTGTGCACACCAAAATATAAAGTTCTAGCTACGCCTATGATTCCATGTCAAATCAAGAAAGAAAAAAATAAATTTTGGAATTTGATGTCATGGATTTGACCAATTTTTGGTATACACATTTCTTATCTGAAATATAATTTTTTTAAATTATTTTTCATGTTGCCGGTTTTTGAGTGAAAAATAATAATAAAAAAATTGGAGTAAAGGCCGCGGTGGCTCAGTCGTAACGCGTCTGACTACCATGCTAAAGGTCACGGGTTCGATCCCCGGCCGGTTGAAATCCGGAAACTTTTCTAACGTTGGAAGCGGCCCCGGCGCCCACCCAGCGTCGAATAACATGGGTACCTGGGGGAAACCCTGGGGGGTTAAAGCGGTCAGGGGCGTGATGCTGATCACATCACCCCCACTCACGACCCCCCACATCCCCTATACGCCTTCTAGGCGTGGTGCTAGGCACAGGGAGCACTTTTTTACCGGTTTTTGAATTATTGAATTTTGAAAATTGACAAAATTTCCCATTAACCGCTCACAGCTGAAATTTTAAATACAATTTGCAACTGACGTGTTTCAACTACAGGGCTGGGCATGGTCTCATTTTAAAGCTTACGAAAAGGGCTTTCATTTGATATACAACATGCTTGATTTTTTTTTTTTTTGCGAAAAAAAGATTTTGAAAGTCTTTTGAAAATTTCGTTTTACAATTTCCAAAAATTGGGTGTGTATGTAGGGTAATTAATTGTCTGCCAAACTTGCAGAAAGTATATTACTTCTTTGATAGTTCAGCAGCGCAATATAAGAACCGCAAGAACTTTGCAAATTTGTGCGACATGGTAAGGGAGTGTGTGATGATGTTGACTTCCGTAACTAGGGATGGGAAACTTCTGGTCGGGACTGGATTGGGAAGGAAATATTAATAATCTTGATGTTCGGGATTGAAAAAAAATCCATTTGCCGACCAGATCTGGAAATTTTCGGAACGGGATATTTTAGAAATTTCCCGCTGCGGTGAAAGTCTCGAACTGTACACACTATTGAAATTACTGTTTTTGCACATCTGGAATAAAAACGGTTAAATTTCAAGAAATTTTAGACACTTGTAGTTCAGAAAATATGAAGAATTTAACGTCTTTTAAATAAGATCCATTGGAATTTCTTGGTTGTTCGGCGATACGAAATCTGTCTGAATCTGAATTTCATAATTCACACCCCATTATTTTTAATTATTCTTATTATACACCACCTTCCGGCACATAAAAACATGGATCAGAGATACCTAAGGTCGTCGCCTTGTAATCAAGGTGTACCGAGTTCGATACCCGGTGGAGGCACAAGTAGTTCGGATCCCACTTTAAACTGTAGAAACAGTCCCGATTAGCCTTCTTGTGCATAAAGTGTACTTAAAACCAACACTCAAACCTCAAAACTCAAGGATCAGAGTAGATTAATTGGTCTCTGACTCTGATTGATATGTGTGCATTGTGAAAGAGAGCTAGAAAAGATGTGTTCATCAAGTTATACAGAGAATTCCCTGACATTCGCTACGAGACTCGGCGGCAAGCAGCCTTGCATTAGCGCTTGTCTTTCCCGGTGAACGGGTCCGCGACAGTCGCACGCTACTGTCTGTTTTTTTTTTTCGCTCTCCCTGCCTTCGTTCTCTTTCTCTTTCTGTTGACGTTGCAGACTGACGCCAGTATAATCTTCCCTCGGAAGTTGTATTGTGTCGTGTTCGTGTGTTGAAGATTGTGGCTTAATATGGCACCACAAAAGTTTACATTACAACAAAGGATTTATCTTGTCGAGTGTTACTTCTCAAAGAGGAATTGTGGAGAAGTGCGACGACGTTTTGCAACGAAATTTCCTGGTGTTCTCGTTCCACATAGGACCACTATATTAAACCTCGTAAAAAAGTTTAGAGTAACAGGGTCAGTTCTGAATAAAAGTTGAAAGAAAAATGGGGAAATCTAAAAGATAAAGTATTCACAATCCGCGGTGGCTCAGTCGGTAACGCGTCTGACTACCATGCTAAAGGTCCCGGGTTCGATCCCCGGCCGGTTCAAATCCGGGAACTTTTCTAACGGTGGAAGCGGCCCCGGCGCCTACCCAGCGTCGAATAACATGGGTACCTGGGGGAAACCCTGGGGGGTAAAGGCGGTCAGGGGCGTGATGCTGATCACATCACCCCTACTCACGACCGGATCAAGAAAGTGTGGGGCGTTACCCCCACACCCCCTATACGCCTTCATGGCGTGGTGCTAAGCACAGGGGAACACTTTACCTTTTTACCGCATACCATTCGTGAGTTAAAAGAGAGTATTGTACGAGAAATCGGGAGAATTACAGTAGACGAACTTGCACGTGTAAATGCCAATTTCCTTAGGAGATGCCAGGAATGTGTTGCAGCAGAGGGACATCATTTTCAACACCGTCTGTAGTCAAGTTTAGTACACAATATGAAAACTGTAATTTTAATAGCCGACTCTACCCACTGTCGCGGACCCGTTCACAGGGAAAGACAAGTGCTGCTTGCCGGGCCGCTTGCCGCCGAGTCTCGTAGCGAATGTCAAGGAATGCTCTGTAGATGTTTATTGAAAGGCAGCAAAGCGAATCCAGTTTCTGTCTAAATAGTAAATTCGAGTCGGAACTTGTATACAACGCCAAAGTATTTCCAATTCAATTTGAATTTTATGATTTGAAAAGTAATAATAATAATAATAATAGCAATCATAACAGTAATAATAATAAAAGTTTATATTATCCTGCCCCCCTGAGAAAATATCCTACGAGCGCCCTTTATTACCAGTAAACAAGTAGAAGACTGAAGCTGATTTTGACCGTAGACAATGTGCTGTGCAATTTCTTTTCTCATACTTTAACATGGTAGCGTGGACTAAAACTAAAACCTCTCTTCAGCTCGTTATGTCATTCTATGTAGGTTAACTTTTGAGTTGCTTGTTATTCAATTAGGGCATGCCTCGTAAAGTTATTTATTCCTTTAAGGAGTGTATACATTTTTATAATATTTCACATCCAACCTTTACCTCTCCATCACAACCTTCAACAAGGAAGTTCGAAACGTTTAACTGTATTATAAAAGGGGAGGGTTGGGAGGGGTTTGTATACGACCCAAGTTGCTTTGTTTCATTACGATTTCATCATGATGCGCACGCATATTTACATGGTTCGATTTCTATTTATTTGTTAACACGTACTTCATAGTTTTATCGATTACTTACTGTGTGTTTGCTTGAGAATGGTTTTTTCACTTCTGTATGCCCAAATGTAATACTTTTTTTACACCAGCCATTCGTTTACTTTTATCTGCTATCTAGGTCACATGTGTGCAAAGGGGTTTTCTGAATCTGTTAGTTTTCAGTGTGGTGAGATATTGTGTAGCTGCTTATGTTAGGCGCGTCCGATAGACGAAGGGTTCCTATGCAAATTTTCATCTTCCATCAATACTGTGATGAAAAAACAGTAGCCTTATTTCATAAAACATACTCTTACATTCTGTACTTCTAAAACTGGTTTCTCTTGTGCAGTTTTAGTGAGAGTATCGTATGTCATGGCTTTGCTGTTAAAACTTTATCGTCCCCCTATCACAACCTAAAAGAAAAGTTACTTCTCACTGGTGTTAAAAACAGTTTTGGCTCCAAAATATTACTCGCATATTACACAAATTGTGAAAAGAAATTTTTAGTTTAACAATTTTCACATACAGTATGTAACATTGTTATTCGTACACATAGAATTTACGAGGAAAAAATGTCATCTACTAGTAAATATAATCATTTTCATATGTACCCCGAAATTAATGATAATGAAGTTTCACCAACAAATGTCAATAAAAATGTATGTTCAAAGTGTATAAACAGAGCATATAATTTGTGTGAAAAGAGAAAAACACGCTGTTTTATGCAACATTGTTATTCGTACAGGCATACAGGGCCACCGCTATTCGGGCGATTTCGTGCAGTTTGCAACTTCGTAACAAGTTTGAACATGCAGGCGCGCTCCCCGTCAAGCGGAATGCTGGCGTAGGTATTGTTGTAGGCCTATCGTCTATCTATCAGCGTGTTCGAAATGTGCAAGGTGAAGGAACTTAGTTCTGATCTGAAGGATGTTATTATAAATTTGGCCCTTAGAGGTTATTCGTTAAGAAAAATTGGACAAACAGTCAATAAATCACACTCCACAGTTCAATACATAATAAACAAATTTGGAGAGGAAGGTTCACCACAGAATGTGCCGAGAAAACCAAAAGAGAGACGGTTGAATAAACGTGGTGAACGCTTTATTTTAAAAAGAGTGCGAGAAAAACCCCGACTAAGTGTTCCTCAGTTACGACCGTTAGTAGAAAATGTTGCTGGCAAGATGATGTCCGATCAAACTGTCCGACATGCCTTGTGGAAGCATGGATATAATGGCAGAATACCACGAAAGAGGCCGTATGTAAATAAGGTGAATCGCAGGAATAGACTTTCATTCATGAAAGAGCACATCTACAAGGACCACGAATTTTGGGATAGTGTCATATGCTCAGACGAGTCCAAAATTAATATATACGGGTCAGATGGGATAAATAGGGTCTGGAGATAATCAAATAAAGACAATGATCACATTAACACAGTTCCAACAGTTAAACACGGTGGTGGGTCATTAATGATTTGGGGTTGTATGTCGTCCAAAGGTCTTGGTACCATCCAGTTTATTGATGGTATCATGGATGCATATGTCTATTTGGACATACTGAAGAACAATGTAAAGCAGATTGCCCAAAAAATGGACATGCCCCTATTTACAGATTCCAACAAGACAATGACAGTAAACGTAAGGCGCGAGTTAACGTGAATTGGCTAATATGGAATGTGCCCAAACCAGTGGCGGCCGGCGGCAAGTATGATGGGTAGTGCCAACGTGATCAAGCAATCGAAAAGAAAACCTCCGCAACGGCCCCGCTTCGTCCTTGATATTGCCCCACAGGCCAAGATGTTTATCCTCGTTTCGTAACGTGGAAAACAGTGTGGGTTTAAGTAATAACACACTAATACGATTCATCTTCACTCACTAACCTATCTTTATACACTACAGGCCACTTCACTAAAAACACAATTACAAGAGGAAGAGAAAACAAATCTTCTCACCTTCTCCTCCCCCATGCACACGTATTCCAACTGGATGTTGAAAATATTCTGGACATTTGATGTAAAAAGAAATTGTCGAAATGCCAAAGAAAACTCGCATCACCATAGGACTTTTTGCTTTTATATTTTTTAAAAAGTCTGGATGGCCCTCTAGGCGCATCTATCTATTATCAAAATGTTAATTTAACTTTGGAAAAATACTAGGTTCGTTTCTCCAAAAGTTGGCAGAAAAGTAGATAGTACCTTTTTCAAGAATTACTTCCCCAACGTGTCTTACAAATCCGTCGTATTTAGCGACTTATCTCTGAAGATGGCAACTGTGTCAACACTGCGAAAGTTCCCTCGCTGTGCCAAAGCGAAAACGGGCACGGGTGGTGTCTTATGGGCTAACCCCATTGGCTAATACCACCCCCTGCCACCTTCTTCCCGGCTCATGGTGGAAATGTTACTCGCTGAGACTTCTCACGTGTTCCAACTTGGTTAGGCCAGCTCTTGGGTGGCGCGGACCGCTGCCTCGCCGAGGGTACGAAACAGCTGGCGATGCAGTGAGGAGGTTGGGGCTGTTCATATCTAGTCTTTGGTTGGGGCGGTCGTCACGTCAGCTTGACCGATTGAAAGATTCGAATCTCCTTGTCTGTAAACTATCAATGTATTAATTTAACAATACTTGGGCTATGTATGCATTTCTTCTGAGGGTAGTGCCATGGCACGGCGGCTCTCCCCCTTGAGCCGCCGCTGGCCCAAACTGCTACAAACACCAGCTCAAAGTCCAGACTTAAATCCCATTGAGCATTTATGGGCAATTTTGAAGAGGCGAGTCCATAAAACAGGCGTCAAGTCCAAACAAGAGTTGAAAACTTTTGTGCAAGCCGAGTGGAATAAAATAAGCTCTGAAACATGTCAGAAACTGGTTAATTCTATGAAGAACAGGTGTCAAGCAGTAATTAAAGCCAAAGGATACGCATGAAAGTATTAGAACTGTCAGTCAATTTGCTCTGAATATACTTTTTCTTTTATATTATTAAGTGTACGAATAGAAAAGTTGTACAAAAAATGGCATGTTTCTCTTTCAGTTTCATTTAATTTATTATTGCCATTGGTTTTACAGAATTTGGGTAAGATTTTATGTTCCTAATGATAGTAGTTATTGAATTGTAAAGAAACAATTTCAAAAGAGTGTATTTCCTTTCAGATATTAAAGCATTTTCTTTGAAAATCCGTGTGTACGAATAAGAATGTTACATACTGTATCTTAAAATGTTCCTGCACATGTTATTGCTATTTCAACGCTGGGCTGTGTACTTGAGGGGTTTTCCCACCAACTCAACTACCCACAATTCCCATGTCCTAGTTTAGTTGGTTCTGAACTTGTTTCGGTACGGTGTGCTGCGTTGTATCATATATCGCTTGAAAACTTTTAATTTTACGCTGGTAACTATGAACATAGTGTTTACAAGTGTTAATTGTACACTGTGTCCGTTTCCTGAACTATATTCTAAGAGGATAGCAATATATAAAGAGTAAGCACCTACGAAAACACATTAGTCGTGTTCACTTCACATTGACATTTTCAATGGTTGCCCTGTGTCGTGAGTAAATTTTCATTTCTTGATACAAACTGCAGACTGCACTGTCGATATTAAGCGTATGTACAGTGGGACCCATAAGTATTGCTCAGCAAATTGTCCATGGCTATTTTCGTTGGTTTCTATCTTCATCCTACGTATTCTTAAAGACTGTGTTTTGACGTGGGTAACACTTTCATATAGGGGTGACGGATTTCTTACTTTTACAGGAGAAAGTACTTACGCAAGTCATTTTCTGTAGCGTTGTGGAAGTTCGTGAATGTAGTTTTGATCCATTTTAATGCGAATGCATGTTGTTTTCTGCGAAAATCTCTGTCCGACACGCTGTTTCTGCTGCCGCCATTTGCTTTCTGTACGAGAGCACAATGTTCCTTGTGTTAGATGACGTAAACACCGTAGTCAGTGTTTCAAACTCCCCTTATTTTCACTATAACATGACGTGTCGAGTATTTTTAATTTTTTAATTTTTTTTTAACTATGCTTGCCTAACCTAACCTAACCTTACCTTACGGAAAATGGTTTGTGGGGCTAACGTCAATGGTTTGCGAGGTATTAGCATAATTTCAAATCCGGGCAGGAAAGTAGGTATTTTCCGGTGAACAAGGTTGCAACGCTGCATAAATCGACAAAATACTCTCACAACGTGCGATGAACCAGTACGCTATCGCCATAATGTGTGTTACAAAATCGAAATAACGAGTAACAGTAAGTACTCGTAAATGAAAGAAATATACATTATTTTCGTTAGAAATTCATTATTTCACCTAAAGATGTTCCGCAATGCTGAATAGTACTTTAGCAATATAAAAAACTGCGAAATAAATTATTTATAGGTGTCACCCCTATAGTAAAGTAGTACCTTGACGCATACTGGTTCAGAGGTTGTAATCAGATTATTTGATGTTTTGAGTCAGTTCTTGAAGCTCTCATTGCATGAAACAAAGGGAGTGAACGTGGTTATGGACAATTTACTTGGTAATACTGATGGATAACACTCTACGTGTTCCACACAGTACATGTTTTCTAAATACTTGTTTGTGTGGCAGGAGAAGGTTTCAAAGCTACCAAGACAATATTATTGCGTAATCCGTCCATATTCTTGTCTGAACATGCCTTTAGTTTCGTTAGCACAGACTGTCTTATTCGAGTGCGAACCGTACTGACGCTTACAGTAAGAACAACCTGTTGAATGAGGATCTATCATAAAATGACGTATCCCTCCAAATTTGTATTATCTAATTCTGAATTTATAAGTGTGCAAGGGCAATGCCAGTTTTCACGTTTTTTAATCCACACGAAGCTATGAAGGTAACATGGTATGTTGGGAAAGTTCAAACATCCGTTTGTCATCCTCATAAACATTGTTTGAACACTTTTGTAATGAAATAGCAGAGCATAAAAATGTAAGTATACAATGACAGTAGAGGGAAAAGGAGAGAGCTGACTCGCACAGGCCAGCCGTTCCCTTTTACGCCTTTATTTTTGTAGCTTTTTACGGTGTGTGTTAACCTCAGTAGCAGTGTTGACAACTCTGACGAGTTGGAACCTTTTACGGTGTATATTTTAAGAGGCCACGGCCTTTTACGATGTATGTTAACCTCACAGCAGTGTTGCCAACTCGGCGTAGCCTTTTACGATGTATATTTTAAGAGGCCACAGCCGTAAAAGGCTACAACTTGTCAAGAGTTGGCAACACTGCTACTTAGGTTAACACACATCGTAAAAAGCTACAAAAATAAAGGCGTAAAAGGGAACGGCTCGCCCGGGCGAGTCAGGTCTCCCCTTATCCCTCTACTAATGTCGTATGAAAAACTTCCTACTTCACAATGCTACTCCACTCTTACTACAATAGAAAGTTGTAAACGATATTTTTTGTGTAGGCTATATTTCATTTTTAAACATTCGGAACTGTTACCAAAAATGAACCTCAAATTCCCAGGGGGGACTAGAACGTATACTGGGCTCATTTATTCATTGTGCTTTTTAAGAACCATGGGCGTCACCAGAAATTTTTGAGGGCGAGGTAAGGCCGTTAACATAACATAAATTAGTATATATAATAATTACAAATTAATAACAAACTATTATTTTATCACGAATTTATATTATTATATCCTTGGAAGACTTTTCTATTCGATCCACCAAATGAGTACAACTGCTTTTCTTTATTTTTTTAAATACTTATTATATTTTTTAATTAACCTTCGCACCTCATTCAAGAAAAGCCTTTGAATGTTAGGGGCGAAATCTTAGTCATAAATTTTACGTTTCATGACCTCTCAAATAAAAATCTTAATTAGTAAAAATAGAATGTTGTGGAACTATTTACTTATTCCTTGGATTAAGTACTAACGATTATAAAAAAAGTGCAGTTCTGACCCAGTTCCTTGAATTTTGCACTTAATTTTTCAATTTAATGCACTCTGTAGTTTGCTTATTCTGCTCAAATGTTAAATAACTTTCTTCCTTCTCCGATTATAAAAATAATACGTCCATTGCCAGTGGTTGCGATTGGGTTCCAAAACTAGGGGGCAAGATGCCAAAACTGGGAGGGGGGCAAAGACAGTTAACTTTCCCCTCGTAGGTAAGGTTTACGCCGCCACTGTCCATTGCTATTTTGTATTTGAAATGATAGATGCAATTATGCAAGAAGACATGCGACACTCAAGTAAAGTACACGTTGTGTACAAACATCGAATCCACGGGAATGTAAACCCGGAATCGAACTCATGACCCATTACTTACAAAGTGATTAATTTCAATAAATCGAAGAGTTTTTTTATTGCATTTCCTTCAATAGAATCGTTGTGTTAGACAATACAATTGTGTTTTACGAGTTTTGAGCATAATGAAATATTTATTCCTATTTAAAGTAACTAACTAACTCCCTAGCCTTCTTAAACCCGAAGGTTCCTGGCTGCAGCAACACAGGCCTTCCATCTTTCCCTATCTTGAGCAAGTTCTATATACTCTTTTCCATCCCTACCGATTTCCCTTAGGTCCATCTCAACGTTGTCCCTCCATCTTCGTCTTGGCCTTCCTACAGGTCTCTTACCATCAGGTTTCCCAACAAGAATCCTGTAAACTCCTCTTTCCTCTCCAATTCGTGCCACATGGCCTGCCCACCTAAGTCTTCTTGATTTCATTATTCTAATAATATCTGGACATGAATACAAATTATGTAGTTCTAAATTATGTAACCTTCTCCACTCACCTGTCTCCTCATCTCTTTTAGGTCCAAAGATTTTCCTAAGGATCTTATTTTCAAATACTCTCAATTTACGTTCCTCTTTCAATGTAAGGGACCAAGTTTCACACCCATATAATACTACAGGCAAAATTACTGTTTTGTATATTTTAACTTTTAGTTTCTTAGATATTAAACGAGAAGACAAAAGTTTATGAAGAGAGAAGTAACATGCATTCCCTGAATTAAGCCTACTTTTTATTTCCTCTTTAATATAATTTTGATTTGTTAATATTACTCCTAAATATTTGAATTTGAAAACTGGTTCAAACGAGTTGTTATCAATAATTAGATTTTGATTATTACCTAACACTTGGTTTCGGCCTGTAAGCATATATTTAGTTTTCTCTTTGTTAACTTCCAAACCTATCTCTTTAGCAGTTTTGAAAAATATTTTAGCATTATTCTTAATTGTATTCATCCGCCAATAAGTCTACATCATCTGCATATGTTAACAACTGAGTCACACCATTTGCTAAATTCATTTTTTCAACTTTAAATTTTACGCACGCCAATAGGCGTTATTTGTATCGATTCGAGTAGTGACGATTGCTGTTGGTTATCTACGCCTCTGCATCGCTCCATCATTTGCTTGTGATTTCACAGGAAACTAAATTAGCAAAGCCTATGGAGGTTCTGACGTGTACAACCATAGTTAAGGTTACTTATTTGCGAGGTTGGGTTGTCTAGTGTTCCTCAACATCTAGGCCGCGGGCGAGTACCGGACCCTGGCACAACATACTGAGCGGTAAGAGTTTCTGGAATTTATCATTTGTAGTTTGCGCACAATATTTTGTACTGGAAATATTTTGATTAATTGAAATTGATATGATCCATATTTTATGTGACGTCACCAGTAGAAAATATGTCACTAATATATTTATTTTGTGAAAGAAAGCGTAATTTCCTTGTTATTCTATGTAATATTGCGCCTTATTAGTAATGTATATCTTTTGTTTAATGTTTGTTGTATTTTATGCTCTGTTATGAGTAGTTTAATGTATCTTCATGTTTGCGAGAGTGCACTATACGAATTTGTATTTCTAAACATGCATAGATGTCAGTTTTGTTGGTAGAATCTTTTTGTAAATAGTGAGTGATTCATCTGTACTTGAATCTGTGTTCTCGAAACAATATAAAATCGAGGATATCGCGTAAGAAATATCACATTTTCGCCACGGATCGTCGAAGCTTTTAAACTTAAAAAGAACTCCTCGGTGTTGTGCATACATCCTGGTATGGTAGTTCGGGGCGCAAGCTAGGCCTATGTGAACATAGGTACGCCGATAGCCATGCATTGATGCTATGCACAATACTGCAACCATTCTACGTTAAATAATAAAGCTAGCCTAAGGAGTAATTTGGAAATAAAAGGCTAAAGAGCAAATATTGGCTCAGTTATCATTGCATATCTCTTGGTGTGGTAGTTCGGGGCGCAAGCTAGGTCTATGTGATCATAGGCTTGCCGATAGCCACGCATTGAGTTTATGCGTTTTAGTTGAGTCAATTCATCGACAAAGCGAAATCCTCGCCTTCGTCTCAAGTATATTTGCACTATAATTGCAATAAATAAAGAATAAAATCTTTCAGTTTATACATACTGCAGTAATGTGGTTTTATTTCTCTGTGCTGTGAATATTGTCTTTGCCTAACACTACCCCTGTACCTGAGAGGAGTCTGTGTACTTCACCGAGTCTCATCGTTCACCGCTGAGTATTATTAAGTTAATATTAATAGTATAATAATACGACGCGTCTAATTGCATAGAACGTATCAAAATGTTTCAAAAATCAAAACGCACTAAAAATCAGTACTTACCAAATTAATTTATGGATATTGGCATGAGGAATTAAGATTTCATTGAGTCCAGTGGTTGACAACAATTTTTTTAAACTTAATTTTATGTTTGTAAACAATCGAACTATTACTCTTCCTGATTATGCCGTAATTTTTAATAATATTAAAAAATATATACATCTCTCTATATATAAAAATGGATGTATGTATGTTTGTTCCGGAATAACTCTCAAACGCCTGAAGCGATTTCAACCAAACTTGGTACACGTATCACTTGCAATCTCGAAAGAAATACTGTGGGGTGAGACACCCCTGGCACCCCTAGGGATGGGGTTGGGAAGGGGTGACATGTAAAAATAATCGAAAACGACTGATATTAGTGTGGAATCCATAGTTCTCGGGGTCGCTAAGATGAATAGTGACACACTCAATGCCGTTCATCTCCAACCTCATCACCTATCGGGATGGAGGGTGAGAGGGGATGAAAAATAAAATGTCAAAAATGACCTAGATTAATGTCGAATCCATAGTTTTCGGAGTCTCTAAGCTAATTGGTGACATTCACGATGACCAAACTTGGTACACATATGACTTACAATCTGGAAAGAAATACTGTGGGTGTAAGACACTCCTAGCACCCCTTGGGGTGAGGGTGGGAAGAGGTGACATGTAAAAATAGTCGAAAACGACAGATATTAGTGTGGAATCCATAGTTGTCGGGGTCGCTAAGATGAATAGTGACACTCCCACTGCCGTTCAACTCCAAGACACCCCTGGCACCTTTAGGGGTGGGGGTGGGAAGGTGGTGATATGTAAAACGACCTATATTAATGTGGAATCCATATTTGTCGGGGTCGCTAAGATGAATAGTGACACTCCCAATGCCGTTCAACTCCAAGACACCCCTGCCACCCCTAGGGGTGGGAAGGGGGTGACATGTAAAACGACCGATATTAGTGTGGAATCCATAGTTTTCGGGGTCGGTAAGATGAATAGTGACACACTCAATGCCGTTCAACTCAAAGTTCATTTTACACTATAGTTTGAATTCATTATATTCCTGTCTAATAGAAAATTTGGATAAATAAATACCCAGGCAACGTCGGGCAATCAGCTAGTTTTAAATAAATATTAAGGTATTTAGCAGTTAAACTATTGAGATCGGGACATCAACGTTTAGGGGAGAAGTGCCGAATATCTCACACACTTTGTTTCTCGTACGTCTGATGGTTTGAATGTTTTTCAATACATTATACACATGTAGCCTACATAATGTTATAAGCCAAACTCTACAATTTTGCGAGTTGAAAAATAAGGGTGCGTAATATCGTACCCCGGTGCGATATTAAGAACACATTCTGTAACAGCACAATTTTCCAAGACTTTATTGCCAAAAGTAAGGACAAGAAGTAATAATGAAGTATTTCATTAAACAAACGTAAGGTCCTTCACATGACAATACATGTGTGTTACAAATTACAAATGAAACATGGAAATTACAGAATACAAGTGTGTTACAAATTACAAATTAAACAAGGAAATTACAGAATACAAGTGTGTTGTTACAAATTACAAATGAAACATAGAAATTGCAAAATACAAGTGTGTTACAAATTACAAATGAAACAAGGAAATTACAGAATACAAGTGTGTTACAAATTACAAATGAAACATCGAAATTACAGAATACAAGTGTGTTACAAATTACAAATGAAACATGGAAATTACAGAATACAAGTGTGTTACAAATTAAAAATGAAACATGGAAATTGCAAAATACAACTGTGTTACAAATTACAAATGAAACAAGGAAATTACAGAATATAAGTGTGTTACAAATTACAAATGAAACATCGAAATTACAGAATACAAGTGTGTTACAAATTACAAATGAAACATCGAAATTACAGAATACAAGTGTGTTTCAAATTACAAATGAAACATGGAAATTACAGAATACAAGTGTGTTACAAATTACAAATGAAACAAGGAAATTACAGAATACAAGTGTGTTACAAATTACAAATGAAACATGGAAATTACAGAATACAACTGTGTTACAAATTACAAATGAAACAAGGAAATTACAGAATACAACTGTGTTACAAATTACAAATGAAACAAGGAAATTACAGAATACAAGTGTGTTACAAATTACAAATGAAACATGGAAATTACAGAATACAAGTGTGTTACAAATTACAAATGAAACATGGAAAACAAGCTTCTGTCAACCTCTGCACCAGTATACGTAACAATACATTTCTTGAAAACACGCAGGATGCAAGAGAAACATTAATGGAAAAATCGTGGACAGTTTGCCGAGTAACAGTTGTGCATCCGCTGATAGCAACTTTATGTTATTGTTAGGTTAGGAGTGTGTTTTAGACTTTGCATGTCCAATAACTTCCTGGTGGGCGGGCAATCCTTCACTAGACACACCTTTCCCATAAGGGACAAGGAATTGGGTGTCCCAGTCACGTGATTCCACGGTGTTCCATCTGCATTGTTCATAGGCCATTATGTATGGCGATGTGTGTAGATTATATATTTACAATGTGGATTTCCCGCTTTTCATTGCTGCTTAAACTATTCTATATCTGAGAGAAAACCTACGCTTCTACAGCTGAAATTTTGAGGTGCTATTTTTAAAATAATCTGGAGAGATCCGTACGAAAAAATTAACTTTTTAATCCGCATTCTCCAGCTTTTACTAACAAGCTACGAGATCCAAATACCAACACTAATTTTTTGTAAAACTTTCGGAAATTCACGATGAACTAATTCATATGAATGAGTTGCTTGAATCTCTAAAAGAAGTAACATTGTAAGAAACATGTTCGTGTAACTTTTTGCCCATATTAAGTGTTAAACTTACGTAGCATTTGCTCTCTCTCTCTTGCGATAATGTAATGTAAATCCCTGTCTACATAGTTTTCATATCCGCCGTCAGATGGAAGACAAGTCAATGTGGATGCTAGTGACATCTACCAATGATCTCGTTAACTCCGTCTACTGGCCAAAACTCAAAATTCCTGCGTCGCGAGCTAAGATGCTCTTCGCGAAGTAAATATACCGTACATGGGTAGGAGTTAAACGCTCAACTGTCTATTAACATTAAACTGTCCGGAACATTAAATTAACATAAAACAAATTTCACTTCGAATTACATGCACTATTCTATTTTTACGTCACTTTTTTACGTTTCAAAGTGAATCGTGGCGATGAGTACCTTAGGATAGTAACTCGCCACGCTAACTCCTTAACGCAAGACACCAGGAACTTAAATACGCAAATACTTTTTCCTGTTACTCAAGAAAACCTGTATTCGGCGAGTAAAATAATAAAAAAAATATAAGTTAAGAATAGCAAATTATTTTCTTGATCAGTGGCGTAGGAACGGGGTACAGGAGTACATTTTCCCCTCCGAAATCATTTGAATCGAATTGTATGTGAGCCAATACTATAATGTAACCTGGATTTCATTTGAGTAGAAATACATTGACTTAGAAATTTTGGTCATGAGACTTCTCCGCCTAAATACATTCTGAAGAAACGTTTTCCAGCAGTTAACCTAATAGTTGTCAATAAACCACACTATGGAAATGTTGTTATTCAAGTCCATTTTCTGTACATATAGCCAATTTGTGGATGAATTAAAAAATATTGAAATATTTCCCTATTAGTTTACACAGCCAGACAATTAAGTAATTATATTTATAAATTGTGAATGCCATCTATGAAGTAACACATATAACTATGTGACATGACTTTTAGCTAGGCATGCTGGGAGATACGCTGGCATGTGTTGATGAAAGTTGAAGGATGTAGTCTCATCATTGCTGTGCACCAGTGCTAGGCGTCGACTTTGGAGGGGGACAGGAAACTTTCTGCTCCCCAAAAAATCACGTATAGGAAGAGATATTGCATATAAAATATTATTTATACTAACCTTGTCCCTCGAAAATTATTTTAACTTGGCACCTTTGCCAGTGGGCGATCACCAAGTTCATCCTGGCAACTGCTCGCAGGAATAAAACGAAAACTTGCATTCCATTGTTGTGGAACAAGACAAGTGGCATTTTCGCTTCGATCCTGCGACCAAACGACATAACGCAGAGTGCAGAACGTAAAAATCAACATTGGGGCTCTTAACAATCAAAGACGAACCTATTGGTGTTAAGTTTTTATAATAGCAAAGGCAATATTCGTTGTGAATTTGTTCCAAATGGTGAGCATTTGGTACCCTGGAAAGACACTTGGAGACAAAAGTTTGTCTAAGTTCACTTTACGCACAGATAGGCTAATTGAGACTGAACCTAAAGTTTAAAGTGGCATCCGAACCAGTATGTGCCTCCAACGGAATTCGAACCCGGGAGTTTTGATTACCAGGCTACAGCGTTACCAATACGCCGTTGGGAAGGCTGGTGTACAGTTCATGCATGGCTATTAGAAGACCAAATAAGGGTAATAACATCATATTCTTAAATCTCGACCAAGATGACACCTAGACAGTCATTTGTTTTCTCTTCTCGGTACTACTTTACTATAGGGGTGACACCTATAAATAATTTATTTCGAACTTTTTTACATTGCTAAAGTACTATTCTGGAATACGGAACATTTCTTTAGGTAAAATAATGAATTTCTAAGGAAAATAATGTCTATTTCTTACATTTACGAGTTCTTATTGTTACTCGTTATTTCGATTCTGTAACACACATTATTACGATAGCGTACTGGTTCATCGCGCGTTGTGAGAGTGTTTTGTCGATTTATGCAGTGTTGCAAACTCGTTCACCGGAAAATACCTACTTTCGTGCCCGGATTTGAAATTATGCTAATACATCGCAAACCATTGACGTTAGCCTCACAAACCATTGAGGTTAGCCTCACAAACCATTGACGTTAGCTCCACAAACCATTGACGTTAGCCCCACAAACCATTTTCCGTAAGGTTAGGTTAAGAAATCCGTCACCCCTATAGTAAAGTATTACCCTCTTCTCTTGACCCCTTCACTTGTGCCATTTTTACAACTTACCTCCCTTGCATCGTTCTAAAAATATTCAACAACGTTCAATATTACGTGTCCGCTTCTGCTATGTACGTCTTTTCCCTACATGATTATACAAACAGTCGATGATAGGTTGGTGAAACCCGAACATTCTGGCAGCTCGGGGGCAGGATTACATGGCAAGCAGCACCACTCACGTCAGAGGAGTTTTCTCTTCTCGGTCGAGCTATACCTTGACCAGGAATCTTCGAACTCCACTCTCTCCCGGGGCGTGGCTACGGCTCTACTTCGACCGTTAGTCTTTACCTCAATATGACCCGTAACGATTCCAGAATGATGCCATAATTATCGAAACGCAGGTAAAAGAGAATTTTGTGCATTTATTGACAGCCTAGCGATGGCTCATTATCAATTTCTGCTTGCATTTTAATTGACGCTTTGTGTATCAGAAGCTGTATAACCTTTGCGCATGTCAATGGGATTATCGTCCACGCCAGAATGAATAATGGACTCTGTGTGCATGCAAGAACGGTTTTGCACCTCACGTTAAAGGGATTTCGTACCTGGATGTAAACGAGCCGATTCATTTAAGAGTAGTTTAGCTCGGAAACAGTGGATTTCACATACCCTCGGCGACATGAAACGGGGTTGCTGCTGTCAATGATGTGGGGTATGTTTTATAGCTTATACACAGAATATTATAGCTTTTTTTCTAGCATAAAAAGAACTCGTGTTTATAAAACAATTTTATTTGAAATTATATTAAAGACGAACTTTGATTATACTTCCTACCATCACTTTTTTATACACTAACTAGATTGTCTGGAGTGAAATTGTAATTTGTAGCGAGATCCAAATCGTACAAAGGGCGACGCTAGCGAGAATCGAACCCGCGACTCGTTGATTACAGTCAGGTGCGTGGTAATCAATTTTCAGAGAGACTGACAGCTTCCCAGTGGCGGCGATTTGGTTCCAAAACTGGGGCGGGTGTGGGGCAAGCTCAGATTATTTGCCCTTGGTATAGTATAAGATTTAGCATAGTGCGGGGGTAAAAGTGTGTGTGTGGGGGGCATCTGCCCTCCACGCCCACCCCTAATCGCCACCAATTCACCTTCCTTCTTAGCCCTGTAGTCCCGTTTCGCCTCATACGCTCTCGCCTAGTTCTTGATCATCACAATATAATGTGATTTATGACCTGGCCGCCATTTTAGGCGAAATGGGATATCCGCCAAATCCCATTTTGCCTAAACTGGTTGAAAGGGAAATATTTAAAATGAGGGAAATTTAACGGTCTCTGTATTATTATGTTAATTCATCCTTAAATAGTGCTTAAGGTTAGGTTAATATACAGGGTGCGGCACTTAAAACCAGCCCGTCCCTTCATAAGATATCATTAGATGAACAATTTGAATGATTAAGTGAAATTAAAACAAAATCAAACAAAAGCAATACACCAAATGAATTTTAATGTTGTGTGTTAAGATTTCTCACCTTCACAATAGATGCTGAAAGTGTCCTCCACCCACTTCAACACACGTCTGAGCACGTTTCAGGAGATTCATGTACACCTTTGTTAATTCTTGAGTGGTGATGCTGTTCATGATATTCTGGATGGAGGTCTTGAGTTCTTCAATTGTGTGTGGATTTGTTTCGAATACTTTCCCCTTTAACATTCCCCACAAGTAAAAGTCACAAGTTTACAAGTCGGGTGACCGAGGAGGCCACAGGCCTTTGCTAATTGTCCTCTCCCTCAGTTGTTGCACTACACTTATCCGGTAAGGGTTTAACATCAGCGACCTTAACACACGTCTACAACTTCGCTCACTAGCTGGAACCTGTTGACTTAATTTCCTCGTTGATTTACGAGGACTTCTCGCCATTATGTTCTGCACCTGCCTCCGTAATTCAGGTGTGCAGACAGATGGTCGTCTGTCTCTGGGAGCATTTGCAACAGATCCTGTACGCCTCCATTTCCCAATCAAATCCTGTATTGTGCGTTTTGCTGGGACAGGACGTCCTGGAAATTTCTCCTGAAACAACTTCCTTGTTTGCACAAAGGATCCGGTGCGCACAAAAGCTTCAACAATTGCAACACGCTCAGGAATCAAATACGGCATTATCACGACTTCACCCAACAAGGCCTGATTCTCAACTGCTTTCACTCGACCACGGGTTCACAAGCCACCTGTTGGTGAGAAACAGAATTAGTAACTCATGCAACGCCATCTTCTGTTGACATGTTCATTTAGATGTTTTACATGTTCATTAGCAAAGCAATTACATCGGGATTACAGCGGGCTGGTTTTACGTGCCGCACCCTGTATAATATAATAACCTAACCAAACCTTACCTTAATTAGAGCTTAGCGTTCGAATAATATAAGGCTATTGGCTGTTATATTGCTGACTATTTGGCTTATGTGATTGCCACACCTGACTATTTAGCTCATGTGACTGTTCGTAATTAAAAAGAAGAAAACAATTCTGTCAAGAGGAGATAATGCGATAAGAGCGCCCACCGAACGAGAACAAAAGAATCAGTTAGTTGTGTACTCAGAACTGTTTGAGCCGTGCATTTCGCATTGTTCGTAGGGGAAGATTAGAATTGTTCTGTGAAATGAAGTACTCTTTGGAAGAGAGGGTGTTCATTGTGGAACATTATTTTTGTTCAAAATCGTACGCTAGTGTAAAAACTGTGTTTCGCGAGAAATATCCGAATAACAGTGTTCCAGAAAATTCGACGATATATCGACTTGTTTCCAGATTTCGTGAAACAGGATCAGTTAATGACAAACCCTACCACAGACAACCACCAGTTTTGACACAAGGTGTGCTGCAGGATGTGGAGCAGAGAATATCACAATCTACCAGGAAATCTGTTCGTAAATTTGCTGCACAGTCAGCTGTATCAAAAACAACAACTCACCGAGCGTTAAAACAATTGCACCTACGTGCATATAAGGTACAGGCTGTGCAAGAACTGAAGGAAGCAGACAAAGGTGCACGTGTAAGATACTGCCAGTGGTTTAGAAATTTTATTAGAGACAATGGTGTGAATATTTTGGATAAGGTCTTTTTTCACGGATGAAGCATGGTTCCACTTAAATGGATATGTCAACAGTCAAAATTCTCGACACTGGTCAAGTAACAATCCCCATTTGTTACATGAACAATCACTTCATCCACAAAAGATCGGTGTGTGGTGCGCGATTTCGCGGAGAAAAATAATCGGTCCATTCTTTTTCAACACAACAGTTGACGGAATAGTTTATCGTGACCTTATCACACAGTTTATTTCTCTGTTGGAACGTGATGAACGTGATTGTTGGTTTCAACAAGACTCCGCAACATGTCACACGTCTAATGAAACTTTAGACATGTTGGCAGCGTTTTTTGGCGATCACATTATAAGCAAAAACTTATGGCCCAGTCGCTCCCCGGATCTGACGTCTCCAGACTTTTTTCTATGGGGTTATTTGAAACAAACAGTTTACATTAATAACCCAAGAACACCTTTGTAAAGCTACACTGCCTGTTACGCGCATTGCATGGTTGCCAGGAGTAGGTAAGTAACACTTTTTTCACCATAGTTTTCATTTTCTTTTTTTTTCCTGTTTCCAGTATTTCCATGTCATAGACCATCACTAAACACACCTTTTGTTGCCTTCAAACATCAACAGTGTTGCCACTGTACCTCATATTTTTTTTTAAAACACCCATTTGGACCGGTACGCCTTTACGAGGCATTTCAGGATTGGCTATACGCGAAAACGATCGGTTTTCTTCTCTGAACTATAGATGGCGAAATAGTCCACCTACCCAAGGTGGAAATTGACGTCCAAATTTCCGTACGAATGTTTGACATGCAATTTTCCATGCTTTGTGGAAAAATAAATTTACACTTTCACTTACATTTGGCAACACTGCATGAACAACACTGCACCCCGTTTATTGTTTCTATGTTTAAAAATATCTACTTGGACAGGGCAAATATTTGGTGTATGACTTATGTATGTACAGGTTTCGGTTACAAAGTAACGCCACTCTTAATTCCCAGTTGCGCAGTTCGTGGGACACCCTTAACCGGAAATATGTTAAAAGCACCAAAAGAACTACGGTACTATGTTTCAACATAGACCCCCCCCAGTTCAATGCACCTACACCAGCACAGATTTCACAGGAAAAAAAATATCTTTTGGACGCGTGCGGATCCACTCATGCACCGCTGACTGGACTTCTCGTCATTCTGGAACCTCGATCCATTTAATCCATCTTTCATTGAGTCAAAGGTGTGGAAATCAGAAGGCAAGAGATAGGGCTAACATGGAGGGTGGGTTAAGGACTAAAACTTTAGGTCCTCGATGGTAGACAATGTGACTTTAGCAGTGTGTGGTCTCGCATTGTCATGGAGTAAAAGCACACCAGTGGATACCAGACCACGTCCTCTCTGCAGTTGGAGTAGATGGTACTGGTTACATTATGACCTCTGGGCATGCAATGTTCAAGAATTGTCCCCTTGTATCCCCAAAACAAAGTTAACATGACCTTTCGGCACTCCGTTAAGCACGCAGTGACAGACGCGACCTGGAAGCGGAGAATCCTCAACATTGGTTATGCCCTGATTGAACTACTCAGCCCACTCGTACACTTCTGATCGACTAATACAGTTGTCACCATACTGAACTGTCATGCGGCGATGAATTTCTATCGATTTCACGCCTTCGATCAACAAAAATCTCACGATTCTTCGCTGCTCCAGCTTGGAGCACTCCTGTAAGGGTGCCGCCATCTTGTGTAACTGTTTCCCATCGTCCCGTGCGCGAGGCAGGCGTGGCAGCCCCAGCTATGAATACCTTACAGATGCCTTCACAAAATAACAAACATATAACAATCACGGTCGTATTTTAGATTCTTTATACTACTTTTCCGGTAATTTATTGAATGCACCTATAACCATACCAAGGAGAATACGAGAATACAATACTAAGAGGATAGATACGAGTATTTGACACAGATTTCCAACTTCGAATTTCTAAATATCAATTTTAGAACTTTTAACTAAGGGATCCGTGTTAGATACTCCTTAGACGCACTTCCAACAATTAAGAGCAAGTCCTAATGAAATAAAAAATGAAACAAATCAGTCGAACTACAATTGTACATTATCTGAATTACATGTCTTATGAATCAATATGGTGGTTGATAGATACTGTTTAGTAATTATGACAGCGCCCTCTGTTAGTCTTCATGTAGCATGTTTTGAAGACGTCGTCAAAATGAAGGTTAATATCGCTTGTCCTCGTGATGACGAAACGACGGCAAGAGGTGAATTTAGCAATTGAAACGAAATCCAAATCTATGCGCTAGTGTTGCAATATGCAGTTTGGAAACTGAACACGCGAAATCGAGTACACAATGATGCAAGATGCTTTCTCCTTTATAAGCAATAAACCCATATACAGTTTATGCCTTCAGATAAATTGAATATCAGCTACTTATTATACAAAACTATTGCACGATCAAATAATTCTTGAAGCTTAGCAGAAATTCGACACTAAATAAGAAAAATCATCTGTAGGGAAAGGATTTTAAGGTGCAAAGGTATGGTCGGGAAAGGGAAAACAATGGTTCTGAAAATGTTTTCAAAACAGTGCAAGACAATGTGCTGATAAAATGTTCCATGATCTCTTTTTCTGCGCCTTCTGTATATAATTCGCGCGGACCGCATAGAGAGCTGTGGTTCTGCCGAATAGATTTTGTTGAAGTTTTTGTCTTTTCTTGCGGGTTATGCTACATTATCTTGAAGTATTGGGGCTGCAATGATTGTATTATAGCATTTAATAGCACGGTTGTTAGAGGTCCAGAAATTTTAAATAAATTCAAATTCAGGTCCAGGAGAGAAAATCAGCACGCGTAAATGGGTTCTGGACCGTTAATCTTTTTATGTATAAAGTGTTTCAATTCGGTCCAGGAACCTTTTTCAGGATGAATTTAAATCCGGTCCAGGAACATTTTTTCTGGATCAATTTAAATACCGTTCAAAACCTTTTTTTTTCGGATCAATTTAAATTCGGTCCAGGAACATTTTTTGAATGAAACAATACGCCACTTGGACCGAATTTAAATTCGTCGAGAAAAAAGGTTCCGCTCCTACAGCGGAACCCAATAGAACCCATTAGAATTTATGGATTCCTGGACCTTAACAACCCTGTTTAAGAGATCTCATTATATACAAAATGAGACTATAGGATTTTATGTAGCTGCTCAAGATGAGCGAAAATCATTTATTTTTCTGTCCAATTTCTTTTACAAAATATGAAAGAAAAGGAAGAAAAATAGGTGCTGAAGCATCAAAGAAGGTGATAAATGTGCTAATTTCACGAAAATTTGCAAAAAAGTTTCAACAATGTGTGTTCATTTTACTTGATTTCATACCATAAAATACATCTCAAACGATCGGAATGAAAAGAACTATATTTTTGGAAAGGTGTTGCACCTTAAAATCCGTTCCCTAATCATCAGTCTATCCATCCAGGGTCTGTGGAAATCAGAAATACTTAAAGACATCAAACACTGGAAAATGGAGAACTGACGTAAATGAAAGTCATAACTACACAAAACGCCCCATTATGATACTTCAGTGCAGACCATTGGTCTTACAGTTCCGCCCCTATTCAAAAAAACACCCACACCCTTCAACAAAATATGATTAATGTTTTACCTGCATCTTCATCTCACCTCTCCGAGATTGGAGGTCAAGTATTATAATGGACGGCAATACTTGAGGGAAAGAGGAGAATGCTAGATGGAAATTGCTATGAGAAAGGGTGTGGCTCAGGAAAAAAGGGGGTTGGTGGTTGATGCGTATTAGCGGAGGCCTTGGAAACAAATGCACATCGATTTACGATTCATTAACTTCTTCTTAAGATCCATTTCCTGCACTTAAACTTCACCGTGACGTCACAGGTCGGTCCTGCCATTAGATTTTTTTTTTTACCTTAACCTTTCATCATCAGCGTGTCATCCTTGATTGTTGAGGCGAAGAGCAAAAACCTTTTGAACGATTTTCCGGGTCTTTTGAGAAAGCATTATAAGCCTCTTATTACCGGACAACGTTTTAAAATGCATTCCGGGAATCCCTCTTAGGAGGACGTTAAGAAATGTGGGGGTGGCAGACTTTTTACGACAACGTTTTAAAAGCAGCTCCTTATTTCGAAAACTAATGCGTATTTATATACATCTTAAGCAGGATCCAGAGTCTCACTCATCTCAACAATAATTGACAGTTGTCTTACACGTGAAATATAAAGCGTTCAAATTACTTCCTACAATAAACTATTTCAAACCTGTTTTACACTTCTTTTCATCCGTTTTAACTAGACTCTTTTCACCTGTTTTATCGTAACTCCTGTCTTGTAAGTTTTACCTCGATTCCTGTCTTGTAAGTTTTCCCTCTACTCCTGTCTTGTAAGTTTTAAATCAACTCCTGTCTTGTAAGTTTTACATCAACTCCTGTCTTGTAAGTTTTACCTCGACTCCTGTCTTTGTAAAACTTACAAGACAGGAGTCGATGTAAAACTTACAAGACAGGGGTCGATGTAAAACTTACAAGACAGGAGTCGATGTAAAACTTACAAGACAGGACTCGATGTAAAACTTACAACACAGGACTCGATGTAAAACTTACAAGACAGGAGTCGATGTAAAACTTACAAGACAGGAGTCGATGTAAAACTTACAACACAGGACTCGATGTAAAACTTACAAGACAGGAGTCGATGTAAAACTTACATGACAGGAGTCGATGTAAAAGTTACAAGACAGGAGTCGATGTAAAAGTTACAAGACAGGAGTCGATGTAAAAGTTACAAGACAGGAGTCGATGTAAAATTTACAAGACAGGAGTCGATGTAAAACTTACAAGACAGGAGTCGATGTAAAACTTACAAGACAGGGGTCGATGTAAAACTTACAAGACAGGAGTCGATGTAAAACTTACAAGACAGGACTCGATGTAAAACTTACAAGACAGGACTCGATGTAAAACTTACAACACAGGACTCGATGTAAAACTTACAAGACAGGAGTCGATGTAAAACTTACAAGACAGGACTCGATGTAAAACTTACAACACAGGACTCGATGTAAAACTTACAAGACAGGAGTCGATGTAAAACTTACATGACAGGAGTCGATGTAAAAGTTACAAGACAGGAGTCGATGTAAAAGTTACAAGACAGGAGTCGATGTAAAAGTTACAAGACAGGAGTCGATGTAAAATTTACAAGACAGGAGTCGATGTAAAACTTACAAGACAGGAGTCGATGTAAAACTTACAAGACAGGGGTCGATGTAAAACTTACAAGACAGGGGTCGATGTAAAACTTACAAGACAGGAGTCGATGTAAAACTTACAAGACAGGACTCGATGTAAAACTTACAACACAGGACTCGATGTAAAACTTACAAGACAGGAGTCGATGTAAAACTTACAAGACAGGACTCGATGTAAAACTTACAACACAGGACTCGATGTAAAACTTACAAGACAGGAGTCGATGTAAAACTTACATGACAGGAGTCGATGTAAAAGTTACAAGACAGGAGTCGATGTAAAACTTACAAGACAGGAGTCGATGTAAAAGTTACAAGACAGGAGTCGATGTAAAATTTACAAGACAGGAGTCGATGTAAAATTTACAAGACAGGAGTCGATGTAAAAGTTACAAGACAGGAGTCGATGTAAAAGTTACAAGACAGGAGTCGATGTAAAACTTACAAGACAGGAGTCGATGTAAAACTTACAAGACCGGAGTCGATGTAAAACTTACAAGACCGGAGTCGATGTAAAACTTACAAGACAGGAGTCGATGTAAAAGTTACAAGACAGGAGTCGATGTAAAAGTTACAAGACAGGACTCTATGTAAAAGTTACAAGACAGGAGTCGATGTAAAACTTACAAGACAGGGGTCGATGTAAAACTTACAAGACAGGAGTCGATGTAAAACTTACAAGACAGGAGTCGATGTAAAACTTACAAGACATGAGTCGATGTAAAACTTACAAGACAGGAGTCGATGTAAAACTTACAAGACATGAGTCGATGTAAAACTTACAAGACAGGAGTCGATGTAAAACTTACAAGACAGCAGTCGATGTAAAAGTTTCAAGACAGGAGTCGATGTAAAAGTTTCAAGACAGGAGTCGATGTAAAAGTTTCAAGACAGGAGTCGATGTAAAAGTTTCAAGACAGGAGTCGATGTAAAAGTTTCAAGACAGGAGTCGATGTAAAACTTACAAGACAGGGGTCGATGTAAAACTTACAAGACAGGGGTCGATGTAAAAGTTACAAGACAGGAATCTTTGTAAAAGTTACAAGACAGGAATCTTTGTAAAAGTTACAAGACAGGAATCTTTGTAAAAGTTACAAGACAGGAGTCGTGTCTTGTAAGTTTTACCTCGACTCCTCTTGCAAGTTTACCTCGACTCCTTTCTTGTGCAAGTTTACCTCGACTCCTGTCTTGTAAGTTTACCTCGACTCCTGTCTTGTAAGTTTACCTCGACTCCTGTCTTGTAAGTTTACCTCCACTCCTGTCTTGTAAGTTTACCCCCACTCCTGTCTTGTAAGTTTTACCTCATCTCCTGTCTTGTAAGTTTTACCTCATCTCCTGTCTTGTAAGTTTTACCTCATCTCCTGTCTTGTAAGTTTTACCTCAACTCCTGTCTTGTAAGTTTTACCTCAACTCCCGTGTTGTAATATGTTTCCCGAATTTGCTTTTAAAAAAGTATATGGCTATATTGTAAGAAAATGTTTGTACGAAATCAAGTCTACTGCTATTGGTGCAGATGGAATATCAACTACAATGCTGAAGTTATCGCTACCTTTTATTTTGCCTATTATCACACATATTATTAACTTTTCGCTCGAGAAATCCGTATTTCCCAGGAAATGGAAAGAAGCTTTGATAACACCACTCCCTAAGACGACCCGACCAACTAATGTAAACGACCTTCGACCTATTAGTGTTCTGCCTGTGTGTTCAAAACTACTAGAAAAAATAATCTATAAACAGACATTTAGCTTCATTGCCCAAAACAATATTCTTCCACCCTCACAGTCAGGATTTCGGTCGGCACACAGCACTGCTACGGCTTTGCTGAAAGTCACAAATGACGTCCTCCAGGCTATGGATAAGAAATTCCTCACTGCATTAATATTATTGGTTCTGTCCAAAGCATTTGATACGGTACAACATAAATTACTGCTTAGTAAACTGAAATATTACAGTTTTTCACAATCTACCCTTAACTGGTATTTTTCATATCTAAGTAACCGAAATGAAAGTGTAAAACTGTCGCCTACTTTATTATCTAATAATTTATATATTTCATCTGGTGTTCCACAAGGATCTATACTGGTCCCTTATTGTTTACAATTTATATTGCAGACCTACCCTCAGTTGTCAAATACTGTAACGTACATTCATATGCTGATGACACTCAACAGTAGTGTAAAATACCATATTACTGGAGCGATAAATGAAGAGGTATTTTGACTGAATAGAAATACTTAAAACTAAGGCAAAATGTTTATAAAATTTTATTGCTACTGTGTAAGACCTACGATTTTTGTAAAAAAAAAAGCTTCCGAGAAAAGATGACCCCCCTTAAATTGATGTGGACAAACCTGAATTTGCTAAAATTGCTGTTTAGAAACTTGTTAAAAATATGGCTTTTCTCAATATTGTTTTAACTACACTTAAAACTAAGCTAAGATGCTCTTAAGAGCTACACCTACCTACACACACCCACACACATCTACCCACACACATCTACCCACACACACCCACACACACCTATACCTATATATATTTACCCACACATATATATACAAGTCTACTTCTGGTCTACTTCTATTGCATCATGTTGTGCAAACAAATTATTATTCAATATTATGCAACAAATTATTAGACATGTGTTGTTTTCTGATTGGTTGGTTATGACATCATGCGATGATGGGATGTCTTCTGATTGGCTCACTGTTTTAGATGCGGTCCGCGCTTAGACTATTTAAAGAGTTCTTGCACTACAGATTAGTTAATATTGTGAGAATAGTTGAAGTGTATAGAGGTGTTGTTCCAGTGCTCCTCATATTATAGCTCTGTTTGGTTTGATATACTGAATTTTTTATTATTTATATTAAACTTATTTCTAGTATACTGAACAAGAATCTTATATTTTGTATAAAAAAGTCTGATATTTGTTATATTTAGCTGTAATTAGTTTATATTTAGAGTTTTGGCCAGCTGCTGTTGTAATTTGTCTCCGTGTGTTGTACAAGATCAATACATAACACATGCTATTGGGTTATTGCCTTTCTATGCAGGTCTGCACACGCAATTGAGGTAGGTTACTGTTTCAGTAGGTTACTGCTTTTCTGTCGATCAATACTTATTCCACTTTCGTGCACGTAAGCCATTGGCATTACAATTTGTCATAGTTTTATTAAGTATAAAATTTTGATTTGAATCCCAAGAAATCTGATATAATAAACCGAGGATAAAAATTAATAATATTAACATATTAAATATATACAATAATTATACAAAATACACTGCTGAACCTAATTCATATTTTATATTAAATACAGAGTTTTAATTTAAACCCCAAGAAATGTTATAACTAATAACAAAAATGCCAAATCAAAAATATTGTGATCAATGCAATAAGAATATATTTAGCTCTAATTGGGCTAGGCACCAAAAGAATTGTAATCCAGACAAATATAGAACTCCCACAAAAATATGCCCAAAATGTCATAGAAAATATAGTCTGGAATATTTCTTATATAAACATAAAAATACTTGTTCTGCACAGTTTTCTACTTTATCACAACCATCTACATCTTCATCTGGTCTAAAAAGAAAACTTGAAACACCTATTAATTATAAACCAGCAAAGCAGCTCCGCTATGCACCTATTCATAGTAGTTTTAATAGTCAACTTAGTGATTACCGTTTTATATCAGATCCAAAATGTGATATTAAGAATTTTTTGAATAATATAAATTCTGATGTGCAGGATATTCTAAATAAACAAAATAGCTCTTATAAATTATCTTTCAAATTATTTACACAATATAAGAAACCAAATGGAACAAAATTTACACACCCCCACATAACAGAAACTGTAGCTGTTTATTCAAATAGAAATTTAGATAAAATAATAAGCAAATTGATAGAGCAATTAATTATTAAACACACTGAATTTGCTGCAAAAGAATCAGGATGGACTTTATGTGGATCTCCACACAAGTTATATATTAATATTTCTAAATTTAACCCATTACAAGGTTCGACATATGTTCCATTACCTGCTAATATTAAAAATAAAAAAGCCGTGTTTAACATAGAAAATAATGATCAGAAATGCTTTTTGTGGTGTATTTTAGCTGCTTTGTATCCAGTTTTAAGGGATCCACAAAGAATAAGTTATTATAAACAATATGAACAGAATTTTGATAAAGCAATGGAGGGCTTAGAATATCCAATGTATGTTCAGAATATTGATAAATTTGAAAAAAAGGCCAGAGATATCAATGGTAAACCATTATCTATTAATGTATTTATTTGTTCTACTGGTGCTGGGAATTGCTTGATAGAACCTCTCAGAATTAGTACAGTTGATGATGATTTTGCTGTTCCGATTGATTTGCTTTTAATTGAGGGGGATGGCACATATCATTATACTTTAATACGCAATCTTGAAGCTTTAGTAAGAAAACAAGTAAATAAATCTAATACAATATTTAACTTGTGCCGAAGATGTTTAACTGTATTTGATGGTCAAAAAATAATAAATGGGGTTCGTGAACATAACACAGAAATTGCTAAAAACAAATTAGTTGAACATTTAAAATATTGTGGAAATCACAAACCTGTTCATATGGTGATGCCTAACCCAAATGAAAATGCCAAATTCAAAAAAAATTGAAGCTTTGTTGGAACACCCAGCATATAATTTGTGATTTTGAATCAAACCTCAAACCCCTTGCATTCTGCAACCCAGATCCTGAGGAATCTTCAATTACATCATACCAGTTACATGAACCTTCTAGTTTTTGTTATATAGTTATACGGGATGGTGTTGCTAGTGAACCACAATTATATATGGGACCAAATGCTATCAAAGAATTTGCACATAGAATATAAAATGAGTGCCATGATATAGCATCTAATATCTTATTAAAATCAAGACCTATGATACCTTTAACAGAAGAACAAATTGAAAATTTCAATAATGCAGAAAAATGCCTGGTATGTGATTGTGAATTTTCAGATACAAATATCAAGGTGAAACACCATTCCCATACAAATGGTAAATTCTTAATGGCTCTGTGTAAAAACTGTAATATTAAGATCCAGAGACCAAAATTTGTCCCAATATTTTGCCATGATACATCTAATTATGATTTTCATCATCTGATCAGGTACGAGGGGTTTGACAAGCAGAATTTAAATATTTTAGCAGAAAATGATGAGAAATATATAGCTATTAGCAAGATAATTAAAGTTAATGGTGTTTCTATTCACTTAAGATTTCTTGATTCCTACAGAATTTTGTCGGCTAGCTTGGCTACTCTGGCCAGTCAATTATCTGATGATCAATTTAAAATTACTTGTGACACATTTCCAAATCAGGGCTTGAAATTAATTAGGCGAAAAGGTGTATACCCATATGATTATGTTACTGATTTTTCTAAATTTGATGAGTGTGCTTTGCCACCACAAAAAGCATTCTATAGTAAACTCAGGGCATCCGAAATCACTGATGAAGATTATCACCATGCTCAGTTGATGTGGGACAACTTAAAATGCCAGACATTTGGTGATTATCATAAGGCATATTTAAAACTTGATGTAACTCTCTTAGCCGATATACTTCAGGCATTTAGAAAATCTTCAATAGAAAATTATAAGCTAGATCCAATTTATTTCTATAGTGCTCCAGGCCTAGCATGGTCTGCAATGTTTTTAAACACTAAAATGCAGTTAAATTTAATCCAAGATCAAGATATGTATTTTTTTATGGAGCAATGTATAAGAGGAGGCATGGTGCAATGTTCTCAGATATATGCCAGAGCTAATAATAAATATATTTGTGATTATGATCCAGAATTGCCATCAAATTATATACTTTATGTGGATGCTAACAGTTTATATGGGTATGCTATGATGGATAAATTGCCATATGCAGGGCTTGAGTGGGTTGAAAATTTTGGTATTGAAAATCTTCAGGATTTTGATGATAGTAACTATGGCTTGTTCTTAGAAGTTGATCTGATAATTCCTGAAGATTTACACAACAAATTTTCTGATTTGCCCCCAATTTCTGAATTTAAGTGTTCACCTAATTCTAAACAAAAAAAAGCTAATGATGACTTCGGAATCAAAACAAGATTATGTAATATATTACAAAAATCTTCAGTTTTTGATGCATCATGGTGTTAAAGTGACCAAGGTTGGCAAAGTTTTGAGGTTCAGGCACTCAAGATGGTTGAAACCATATATTGATACGAATACCGAACTTCGAACATCTGCAGTAAGCCAATTTGATAAAACTTTGTTTAAATTAATGGTAAATTCAGTATATGGCAAAACTATAGAAAATGTTAGAAAGCATAGTGATGTTAAATTAGTTACCGACCCTAGCCGGAGCAAAAAATTAGTGGCAAAACCTAATTTTAATTATAGAAGAATTTATGATGACAATATGGCACTTTTTAATATGAAAAAACAAAAATTAAGTTTGATAAACCTATTTATGTAGGGGCGGTGATATTAGAATTGGCAAAATTGCATATGTTAAATTTATATTATGATGTGTTGAAACCTTTTTATGGTAATAGTATAAAATTAATGTACATGGACACAGATAGTTTTATTCTTGATATTCAAACAGAAGATGTTTATAAAGATATATCACATCCTGAATTAATTAAATATTTTGATACCAGTGAACATTAAAAAATTCACCCCCACAACAAAAAGGTGCCTGGCAAGTTAAAAGATGAGACCCTTGGCGATGTTATTGTAGGATTTACTGGGTTAAGAGCTAAAATGTATAGTTTTGAAACATGTAGTGGTGCTGTTGCTAAAAAAGCTAAGGGCATTGGTAGAGAAATTGTAGACAAAGAGCTTGAATTTGAAGATTACAAAAATTGTCTCAAGTTACAGAAGTTAATCAAAACATCAGAAAATAGAATTCAGAGTGTGGATCACTTGTTAACTAGCAATATTGTAAGAAAAGTAGCTCTAGACCCACATGATGATAAGAGATGTATTTTATCATGTGGCATACATACTTTACCGTGGGGTCATTGTGACTTGAGAAGTGGTAATCAATGCCCAATTACAGAGCATGATTTGAAATAAATAAAACATGCCGATGAATTTATTTGGGTTCAAAAAAAGCTATTATGGACCTGCCGACACCAGCACCCTCTCCTGATATAATATCTAAACTAAGTGGTTTCTTAATTATTCATCTCAATAGCATACTTACAGATGTTGATGATAAAACAGGTAAAACATTATACATATTTAACAATAATTTAAATCATTACCAATTACCTATAGGTGGTCAATTACAATTTATTACAACTCCCGAGGGTGATGTCAAGATTTCAGTAGGGAGAAATATTTATAGAATTAAGCACTCAAACATGGTTTCTGGTACTGTATATACCGTCTCTGCCGGTGACTGCTTATATATTGAGGTCCCAGGATATTATGACAAACTTATACCTTTTTTTATAGAATTAAGAATTAGATATTTTATAATAAATAACCACTAAATCAAAAATGCCTAATGATATATTTGGCCATACAAGACATGAAGATCACAGTGGTGAGATTCTGATGCTTGATGTCAGAGTCAAAAAATTAAGAAGTGATTTACAAGCTTTACAAAACACACTCAATGCCAGTCTTCAACTAGAAATTACAAATTTACAATCACAATGCATGGACCCTCTTCTTAAAATTGATTCAGATCTTAAATTATTGCTTCAAAAATATACTGACTTGGCAACATTGGATAACTTTCAAAATTTAGAGGAAGCTGTAGCAGCTCTTCAAGCCAAATTAAAAACTCAGAATACCAACTCTGAACAATTGAAACAACAACTAGAAGAGAAGATTAGTAGTGTCCAGACACAGCTCCAAACAATTGTCAAAAGCATAAAATCACAAGATTTTGATCTAGTAATTTCTACTCTAAAAGAACAAATTCAATCACTACAAATACCTAATTTAGACCCCTTGAACAATGCTATAGTCGAGGTTAAAGAAAAAATTGAGACACTTGAAAATTTTATGAACAACTTACCATCTTCTGATGCTTTGAGTGCTATAACTCGTAGTGTAGCTAACATCAAACTGCAACTTGAAACATATGAAGATTTTGGAAAAATTCAGAGTACCATAACTCACCTTGAGGGTACCATAGCAGCAGTACAAAGTGATCTGACAAATGTACAAGAAACTCTAGAATCCCGCTTGCCTGGTATTGTAGACACTCTTGTCAGTGTCCAGCAACAGATCACCAAACTTGAAAACCTTAACACCGAATCTGAGCTATCTCATTTTCATCACTTGATCGATGATATCCAAACAAAACTTGAAATTTTACAACAATCGACACCTACTCAGGCAGACATAACCCTGCTCCAAGATGCTATGCGTAGTGTGGCTGACGCTAGTGAATTAAATAGTGTGAAATTAGCACTTGAATCTTTGCAGAATACTGTAGCAAATCTGCCTACATCTCAGGAACTTAAAAATATTAAAAGAGCAGTGAATCGCATATTGAAATCAGAAGATATCAAGAATATCCAGACAGAGATCAAACAGCTTAGTCAAACAGTGGCCACTCTACCAACTAATCAACATATTAATGAACTTTATGCTTTGTTTGAGGATATGAGAAGACAAGTTCATGATCTTAATGCTCAAAATTCAAAATTAGCTATTGTTGAAAATCTACAGCAAATTGTAGCCAAAATCAAGCAACAGCTAGGGACCATGGAATCCAACCAAGCAAATACTCTGTCTGTTTTTGCAACGCAGCTTCAAGAAATTATCCAACAATACAAAAAACTTGCTGTGGACATAAGAATAAAACCAGGCCACGATGAGATTGTTAGGACTATCAATGAGCATCTTGAATCTGTAATAAGCAGATTGCTTACAGCAGAAAAAGAAATAACTGGTCTAAACGAGAATCCTAAGCATACAATAATCCTTGAATTTATTTATTTATTTATTTATTTATTTATTTCCTTCAACAGAGAAATTTTTCTCCTTTTACAGAAGGTAGCCAATAAAAATACAAATAAAAATAGAAATACATAAACAAGAGAAACACATAATATAATACAGTGAGACATAAGACAGGTAGAACACATACACAAATATAATGTAATATGAATTACTAAACTATACTATAGAATCATATAACACTCAATAACACTCAATTAGCAATTTAGAAGCGCTTCACCCAATATAATTTATGTTATAAACACTTGTCTTAATATTTTTTTGTACTCATTGATTGAGATACTAAAATCAAGATTAGACTGCAATATGGATATTTTGTTGTATGCAAAGGACATTCTAAATAATGGCGAATTCTTGAATCTTTCTGTTTTAGGAATATCATAAGACATCAATTGCCGCAGCCTTAAGCCACATTTCTTTCCATTGAAACATATCTTTTGGAGAAAAGTAGGGTTATCTATGATGCCAGTCATTGTTTTGTACAGAAATATTTGTTGTGTTATTTCCCTTCTATTAATAAGACTTTCATAATTAAACTCATTAAGTCATTGTATGATAAGTTATTATAGTATGATGGTACATTATACTTTTTGTAATACAAATATCTTAAAAATCGTTTTTGAATTCTTTCAATTACCAACTCCTGGGATTTATAATATGTAAACCAAACATTAGAACCATATTCAAGCTTACTTCTAACTAATGCATTATACAAGAGAGAAATACTGTCTACATTAGTTAGATTCCTCGTATTTCTTATAAGAAAACCTAATGATCTAAATGCATTGTTTACCATGTATGATACATGTTTGTTAAACATCATATTACGATCCATAATAATGCCTAGGTCCTTAATAAAATTTATTCTTTCAAGCTCTTCTCCACACATAAAATAGGAGATTTTAGAGGTATTTATTTTACTTGATAACTCCATAAAAGAACACTTCTTGATATTAAAATTAAGGTCATTGTTTATACTCCACTCATACACCATATCTAAATCTCTTTGAAGTTTCCTAATGTCTCCATCATTATTAATTTGTTTATAAATCTTTATGTCATCAGCATACATGAGACATTTAGAATATTCAATTTGTAATGGTAGGTCATTTATAAACAATACAAAAAGTAGTGGACCAAGATTCGATCCTTGTGGTACACCTGACTTCACAATATATTCAAACGACTTCGATTGTCTATAGGTTACATATTGTTTTCGACCATTAAGATATGAGGCCATGAGAGCCAGAAAATCACTAGTAAACCCGAAACTTGAAAGTTTGCGTAATAAAATATTGTGATTAATTGAATCAAAAGCCTTAGTAAAATCAAGATAGATCGTATGTATAGGTAATCGATTTTGAAATGCTGCATGAACATCTTGAACAAAATTAATTAAATTTGTTGTTGTTGACCTTCCAGGAATGAAACCATGTTGATTTTCATTTATGTAACATTTACTGTGATTCCAGATTCTTGTGTACAATACTTGCTCTAATATTTTGGCGGGCGCACAGAGAATTACTACAGGTCTATAATTTTCTATTTTACAGTTGTCTCCTGACTTAAAAATTTGGGCAAACTCGAGTTGTTTTCCAGATATTCGGAAAAGTTTGATATTTTAGAACTAAATTGTATATAAAACAGAGTGTCTTCTTTAGTATCTCTGCACATGCCTTTAATAAATAGGGTGGCATTTTATCAGGACCACTAGCTCTCTTAGGTTTCAATTTCTTTACAGCATCAAAATATTCTTTATCAGTAATTATATGATTTGATATAGAATATGATACATTCATTTTAACATCATCATGAATATCATATGAGCTTATACCTTTCGCATATACAGATTTGAAAAAAGACGCAAAACTATTTGCTACACTTTGACTTGTTTCCAATTTTCTATTTTCAAAAACCATAGTCTGTTTAGTACAGTTATATCTCCCTCTTTTATTTTGTATAAAGTTCCAGAAAGATCTTGTATTATTTTTAATATTTTCTTCGGTTTCTTTAACATACCTAGAATAAGCCCTTCGTACCATTGTTTTAACTATTTTTCTTGTTTCTTTATATAACATGTTATTTTCTTCAATGCATTTCATGGATTTCCCAGTGTCTTTCATACATTTCCTATAATACTCTTTTAATTTTAATGTTTCTATAATCTCTTTTGTAAACCAACAGGGATATTTATTATTTCTGTAAAATTTTCTTTTTGGTATAGTTGAGTCAAATACAAAATTTATTCTATCATAAAATAAATTAATAGCTGTTTCCACATCCTTTAATTTATATAGAGAATTCCAATCTGTATCGCGCAGCATTTCATACAATTTTGGGAAATTAGCCTTACAAAAATTATAATCCAATACCACTTCATTTTTTGTATTATTTCCTCTTTTTCTTAGATTTAATTTCATAATTAGAGCTGGATGGTGTAGATCTTCTTTAACAAGGGGTAGATCCTCTTTACTTACTACCATAGTACTATCATCATTAGTTAGTACTAAATCTAATGTTCTATTGTTAACATTTCGAACATCATTAATAGAGTGTAAGGAGTACAAATTCAAAAAAATTTCTAATGCTTTATAACAAGGCCCCCCTTTTTGAAGTTCGTATGAAGAATCAATTATTAATGGGAGATTGAAATCCCCCAGCAATTATTACATTACTACCTTGCAATTCTTCGTTATTTTCAAAGAAATCATAAAATGCTGTGTATTGATCAATACCACTGTTTGGTGTGAAATATACGGTAACTATATAATAAACTACATTTTTTAGATTTACTTTGACACATAAAGAATCAAAATTATCGTGCAGAATAATATTCTTAGACATAATATTTTGCTTAATTGCTATAAGTACTCCACCACCTCTATTCCTATCTAATCTATCATGACGATAAATTCTATAATTATCAGTAAATAACTCATTGCTATATACACCTTTATGTAGCCAAGTTGTATAGTATCCCCAACAAAGAATATGACTCACCATTTACACCAGGTGGTAAAATGTATAAGCTGTCCCCTGCACCATTTTATTACCAGTTTTTTGTTGGAGGCACACTCAGACCAATCAAAATCAAATATTGGCTACAACCACAGGCACACCACTACCCTACTTTATCAATAACTAATGCTGACAACAAACAAAAAATCACCAATATAGAGTTAGAAGATTTTACAGATCCCAATACATTAGAAACATCTTAGGCTGAAGATGATGGTTCTCTGGAATTTAGTATACAAATAGGAGACAAATTATATTTAGAAAATCCTGTAGTATCAGCTGCTGAACACCCCATAATGCAATATTCTTGTTTACATACTATGTCTAGACAAATTGTTGTTGATGAATTACACAAACCAGCCAGACGTAACTATAAGCGACTGCCAGTGGTTACAAAAGGCATAGATTATTTATGGCAGTGTGACTTGGTTGAAATGGCCCCTCATGGGGGACAGCTGAAAAACTTAGACAAGGTCAACAGAGGATACAAGTATATACTTACTGTTATAGATACATTTTCAAAATTTGCCTGGGCTTTGCCGCTCAAATCTAAGACTGGAAAATGTGTTACAGAAGCTTTTAGGACAATTATTAATCAGAGTGGAAGATCACCACACTATCTACAAACAGATAATGGCAAAGAATTCTATAATTTGGTGTTCCAACAATTTATTAAAAACCATTCAATAAAACATTACTCGAGTTACAGTGATCTCAAGGCCTCTATTATAGAAAGATTCAACAGAATTCTAAAAAATCATATGTAAAAACCAATTTATCCTTCAAGGTAATTATAAATGGCTTACTATTCTACCAGAACTTCTAGATAAATATAACAACTCAGTCCACACCACAATCAACATGAGGCCCTCTGAGGTAACTTCATCTGATGAGCAGCAATTGATCAGTACTGTTTACTATCCTAAATACCAACCAACAACAAAAAAAGCTAAATACAAAGTTGGTGATCAAGTAAGAATTAGTAAATATAAGCACTTATTCAAAAGAGGTTTTACAAGAAACTGGAGTACTGAATTATTTATAGTGGTTCAAGTTAAACCTGGGACCCGTAATACATATATAATAAAAGATCACCGAGGAGAAATTCTTAAAGGCAGGTTTTATGAAGAAGAACTCAACAAAACTAAGCAGAGAGACACATATCTTATAGAAAAAGTTATTCGCAAAAAAGGCAATAAAATACTGGTCAAATGGCTAGGACTCCCAGAACACAGCTGGATCGAGGCAGACAAAGTGATACTATGAACACCTGGGATGTTATAAAAAGACTACCAGATCCTGAACAGCAGAATAAGAGAAATGGAAAGCTGCTGCCTGATAATATTAGATGTCTTATTGTTGGACCATCGGCTTGTGGTAAAACTACACTAATGATTGATAATTTTTTATTGGCACCCAACTGGTTAAATTGGAAAAACAGGCACTTGTATGTATTCTCTAAGAGCTTAGAACAATTAAAATATCAGCAGTTGATGAAGATATATGATGGACTGGATATAGCCACTTTTCAATCAGATGTTAAACCACTTCATGAATGTCTCGATAACTCTGTTGTTGTATTTGATGATATTATACTGGAAAACCAAAACAAGGTTAGAAATTTTTTTACACAGGGCCGACACAAAAACATAGATTGCTTCTACCTGGCACAGACTTTTTCTAAAATACCAAAACAACTAATAAGAGACAACAGCAATTTTATATGTGTGTTTCATCAAGACCACACCAACCTCAAACACATGCATGATGAATATGTAGGTGGTGACTTGAGCTACAATAATTTTTCTAAGTTTTGCAGTAGGTGCTGGAACCAGGATAGTTATGGGTTTGTCACAATTGATATGACAAGGAAACCTAATAGTGGTAAATGTAGAAATAAAATTAACAATTGTCTAGACATTGAAACATATATAAATAACCATGAAAAGACCAATTATTGATGATCTTAAATTAAGAGACTATCTTGTAAAAAGATTTAAGGGATGGAAAGTAGAGAACCGAGGTATCTATGAACAACACAAGCGCACAGAACAACCTATTATTGATGCTATTAGTGAATTAGGTAAAAATATTAAAACTGTTACAGAGCAAAATCAAAATTTGATTACAGAGCTTGTACCTGTAGCTGCTAGGAACATATTAGATTATCCAATCACCCCACTTTCTAGTATTCATACACCTAGTCCTGTTGCTCCTCGAAGAATTGAAGCTACTCAGGATCCTATTGAATTGGGTCTTCTTGCTCAGAAATATTTAAGCACACCTAAAGACAACAAAGATGAGGTTTTTGGTTTATATGCTGACACAGAGGTTGATGGTAGCATCATACATAGAATTGGCAATTTTAGAGTAACATTTATGGGAGATGATCTAATAGTGTATTCAGAATCTCATCTTGGAGAAAGAGGTGCTTTTGTTAAGTATCCTGGAACACCTGGATTATGGGAATTGATAACTAGAAAGAGACCTGGCAACTATACAGATCAACATTATGAGCATTACAAAGAAATATTAATAAAATCAGATGCTCTATACCAGAACAATGATCCCACACAAAAAAGAGTCAAGTCTAGCAGTGGAGCAAAATACAACAACTTAATCAAGCCCATATGGTCACAGGTCAAGACAGGTAGTGGGATCAAACAGTACAACACATTGCCTAAAGAATTTGTGTGGGTTGACGATGTCAGGAAACTTGTAGATAGGTTGCTGGTGATAGCTGGGGAAGAAAATGCTGGCAACCACAATTTTTACAATGAAAAAGTTGGAATTATGGACATGATAAGCACCAAATTGTCTAATTTTATAGTGAATGACACTAAGGGAATTGGATATCTGATAAAAATTATAAATACTCTACCACCTAAATTTTGGAATATCTCTGAAGGTCGGGGGCTGGTTAATGACATCATAAACAAGTTGCCATTTGAGCTATACATACCAGGCTATCAGTATTGTGGTCCAGGCACCAAACTAGACCATAGATTAAACAGAGGAGACCCTGGTGTTAATCCCCTAGATGCTGCTTGTAGAGACCATGACATAGCATACAACACACATACCGACCTTGACAAGCGACATGTAGCAGACCAAAAATTAGAAGAAGCTGCTTTTGGTAGATTTGTAAGCAAAGATGCTTCTTTGGGTGAGAAAATAGCAGCATTGGGGACCACTATAGCTATGAACACCAAACAAAAATTGGGGTGGGGGTTGTATTAAATTAAATAAATTAGCTACAATTTAATTGTGATAGTTAATCCCAGAATATGTATATAATAAACCAAAAATGAAGGCCAAGGGTGTTATGTATCAGATACCTTATGCAGGTCTTAAATCTCTTAAAACTATTGATTGTCTTCTAACCAAAAAGCAGCGCAAGAAAAAAAGCTCTTGTCTTGCCAAGGGACATGGTATGAAATTATTACTTAGTACCCCGCAATTAAAAAAATTACAGCAATCTAGAAAAAAATCACATATAGGTGGATTCATATTTAGTATCCCAGCTATTTTAGCAGCTTTGGGGGCTGTGGGGAGCTTGGCTGGGGGATCAGCTGCCATAGGAAAAACAGTAATAGATGCCAAGAAAAATAAGGCAGAATTAGATGAACAAAAGCGCCATAATCTGGCCATGGAAAAACAATGCAAAGGTGTTAAGAAAGTTATGAATAAGTTAAAAAAAAACAAGAGCCGCTTACCAACCAAGATATTGAAGCTTTAATAAAACCACTAGGCATCAAAATTTTTAGAGGAGTATACATGTCTGATTCTTTACCAGAACAACCACTCAAAAAAGAGTGTGGCGTAGTTAATTTGGATAAGTACAAAAATCAGGGTACTCACTGGATTTGTTATCTTAAATATTTAAACAATGAGGCATTTGTGTTTGATTCATTTGGAGGTATTCCACCTGAGAATTTAGTAAAATATCTAAAATCAACTAATCTTTATTATAATAATACCCGTATTCAAAATTTTAAAGATGTTAATTGTGGACATCTATGTTTATCTATTCTTAGATATCTATCTCAAATAAATAAACCATCAATTGAAAATTTTCAAAAAGCTTTGTGGTATCTAAAACATCATGGGAGTATTCCATCTTACCAGCCAAAATTCAATATTGAAACTCAAACTACATGATGATATAGTTTATCCCAAAACAATAGCTCTTAGAGCATTCTATGGCATGTACTTGATCCCTAATATTACACACCACAACAACAAAATTGCAGTTGGTGACCAAAAAATTGTCATCACTCCAGGGCAGTATAATTTGTCTACTTTAAATGCTCAGTTACCCAGAGGTATAGTGTTAACTCAAAATTCTGTCACTCACAGAGTAGAAATTGTGTCTGCTACAGAAACAGTAGATCTGGGTACTATAGGAGAGCTATCAGGATTCGAGAACAACACAAAACTTGAACCAGCCATCGAACACACTGCTATTAATATACCTAAATTCCTAGCCATAGAAACTCTAAATATTCACTGTAATGTGGCCGAGGGTATGATCACCAAATCAAATGGCATAGGCACTCACAAACAAACTGGCATTATTGCAACATTCAAACCTAACTCTGTATTTATGGAACCGATCATCTATACTCCATCACCAACATTATATTTTCCTGTGTGCCATAATAGAATAGATTATATTGAGTTGATGGTCACTAATGAAAAAGAAGAATTAGTTGATTCTGCTATCATAGAAATTAATATTTAAATAAAAATACATACAAAAATAAATAAATAAATAAATATAATGGAAAATATTGAGAGTTATGAGCTACAATCATTCCCCCCAAACCGGAGGACCTTTGCAAATTTAAATCAAGCCAACACAGAGATTGAGGTTGACCTTGATGTAGGAGATGGATTTATACACCCTCACAGAGCAGACCTTTATATTAAATTTGATGTTGTCAAGCTCGATGGTACAGATTATCCGGCTAACTCAAATATAAGATTGGTAGACAATTTTGTGCCACATCTGTTCTCTGAAATTGATATTAGAAAACATAGTGTTGTTATAAACAGAGTAGATTACCCTGGTATTACCTCTACAGCTTTGGCCACACTAAAATTATCCAAAACCGAGGCATCATACTACAAAATAGGTGGATTTGAAGCTAGTGATAAGATAATATCTAAGAGCCACAAAGTATTGTTTCCTATGCGCCTATTGCCAGGATTCTTCTCAGATTATAAAGATATTATGTGGAAGGGTGGTTTAAGAATTACATTTAGAAGAGCTGCCAATGATAATAATGCTTTGATGAGGTACAGTACATTAAATTCTACTGGGGCAGCTCTGCCTAATACTCTACCTGATGAAGGTAAATGCCTTATTCAGACTATGGAGCTAAGAATTCCAGTAGTTGAATATGAAGCTAGTTATGCTGTTAAATACAAAGCAGATATACTAAAAAATCCACAGGTGCCTTTACAATTTTATACATATCAATGTGTGCAGAAGCCTGCCACTGGTAGCTATTATGAATTTGATACTACAAACTCATTCTCCAGTATACAATATGACATGCCAGATTTTGTGGTGGTACTGTTTCAAACTGGAAGACACAATAATCAGGAAAAAAATTCAAGTAAATTTGATAACTGCAACATCAAGAACATTTATCTTAAAAATGGAAGAAATGAGGTGTTCCTTAGAGAAAGTTATAATTTAAACATGTCCAAGGATGATTTCCTCAAATTATATGAGGCATTTACAGCATTCAAAAGAGTCACAATTGGGAATACTGACATGTATTACTCACCAGATGAATTCAAAACACAGAGACCCATGTTTGTCATCAACACCTCAAAAAGAAAACAAGTTGTGGTTAATGACAGGACAAATATTAAAATTATTTGTGAATTCCATGATACACTTCCTGCCGACACCATATGTAGTGTTATTCTTATAGGTGAAAAATCGTATGTTTATGATGTAAGAAATGAAAGAGTCACAGAGCAATTCTAGAAGAGTTTTGCATATTATATTTTCTTAGTATTAGATAAACAAGTTGTACCTGGTCTTAAATTAAAATATTTAGAATGTTACAAGTCAACATATTAATTCTCTGAACTTAAACCGGAAGTGGACCGGAAGTAAATATGTGTGGGTAGGTATGTGTGGGTAAATATGTGTGGGAGGGTATAGATAGATATGTGTGGGTGTGTGTAGGTAGGTGTAGCTCTTAAGAGCATCTTAGCTTAGTTTTAAGTGTAGTTAAAACAATATTGAGAAAAGCCATATTTTTAAGAAGTTTATAAACAGCAATTTTAGCAAATTCAGGTTTAGCCACATCAATTTAAGGGGGGTCATCTTTTCTCGGAAGCTTTTTTTTTTACAAAAATCGTAGGTTTTACACAGTAGCAATAAAATTTTATAAACATTTTGCCTTAGTTTTAAGTATTTCTATTCAGTCAAAATACCTCTTCATTTATAGCTCCAGTAATATGGTCTTTTACACTACTCTCAACTAACCAAATCATTCGATCCAACAGAAATTGCCATAAGTATTGAATACATAAGTAATGATTTGGGTGCGATAAAAACATGGTGTGATGCAAATGGCCTTAAAATTAATGCTGATAAGTCATGTTATACATTTATTGGAACTCGAAATGCTATTGGTTCGGTCGAGCCCACTAATACAACAATTAAAATAAATGATGATGTCATACCTAGAGCTCAAGTAGTTAAGAAGTCTTGGACTGATATTTGACACTCGTCTATCATGGAATGAGCATATTAGCCACCAAATCAATAAATCATTTGGAACACTTAGATTCTTGTTTAAATGTAACAAACTATTATCTTCAGAAATCAAGCAGCGACTAGTTGAAACACTTATATATCCATTTCTCGACTATTGTGACGTAGTGTACTCTGGTAGAATAAATAAAACTTTACAAGCAAAGATTCAAAAATGCCAAAATGCGTGCATGCGGTTCATATTTTGCATCCCGAGACGTGAACATATTTTACCTTCCATAAATAATAAGAATATCCTCAATATGTACCGTAGGCCTTATACATAAAATTATTACATCTGGCAAGCCGTCGTATCTGGCAGACATGTTGATCCCTCGCACCAGTATTCACAGCCACTATACAAGAAATAATTTCAAATTTAACCTTCCACTCTGCAACACACATGCATATTAGTCGTCGTTTTCATATTTTGCTGCAAAAATATGGAGTGCCCTACCTAAGACCATGTCGAGCCTCGAGCATATCTAAAATAGAATATTTCCGAAATGAGGTAACGAGTTTTCTTTTGGCAGAGCAGAGATTGTGTTCAAATACTATGATCTAACTTGTATGTTTATGTTATGTATTTTGTCTACATGTTTTTATTTTTATTTATTTTTTATTTATTTTATTTTATTTTTATGTAGTTGTCTTTTCACAATTTTTGTATCATTTTATTCGTACATTTATTACAATTACTTTATCAATAGATTTTGTAACTAAATCATACAGTTTATTGTACACTCTATTAATATTGTAATAACTTAAGAAATGTAAATTTAAATGTAATCGATGACACGGGTTAGGTGGTAGAACAGCCTCAGGCTGAACCTCGCCCACGCAAATAAAGAATTTGAATTTGAATTTGAACTCCCGTGTTGTAAGCTTTACCTCAGCTCCCTACTTGCAAGTTTTACCTCAGCTCCCGTATTGCAAGTTTTATCTCAGCTTCTGTCTCCCAAGATTTAACTGAATACATCCCTCAATAATTAAACTAAACTTACATACCATTTTTAACTGATCTCTGTTTACCAGCTTTAGCTAAACTCTCCTCACCGAATGTAAAGAAACTTATTTTCACCAGTTTTCACCAGCTTAAACGGAACCGCTTTTCAAGAAGCATTAGTTTGCGAGTTTAGCGAGTTCAAAAAATCACGATTGAGAGAGATATGGGGGGGGGGATAAGAGAGGAAAGGAAGGGCAAAAGGAAGCGTACTGTGCACTAATGTAATAAGTAAATACGGGTAATAACCTTCTTTTAACAAAATTCAACAATATTTTGTAGCCCATATACGTATTTCTGTGCACTGTAGGAGAGATGGCCTGTACTTGCATAAAGCGGCTCTGGGGTTCATTCCGCCTCAAATTAATGGTAACCTGGGGGGTCACTTATTTATTTAATAGAAGATTCCAAATACAGCGTTAGCAATTTTACATTGGAACGATTTTATAGAACAAAATATAGTAACATAATACAACAAAAATAATAACAAAAGTTACATGTGGTTAAGAGACTTACATACTTTTAGTTAACTTTATTCTTAAACGGTCCAGATTTTTCAAAAATATCTATTTGGCTTCCTAGATTATTATATTGACTGGGCAGTCTATGGAACAGAGAACGCTGGATGAGGCACAATCTCGGCTTCTGAGAAGCAAGAAGTTGAGTGCTTCTTGTTGAGCGGGCAGGCACACGAAAGTGAATTTCCTGAAGAAGGAGGTCACTTCTGATGTTGCCATTCACTATTTTATGTAGGAATATATGGTCAGCCTGTCTATGTCTCTCTTGTGGAGTTGGGATATTTTACATTTGCAGGACGATGGACTTTTGCAAGTGTTTTGTGGACGGAATTCGGTGTCGAACAATGGCCAGGAAGAAATTTAGTCTATCTGAATTTGAGGGATAGTCGTTAGATCTTCCCCTGTCAAGCAGACTAAAAAGCATGTGCAAGTGAACGAATTCTTAAAATACCTTGCAGTTACTTAAATACAATTTTAAATTTTGCATTCTTTCATTCCATATTTAGTTTTTTGTGCATTATATATTTTGTATTTTGTGTGTTATATTCAGGGCTTTAAGACTTGTGTGTATGAGTATAGTGTGTGTGGACCTATGTTAAATGACTTAGTGTACTTTGTGTATATTATAATAATGTATAATTTTAAATGTATGGTTGAGTGGAAGAAAAGGCTTTGTACGGCCTTAACTCCGCCATTTAAAACAAGGCATTAATAAATAAATAGACCAGATCGGAGAACAGTATTCAATTTTAGGTGACACAAAAATTTGTAAAAGGTGCTGAGGGCAGTCAAGTTTTTTATTTCCGTGAAACGATAGAGAAGACCCAGCATACGCATTGAACCCCTTGTGACTGTAGAGATGTGCTCAGAAAAGGAAAGTTTCTCGTCAAATATGACGCCCAGGTCCTTTTGTGCGGCAACTCTTTGAACACAATTATTTCTTATGAAATATTTAGTATTAAACGTGTTTTTCTTTAAGGAGAAGGTCATCATGGTACATTTTTGAGGGTTGAGTTTTAAGTTCCATAATTCACACCACTTTACTAGAGAATCTAAATTATTTTGCAGAAGTGTCATGTCACTGAAATTGGAGATTTTACTATATATATTTTGCAATCGTCAGCGAACAAGAGAAGGTTTTTGCATGAATCGGAAAGATATTCTGGAAGATCATCAAGGTACAGGATGAAGAGAAGAGGTCCAAGAACACTGCCTTGAGGTACACCAGAAGATAAGAAGAAGACATTCCGGAAAGAACAACTTTTTGTTGTCTGTTTTGGAGGTAGTGCTTGAGCAGAGAGAGAAAGTTTCCATGAATATTGAAACGGTGGGATAATTTATGAAGCAGGAAATTGTGGTTTATAGAGTCAAAAGCTTTCGAAAAATCCAGATATATTACATCCAGTTGAGAGTTTTCAGATATAGAGTTGATAGCGTCAGATAATAAAATGCTTAAGTTGGTTAAACAGAAGCTGCCTGGTTAAGAAGCCGTGCTGTGCTGTATTTATATATGGAGAGGTAAATTTGTTAAGTTGGTCCTTTATTATCTTTTCACAGGCGATAGAAAGTGGTGAAAGAAGGGAAATAGGTCTATAAGAAGAAACAGCACACTTGTCTCCACCACGTTAGCATTTTTCCATGAATCTGGAAATGTACCCTCCTTGAAGCATCTGTTTAATAAAATAGAGAAGGGAATAGCGAGAGAAGCAGCGTTTTTTAGGAAAATAGAAGGGATTTCATCAGGACCATTGGCGCCATTTTGAGGCATTGAAAACAGGATGTGTTGCACTTCTTCCGGAGACGTTGAGCGAGACGTTAGAGAGTGACAGCAAACTGGAGGGAGGTTGGGAAGGAATGAAGCCGGTGAATTCGAGGTTGTATTTATGAAGAAAAAAAATGAGTTAAAAAGATTAGCTTTGTCAGGGCCCTCTGCGCATACTGAGTCATGTTTTACTTTCAAAGGTATTCGGGAATTTTGCCTCCTTGAGTTGATTAGTGACCAAAAACGTTTGGGATTTGATATGATATTGTTTGTGATAGCACCGATGTATTCACTATATTTGGTCTCCTGCAGTTGTTTAGAGTGACGTCGTAAGTCGGTGAAAGTTTTCCGTGTGTATTCATTAGGAAAATGTTTCCAGAGATCCCAGGCCTTTTTTCGGTTTCCAAGGGCAAGTAAGAGCTCAGAGTCGAACCAGGAAGGGTATTTGCTTGATTTCGTTTTTTTTGAGTGGCACATAATCCTTCATCACTGCACGAATCACATCAGTCAGCACGTCACACGTTTCATCGACACTTCCACTCTCCAGGATTGTCTAGGGAATGGAATCCAGCGCCGAACGGATGTCACCTCAGGGTGCTTTGCTCCAAACAAGGTATTATTGGCGTCGAGGGGTGGGAGGTCGTTGACTTCAGGTGGTCCGGGAGCCAGAATACAGCGTCCAGCGATTCGTGGTCCGAAGGGATGAGGTTTCTCGAAGGGGTGATGTGCGCTGAAGGGAGTGATGAGAGAATGTAGTCCAGGTTATTGTCTTTTCGTGTATTGAACATATTGTGCTGTTGAAGTCTGAGGCCATGTATGAAATGATCCATGAAGTACGTGTCGTTCTTGTCTTTTGTAAAGCCATTCGTGGAGTCTGTCCATGTAATTGAGAGATTGAAGTCTCCGAAAAGAATTACGTCGCCCATAGAGGATGCCGACAGCACAGAATCGTAGCAAGCATCCAGAACTGCTACGCGGCAAGTTTTGTGTGGCCTGTAAAAACAGCCGATGAAAAGTTTGTTTTTCCTGCCGAGAAGAACCTCCACCCACAGAATTTCACAGTCGCGATCCAGATCACTGCGCACCACACTTTTCCACCTGTTATTTATACAAAGCATCACTCCCCTGCCCCTAGAGCCTCTGTCTTTCCTGTACATAGTGAAATGTTTTGAAAAAGGCAGTTCGGAATCCAGTACATTGTCGTTGAGTCACGTTTCAGTTATTGCAATACAGTCTTGCTCCATAAATTCTCCCAATTCCGAAGAGCAGTCAGAAAGTTTATTTTTTATGCTCTGGGCATTATGATAGTATGCACTGATTTTTTTCCATTGGCCAGGGGCCTGGTTTTATCTTAATGTCTCCACACAGCAGCACAAGAAAAAGAAAGTTCAAGAGCCGGTGAGGCGGGGTCTTACCTTGGCCGCTGTCCGTTGCACGTGTCTCCCTCGGCGAAGCAGAGAAAAGCGTCGGGAGGACGCCTGCCGCTGGAACAATAAAACACCTCTCACTGCATTTCCACTCACTTGGGTTAATGTTTTGACCGTCGGCACTGTTCAATAGCAATAGCTTAACACCCGTGCAAAGTACCACAATAAAAAAATAAACTGAGAACACAGAAAATCCAATCTTATGCGGAGCGCGATCCGACAGCTTTCTACAGCTGGCGGCCATCTTCAACCGGGTATAGGCGACTGGAGCGTGGACCACAAACGGATGAGATCGAGAATATGTGGAGTCCTACCTCCACACCCTCTACATAGCCTTCATGGCACACTGCTATGTACGCAGGGAACTTTACCTTTTTTGCAGTGGGAAACAAGTGCTGTGCACTAACAAAATAAATAAATACTGATTAAAACATTTATTTTTAACCAGGTTCAATCAGGATGAGATTTACGTGGTGACATTTTTTGGGAAAGATAAGGGAAAATATAGAACTTATTCAGTAGAAAATGCTTTATTTCAAACATAATTTCGGCTAACGCCACCCCCTCGCAATATCTCCTCTCTCTCTACCGTCCCGCACAATCGACATACGACTAGGGCGGAATATCTCGACTGCATCAGACAGATCCTTATAAAATTTACGGTCTCTCAACCCCGCGGCGATGGTTTTCGGAACTTTTGAGTCCGAAGCGTCGCGATTGTGCTATGCACATAGCCATGACGCCTACAAGCCCTGGAAACGACGCCTGGAACAAAATCTGTCTCGGCACGTGGGAAAACAGAGGCGTGTCAGCTAAGTAAAGAGATCCTATAAATCTTTTCCCCACGTTTCGTCGCCATGCATGCACAGACTCGCTCTCCAAAGGCGATGGTTGTGTGGACAAAAGTCTAGCGAAGACAAACCGGAATATTACCCAACGTTGCCTTCTGGGGGGTGTTAGGTTAACTTCTCTGCATTCCAACCTCTGTTTTGTACAGTACAGCTACATTTCAGGCTGAGGGAGCTCTGGCGACTGCACGCATAGCTATTGTACTCCTCTGTGGGGTCTTTGTGTATGTCACATGCTGTTCCGCAACCTCAGTTTTCATTATGGGTATGGAAATTGTAGTTTTCAGATATACATTTAGCTGATCTCCGTGGCAGGGTCGTTTTCGCAGCGCGCTAAGATCCCAAGGTTCCCGGGTTCGATTCCTGGTCTGGTCATGAAAGTTTTGTGAGTACCCTTTCACCTATTTCATCATATCATCGGCATCGTGGCGATTAGCCAAAAGTTGCAGATAAAGCAACGGTAAATAACAAAACTCAAATCAAACCAAAGATGTATAGTTAGTTTTAGACCCGGTGAAACGGGTCACTTTGAAACGAATCTTCTGATTTTTCGTACAGACTGGAGGTGCCGTGTCGCTGGTCACTGCGGTGTGAAACTCCCGAATCGCTTAGGGTCATTCCATACCAAATCATCCAATGGTAGTTGCATGACCATTAAAAAAAAAAAATCATTTTTAGTGCATACGTTTGTACATGTTTCTAGATATCAAAACCAATGTAGAAGTTTTGTATTACAGTTTTAAACACGTAGGGAACGAAAAAATGGAAAATTGTTGCTTTTTATTTTCATTTTCTCTGTTTTTTATTTAAATATTTTCCATATATTTAATTTTTAGCTCAATTAGCAGTATTATTAAAGTTATTAAAGGTATAGAAACTTGAAATTCATGAAAGCAATGTTAACAAGAAAATAAAATGCAATAATATGCTACGCGTTTCGTAGTTTATATTTTCAAAATCCCCCCCCTTATGAAAATGATGGGTATAGCATCATCATCATCCTCATTAGTATTCTATCATGGAAGAATTTCTTGTAGAAGGTAAATATGTAAATGCTTGCTTCCATATATTTAATGAAAATCCAGTCCAAACGTAATGTAAACATGGTTTCTATCTAACTTTTCACTGAAGGGCGTACACCCTGTGAAAAAGTTTGACTCTACAACACTGGTTATTGCAGGCAAGAAACTAACCTCCTCCCTCATCCGCTTCAGTCAGGCACATAGGGTGGATTCCACAGGCGTGATCTTGAAGAAAGTGCAGTAGATAGATTGTGAAACATCTATGATGTTATTATATCTTTGAATATAGATGTTCAATTGTTTTGTTGATTATGGATTGTCAAGCATGGAGTTAGCCATGTTGAATATTCTTAGTTATGGATTAAATGATTATTTTGTATAAAATCGAACCCACCTGATTTATTATATCATATTACCGTGGTTGGTAATACAACAATTTGGCGACGAGGATGGGATTCAAGGACATATTCTGGAACCTTTCGATGTGGATAAAGGTAACATTGATTCGTATGTGGAGCGGTTTGAACAGATTTGTGTTGCTAATGGTATTCCAAAGGAAAAGCAAATTAGTCATTTTATTGCATTCTGTGGAGGAAATTTATATGATGTTTTAAGGGATTTAGTTACTCCACATTCTGTTGCTAGTAAAACTTACGAAGTAATAAAAGATGTATTGTTGAATCATTTTCAACCGAAGCATAATGTTGTTGCAGAAAGATACCGTTTTCATCTTCTGAAGCAAGAGTTAGGTCAACCTGTATCAGAATATATTGTTTCACTTAAACATGCAGCTACTAAATGTAACTTTGGAGCATTCTTAAATGACATGCTAAGAGATCAGCTGGTGTTTGGAGTTAACAGTGAAGTTACAAGAAAGAAATTGTTATGAGAAGGCGACGTTTCCTTTATTAAAGCTTGCGACATTGCCGTGAATATGTAAATGGTTGAGAAAGATGTACGGCTATTCCATCAAAAAGAAGGTTTTGCTACTGATTGTAATGTCCATAAGCTTCATGAAAGCAAGTCTAAACCTTTCCAAGCTTTCTCCAATAGGAAAACTAACTAACTTTTAATAATCAGACTGAAAAGAGCATAGTTAATGAGAAACCTGGAACTTCAAGACAATGGATTTGTTATAAATGTGGAAAGATGCATGAAAAAGGTAAATGTTATTTAAAGCAAGTTAGATGTAATTATTGTGGATTCTTAGGACATATTCAGAAATTTTGTAGATTTCGTAATAAACCGACAGATAAAAACTTATCAAGTTTACAATTTAAATCCACTGAATCTAACAGTTGCTTAAGTAATGTGTTTCTTGGTGTAATTTCGAAAGAATGTAAAGATTCTATTGAGTTTAATGCAGATAAGGAACATCAAGAATTGTTAATTTCACGCGAGCCCTTGCACACTTTTCAGTTACCGTTGTACAAGTATGGTTCTACTAAAGAAAGGCAATTTGAATTCAACTCTGTAGTTGGGACTTTTCATAATGCTGACAAATGTACAATTGTTTTGAATTGTGATGGTAAATTAGTTAATTTTGAGATCGATACTGGAGCTTCTGTAAGTGTGTTTGATAAAAGATTTCTCGATCAATCTTTTCCGTATTTAAAGATTCAACCTGCAAATATCAATCTGAAAAATGCTGATGGAAGACCATTAGCATTAGAAGTTCAGGTTATGTTGGCTGTATTGTGGAGAGATAACAAATATAATATGAATGTTTTTGTTTGTAAGCAAAATCTGCCACAACCGATTGTAGGAAGAACTTGGCTGGACATTTTATGGCCTAACTGGAGGCAAAATTTTATGTTATGTGCTGATTTTAAGACAGGACTGAATACTTTACTGGAGAAAGTAACTTATCCATTACCGAAAATAGATGATATTTTGAACACATTAGGTGATTCTGATACATATGTGGTTCTTGATATGAAGAATGCATTTTTACAGTTGGAAGTAGATGAAGATTCGAAGAAATATTTGGTAATAAATACTAATTTTGGTTTATTTGGTTACAAAAGATTACCTTTTGGTTTGCAGTGTAGTCCTTTGATATTTCAACATGTAATGGATCAGATCTTAACAGGAATTCCATTCGCTAAATGTTACTTAGATGACATAATTATCTGCGGTAAAGGACTGGAACAGTGTTATAATAACGTGAGGAATGTACTAGATCGTCTTCAAAAATATAATGTGAAGGTAAATGCTAAGAAGTGTCAATTTTTTGCTACGGAAGTTGAGTATTTAGGATTTTGCATTTCTGGTGAAGGAATTAGACCATCTGTGTAGAACTTAGAAGCAATATTAAAATGTGCTGTACCTAGTAATGTCAGTCAACTAAAGTCATTTTTTGGAGGTATTTCATTTTACCATAGGCATATACCCAACTTGTCAATGCATATACCTCATTTGCATGAATTGCAGAAGAAAGGACATAAATGGGAATGGACTGATATTCATCAACGCGAATATGAATTAGTAAAGGAAATGGTGATGAAAGCAGATGTCATTTTTCCTTTCGATCAGAAGTTGGAAGTTGTACTAATTACAGATGCAAGTCCTGTAGGAATAGGTTGTCAATTATGTAATGTGTACAAAAGTAATTTACGCACAGTAGCTTGTTCATCAGCAACGTTAACTGTACATAGCGATTCTCTTCCTGTGAAATATATTTTTGGAGAAAAAGCTAAAATTCCTTCTACGGGCAACAGTAGACTTCAAAGATGGGTTTTGCTTTTATCAACGTATGATTTTAAAATTGAGTACACTAAGCATGTGGAAGTAGCAGATCTGTTATCAAGATTACCCTTAATGGAAGTACCTGAAGATGATGTTTCTAGCGATGAGTATTGTAACGTTTGCCTTACTTTTGTATTTACAAACCTTACATATTTAAAAATTGAAGAAAAGTGACGTTCAATTTTTAGCCATCGGAGGGCGTTCCTCCTCGCGATGTCTCTCAGGTGCTGCCTCTAGTGGTGATTTTTTGCCGCGCAGGCTTGCTCGTAAAATACTGCAGCACCGGGCAAGCAGTTCGTCCCTCGCTCTCCACCTCGTAGACCCGCTGCGAACGGCTCACGTCTGTTTTTGTGCACGACATCTAGTCCTCGCCGGCAAGAGATAGTACCCAACCACTGCCTGTTGAAGTGAAGCCTGCCACGCCAACCGCTAACGGGGAGAAGCCAGTTAAATGAGTATTGTGGTCTAAGTGGAAGGATGGCGTTGCATTTGTACATGCATTGAACATTAGTGGTGAGGTACGTACAAAACAAACTCTTGACCGTGATATGGGAATATGATTGTATTTGTTTTCTCGCCGTTCGCTGCTGAAATTTGATTACTCACTTTCATTTTCACGGAACTTTTGAAATAAGGGAAATCTACGAGAAAAACTATAATTTCTCCTCCATTCCTTTTTGGCCCCTTTGCCCTTGTTTTCACGGTGAACATTTAGTGTCTGAAACCAATGTACATATTGGTAAGTGCGCGTTGGTAGGGGCAAAAGAAAAAAAAAGGTGCGTAATGCACGTGTGAACTTAATACAAATTACGCGAACGTGGTTTTCATAAACTGGTATTCGTAAATGCTACATAAAGCGCGGGCAACTAGTTAATGAACTTTCCGTAAAATATCATATGTGCAGGCAGTGCATTAAACTTGGCAGTGAAACTTGTCATTCCCGATTGCTCAAGACTTGCTTTAGCGACGTTAAATGTACGCACGTTCGTACTTGACAATAAAGGATGTAGAAGACCGCGGTTCCCACCTTTTTCCCCTAGTTTGCTTTTCTTGTAGTTTAATAGCCAACCCGTCCATATTTTGGTAGCACTAACGATGCTCTAAGTAACAGGGTAAAATAAATACAGCAGGCGAAACTGAAGTAAAGAGAGGCTTTTTCTTGATTAAGCAAAGAGAGGCATTTTCTTGATTAAATAAAGATAGATGGGGCCATTCTTACTAAATATGCACATGCATGCTATTTTAGAGGGACAAATCTCCGCATGCAAATTATCCTATTGTGTCAGCCAGTAAAGAAATAAGATTGTTGTTAAGCTGGTCTGTATGTTTGCGCTTGCGCGTGTTTTGTTGAAGTTGAATGAGAATTATACAAGAAGGTAAAAATAGCGCGCAGGTCGCGCGGGCCGTTGTTAACTTATTGTTCGTTGAAATTGCTCCCAACTCTTGCATTTTGGGATTGTTTGTACTCATAAAATAATGTATCTAAATGGAACCATGAATATATCTATTTGTTAATTGAATTGTGGGGTATCTTAGTTTTTATTTGTTATATTCTAGACATTAAGACCCGCATGACCTAAAGTTGGTCGCCAACTAAATTGAAGTTAACATAAAAAGCGGATATTGAGAACATATGTTGGTAATAGTTAGGGGAGGAGAAAGGAGATCACGTTGGGAGAATACCACCATTAAACTTGTTACAGTGGAGAAGGCATATATGGCTATTCATTGTCGGACCCTTCGAAACCTTTTGCGTACATTTGCGTAATTTACGAGTTTCTTTATTTCAGGGCTTTTGTCTCGTGCTTCTTGTGCGTGCCGCCCGTAAACTCCTGCAGCACCGTGCAGGAAGTACGACACAAAAATACAACTTGTAACATAAAGTGTGGGTCTTAAATTTCCTTTTTGCATATGTGATTGCCGTACAGCCGTTTCCAGTTAATTACTTCGTGCGATCACGTAAGACCCCACTGTTACGTTACAGTATGTATTTCACTTAGAATGTGAACCAGTCTTGTTACAATGTATTAAGGAAGAAACAGCCAAAGACTTATTATTGCAGGAGATAAAGTTGTATGTTACTGAAGGATGGCCAGCAAAGCTAAATAAAGATCAACAAGCTTCACCATTTGCACATTTTTTTCGGAGAAGACATGAAATAGTGATTGTAAAAGAATGTTTGATATGGGGCAACAGGTTAATTATTCCAAGATCGTTGCATAATGCAGTCTTTAAAAAACTGCACTACAATCATCTACGGTTGTGGAAGTTACAACAATTAGCGAGATCTATGTATTGGTGGCCGCAAATTGATATTGACTTAGAAAGAGAAGTTATTAACTGTCCACAGTGTCAAGCACTTCAGAACAATGCTCTGCAAAATAAATGTGTGTCTTGGGAGCAAACAGATAAGCCATTTCAAAGAGTTCATTTGGATTTCTTTCATTTCGCTGGTCGCACATGTTTATTGTTAGTTGATTCATGCACGCGATGGATAGAGGTTTGTAAAGTTAAGTCCACATCTAGTGAAGAAACGATAAATTGTATCAAAGAATGTTTGGAAATTTATGGATATCCTAGTGTAATAGCATGTGATAATGGACCTCCATTTTCGGGAAGGAAGCGTAAAGGATTTTGCACCAAGTTAGGAATACGAATTATTCATTCACCACCATATCATCCACCCAGTAATGGTTTAGCCGAAAAGTGGGTCCAAAACGTAAAAAGTACTCTGAAGAAGAGATGGTTAGAAGATTGCCATCTAGGAAAAAGTTTCGATTTCAGAGAAGCGGTGGAAGGTGCGTTAAAAGTAGCCAGGTTTACACCTTGCCATGCTACGGGGAAGACTCCTGCAGAGTAGTTGTTGTCATATCAACCTCGTAATATCTATAATTGGTCCTGGTCGCAAATAATGGAGAAGGAAGTGGTGACAAGTGAGACCAATAAGAACGAAGAATTACCATCAATCGGAAGTACAGTGTGGACAAGAAATTATACATCCAGATTTCCAAAATACGTACGAGCTACAGTTACGGGTCATTTAGGAAGACGCTTGTTATTGGTCAATGCCGGTGGAACAACGAGAAGGGTACACCTGCATCAAGTGAAGTTTAAATCTAACACGTCGGATACAGACAGTGGAGAAGATAACTTTTGGATCTTTGATGGTTCCGTGTCAGCGCAGGACAGGGCGTGTGAGGAGAGACCGCAGACTGGGCGAGAGCAAGCTGTTACCGCCTCCGCAGTGAACAGTCCACGACGATCTTTTAGAAGGAGGAAACCACCTGACAGGCTGCAGCTGTCATTTGGAAGAAGGGGAAAATTGCAGTAATCCACTTGATTAGATCAGTAGTTAGCTATATTGCTGAATTGTAGCTATTGATCAGCACTTCTAGAGAGTATTTAGTATTATTCAAGTTTGATA